>NC_071994.2:58913000-59564500 GCF_028885655.2 Pongo abelii
GATCCGCCCACCTCGGCCTCCCAAAGTGCCGGGATTACAGGCGTGAGCCACCGCGCCCGGCCCTTAATTTTTGTATTTTTAGTAGAAATGGGGTTTCACCATGTTGACCAGGCTGGTCTCAAACTTCTGATCTCAGGTGATCCACTCTCCTTGGCCTCTCAAACTTCTTGGATTACAGGTGTGAGCCACTGTGCCTAGCCCATGCCTGAAATTTATAAAAAAAAATTCCACCATCTACATTCACTATAAGGTTGAGTCTTCTCAAAAGAAGATGGCCACATAAGCAAAGATCAGACAACTTGCCTAACTGGTACAATTTTAGTGAAGGAATATCTGGCATCATCTATCAGCATTTTAAATGCATAAACCTGGCCAAGCATGGTGGTGCATGCCTATAATATAATCCCAGAACTTTGAGAGGATGAGGCAAGAGTGTTGCTTGAGGCCAGGAGTTTGAGACCGGCCTGGGCAACACAGCAAGACTCTGTCCCTACCAACAATAACACAAAAAAACACATCAACTATTAAACAGGAAATTCTTTGCAGAAATGTATCCTACACACACAACCTTGAAATGATATTAGTGCAAACACTGCAATAAAAAAATTCTGGAAACTTCCTAAGTGTCCAACCACAGAGGGCTGGTTAAATACATGATTGTGTATTCATTTAGTGGAGTATTATGCAACTCTTAAAGTGTGTGGAGATCTATACGTCACGTAGATTTACATATTATATGTAAACCTGTACCTGTTTTATTAAGTGAAAAGGTCAGGTTATAAAACAGTATATATTCAGTGACCCCATTTTGTAATTATTTCTACATGGTTGATTTTTTGATATAAAATAAAGATTATTTATATAATCTTTTTACAAAATTACTAGCAACTATGACATACAAATACATCAGAACTTAGTAGAGCTGACTTACATTTAATATCTGCATACATATGGCTGATTGTAAATCTATCTTTGCCTTCAGGTGCCCAAGCAATTCTTTCTGCCATGAGGTATAGAGCTCCATCCTGCTTCTTTTGACGCACTTTCTTTACAATCAGCAAAACTTCTTCAGATGAGGTTGCCATGGTGGCTAGAAGGTGCTAAGAGAGAAAAAAAAAGATGAAGAAAAAAACTATTCCACACATCAATTAGGGTTGAATTTGTTGACTTCTAGAGTCCCTTTCAAATATAAAATCTAAACTGTAGGAAATTAACGGGGAAGAAAGTCTCTTTTCTCATTCAAAGTTGAAGATAAAGTTGCACGGCATCATTCCTCTACAGTTAAATTTCATTTTGCTCATACCACAGGTGTAAATTTATACAACACTCATATGCTAATGAGTATTATCAATTTATTTTCCTCAGTTATATCCTTATACACACACAATCTGAAAATATGTAGTCTTTCATACAGTCTATATTTACAATTGTAAAACTGTAGAATTACAGTCATATTTATTATTTAGTTCAAATTTGTTTCAATTGAAACTAAAGTCTGCAAGATTTGTGGGGACTTCCCAGAACCATTCCCAGAGCTGAAACCATACCAAAGTTTCCTGATTTCTGGTCTGTTTCTTCTGTATAAATAAAACTGAGAGAACTAAATATTTAACACTTCACATGCTAATTTCCTATCTTTTAACATTCAAATGTCTTCAACTGCTCTCCACATCTTGGCCATGATTCATTGGTATAATGCCTAACTAGTTACCTAAGAAAGAGTCTGGTCCCTCCACCTCCATCCCCTGCCTCTGAGAATCTTAAATGCCCAACCCAAATCCTCCAGGCTTGAGTGTGGCTGTCTGGACTCAGTGAGAAAGACTGCTGACTGATGGTGCTGTCTGCCTTGGGCCAGGATGGGGAAAGTTGTGGCACCAATGCCACATATATGCCATTTCTGGTGAAGTTATGACTTTAGTTTTCATCCCCAGAGGAATGGCCAAAATATAATTTAACAATTACGTTTGCCCTGGGCAAATAAGTGAAGCTTTACTGAAACATTTTTCTGAGGGTTAAAACGAATGAAAACAAGCCAAGTGAGGTGGCTTACACCTGTAACCCCCGCAATTTGGGAGGCCAAGGCAGGAGGTATCACTTGAGCCCAAGAGTTTGAGACCAGCCTTGTCAACAAAGTGAGACCCCGTCTGTACAAAAAATAGGTCTAATTACTTTGGGAGGCCAAGGTGGGAGAATTGCTTGAGCCCAGGAGTTTGAGGCAGCAGTGAGCTATAATCACCGCACCGTACTCCAACCTGGGTGACTGAGTGAGACCATGTCTCTAAACAAATAAAATGGGAACAATGAAATACTGGATCTGCCATTAGTTCTCCAAAATAATTGAGAACTTCTATTTGAACATAATGGGAAAATAAGTATTAGGAAGGGGAGTATGGCAGGGATTAAAAACAATAGAAATCAGAAATTCTTGTTATAAAGTTAAAAAAAAAAAAACCCCAAAAAACTACTTAAACCATCACCTCTTTTTTTTTTGAGATGGAATTTCACTTTTGTTGCCCAGGCTGGAGTGCAGTGGTGTGATCTCAGCTCACCACAACCTTCGCCTCCTGGGTTCAAGCGATTCTCCTGCCTCAGCCTCCCGAGCAGCTGGGATTACAGGGCATGTGCCACCACGCCCAGCTATTTTTGTATTTTTAGTAGAGACGGGGTTTCTCCATGTTGGTCAGGCTGGTCTCGAACTCGTGACCTCAGGTGATCCACCCGCCTTGGCCTCCCAAAGTGCTGGGATTACAGGTGTGAGCCACTGCACCCAGCAAACCATCACCTCTTAAGATTAATAAATACGGCTGGGCACGGTGGCTCCTGTGTATAATCTCAGCACTTTGGGAGGCTGTGGTAGGTGGATCACTTGAGCTCAGGAGCTCGAGACCAGTCTGGGCAACATGGTGAAACCAATTCCCACAAAAAAATACAAAAATTAGCCGGGCAAAAGGATGTGCTCCTGCAGTCCCAGCTACTTGGAATGCTGAAGAAGGAGAATCAGGAGAATCGCTTGAACCCAGGAGGCAGAGGTTGCAGTGAGGTGAGATCGCAACATTGTACTCCAGCCTGGGGATGAAAGTGAAACCCTGCCTCAAAACAAAACAAAACAAAACAAACCACTGGATTAAAACAATTATTACTTCTTATTCACTCAAACAATGAGTTAGAAATAAAAAATACAGGGAAAAAAGTGAAATCTTGCTTTCTCTGAAGTTGATTATCTCAAGTATGAGTAGTCAGATATCCCTTTTATAGGTCTTTACAGGCTATTCTATCCCGAGAATAGAAAGGAAATAGGTCAGTGTGAATACATTTATCCAACAAATCTGTACTGAGCCAAGGAGCCTGGGGACTATCCAAAGATGAATGTCTGTTGATTTCTGCTTTCAAAGATCTTCCAGTGCAGCAAGCAAGTGTGTATATGTGTGCTATTTGTTAGTGTATACTAATTAGAATGTGTGTAGAGTCCTAATTAGGGAAAAGGAGTCAGGCTGGTGGGAGCAGGGGAAAGCAAAAAGAAAAAGCAGATAAGCTACAAGTCAGCCTTTCTTCGTGGTCCAGGACACACAGCCCTCCCGTGCAAATAATTCACAATCTTCCTGTGCCCCACAGGAAGATTCTATCCTCAGCGGATAGAAAAATGCAAGTTAGCTCACTGCAGCCTTGGGTACTTCATGTAGCCCTCTTCAGCAAAAGCACAATCCTATAAAATCCCCTGGAAGCTTTTGTCTCCTTGCAGTCAGCTCTCCTCTTGCTAATCTGCATGCTGCTTTCTTGCAACATATTTTCCTACTTTCTCTAACAAATCTGCCTTTCTTTACCTACAACTGTCTTGGCAAATTCTTTTTACTACTGGGGCCACCAGCCTCAGACAGTTGCTACCCACGACATGAAGTCCCAAAAGGGACACAAAAATGTTCCAAGTTAGGACTCAGAGGCAGTTTCTTCACCCAGAAAGCCATGAGAAATGTTTGCCACAGAATTTTTTAAAAGCCATTTTAAAAAACTACGATATAATTAACAAACCAACAAATGCATAGGTCTTAGGCATTCTGTTCGACGCGTTTTGACAATAGTACACACCCATTTACAGTTACCCAAAATGAGACACAGAACATTTCAGTCACCCTTGAACATTCCCTCATGTTTCCTTCAGGTGACTCTCTTTTCCCCAACCTCCAGCAACTACTCTGATTTCTATCACCACAGATTAGTTTTTATCTGTTCTAGGATTTCATATGAAAGGAATCATACAGTATGTACTCCTTTTGTCTCTAGTTTTTTGCTTAACATGTTTTTTGAAATCCACCACATTGTTGCATATGTATCAGTTCATTCTTTTTAATACATAGTTTGGTTATAAATTGGGTCTTGAAGAGAGGACTTCTACAGAGAAAGTAAAGGGAAACAGGTGTCAGAGGCAAAGGGAATAGTTTGGGGCAGTGGATTGAAACTCTCTAGGAATGAGTAATCTGCTTAGGATATAGCATAAGGTTCATGAGATCAGTAGGATATAAGGTTGGATGGTAAAGATGGAGGCATATAGCGGAGAAGGCCACCCTATGTGGCAAACAACAGAAAACTTCTGAAGACTTTTGAATAGGGAAGTGATTTGTATTTTAGAAATTAATCTGTGAGCAGCAGGAGAGACTGGAGAGGAAGGGACAAGGAGGACCACTGAAGCAGCAGAATGAACACTTGTTCATTTAACAAGTGTTCAATGAGCACTTGTTAAAGTGCTGAAGGAAGCGTCATGGTTGCTTGCCCATACCCCATTTCTGAGCCTTACTGACATGAGCACAGTGGTACCATTTTCAGAAATTAATGAGAAGGAAGAGCAGATTTGAAAATGAAGATAAGGAATTCAGTTCCAGACATGATGAATGTGAGGTACTGCTGAGTCATGCAGGTGGAGATAGTCTGCATTATGTGGGCATTTGCAAATGCTGGAATAAAGCCCGATTAGATGACTGCTTTTAATTTAAAAGGGATTTAAAAAATTCCATAATGTCACAACCCTAACATCAATTTTCCTCATTTTTAATTGTGCTTACCTTATCTGTACCCACCTTACAAATGTAATCATAAAATACATTCAAGTCCATTATTTTGTGATTTTTACTCACCAGTGAGAATTTCTCTGTGTTTTCTTACAATCCCATTTTGATATCCATATATCAAATATGATAAAGGATCACAATTCTTAATAAACGATACCACCTTTCAACTGACTTATTTGCTGTCTTAAGACTTTTGAGACTTTTCCCTTCTTGAAGTTTAAAAAACTGTTTTAAGACTAATGACATGAAAAGATACACAGAAAAAAAAGGCATGTAGTTTGATTCCATATTCTTTTTTTTTTTTTTTTGAGATGGAGTCTCACTGTCACCCAGGCTGGAGTGCAGTGGCACGATCTCGGCTCACTGCAACCTCCGCCTCCCGGGTTCAAGCGATTCTCCTGCCTCAGCCTCCAGAGTAGCCGGGACTACAGGCATGTGCCACCACGCCTGGCTAATTTTTTTGTATTTTTAGTAGAGATGGAGTTTTGTTGTGTTAGCCAGGCTGGTCTCGAACTCCTGGACGCAAGTGATCCGCCCGCCTCAGCCTCCCAAAGTGCTGGGATTATGGTGTGAGCCACTGTGCCCGGCGTGATTCCATAAAATTTTTTTTTTTTTTTTTGAGATGGAGTCTTGCTCTGTCACCCAGGCTGGAGTGCAGTGGCGTGATCTTGGCTCACTGCAACCTCCTCCTCCCAGTTCCAGGAAATTCTCCCTGCCTCAGCCCCCCAAGTAGCTGGGATTACAGGCTCCTGCCACCACGCCCAACTAATTTTTATATTTTTTAGTAGAGATGGGGTTTTGCCATGTTGCCCAGGCTGGTCTTGTACTCCTGACCTCAGGTGATCCACCTGCCTCGGCTTCCCAAAGTGCTGGGATTACAGGCGTGAGCCACCATGCCTGGCCCCATATTCTTTTTTTTTTTTTTTTGAGACGGAGTCTCACTCTGTCACCCAGGCTGGAGTGCAGTGGCCCGATCTTGGCTTACTGCAACCTCCGCCTCCCCAGTTCAAGTGATTCTCCTGCCTCAGCCTCCTCAGTAACTAGGGGGTTAGAGGCACATGCCACCACAGCTGGCTAATTTTTGTATGTTTAGTAGAGATGGGGTTTCATCATGTTATCAGGCTGCTCTCGAACTGACCTAGTGATCCCCTGCCTCAGTCTCCCAAAGTGCTGGGATTACAGGCGTGAGCCACTACACCCGGCCTGCCCCACATTCTTAAATTTAAAAAAATCTAAAATTTAGGCTGGGCAGGGTGGCTCACGTCTATAATCTCATCACTTTGGGAAGCCAAGGCGGACAGATTGCCTGAGACCAGGAGTTTGCGACCAGCCCGTGCAACATAGCAAAACCCTGTCCCTACAAAAACTATAAAAATTAGCTGGCCCTGGTGGTACACATCTGTAGTCCCAGCAACTCGGGAGGCTGAAATGAGAGGATTAACTGAGCCCAGGGAGATGGAGCTGTGATGACACCACTGCACTCCAGTCTGGGTGACAGAGTGAGACACTGTCTCAAAATAATATTCTCCATCATCTAGAATTTGCTGAATGCTTAATAATGTGTCAGGTGCTGGACTAAGTTTCTTATAGGCATTATCTCAGTCCCCAGTTAATAATCCCATGAGGTAGGTTCTATTATTAGTTACATTTTGTAGATAAGGAAACTGGGTCTGAGAAATCAAGATGCTTTCTTAAAGCATCAGGGAAGTAGCAGAACTGCGTTTGAATCTGGGTCAGTCTGTCTCTGAAATTCCCCTATGTTACTCTGAAAATATATGCGACTGAAGGGATAGATACCAAATTTAATAATGATTATCTATGGGTGATAAAAATACAGATGATTTAAATGTTCTCTTTTCTGATCTATAATAATTATGTATTTTATACTAACGCAGTTATTAAAAAAAAAAAAGTCTTCCCAAGAGTTTCTTCTCTATCAAACCAAATGTTTACAAAGGTAACCCAGGAAAGTGTTAGGGGTGCTAGTGTGAGAATTTGAAAACAGTATTTTCTATTTTCAATAGTTTAACATTAATTTTCTAGTATTCTTTATAAAAACATATAACTATGCAATTCTTCTGCCAGAACCTCCCGAGTAGCTGGGATTATAGGCGTTTGCCACCACGCCCAGCTAATTTTTCTATTTTTTTTTTTAGTAGAGATGGGGTTTTGAGGCAGGTGGATCACTTGAGGTCGGGAGTTAGAGAACATATTTTAAAAAGCCCACTCTGTAGAATATGAAACTGGACTGCAAACCATACAAATTGGGAAACATGTTTTAAGAAAAATGAATTAAAATCTAAGAAAGATGAGAGGGGAGGATTTGAGGGGGAAGTTGGCAAATAATTTTAAGTATGTTGATACTTCATTATCCTACTTAAGTAGGATAATTTTAAGTATGTCAGTAGTTGGAAGAGAAGCAGTGAGCAAGGACAGCTGATAGAGCAAGTCTCCAATTAACTGGGCTTACAGGCACAAATAAAGTGTTAGCATTGTAAAATAATACAAAAACCTTTATGAGTTGAGAAGGTAAAAAAATGCATGAAGACAGAGAAACTGCAAAGTGGAGAATACATGAGACAGAACTGACTACATCAACTGGGAAAAACATAATCTTTTTTTTTTTGAGGAGTCTTGTTCTGTCACCCAGGCTGGAGTGCAGTGGCCTCATTTCGGCTTACTGCAACCTCCGCCTCCCGGATTCAAGCGATTCCCTTGCCTCAGCCTCCCAAATAGGTGGGATTACAGGCACGTACCACCATGCCTCGCTAATTTTTCTATATTTGGTAGAGATGGGGTTTCGCCATGTTGGCCAGGCTGGTCTCAAACTCCTGACCTCAGGTGATCTGCCTGCCTCAGCCTCCCAAAGTGCTGGGATTACAGGCGTGAGCCACCGCGCCCAGCCATAACCTCTTATATATAACATATAAAACTATTTTATCAAAATTCATTTATGGGGAAATTTAAAAAATAAATCTGAGATAAATTACCGAACATTGGGCACAACTGGTCAAATGTCTCACAGCTAATTTGCTTGGTAAATTTTCCTGGTCATCTGTAGCACCTCTTAATTGTTCAAGGACCAATTTCAGGAGGTTTAACAGAACCACTGTAGCTATCTTACAATGCCTTCTGTGATTTCCAGGTTTTTCTTGAGTGTATTCCTTGAGTGGCAAACACTTCTTCCCAGGAGAACTCTATAAGAGCCACAGAAATTTATGAAAGTTATTGGTGTAGGCTACATTTAAACAGATCAGGTCAATGAAGATCTCGCTTTACTAAAAGACTATTTACTTTATGAAATGGTCTGTTATAAGACTTCTTTAAATAGCAAGATCTTTAGTAAAGGCATTAACTTATTTGCAGTTAAAAATGTATTTGTCCGAATCTAAATTCATATACCTTGCTCTGAGCCTTTGTACATTCTCTTCCTTTCCCATCAACTGGCTTTCACTCATTTTTTTTTTTCAGTCTATGTTAAGCTTCAAAGTTACCAGCTAAAGTCTCCTATTATTTTCTTCATGGCACTTACAACAACATAACTTTTAATGTAATTCTTTTAATGTACACGTCTCCTGACAGATTGCAAGCTTCATAAGGGAGGGCAGAGGCCATATATGTCAGGTTCTCTGTAATATAGCACCCAGTAATATAGTGTTTGGCCTATAGGAAGAGTCCAAGAAATATCAATGACATCATTTAAGATTTTGCTGTTAAAAGAATACAATCTCTTGCTAAGACATAATAAGGAATCTTTGCATATACATCTTTGCCTAAACTCCAGGAACCACTATAGTTTTCAATTCACAGATCAATGTACCATCTCTCATACAGATTCTAGTAACTGGATCTTGCCCTTAAAAGGCAACAGTGATAAGGAAGAATTTGAACTGGTTGAACACAAATCTTTACATTACTGCACCTCTGCATTTCCATTACCTACATCCCCTTTTCCAATGTGCAAGAGATAAATGGAGGAGAGGAGATAGGGGGCAACAAGTGAAAGAGAAATCTTCTGAAAGAAGGATTACTAGAGAGCACTGTTATATCTGCCAGCATACAAAAATGGAGATTTGGAATGCTGCTTGCCATCAAGCAATCCAAAAGTGTTTGAACAATTCAGCATTATAGGGAATAACTTTATAAGTATGTAAAGAGTGACCAAAATGTACTGTTTTAAGGATAATTTCACAGACAAGGAAGTTATTAAGGAGAATAACTGATGTGGCAATTTTAGGACTGAGCACTTGTACATTTTACAGCAGTGCAGGGAAGAGGCAGGAGGAAAATGCGACAGAGATGCATGACAGAGGAAAATATGCTCATATCCACTAATAAATACTGCATGCTGACAAGAGTATATTACCAAAATTGAGAGAAGAGTAATCAGTTGGCAATCAAAGTGGTGAAAAGAGGAACTACTAGGTCAATGGCTGATACTGCCACACTGAAGGCAGGAAAGAGAAAGAAGGAAGGGCACAAAGATATCTCTATCAGCAGTATCCATAAGGCAGAGATAAATGGTGGCCAAAATGCTAGGAAAGCTCAAGGTATGCCAGACAACATTCTGATGGTAGGGAATAAAATAGCACAGAGAAGCAGGTTATCAGAGGGCAGGACACATGGTACCAGCAGGGAGAAGTTACAAGCCTTGAGGGCAGTACACACAGAAGCATTCACAACCCAGAACTGGTGCTGGTCGCCGGCTTCACTACTTTTAACTGATTCTTCTCCCACACTGCACCAATTTGCCTAGTATTTTTCAAAAGCCCTCTCTGAATTTGCTTTGATTTTTTTTCACATTTGTACTGCAATGTGTATTTAATATCACCTAAGAGAGACTCAAACTTACCAATCTGTCGCACTGCTACAAGTCGGCTGAATGGCCTGGTCAACATGGTGAAACCCCGTCTCTACTAAAAATACAAAAATTAGCCAGGCATGGTGGCGTGCCCCTGTGGTCCCAGCCGCTGGGGAGGCTGAGGCAGGAGAAGCCCTTGAACCCGGTAGATGGAGGTTGCAGTGAGCAGAGATCGCGCCATTGCGCTCCAGCCTGGGTAACAAGAGCAAAATTCCGTCTCAAAAAAAAAAAAAATGTCGGCTGAGTAAGGATAGCAGACCATCTCTTTTTTCTCCTTTCTGAATGAGGAACTTAAGCCTGCTAACAGGTACAAAGTTCTCTCCAGAGTCTAGTCCTTCTGTAAGCCCAAGGCCTGCTACTAGAGGTTACCTTCCCTGCGGTTGTGACTTCTCCATCTCAACTGCTCTGGTTTTGTCTTTTAAAAAATCTTAAGGTTGGCAACTTTGGCTTAATTACCTAAGTCCAGGTTCAGCGGTTTTCAAACTGTGTTCCAAGGAGCAGCCTCTAGGATAGACGTTAAGTGGGGTGGTGGGGCCTGGCCCTCTTAAATATAGTTCCACCAGAGCATGCTGCTTCATATATTGGGTTCCAGATAAAAATTCATGGGAAGAAATTGTTCCACTCCTTTAAAATGTTTGAAAATCACAACTCTGGATATTGGTTTGTATGGAGTCAATACTCACTGCAAAGCATATTTCATTCAAATCACTGTTTTTTTTTTGTTTTTAAGACTGGGTCTTCAAATGGACAAAATGTGTATTTTTCATATCTTCTTTCCCCATCCCCATTTTACTGATGCTAAAATTGGAGTTTAGGGGTCATTTGGGGCCAGGCACTGTGGCATAATTCTGGCGCTTTGGGAGGTCTAGGCAGGAAAATCGCTTGACCCCAGGAATTCGAGGTTACAGTGAACTATTATCACGCCACTGCATTCCAGTCAGGACGACAGAGCAAGACTGTCTCTTAAAAAAAAATAAGAAAAGTCACCTCCTTATTTAATGTGGCCTTTGAGAACACTGGGGGATTTACAAAATAATTACATATATCCAGGTACTCATGGTCTATTTTTCATCATTACACGACAATCAAATGACCAAAACTAGGAGTGTGTGGACTGGCACGTGTTAAGAAGGTTTTTAAGAGAGGTAGATTGACAGGTGGAAGCAAAAGGTGTGCAGACACCAAGGTGACAGCTTTTCTCTTACAGAATCCCAGACTCAACAGCACATTTCCTGACCGGAAGGGCTTCTCTGTCTGGGAGAGGCCTCCACTTCATTCTCATAAGCCAAATCTGATCCTGGCTTTGGGTAAACCTGCTCTCAATCGAAGAGCAGGCTTCCTTTAGACAAGTAGATTAGGGGTCGCCTCTTCCTCGCCTCGGGATAAGGGCAAACAAGACGCTAGGCTTGGGCGTTGGGAGGACGGCGACAGCGACGCTGGGAAAAGGGGTAGAGTCCACGCCGTCCTGCGGCCCCCAGGCCTGTCAGCTCCTCACCCGCCCACCCACCCGCCTGCATTCTTCGGTCTAAACTTACCAGGTGGAAGCTACAACTCTAGACAGGAAGTAACTAACTGGGTTGGATCCGGTCGAGTTCCGCTGCGCTTCTTAGAGCCGCTGCTGGGAAGAGACCGAAACCCAGTGGCCGCAGCAGTAGCCACCACCTCTGTTACTGGGGGGTCTCGCCTCCATCGCGGACTGCGAGGAGTCTGAGGGCACGTGACCGGAAGTAGCAAGGCGGGCCCTAGACACGTGACTCAAGAGCGCGGCCGCCATGACACCTTCCGCTAGTTCCCTCCCTCCCCCACGGGTTCCCGCCTGTTTCGTTTCCTCTCTCCGGTCTCGAGCGGCGAAGGGTCCTGGGATCCTGGCTGACCCAACCATTTGGCCTAGAGCTCCTCCGGTTCCAGTCGGCGCCCTGTCTCCAGCCCGCAACGGTCCTCCGGCTGCAGGCCGTAGAGAGCGTAATCGCGACCGCGGCCTGAGGGGGAGGGACCACGCGCAAGGAGGGGCGTGACTCGTCACGTGATCAGGAAGTGCCGTTAGTAGCGTTGTCTCCAGTCCGCGGCTCTCCTGGATGACGTCAGCAAGGAAGGGGAGGAACGCGAGGGGAGACTGAAGTTCACGTTCCGCTCTTTAGCGCGCGGTGAGTTCCCCGGCGCTAAGCCGGGAGACAAGATCCGATCCACTGAGAGCTGCGAGGTGCTGGCCTGGATGTGGTGGAGCTGGGCTGGGACCTCCGGGCTGCTGGTCTGTGAGCCTGGCTTTGAAAATTGGTTACTGGGTCTCCTCTCAAGAGATCTCAAGATATTAAAATTACTGCTGTTAAAAAGGTAGTAGTTCCACTAGGCAAGGAGCATTTTGTGGGCAGGGATTGTGTTTTGTTCATCCCTGTGTCTCTAGCGGCGTGTTCAGGTCCTGGAACATAGTAGGGACTCAGAATGTTGAATGAATGAATGTATGAATGAGTCAGTCGCCATTTGTCTGAGGCAGAGAGTTGTTTTCTGATCATTTCTTCTTGGTTAGAAAGATCCCATTGTGAAAATGAGGCAGTCTGCAACTTCCCCTTCTCATTTCTTCAATTTTTGCTATCTTTCTTACTTTTTGCTATCTTTCTTCTTTCTACTCTTCTTCCACGCACCTACTGGGGCAAAAGAGAACATATTTGCATTTGATGTGTGAGCAACAAACACTGAACTATTTTACGATAATGGAAAGATGAGATTTGGATTCAGGAGACGTGTATTCTAATCTCAGCTCTACCGTTTATGAACTCTGTGATCCTTGGGCAAGCCAGTCTCCCAAAAGTTGTTTCGTTTACTTTGGTTAAGCATTTGTCGCCAACTTCTATGTTCTTAGTTTTTGGTAGAGTGACTTCACAGAAGTAACATTTAAACTCAGCTTTGCAGAAAGGTAGGGTTTTGGTAAATGGGGGAAGATTCCATAAACATCATATATTAAACCATGGAGGCACAGCAAGTTTATGGAATGAAAAAGAAAAAAAGAGTCGAGTCCAATGTAGTTGAAGAATAGAGAGGTTAAGATGGGAAATGAGGCTGGAAAAAGAAGTAGGGAGGAGATACCAGATTTTCAAGAAATAGAGCCATTGAAGGCTTGTACAATATTAAATATATATTTTTAAAATTTTATTGTGGAAAATTTCAAACGCAGACAAAAGTAGGATAATAAATTGAACCCTCATGTACACTTAATGCAACTTGAACAATTACCAGCATTCTGCTGTTCCTGTTTATACTGTTTGTACATTTCTAGGTACTTTTTATATCCATTGTTGCATTTGATTAATAGCAGCTTTCAATTTGAGCTCAGTTCTGCTGTATGTAGCTACTGGCTAAGAAGATTTTATTTATGTAAACAATTTCTTTGGGTTTTAGTTGACCACTTGCTCTGTTGAATCAACGTGTAACATGGCCACTTAAACACAACTAATACTATTTTTAGGTTGTAATATAGAAACTTAGTGTCTAGATCCAGGAAGTTAGTGTGTCTACTCTATTCTGGGCTCATCTAACTACTTAAGGAGTATTATGCTCAGTTCTAGGCACCTCATTTTTAGGCAAACTAAAGTGTCTCTGTAGAAGGTTGACTGGAACAGAGGGTTGGAAAATGTCATGTCAGGAGTGATGAAGGAACTGAGAATGTTAAATTTTTAGAAGACCTGATAATGCTTTTCAAATACAGAAGGATTGTTTTGGAAAGAGACAGCTTGTTCCCTTCAGCTGTAGAAGCTACATACAATTAGGAATAATGGTAGAGCTCTAAGTGATCAGGCTTCAGCACAGTATTAAAAAGAACCTTATAATAGTGAGCCTTGTGGAGGACTGGAATTGGCAGCTTCATGAGAGTGAGTGCTTTCTTTCCATGGCTGAAAATATTCAGGGATCTAGGGCAAAACTAATTTCTGAATTAGGTGGACATGTTCACTGAATTACCTATGAATCTTTTTCCATCTTGAGAATTCTAGGAAGTAGGGCTCATGTGCGATCTTGAAAGCTGGGTATGGTTGGATAAGAAGATCTGGAAGGGAAGCAGTCATTTCAGGGAGAGTAAACATAAAGTATAAAGTTGAAGTTGGTTTAACACTGTCATTCAGCAGCTTCTCTGAGAATTGGCATTGCTTATGCTGTTTTTATTTTCCATTCTCATTTCTGTTAAATTCTTTTTTTCTTTTCAGTAGAACTTACTAGGTGTGTCCCCCTGCCCACCCCCGCATTATATTATAACTTCCAGGACATTCTCTTTTTACTGAGATTAAGGCAAAATGACCTATCTACTTCGGAGTTTCTTTGTTTCAAGATCACAAGTAGAAGAGACACTATGATATTATCATTCCTTTCCATCTCTTGGATCCTGTACCATGGTTTTATCTTTTTCTTGAATCTTCAGTCCCTTTCGTTCTGGACTCTACTTTTAGTTACTACCTACAAATCTGTTGAAGAGTCTCCCCAATAATAAAGTCAAGAGAGGTTTTCTCCTTTTCCACCAGACTTCTTGAGTAATTGAAATGTTTTATCCTCATTTTCATACCACCCACCCGTTTTCTCAAGTCTTTGTTTTCTAGCATCTAACCACCCACAGCACTTTACAGAAATTGTGTGACCTCCCCACACCAAATTCTTCAATTCCTTTCTGTTGCCTGCCAAGTTAAGTTCAGGTTCTTTGGTTTGAAATTCAAAGTGTTTTGTAACTTGGGCCCAAATTAAGATTCCAGCTTTATCTTTCATTATTCCGTTGTTTGTATATATTCAACAACATGTATACATATATATATTCAATCACAAAACACGTCTTTCAACCAAAGACTAAATTTGTATTCTTCTAGTATACTCTGCATTTTTTTCTTCTCTATATATTTGCTTATTGCTACCCTACCTGCTATCCTTTCCCTTTTCCTTGAGATAAAAGCCTAGTCAGCATCAGTACTACTTTCCTTAGAGAGTTTTCTTTGGTTCCCTTTCATTCAATGTGATCCCTCTGTCCTGTAAAGTTCTAACAAAGCAGTCTGCTTATGTTTCCCTTATAAGACGTGTGTGTGTGTGTGTGTGTGTGTGTGTGTGTGTGTGTTATTTGTCTTTTCCTCCGTATTATAAACTGACTGACTTCTGGAATTATTTTACTTGTCTTATTTTTACCACTGTGCCTGGTACTTTACTAGGTACTCAATGAAATGAATGAGTGAAAACAATGAGGGAAGATTTTCTTAGATCAATAATTTTCAAATATTTTGAGTACAGGCATGTGAAAGTTTCTTTTTGGGTTTTTTCTTTTTTTTTTCCTGAACATTCTCCTTGCAGAGGTCAAGGTATATAAGGAACAGTGCTACTAGCAGAAAATAAGATTGTGTTATGTGTGTGCAATAAAAAATATTATAGTCTTCGTTTTGCCACTAGAAAGTATGCTGTATGAGGGTTAGAACTTTATCATCTCCAGGACCTAGAATAATGTCTGGCACATAGGTGGGTGCTCAGTACAAATTTGTTGAATAAATGAGTGATTGAATATATATGTTTCTGGAAAAAAAGTCAAAAACATAAAGCATGAACAAACAACAAGAATATATAAACAGTTCATGACTTTTTCTGTTGTATTAATTTGCTTTCTAAATTTGGCAGGTAACAAGTGATTGGGAAAAGTTATAATTAATGAGTAGAATTTTCTTTTCTTTTTTTCTGGAGATTGGTGCAAGTTGACAAAAAAGTGCATTTGAGAGTAGGTGAACACATAAAAACTTTCGTGTTACTTTACAAAGTCCTCACTGGTTATTTGGCATTTGTTACCTTGTATTCTTATCCATATTCTGTCCTATCTAGTCATTTTTGTTGAAGCGCTTATTTTTCTTTGTGCTGTAACTCCCTGTACCTTCTTACTTAGTAGATCTGTTCATTCATTCACCATACTTACTAAGCCCCTGCTTGGTTGAAGAGAGAAGTCTAGTGGCCTATTCCTATAAAGCACTGTTAAATTGTTAGCTGATAACTGTAGGGTTTGCTGATAACAGTTAATAAGTTGAGGCCTTTACAGAAGATTGCGTTTTAATGAGTGACTCCTAAAGACAGAAGATTTAGTACTCATAGAAATGCAGCAGCAAGGTTGCTGTTTTGCCTCAGGGGAGATAGGCCAATTTTCCTAAATCCTACTCTGCCTATTCTGTTTACTCATACTGTTAGATAATACAGGGGGATAGGATTATGGAGGGCCCTGAGAATCTGTACCTGCTACTCTGGTAGTTTTAGAGTCAGGGAATGACACAATGTAAACACACTGTGGCATACAGTGTTACCTGTATATGTTTTCTTTCTAAGTCCCTGTATAGTGGGGACTTTCTCATGTTTCCCTCTGTTCCCCACATATTTGTTAAATGCATGTTAAATGAATGGTGGGCTTCTTAAATTATATTTTTGTGGATTTTATTCAGGTGAGGAATACTGTATCTATCATTCAACAAGTTTCAGCTTTCTGGCTAAATGACTTTTGTGCCAGTGATACCAGAGTCCTACAGCCATGTTCTTGCAGAGTTTGAATCTCTGGATCCATTACTCTCAGCCCTGCGGCTGGACTCCAGTCGTCTAAAGGTGAATTTCTTGATCCTTGTATCAGTTTCATTTTCATGTGCTCTCTTGTTACTGTGCCCCTACCCTCCAGTTCCTTAACATTTTGTGGAATCTTGGGTGTTCTTACCTGTCCTAGTCATACTTTTGTGGGGGAAAAAAAGAGGAAAATGAACTTCTTATCTGAGGAATGTGAGCCCCTTTAAATTATCAGGCCCAGGCTGGGCGTGGTGGCTCACACCTGTAATTCCAGCACTTTGGGAGGCTGAGGTGGATGGATCACTTGAGGCAAGGAATTCAAGACCAGCCTGGCCAACATGGCGAAACTCTGTCTCTACTAAAAATATAAAAATTAGCCGGGCAAAGTGGCATGCGCCTGTAATCCCAGGTACTCAGGAGGCTGAGGCACAAGAATCACTTGAACCCGGGAGGTGGAGGTTGCAGTGAGTCGAGGTCATGCCACTGCACTGTAGCCTGGGCAACAGAGTAAGACTCTGTCTCTAAAAAAAAAAAAAAAAATTTATCAGGCCCAGAGAAGCATTGGAATGAAACAGCAGTCTCTTATCACTCTTTTTTTTTGAGACGGAGTCTTGCTCTGTTGCCCAGGCTAGAGTACAGTGGTGTGATCTCGGCTCACTGCAAGCTCCACCTCCCGGGTTCACACCATTTTCCTGCCTCAGCCTCCCAAGTAGCTGGGACCACAGGCGCCCGCCGCCATGCCCAGCTAATATTTTGTATTTTTAGTAGAGACGGGGTTTCACCATGTTAGCCAGGATGGTCTCGATCTCCTGACCTCGTGATCCGCCCACCTCGGCCTCCCAAAGTGCTGGGATTACAGGTCTTATCACTTTTGTTTGAGCTAATTAATTACCTCTTGAGGCTACTTGCTATGTGGGCACTAGACTAACTGACACCAAGTAGTGATAAAATGCAGTACACTTCATAGTTCAAAAGTGTATAGCCAATCACCAGTCAATGTTATTGCTGTAAGCCAATGAGAATTCCTGACAAACAGCCTCTTCTGAAAACTTGAGTTTCTTGTTTTCCAGAGCATTCCCCAAGGCAACTTGGAAGTGTGTCCTAGGCTGCATCCTCAACCTTGGCCCAAATAAAGTCAATGTTAATTTGGCCTCAACTTCTTCCTTTTAGGTTGACACTTTACATAGAAGTACAATTTTCATAGCTCTTTCTTGATTTATTTTTTGAGCTATCTTTTGAATTCTAATTTACCATCCCTGGAAACCATGATACTGACTTGCTTCATTTTTCCCCGTTAGTGTTCTTGTTGTCTTCTCTCAGAAAGTAATGTATTTGATTGAAAATAAAATGGTATAAATGAGTATATCTCACAAAGACCAAGAGAAAACTGTCTCTTCATCTTCTGAAGGTTGGCTGAAAATCAACTAATAAAAATAAGATTAATAGGAGAAAAGGCATATGAAATCTTTTCTTTTCTTTCTTTTTTTTTCTTCTTTTGAAACAGGTTGTCTCTGTTGGTCAGGCCTGAGTGCAGTGGGGAGATCCTAGCTCACTGTAACCTCAAACTCCTGGGTTCAAGTAATTCTCCTGCCTCATCCTCCTGAGTAGCTGGGACTAAACATACTCGATACCATGCCAGGCTAATTTTTAAAAAGTTTTTGTAGAGATGGGGTCTTGCTATGTTGCCCAGGCTGGAGTACAGTGGTGAGACCATAGCTCATGATAGCATTGAACTCCTGGCCTCAAGCAATCATGTGCCTTGGCCTTTGGCCTCCCTAAAGCACTGGGATAACAGGAGGGAGCTACCATGCCTGGCTCTGTGTACCCTCTTTCATAGGGAAGTGGGGATATGGAGAATGTAGATGATTGTTTTCAGTGGCAATAAATCATTATGGAGAATGAATAGACCTAGCAAGTGGGAGGCAGACATGGGAAGGTGAGGGATGGAGCTGCATAGGAACAATCTGACTTATGCAGGTAAAATCCCCCAGATAAACTCTTGGAGCTACCTTCAGAAGAATAAATGAAAAGTCTATCTGGGCATGATGATGACTCCCAGTCTCTTCTCTAGTGGTTGATTTTTCCTGGTTATTTGATGAGATCCTTAGGGAAAGGGTTTAGGACAATTGCATTTCTTTTGGAAGGAAGCTTTCTTTTTTTTTCTTTCTTTCTTTTTTTTTTTTTTTGAGATAGAGTTTCACTCCCTTGCCTAGGCTGGAGTGCAGTGGCACGATCTTGGCTCACTGCAACCTCCACTTCCTGGGTTCAAGTGAGTCTTGTGCTTCAGCCTCCAGAGTAGCTGGGATTACAGGCACCTGCCACCACGCCCAGCTAATTTTTGTATTTTTAGTAGAGACAGAGTTTCACAATGTTGGCCAGGCTCGTCCCAAACTCCTGGCCTCAGATAATCCTCTTGCCTCTTCCCAAAGTGCTGGGATTACAGGCATGAGCCATTGAGCCTGGCCCCCTTTGGAAAGAAGCTTTCTTGGTTAGATAAGGAAATGCCTCTGGAGAGAGTCCCACTCTGTGCTTGGTGGAGAGGTGGAAACGAGACAAGTTTAAAGGGACTTTGATTTTGAGGCAGCTTCTAAGAACTGTCAGCATGTCAAAGCTCTCTATTTTGGGGTATTGGTTGCTGAGCCCCAATAACCCCTTTACATTTTGAATAACATGAATCATCGTAGTTATACTAAGGTCATTCTAAAACAGGGAGTCTGGTGTAACCCTCGTTTTAGGGAGAAAAGCAAAAGTTAGTTAGCTCTGGGCAGAATGTCGACCTAAGAGGAAGAAGCTGAGGCAAGTGCCCTGGCTTGGTGGCTCATGCCTGTAATCCCAGCAATTTAGGAGGCGGAAGTGGGAGGATTGGTTGAGCTCAGGAGTTTGAGACCAGCTTGGGAAACATGGCAAAACCTCCATCTTTACAAAAAATACAAAAATCAGCTGGACATGGTGGTGGGCATCTGTGGTCCCAGCTACTCAGAAGGCTGAGTTGGGAGGATTGCTTGAGCCAGGGAGGTTGAGGCTACAGTGAGCTGTGATCGCTCCACTGCATTCCAGCTTGGATGACACAGCAAGACCCTATCTCAAAAGGAATAAAAAAGCCCAGAAAACAAAACAGACAAAGGCAAAAATAGTATAAGCAGATAGTTTATTAGGGCCAAGCTTGAGGATTACAACCTGGGAACATAGATAACAGTTGCTTTAAATATACACTTTGATTAGCAGCAGTTACAAGTGGATTATATATTTATTTATTTTTTTATTTTTTTGAGATGTAGTCTTGCTCTTTTGCCCAGGATGGAGTACAGTGGCACCATCTCAGCTCTCTGCAAACTCTGCCTCCCGGGTTCAAGTGATTCTCATGCCTCAGCCACCAGAAAGGCTAGGATTACAGGTGTGTACCACCATGCCTGGCTAATTTTTGAATTTTTAGTGGAGACGGGGTTTTGCCATGTTGGCCAGGCTGGTCTTGAACACCTGGCCTCAAGTAATCCGCCCGCCTTGGCCTCCCAAAGTGCTGGGTGGATTATTTTTTGAGATGGGTGGTCGGGGGAGGGGGGTTGCGGTCTTACTATGTTGCCCAAGCTGGAGTGCAGTGGCTATTCACAGGCATCATAGCTGAGTCATAGCACACTGCAATGCACTGTAGCCTTGAACTGGCGTCAGGCAGTCTTCTTGCCTCAGCCTCTCAAGTAGCTGGGACTACAGGCATGTACTACACCACATGGCCTGCCTAATTTTTATGTATTTTTTAGAGATAGGGTTTCATTATGTTGATATGGCTGGTCTCAAACTCCTGGGCTCAGGCAGTCCTTCTGCCTTGGCCTCCCAAAGTGCTGGAATTACAGGCATGAGCCACTGCACCCAGCCTTTTTTTTTTTTTTTTGAGACAGCGTCTAGCTCTGTCTCCAGGCTGGGTTCAGTGGTGCAATCTTGGCTCACTGCAACCTCTGCCTCCCGGGTTCAAGTGATTCTACTGCCTCAGCCTCCCAAGTAGCTGGGATTACAGGCACGCACTGCCACACCCAGCTAATTTTTGTATTTTTAGTAGAGACGGGGTTTCACCTTATTGGCCAGGATGGTCTCGATCTCCTAACCTCGTGATCTGCCTACCTTGGCCTCCCAAAGTGCTGGGATTACAGACATGAGCCACTGCGCCTGGCCTGGATTTCTTAAAAATAAAAATGTTTAAATTAGGGCTGGAGTCTTATTCTGTTGCCCAGGCTGGTCTCAACATCCTGGCCTCCCAAAGTGTTGGGATTATAGGCGTGAGCCACGTTGTCCAGCCCAAGTGGATTTTTAAAGGAAAAGAAGAGGCAGATTCTGAGATGTTTACCAAAAACTTATATTAAAATAACAAAAACTATTGATTGGCTATACATTGTTCTTTGTATCACAGATTTCAGTGACATGAAGGTAATAGGTGAGACAGCTAGTCAGTGACAAAATTACTTTAAACAATAGCCCCCAGGCATGGGTGCAGAGAGTGGGTGCATGACTGATATCTCATATTCATTTCTGTCTGGGCCTGCATACTTCACATAGCTCAGACTGCCCTGAGCTTTTTTTTTTTTTCCTCAACTATGTGTTTTGATTGTCCTTGGAATTCAAAGAACTATGTACTTCCTTCAGTCTCTGAGTTATTTTGATTAAACTCAGGAATGATGTGGTAAAAAACAAAGTTTCATAACCAGTACCAAAATAATTTCATTTTTGTACTGTTGCTACTGCCCTAAAGGAAATACTAGCATCTGAGGAAAGGGAAAATAGGAAGTGATAGACAAAGTAATATGAGTAACAATTTTGAGGCTTGATATCAGTTAGACATTTTTTCAGCTGCAAATTACAGTATGGTGTAACATATTAATAGGAGCTTAAGTGGTAAAGATGCTTATAATCTCATAGGAGGTTAGTGTTCTGGGTTTAGTGTAGTGGCCCAATGATATAACTAGCTCTCATTTTTCCTGTTCTACCATTGCACATATGTTAGCTTTTAGCTGCTTTTGCAATATGTGTCCCGTCTCCAGTCTTACTGTTATCATTAACATCTCAAGAAAGCGGGGGCAAAGGGCAAAGGCTTTCTGCAGGCTCTGCCTTTCATCTGGAAAGGTAAAGCTTCCCTTCCTGAGAAGCCCTCAGCAGCCTTGGTCTTATTAGCTAGAATTAAGTTACATGACAACCCTTGGCAACTAGGGAACTGGGAAGGTGAATATTTAGGTTTTCCAACTTCTATGGTGAAAAGCAACAAAATTGAAGAAGATTGGGAATGTCTCTTAGTCAATCAACTAATAACTTTTGCCACGGGGTATTGGGCACGGCATGACCACTGCATTCTCTGATGGAGTCTCACCTACCCTAAGACTTGTGGATGTTTTGTGGTGTTTGTACAGATTAGAAATGATTTAAATGAACGAATATTTAACATGGTTGCTTTATCTTCTGGTAACTTCCTTGGTCTTCCATTGTTGTAGTCAGCATTGGAATGACCTAGCCAAATTACACAAAATGTGAAGTCTTAACGGCCAGCTTTTGCCAAGGGAAAATTACTCATACAATGGAGTCTATTCAGCCTTTGTGAGATTCATTTAGAAGTTTAAAAACAAAATGTTCTTTCTTCAGTATTTTTTACTATTCTAGAATTAGAGAATAAGTGTCATATTGTGTCCATTTGGGCAGAGGGTAAAATGAGGGAAGGAGCCTGATGCGTAAATCATCAGTATTTATTTTCAGTGGATAGTCTATTTGGTTAAGTAGCTGTGATTATCTCACACTTCTCTTCACAGTGTACGAGCATAGCTGTGTCTCGGAAATGGTTGGCTTTGGGCAGTTCAGGAGGAGGACTCCATCTCATTCAGAAAGAAGGCTGGAAGCACAGGCTTTTTCTTTCACACAGGGTAAGATTAAGGGCAGCTCTGTTACACACTATTTGGAGTCTCTTTCATAAATGCAAATTTCTCCAATATAAATAATCATTTGTAATAAAAGAATCTAAAACTTGGCTTGGTGCAGTGTCTCATGCCTGTAATCCCAGCATTTTGGGAGGCCAAGGCGGACGGATTACCTGAGGTCAGGAGTTGGAGACCAGCCTGGCCAACATGGTGAAACCCCGTCTCTACTAAAAACACAAAAATTAGCTGGGCGTGGTGGTGGGCGCTTGTAATCCCAGCTACTTGGGAGGCGGAGGCAGGAGAATTGCTTGAACCCAGGAAGTGGAGGTTGCAGTGAGCCGAGATCGCACCATTGCTCCCCAGCCTGGGCAACAGATCGAGACTCAGTCTCAAAAAAAATAAAATAAAATAAATAATAATAATAATGTAAAACTTGAGATTTAAAAAATGTTTTTTCTTTTTGTGCTCTAGGAAGGTGCAATTTCTCAAGTCGCCTGTTGTTTACATGATGATGATTATGTTGCTGTAGCTACCAGGTAAGAATCTGTTCCAAAACTATCTGTCCTTTTTCAAATGCATTTTAAATTGACACATGTGTTTGTTAGGGTGACCAACCATCCTGGTTTGCCTAGGATTGTCCCAGTTTTAACAATGAAACTCCTGTGTCTCAGGAAATCTCTCAGTACCCAGCAAACCAGAATGGACAGCTGGTCATCCTAGTATTTGTAGAAAATGCTAATTTAAGGTTACAACATTTCAAAGGCCTTAAAAGACAAAGGGAACAGAGATAATTTAGATCATTTAACTTCTCCTATTAAACTGGTTTGGTGACTAAAACAAGGAAATTAATACCTTGACTTTTTATAATACTTCCTCTTTTCTGAAGAACAAGAGTTGCATATGTATTTGATATAGTTGATACTGTGATGCAATAAAATTGTACCTTGTTCACCATTGCCAAGTTTGCCTCTGTGACTCAATTCCTGCAGTCAAGGTCTTGTAGTTGTTTGGGAATTAAATCAAGAGCGTCGTGGGAAACCAGAACAAATGTATGTGTCTTCAGAACACAAAGGCCGAAGAGTCACAGCTCTCTGCTGGGATACAGCTATTCTTAGAGTTTTTGTAGGTGATCATACTGGGAAGGTTTCTGCTATCAAACTCAATACTTCTAAACAAGCAAAGGTGAGAAGCAGTCCCATTCTTTGTGTATGTAGTGAGATACAAGGTGTTGTCTTATAAAACTTCCAATTAAAGGATGTGATTTTATCTGCTGTATTTCTTGGGAGACTAATCTGGAGTCCAAACTTGGAGATTTTGAGGAGACCTGTGTTTATATACTACACATGGTGGCCTGTTTTAGCTCAATACTGTTACAGAATGGCTTTTGTGAACTAACTTCAGTACTTTGCACATTATCTATTGCAGTCCTTCCTGATTCACCTGCATGGCTCATTTAAAGCATTCTTTAGTATAAGGCTATTAAGAAAGAAAAGATATCTATTTATTATTGGTGTGAATAAAGTGACAAACATAGAAATGACACCAATTGCCCAGGCTCCTGGTCTTCTCTGCTTCTTGTGTAGAAGAAACTCATAGGTCTAGGAATATTTTTTATCAGGATGGATATAACTTATTTTGAATGGAATCTTGAAGACACCTTCTGGCTTTGCTCTGCTCTGCAGGTCCTCAGGCTTCCTGCTGCAGTTATTGCTGAGTAGAAGGGTTGAGACTCAGGTTACCCTAACAGAACGCTCCAGTCTGTCATTAAGACAGAATAGACCAGCTTCTCATTGTCCTGCTCCTCTACGGCCATTACATCAGAAGTAGAGGGATTTGTCTCGCATTGGCTTATTTCTATTTAGGATCCTGGCAGAAAAGAAGGGCTCTAACTACTATTGGCTAAATTTATTTTGTTTTATTTTTTATTTTATTTTGAGACAGGTTCTTGCTCTGTCACTCAGGCAGAAGTACAGTGGTGAGATCATGGCTCACTGCACTCTTGATTGCCCGGGCTGACGCAATCCTCCCACCTCAAACCTCCTGAGTAGCTGGGACTACTGGCTTGCACCACCATGCCTGGCTAATTTTTAAAAACTTTTTGTAGAGACAGGGTTTTGCCATGTTGCCCAGGCTGGTCTCGGACTCCTGGGCTCAAGTGATCCACTCACCTTGCCCTCGCAGAGTGCTGGGATTACAGACATGAGCCACTGCACCTGGCTATTGGCTAAATTATTTTATTTTAATGAACACATCAGAATATTTTTCTGGTTTTGCCGTCATGACCTATCAAAGTTATCAATTGATTCTTAATATATTTTGGACCCAAAATATAGAAACCCTAGTAAACTTATTTTGTCTTTCTAAAAGGGAGAAGTACTATCTACAGGTGAAAAATTCTTTCATATACTCCAAAACTTTATTTATCTAGAGACAGGTTCTTCCTCTGTTGCCCAGGCTGGCATATAGTAGCATGATCTTAGCTCACTGCAGCCTCAAGCTCCTAGGCTCAAGCAGTCCTTCTGCCTCAGCCTCCCGAGTAGCTGGGATTGTAGATGTGTGCTACCATGCCTGACTAACATGTTCTAAACCTTGCTTCATCTTTTTCATTCTAACCTCTAAGATTAGATAATCACAAACAGAGCCTTGAGAAATCTCTTCTGCAATTACGTACCAGATTATTTAATACAACTTTTAAGTGACTAAAACTTTGACATCCTTACAAGCAAATTAAGTTTTGGCTTATTTGAAAATTTTATTTTGCTATTCATGTTATTTTCATTTACAAGGTAAAGAGAAAGAGATTGCATGTATATCTTATGATTAAATAAACTTTATTTCTTTCTCACATTCCTTTTAGGCAGCTGCTGCTTTTGTGATGTTTCCTGTTCAGACAATAACAACTGTTGACTCCTGTGTTGTACAGTTAGATTATTTGGATGGAAGGCTACTTATATCTTCACTTACTCGATCCTTCTTGTGTGACACTGAGAGGTATATTGACCAACCATTAGTCATCAGAAATGCAGAATTTTAGAACTGGAAGGAACTTAGAAGTTATCTACCCCAAGCCCCATCAATCAGTTATACAGATTTTTTTTCTTTTTTTGAGATGGGGTCTCACTCTGTCACTCAGGCTGGAGTGCAGTGGTGTGATCATGGCTCACTGCAGCCTTGACCTCCCCGGCTCAAGCGATCCTCCTACCTCAGCCTCTCAAGTAGCTAGGTCTACAGGCACATGCCACCATGCCCTGCTAATTTTTTGTATTTTGTTTAGAGACTGGGTTTTGTCATGTTACCCAGGCTGGTCTTGAACTCCTGGGCTCAAGCAATCTTCCTGCTTCAGCCTCCCAAAGGGCTTGTATTATAGGCATGAACCACTGCCCCTGGCTATACAGATGTTAAGGAATCAGTTGTATGCAAGCTGATGTTAGAGAGCAGAGAGGAGGTAGAGGAGTCTAAGACAGTCCAGTGGGTGACTAAGACAAGTATTCCGTGAGCCCGTTGCTGGTGAGACATATTCTAAGTGCCATGAGAGAAGGCTAAAGGCCTGTTTTTATATGGGGAAGCAGGAAGGCTTCTTTGAGTTTTGTTGTTTTCAAGATTTGTTTTATTTTAATAGAATTTTACTAAAGGGTAAAATTGGGTGAAGAATAATTAAGAGCTTTATGAAGATAAGTATTTCATCAAAATCTCAAGGGTAGATAGAGCCAGAGGTCCAATGAATGGCAAAGGAGTGCATTAGAGGTAGCTGTGAAATACCAGAGCAGAATAGCAGACAGCTGGAAATGAATATTATGCATCACTATGCCAAAGTTCTCAGCCATTTTCACTGCAAGGAAATTTTCACTGGCCATTTCTTTTTTTCACTGGACCTGGCAGCTATCGTATTTCTCAGGACCATCTCCTTTTAAAAATTTATCATGGAGAGTTTTGAGCCTACACAAAAGAAGGGAGAATTGTGTAATCAACCCCTGTGTACCTATTTCATAACTAAAGTTGGATGACAGTATCATAGAACCTCCTGTAAAAATAACATATTTAGATGTGCTTACTTTCTGTTAGCTAGAATTCAGTTTTTGGGGACATGTGTAGTATAATAAAATATATACTTAATGTTAAAAAATCTTTTTGTTTCAACCTGTTTTCCCTCCCAATGAACAGTTTTTTTTTTTTTTTTTTAAAGCTGGGACTCCTAGTGACTAGCCAAAGTGATAGATATGACTTTGCTTCATGTAACTTTAGTGTTAAGGATTAACTAAGGTAGTATATGTGAAAATACTCAACTTTGTGCCTGTGACGTATTGT
This sequence comes from Pongo abelii, assembly GCF_028885655.2. Taxonomy (NCBI): domain Eukaryota; kingdom Metazoa; phylum Chordata; class Mammalia; order Primates; family Hominidae; genus Pongo; species Pongo abelii. The sequence goes on from NC_071994.2 coordinate 58,939,661, forward strand.
TTGAAAAATAATAGAAAGTAAGATTAATGAGTATACAAATGATAATGAATTGATTGCATTTTTCACTCAGCAAACATTTATTATATTCCTCCAGATCCTTAGCACTGTATTAGGTACCATAGAAGATATAAAATGAAGAAATATATTTTATTTCCCAAATAAGGAGTGTAAGTAATAAAACCACTATTTCCTGTACTGCTCTGTATACATTTCAAAGCACTCTTACACCTATGGTCTTAAAGTAAAGCAAATGTTATATTTTATTCATAAAGCAATTAAGTACAGAAGTAGTTATTGAATTATCTGAGGTTATCTAGTAAATTCATGCTAGAGAGCGTATTAGATCACTCTTCGATAAAAGAGATTGAGTTTATGGAACTCTATAATGTATTGAGTGCTTTTTGTAGGCCTGACACTGTGCTACACACTGGGAATTCAACTGAAGAGGAATAAGAATTGTCCTTTGCCCTGAAAAGTCATGATCTGCTGTTTAAATAGACATAATTGCCATATATCATGTCATAAGTGCTATGAAAGCAAGGCATAGGAAGCGTGTAATTCCATATATGGGAATCAAGGAAAGTTTCTGAGGAGGAATGATGGAATCATGGAGAGTAAGTAACAGGAGTTTTTAGGAAGAGACATCTCGCTCATCATTATCACCTTCCATGTTCCCAGGCAGTGTACTAAGCTCTTTTATATATCTAACTCATGTAATCCTAAGGGAACAGAATGCTCCAAGGTGCAGAGTTTCAGAAGGACCTGGGTTTTTGAGGAAAAAGTAAGTTTATTGGGTGTTTGTGGTGAGGAAGTGACTTGGAGACAGGGTTGGAGAACTTGATTAGTAGCTTCCATGGAGTGTCCAAAGAACATTTTACAAAGTGACTTTAGAAGCAATTAGTAGGATTCAAGGATGTACGAAATAGTTTGGTATCACTCACCTTTTAGATTTGAAAGGGGCCTTTACATTAATTCTGAGCCTCTTATTCTGTGGATAATAAACTGAGTACTAATATGAAATGATTTGCTTCCTGTCACAGAAATAGCTAATGGCAAATCAGAGCCAGAATCCTATTTTGATCTTTCCATTCTATTGTTTTTTTCAGTATATTGCTAATATGAATGAAGGAGAAGGCATTGTGAGTGGAGTTATTATGCCCAGCTGATTTGTAGTGCCATTGTTTTTGACTTTTTTTTTGTAAGTAAATCTGCTTTCTCTTCCTTTCTGGATGTTAGAGAAAAGTTTTGGAAAATTGGAAACAAGGAAAGAGATGGAGAATATGGAGCTTGTTTCTTTCCTGGAAGATGTTCTGGGGGCCAGCAACCTCTGATATATTGTGCTCGCCCAGGCTCTAGGATGTGGGAAGTGAACTTTGATGGAGAAGTTATAAGTACACATCAGTTCAAGAAACTCCTCTCGTTGCCACCTCTCCCTGTGATTACTCTAAGGTAATGATTTGTATGGCTGGTTGGGATTGTTTGAAGAGCTTATATATAGAGGTTTGGTGAAAATCTCTGACATTCTATCTGTGTTAAAGATTTTATTATACCTGGCTGGGCGCGTTGGCACACGCCTGTAATCCTAGCACTTTGGGAGGCTGTGGCAGGCGGATCACGAGGTCAGGAGATCGAGACCATCCTGGCTAACACGGTGAAACCCCGTCTCTACCAAAAATACAAACAAAATTTAGTTGGGCGTGGTGGCGCATGTCTGTAGTCCCAGCTACTCGGGAGGCTGAGGCAGGAGAATGGTGTGAAGGGAGGTGGAGCTTGCAGTGAGCCAAGGTCGTGCCACTGCACTCCAGCCTGGGCGACAGAGCGAGACTCTGTCTCAAAAAAAAAAAAAGATTTTATTCTGTGTTTTCAGAGTGAAGTTGAATTTTTATTAAAAGATTCAGAAAAACCAAAGAAGTCTTTGATAGTTACCTCTCCTATGATTAGTGTGAGTCGAATAAGGGCAGATGCAGTTAGGCTCTTGAATTTGTTTTGGAGGCAAAAATTTCCCTATATTGGGAAAAGTATAATTTTATGTTATACTTTTAACAGATAAACTCATTAACAGATGTGTTTACTTTCTAGATCAGAACCTCAGTATGATCATACAGTTGGATCCTCCCAATCTTTGTCTTTCCCCAAACTCTTACATCTTAGGTAAGTTTCTCCTTTCCTTTGATCTGGGGGGTAAAAAGAATACTTAGCTTTTTATCTCTGTTTCTTGTTCAGAAGTAGTTTTTTAAGGTTATTTTTGCACTAAATTACTTTTAGAAAGTTAGGAAATAATTATGTTACATGAAGTGTTCTGTATCTAAAAGGAATGGAAAGATCCTAGGAATACACTTCTCTTTCCAAGCCAATTGGAGAGTTTATAATTTGCCAAGAAACTTCTAACAGTAGGAGCTAAGATAGCTCTACTAACCTCATAACCTCCCCTGCCTAATGGGATGCTATAATGAAAGCAAGTCCCAGATCAAAATCTGCCACACAGATGTATGTTTTTTAGCAAGCAGGCACAAAAATAGTTGTAGAACTTGTTCTTGTACGCTTGGTGAAATTTCAGCTCTCTATCCTGTAGGTACTCTGACAAATGCTTGCATGAAAGATCTGCTGGAGGCAGTTTCAGCCATATTCTAATGTCAGAGTTCAGCCAGCCTTCTAGCTGGATTAGGTGCAAAGTCCAGCACAAAGTGTTGCCCTAAAAGTTGTTAAACTGCTGGGCCTGCCAGTTCTTACACCTTGTTCTGCAAGAGCAAGAGTGCCAGTGTATGATTTCCAGCCAATATCTTGAACTCTGTTTCATCAATAAAAAATTATTTCTGATATCCCTTAGGCTAGTTAATAAGATCTCTGATGCAAATTCAGCAAATGTTGTATGAAGTTGTTATATGGTACACTGGAGTATGAACACCTGATTCAGTTCTTTCAAAGGCTAACTAACGACTCTTTGTGATTTTTAAAAATAATTGAAGTGTTAACTAATTGCCTCTAAGGGTAAGGATAAAAACCAGTTCATGTGTTTGTCATACTTCCTACACTGAAGTATTTAAAAGTGAATTATAAGGCCGGGTGTGGCTCATGCCTGTAATCCCAGCACTTTGGGAGACCGAGGCAGACAGATCATCTGAGGTCAGGAGTTCGAGACTAGCCTATCAACATGGAGAAACCCCGTCTCTACTAAAAATACAAAAATTAGCCAGGCATGGTGGCATGCTCCTGTAATCCCAGCTACTAGGGAGGCTGAGGCAGGAGAATCGCTTGCACCTGAAAGATGGAGGTTGCAGTGAGCCGAGATCATGCCATTGCACTCCAGCCTGGGCCACAGAGCAAGACTCTGTCTCAAAAAAAAAAAAAAAAGTGAATTATAGACATTATAACACTTTAGTAACTCCATAATTCATCATGAAAGTTACTAGAGAAAGACATTTATTTGCCCATAATTAGATAAAGCATATTAAAAACTCTTCCTCCTTTAGCATTCTTCCTTTGTGGCACTTGTCACAGTTTATAATTACATATTAATGTAATATTTATACATGTCTTACCCTAAACAGTAAACTCCATGAGGGCTTTATTTCTGTTTTGTTGACTGTTATTTTTTCAATGCTTGGTCTAATGCCTGGCACATGATAGATACTTAATAAATATTTGTTGACTGTGATGTGATGTGCGGGATGTTGGGAAGTCTCTTACCCAAGTTTTTTTTTTTTTTTTTTTTTTTAGAGACGGAGTCTTGCTCTGTCACCCACATTGGAGGGCAGTAGCGCGATCTCAGCTCACTGCAGCCTCTGCCTCCCAGGTTCTAGCAATTCTCCTGCCTCAGCCTCCCAAGTAGCTGGGACTTACAGGCACACGCCACCACGCCTGGCTAATTTTTTGTATTTTAGTAGAGACGGGGTTTCACCACGTTGCCCAGGCTGGTCTCGAACTCCTGTGCTCAGGCAATCTACCTGCATCGGCTTCCCAAAGTACCCAAGAATATGTTTTCTAGTAGTCGGGCCACAATACACTTAGCTCTCCTGGTAGAGTTATTCTTTTGATTGTAGCTGTTTAAAGCTCCTGTTACAGTCCCTACCATGGTAGACAAAAAGCCTTTGATGATCTGGCTCTGCCTATTCCTCAGCTAAAGCAACAGTTAATGCCACTTTGAAACCTCTGCTGATTCCTCCAAGAGGCTTACATTAAACAACCTATTTCTGCGCATGTACTGTTGTCAAACGATATTCATTCCTTTATCATTGCCACTCTCTTATTGTATTATGAATATGCATACCAGCATCAGATTGTCAACTCCATTTCTATGGGCAGTGCTAGACACATAGAAAACTCTCAAATGATAGGGAATTCAACAAAGAGTTTTTTCAAAAACATGAAGAGGAGGGCTTTTTTTCATTCCAGTTTGTTTATTTTTTTCATTTGTACACTGTGCCCTATGGGACTTTTACTGTTGCAACCCATAAATCCCAGAGGGGGCATCCTTATGTACTTCGTTTCCTTTCAGGCACATTGGTATCACTTTCCTTTCTGGAACTTCTAAAACAATGCTGTTAGGCTTATGTCCCCATTTATTATCAGTGAAGGGATAAGGGGATGAGGAATGTATAAATTACAAGTATCAGCTTTTATCTAAGTTCCCGTCCTCAGCCCCCCATCTAATCTAGGTTGCTATTCCTAAGGAATTTTCCAAGCTGAGTGTCAGGTTCAGTATCAAAATTATGATCCTGTATCTCTTTCTCAGGGATCCTCTGGGCCCTCCCCCCTTTTTTTTCTCCTTTGACTCTTGAAGGCAGCCTTCTCAATTTTACTTTGGATTAAGATTGTGACCATTTCTTGCATTTTATGACAAAGATTACTTTCCTGTAGGGATAGTGATCTGGTCTTTCATATTGACAAAATGTTTAACACTTACATGAGGACCCAACTCCTGTTAAAAATCAATTAGTTTCATAGCCACATGGAACCATTTTTAGTACTCTTGGAAACATAAAGGAAAAAGAAATATAGTCCCTGTTCTTAAGAGTATAATTTATTGGAGAGATGTGATTTATTTCTCCAAAAAGTTTAACAACAATAAGAAGTAAGAGTTGTGACAGTGCAGTACATGATTAAGTGCCATATGAGCAGAGTATAAGAAATAGGTTGAGTGCAAAAATAGGGTGAGTGTTGTGGGCTGTAAGGGAGGATTTCAGAGGGAAGTAGAACTTCCGATCCTTGAGAGGTGGCTAGATTAAGAACATTGTAAGTTGGAGAATGTCCTGAACAGCATTAGGAAGTGGAGATTACCAGTGGTATATAAAAAATAGTATCGGCCTTGAGAGAGTAAATGAAATATATGAGATAAATTTATATGAGTAAGTATAGATAAAGATGAGTCCTCCAGACCAGAGGACTGGAGAGAAAGAGAACCAAGAAAATGCAGTGTCCAGGAGCCCCAGGAGGTGAGGTTCAAGAAGCAGAGAACAGTTAGCAGGGTTGACGTCTGCTTGGGGTTAAGAAAATGGGAAGTGATGAAGGGTTACTGGGTTTGGCAGTTTGGGAATCTGTGACTTTTTGAGAATTCAGTTAAGTGGAATAGTTAGGATTCCAGATAATAGTGGGTAGGTTAGTGAAGATAAGTGGAGGAGGAAGTAGATTCTGTGTTATATAGGAAAAAAGTCCAGGTTTTGGAGCCAGACTATCCTGTATATCCAGTATAAATTCTGACTCTTCTACATTTCATGCTGAATGGCCTTTGGTATATTATTTATCTCTCTGAGCCTTAGCTTTTTCTCTTTTTAATAAAAAAAGGATAGTATATCTACCTTGATTGGCTTCTACAAAGTTAGGTAATATAGACAGAGCCTTTAATAAAGCTCCTGGCACATTGTTGACCAGGAGTTCTCAGCTTTTTGTTGCCCACAGACAACTAACAACATCAAAATATTACTGTTCCTAAAAGTGGCTCACTAGAGTAATGATTGGCAGTAAGATGTTAGTCTTTGTTTTAAATGCGCCCCTATCATGTCCAGTATGGGAAGTTTAGCTGCTTTAACAAACATCAGGTAAAGGTCCCTAAGCTTTTCTTTTTCCAGATACCAGCCTTTTCTTTCTTTCTTTTTTTTTTTTTTTGAGACAGAGTCACTCAGGCTGTCACCCAGGCTGGAGTGCAGTGGCACAATCTTGGCTCACTGCAACCTCCGCCTCCCGGTAAGTGATTCTCCTGCCTCAGCCTCCCGAGTAGCTGGGATTACAGGTGCATGCCACCATGCCCGGCTAATTTTTCTATTTTTAGTAGAGACAGGGTTTCACCATGTTGGTCTGGCTAGTCTCAAACTCCTGATCTCAAGTGATCCACCCACCTTGGCCTCCCAAAGTGCTGGGACTACAGGCGTGAGCCACTGCACCCAGCTGACCCTTTTCTTTTTCTGGAAAATATCTAGTATGTGTGTCTGAATTTTCCCAATTTGGCATCATTTTATGCTATTTATTAGTGGGCTGTTGTTACAGACAGAAAGGAGTTGTTAGGACTCGATTAGCTGGATCACCCTTATGTTTTCTTTGTATAGTCTGATTTTACTTTAATAGCTAATGCAAGGATCTGAATTCGGGGAATTATAAACTTTTGTATTCTAGCACACTTGAATTCTCTTGACTTCTTCTCTTGCAGTGAGCATTGTGTGCTGACTTGGACAGAAAGAGGAATTTATATTTTCATTCCTCAGAATGTTCAAGTTCTTCTTTGGAGTGAAGTCAAAGGTAATTATATTTTTCTTTGTAATTTTTAATCTCATGCTTATGAAAATTTGATTATTGTAGGAGCATTCTCTTGTAATTTAAGAAGTTAAAAAATAGGATGGAATGACTTTTTTTTTTTTTTTTTTTTGAGACTAAGTCTTGCTTTGTCACCCAGGCTGGAGTGCACTGGTGCGATCTTGGCTCACGGCAACCTCCGCCTCCTGGATTCAAGTGATTCTCCTGCCTCAGCCTCCTGAGTAGCTGGGATTACAGGCATGCACCACCACACCTGGCTAATTTTTGTGTTTTTAGTAGAGATGGAGTTTCGCCATGTTGGCCAGGCTGGTCTCGAATTCCTGACCTCAGGTGATCTGCCGGCCTCAGCCTCCCAAAGTTCTACAATTACAAGCATGTATGATTACAGGTGTGAGCCACCGTGCCCAGCCATGTTTCTTTTAAAGATTGACCATAGATATTTCCCATTGTAAGGTACTTCCCAAACATGCATTAGTGAATTTGTATTCAGCTATTTATTTTTTATGAGTCATTTTATTTATTTTTTAATTGACACATAATTGTACATATTTATGGGGTACATATTATGTACACTATACACTACATGTATCGAAACATATTTATGGGGTACATAACCCCATAAATATGTTTCGATACATGTAGTGTATAGTGTACCCTGATCAGATCAGGGTGGTTAGCGTTATCTACCGTCTTAAACATTTGTTAGCTCTTCGTGTTGGGAACATTTATTATCCTTCTAGCTCTTTGAAAACATACATTATTATTAACTATAGTCATCCTACAATGCTATGGAACAGTAGAATTTATTCCTCCTATCTAGCTATAATTTTGTATCCTTTAACAAGTCTTTTCCCTGTTTTCTCCTTCCTCTTACCCTTCCCAGAATCTAGTCATCTCTGTTCTGCTTTTTTACTTCTGTGAGATCACATTTTTCTAGCTTCTGCATATAAATGAGAACATGTAGTCTTTAACTTTCTGTTCCTGGCTTATTTCACCTAACATAATGTCTTCCAGTTTTCATGAGTAATTTTAAGTGCAATTTTCATTAGTAACTGCTGAAAAGGAACAAACAGGTTATTTTTCCCTCTATTGCCCTGAGTCTTTATCCCTGCCAGAAGTCTTGCTTTGACTCCTATTTTATATCTTTATAGTTTGGGGTTCAAATTGTTCTTGTGGGAACAACAGCCATTATATGTGACTGAGACAGTAAATCAATCTCTATATTCTTTGGGTTAAAACCAGAAGTGGGGGAAATCTAGCTTTTTTACCATTGCTGCTCAGTAGAGTGTATGTTGACTTTTTGGTTCTTTTTCTACTTTTGTAAAAACCAAAAAAGGAGAGAGAGAAAGAAATCGTTACTTACTGGTCTCATCAACAGTGATTTTCTTGTGGCTTAAATTTCTTAAGTATGTCCCTTGAAAAGTAGTCTTTGAAGTCCTTTCAGGATACTCTGCCAAGACAGATATTTTCTTGAAGGCAGATATTTTCTCATGAACCGTATATTGATTTACATACTATGTTAAAATCCATTCATTGAGGACCAGGTTGTAACGCTCAGGAACTTTATAGTCTGGCCTCTAATGTAGAGTATCCTCTTTTAATGTCCCAATTCCTTTTCACAGAAAACAGCATTTTTAAACATAAGACTTTAGGTCAGAGAGATATAGTTCTTTCTTCACATCTTTTATTCTTGATCTTTTTAGAATAGTTTCTAAAATATGATTTCTTCTTGAACTGCAAGTACAAAAATAGAGATGAAATTCAGTCAAGACAAACCCTACATATTTATTAGAATAATTTCAGCCCTTTTAAAATTGTAAGGGGTATTTGGTTAACGTTTTGTATGTTCACACCTGTGGTTTTTGTAGATATTCAGGATGTGGCTGTCTGTAGGAATGAATTGTTCTGTTTGCACCTAAATGGGAAAGTCTCACATCTCTCCCTGATATCTGTGGAGCGCTGTGTGGAACGCCTGCTAAGAAGAGGCCTGTGGAACCTGGCTGCTCGTACATGCTGTCTTTTCCAAAATTCTGTCATTGCCAGCAGAGTGAGTCAGAGCTGACCTAGACATCTTTACCATGGATTGGTGAAACTATCCTAGCTTGCAAGATTGTGTTACAAAGTTGCTTGATTTTATTAACCCTGTCTGTTTGACCTACAGATACAGCGATACATGCCCAGAGAAAGCATGATAGATATATCTAGGGGTGGGTAGAGGGTAAGAAAGAGGGTACAATTTTCATTTAAAATATCAAATTTACATACAGATTTGTTTCAGAACTTGTTTTTAAGGGGGATAATTGTGTATATGGTAAATTTTAATTAAATTATTATTATTACTGTTATTTTGAGACAGTCTCGCTCTGTCACCCAGGCTGGAGTGCAATGGTGCGATCTCGGCCCTCTGCAACCTCTGCCTCCTGGTTCAAGCAATTCGCATGTCTCAGCCTCCTGAGTAGCTGCAACTATAGGCACTCGCCACCATACCTAGCTGATTTTTTTTGTATTTTTAGTAGAGATGGGGTTTCACCATGTTGGCCAGGCTGGTCTCGAACTCCTGACCTCAAGTGATCTGCCCACCTTGGCCTCCCAAAGTGTGGGATTACAGGTATCAGCCACTGCACATGGCCTTAAATTCTTAATCCTAAGAAAATTCTCATTAAATCTTTCTCTAGCTTGCTAAGCCTTTTTAAAGCACCATTGAAGTTTTATGTTCTATATTAGACTTCTTTCTTTCTTTTCTTTTTTTTTTTTTTTTTGAAATGAAGTCTCACTCTTGTCCCCCAGGCTGGAGTGGAGTGCAATGGCGTGATCACTGCAACCTCTGCCTCCCAGGTTCAAGCTATTCTCCTGCGTCAGCCTCCCGAGTAGCTGGGATTACAGGCGCCTGCCACCACGCCCGGCTTATTTTTGTATTTTTAGTAGAGATGGGATTTCACCATGTTGGCCAGGCTTGTCTCGAACTCCTGACCTCAGGGGATCTGGCCGCCTCGGCCTCCCAAAGTGCTGGGATTACAGGCGTGTGCCACTGTGTCCGGCCTAGACCTCTTTCAGTATGTTGGCCATTTGAATACAGATTTACCTACCAATAGCTATTCCATTGGCGATATTCTTTTATTAGGCAAGGAAAACTTTGACTGCAGATAAACTGGAGCATTTGAAATCTCAGCTGGACCACGGCACCTACAATGATCTAATTTCTCAACTGGAAGAATTGATCTTAAAATTTGAACCTTTGGATTCAGCTTGTAGCAGTAGAAGAAGCTCCATTTCATCACATGTAAGTATTCTCCCCTTTAAAGGATTTTGTAGGGTAAGATTTTTCCACCTTCGGTTGTTCTTATTTACCTCTAGGATCCCCAGATTTGTTGTCCTTTCCATTTATATTTTTTGGTGGGAAGGGGTGAACTTTTGTTCAGCTAGTGGCCCAGCTCTGTGAAGCCTCCATTTAGGTGTGTCTTGGAGCCACATTTTGTTGTCATTGTTTATTATTTTCTGTTCCCTGATATATAGCTCCCAGCATAAGTTACGTTGCTCTAATATGTGATTTCAGGTGCTTCATGCTAATTTGAGTCTGAATGAAGCTCCAGATTATCTCATTTAATTCCCATTCTCACTACCATGCTTTATGAAGACAAGCTAGAGAAATATGGCAGCTGATGCCACTAGCACACGGAGTGACCCAGCTGCCAGGCACCTAAGCCTTGCTCATCAGTTTGTTCTAATAAGCCATAATGGTTGTTATTAGCTTTCTATTTGAGTGTTGGTATTTCTCTGCAGAAGTTATGTTAACGTTATAAAGGAAATTTTTACTTTTTTTTTTTTTTTGGAATTCTTTTAATTTTTAGGAAAGTTTCAGCATCTTGGACTCTGGTATTTATCGTATCATTAGTAGTAGAAGAGGCAGTCAGTCAGATGAAGACTCTTGCTCCCTTCACAGCCAAACCCTCTCAGAAGATGAGAGATTTAAAGAATTCACCTCACAGCAGGAAGAGGACCTGCCAGATCAGTGCTGTGGCTCACACGGAAATGAAGGTGATGAATGTGTCTGTTGTTGGTTCCTGATGTGAAGCCATTATTTTCCACGAGCTCTTGTTACCAGGATTATCTTGTGCACAGAAGTTCTCTGAAGTGTTAATAATTTTTAACATGTTGATAGAACTTTCCAACCAGATCTACAGATCTGCTCCCTACTAGAAGAGTTGGTTTATGTTTAGTATTTTTCCCCTCATGTTTGGACTAACATTAGGGCCTGTTTTTGATCATGCATCAAAATGCTGGAAAGGTTATGAAAGAAAGGTCATTAACCAAAAGAGTGGGAAGATTTTATTCTGACTAACCAAATTATTTTTCATCAGGAATGAAAAATTACTGCAGTTTTTGGGGGTCATTGCCTTCCTTTTTCGATGTGCCAGTATTCCTGTGGCTGAACTAGTGAGAAGAGAATAATAGAGATCCTAAACTCCCTTTTTGACTTATGGGGACTCAGGGTTAGTAGGCAAATGAAGGTACCTGCCTCAGTGTTTCATGTGGACCATCCCATGCGTTTTGTAAACCTGTGTTCCACTCATTTGTTTCTGGGTCAGTTGTAATTTTGGTATTGAATCCTTCATTTCTTTGGGTTTGTTAATTTCAGAATTTTTTTTAAAGATTAAAACAACTCCCACTTGATTAGATTTTGTTTCTTTTTTTCCTGATTCCATTCATTAGACAATGTTTCTCATGCTCCAGTGATGTTTGAGACAGATAAGAATGAAACTTTTCTCCCCTTCGGCATTCCATTACCATTTCGTTCTCCATCTCCTCTTGTGTCTCTTCAGGCTGTCAAAGAAAGGTAAACCAATTAGTCTTGTCATTTAATTCCATTACTGATCTTATTTCAGTTCTCACATTAGGTAATTTGTGCTGAGAATGGAAAATGAGAAAAAGGAAGTCTCTTGTTTTCCATATAACTTGTCATATGGAGCTATTAACTTCTCATTTACCTTGGGGAGTCTAGCTTCCCTCTGTTTTAGCAGCTGGTATTTGAGTTGTTGCAGATGTAGGTGCCCCCACCCTCAAGAGATCAAAAATTAAAAATCTCTGATGGGAATAGTTTCCACGTATCATTAGTCTTTAGTTGATCCTTTCTAATGGTCAGTTTGGGCTCAGACTTGGAGTCTTTTCAGAATTCTTTCTAGCTACTCCATGGGACCAGAGTTGACATTTGAGTTTAAGAGAGAAGACTTTGTGCAGCTACTTAACTGCTTATCTGAGTCTTACTGGATACAAATTTTGCTTAAGAAGGGTATATTGTGACTAGTTAACAGCTGAGTTACATGAAGCAATTCTTTGTTCTGTGACCAGAATGGGGCTGATGATCACATGGCTTTTCCTAAGTTGACAGAAATATTACAGATACAGCTGGAGTTAAAGACCTTTTCTTTAGCGCTGAAACACTGGTTTCTTAGGGCAGTTTAGTAAATAATGGGAATCATTATATTGTAAGTTTATATACGTGAAATACTATTATTTGAACAGAGAAGTTGCTATAAACAGTCTTTACTGAGTCCAAGTTGCCTCCCTAGGACTAACAGAAACACAGAAAACTGAAGAATGAAAACCTGAGTTTTCTCAGTAATAAGTTTTTATTCATGTTAGTTTTTTGTTATTTGACTTCTAGTGTTTCTAGCTTTGTGCGTAAAACTACTGAGAAGATTGGCACCCTTCACACAAGCCCTGATCTGAAAGTGAGACCAGAGCTCAGGGGTGATGAGCAATCATGTGAAGAGGACGTGAGTTCAGATACCTGCCCAAAGGAGGAAGACACTGAGTAAGCCCTTACACATAAATCTCTATACATTCTAGGGAATCCAGCTGTCAGTTTTAAGAAAGCTATAGACCAACCTTGTGCAGCCTGCGGCCCGTGGGACTCATGTGTTCCAGGACGGCTTTGAATGTGGCCCAACACAAATTTGTAAAGTTTCTGAAAACATGAGTTTTTTTGTGATTTTTTTTTTAATAGCTCATCAGCTATTGTTAATGTTAGTGTATTTTATGTGTGGCCCAAGACAGTTCTTCCCATGTGGCCCAGGGAAGCCAAAAATTGGACACCTGTGCCATAGACTATGTCCTTTTCAAGAAGCCACATGTATGTCTGCATTCATTGAAGATTGTGTAGCTTATAAAAATTGTGAAATTCCACAAAGTGTTGAAAAATTACATCACCCTGAAGCAGATCTATTGAGCAGAGTTTTAATTTAGTACTTCTTCCATCTTTCCCCTGCATAACTCCCCTCCTTCCCCCATAATCTCTTCAAACTTCTGGGATCTCACAGGAGTATTATATTAAGAGTAGGATGACCAAGGATCTAGACCTTGTCCTGGCTCTGCATATGACTAGTATGTGACTTTGGGAATGTCACTGATGCTCTCTGGCCTGTAAGATCCAAAATGTGCTATTATTTGATGAATCAAGGACTCATCAAGCAATAGCAAAAGGACCACCTTTTATATTCATCTAGTTGTCTCATGTAACATGAGTGTAATACTTTATTCTCTAATAAAGAGAATATTAGATTGAGATAATGAAAAAGAAAAGAAGGGATTCTTTAGGCAATGAAGAAACCATTGATCAAGCAGTTGGCATTGATGTCTTGTCAGGTACCTTCCCATGATATGCTGGTGGCCTGGTCCTTGTGTAGTAGAGTTGTAGCAGAGCCCTTGATGGGGCATAGTGTGGAGTATCTTGTCTCTCTGGCTTCTGCCTTATAGTTCAGGGAATCTGGGTATTAAAGGCAAACAAATTCAGCCCTTACCCAGGAATTAAGAGAGAAACCCATGGGACCAGTGTATCTGGACAGTCAGATGAAATAAAAGATTTGTAATCCTCAGAATAACTTAGTGAATCCATATGTTTATAGAAAAAAGTACAGATTTTTTGACATGGCATTTAATGCAGCCTTCTATCTGACCTTAGCTACCTTTCTAGCCACATCCTTCTAAGTGCTATAAATTTCACTCCTATCGGAGAACTAAGTGTGTACGTTGACACTTCACTACCTTTCTTCATGCTATGTCTTCTTTCCAGAGTATTCTCCCGCCATTTTTTGTGACACAAATAATACCTCCTTAGGAATATGTTCCTTTCCCTACTCAGAAAAATTATTTCGTTTTCTCTGCTTTCATATCACAATGCTCTTTAAAGAGCTGCTCTTTGGTATTCAACTTATTCTTTTTTAAAATTATACTTAGTTGTTTGCATGCCTTTCTTTCTAATGAGAGCTTACTGGAGTTTATCACCTTGAGGCCAAGGACCACCTTTTCTATTCATCTATTTTTCTGATGTAACATGAGTATAATACTTGCCGTTTAGTAAGCGTGAGAAATATTTGTCTAAGGGCCAGGCGCGGTGGCTCATGCACTTTGGGAGGCCGAGGCGGGTGGATCACGAGGTCAGGAGATCGAGACCATCCTGACTAACATGATGAAACCCCATCTCTACTAAAAATACAAAAACAAAATTAGCCAGGCATGGTGGCGGGTGCCTGTAGTCCCAGCTATTCGGGAGGCTGAGGCGGGAGAATGGCTTGAACCTGGGAGGTGGAGCTTGCAGTGAGCAGAGATCATGCCACTGCACTCCAGCCTAGGCAACAGAGTGTGACTCTGTCTCAAAAAAAAAAAAAAAAAAAAAATGAAAAAAGAAATATTTGTCTAAGAAAGCTCTGAGGCTGAGGCAGGGAGAATTGCTTGAACCCGGGAGGCGGAGGTTGCAATGAACCGAGATCACGTCACTGCACTCCAGCCTGGGCAACAGAGTGAGACCCTGTCTCAAAAAAAAAAGCTCTGATCCCCTCTAACTCTTGTGAATGTTATTGTTATTTTTCACACTTTCTTAGGGAGGAAAAAGAGGTAACTAGTCCACCTCCAGAAGAAGACAGGTTCCAGGAGCTTAAAGTAGCAACAGCAGAAGCAATGTGAGTATAATGAGAAACTTTTATAGTGGCTTCTCAAGGCAGTTTAGTAAATGAAGTGAATCATTATATTGTAAGTTTTTTATGGGCCTTATATGAAATATATAGTTGATTAGAGAAGTTGCTATAAATGGTCTTTCCTTTTGTTAAGTCCAAGTTGCCTTCCTAGGACTAATAGGAAAAACCCAGGCACTGAAGTTTTCATTCTTGGCAGCAATAAGATTTTTTTCACGTTAATTTTTTGGTATTTGACTTCCAGTATTCCTAGCTTTGTATGTAAAACAACTGAGAAGATTGGCAGCCTTCACACAAGCCTAGAATGGGAATGATTTTCTGAGTCCATCAGTAGTGGTCCTGAGACAGTTTGGGGCAGAGGTAGCCTCATTTGGAGTTGAAATTGAAGAATTAGGCTGGGCGTGGTGGCTCATGACTGTAATCCCAGCATTTTGAAAGGCTGAGGTGGGCGGATCGCTTGAGCTCGGAAGTTTGAGACCATCCAGGGCAACATGATGAAACCCCAAATACCAAAAGTAGCTGGGTGTAGTGGGTGTAGTGGCATGTACCTGTATTCCCAGCTACTCAGGAGGCTGAGGCGGGAGGATCACTTGAGCCTGCAGTGAGCTATGTTTGTGACATTGCACTCCGGCCTGGGTGACAAAACAAGACCCTATTTCAAAAAAAAAAAAAAAAAAAGAATTAGTAAAACACTACAAAGTTTATGTTCTCTGTTTTGTCATCTTGTTGAGATAGTTTTTATTTAAAGAGTTGAAAAGTAACGTTTATTCCAGATGACTATGTTACATTGGTTAGGTTAATTTAGTACGAATTAAGTTGTTTTACGAAAAACACATGAAACATAAATTTCATACTTGTCTGTCTTGTATAGGACCAAGCTACAGGACCCTCTGGTTTTATTTGAATCCGAGTCTCTGAGAATGGTTTTACAAGAGTGGCTTTCACATTTAGAAAAAACATTTGCCATGAAGGACTTTTCAGGCGTTTCAGATACTGACAACTCATCCATGAAATTGAACCAGGACGTACTATTAGTTAATGAATCAAAAAAGGGAATATTAGATGAAGATAATGAAAAAGAAAAAAGGGACTCTTTAGGCAATGAAGAAACTGTTGATAAAACAGCATGGGAATGTGTAAGGAGTCCAAGGGAGTCTTTGGATGACCTGTTTCAAATATGTTCTCCATGCGCCATTGCAAGTGGTCTTCAGAACGACCTGGCTGAATTGACAACATTATGTTTGGAGTTGAATGTATTGAATTCTAAGATCAAAAGCACCAGTGGACATGTGGACCACACTTTGCAACAGTACTCTCCTGAAATTCTGGCTTGCCAATTCCTGAAGAAGTACTTTTTTCTCCTGGACTTGAAAAGAGTGAAGGAGAGTATCAAGCTTAGTTACAGTAATAGCCCTTCTGTTTGGGATACTTTTATTGAAGGATTGAAAGGTAATACTCAGATTGCCTTATCAAAGATAGAAATTTGTATTAAAAAACATTAGCAGTTTTGAATTTTGGGGTTTAAAAAAAAGATTTAAGTAGAAAATCACATCTGTTCTGGTCAACCCTTCATTCTGTTTTCCATTCATTTTAACTTTTAATAGTTCTTTCAGACATTGGTTAAATTTACAACTGGATTATAAGAAATTAGTTTTTAAATTTTTATTTATTTTATTTTATTTTTTTTGAGACAGAGTTTCACTCTGTTGCCCAGGCTAAAGTGCAGTGGCGCCATCTTGGCTCACTGCAACCTCCGCCTCCTGGGTTCAAGTGATTCTCTTGCCTCTTGCCTCAGCCTCCCAAGTAGCTGGGACTGCAGGCATGCACCACCACACCCAGCTAATTTTTGTATTTTAGTAGAGATGGGGTTTTGCCATGTTGGCCAGGCTGGTCTCAAACGCCTGACCTCAAGTGATCCACCTGCCTTGGCCTCCCAAAGTGTTGGGATCACAGGCATGAACCACTGTGCCTGGCCCTATTTTTTATTTTTAGAGACAGGGTCTCTGTGCCCAGGCTGGAATGCAGTGGTGTGATCATGGCTCACTGTAGCCTTGATCCCTTGATCCCTTGGGTTCAAGCAATCCTCCTGCCTCAATTTTTGGAGTCATGGGATTACAGGCATGTGCCACTGTACCCTCTGATTTCTTCATATTTTATAGAGATGGGGTCTTACTGTGTTGCCCAGGTTGGTCTTGAATTCTTGACCTCAAAGCAGTCTTCCCACCTTGGCCTCCCAAAATGCTGGGGTTATAGGTGTGAGCCACCATGCCTGGCCCTAGAAATCAGTTTTATTTCTCTGATAATGACATTCAGAAAATGGTAGAGCAGTGCTGGGGAAGTTGAGGTTAAAATAAAATGTTTATAAATGCAGATGTATTAAAAGAAGAAAATCTGTCATGTAACTTACTAATACAGAAATACTATATGAGGTACTTATTGTCTGGCAGATATTATGGTAAACACTTTTCAGCATTGTCTTATTTCATCCTTACAATAATCTTTGGAGTAGATGGTGTTATTCCATTTTATAGATAAGCAGTCTAAGGCAGAGAGAGATCTTAGGTAGCTAAACTGCTGTGATAAATATCTGATAATGTAGTAACTCAGACATAAATAGAAGTGTATTTCTTGCTCATGTAACAGTCCAGGACAGGTATTCCAGGTCAGTGGGTAGCTGTCTTCCAGGTGGTAATTCAGCATTCTGGCATTCCAAGTTCCTTCCATTATTTTCAGCTCCAGCTTCCCTTAAGGGTTGTGGTTGTGTTTGGGTTGCTATGTCTGGGGAAAGCATGTAGAAAGTGCTGTCTTACAGGCCTGGCCTGGTAGTGGCTTACATCTCTTCTGTACACATTTCCATTGATGAGAATTCTATCATATGGCCACAACTAACTGCAAAGGAGACTGGGAAATGTAACCTGTCCAGGAGGAAAAGAATGAATATAGGTGAAGAGCTTGCTTACATGTCTGCCTCAGAGACTTTGGTGCATAGCCAGCAGTATCTACCTTGGCTGAAGGTCACATATGTCATCCTGACATATAATAGAAACCAGTTCTCATACCCTAAAAACTATATGCATTGCCCTTTCTGCAGCCATAGTCCCATGTTTTTGAAGAAGTGAATTCTTAATTCGAAATCCTACTTGAATAACAGATGCCATATGCCATATTTCTAACAATTTAGACTTTAAGCAAACTTTTCATTCATTACCAAAAGTGAATAGAGATACATTTTTATGTCATATTACTTAAAGATATTTTAGCTTTCTAGAAACATGGGTCTATAGTTACAGATCTGCTTTAATTCAAATATAGCAGTTAAAAGCATAATAATTTTTTTTTTCTGAGTTGAGGTAGATTGTCTTGTGTGTGAAATAAGAAACAAGTTATTTCTCCTCAGGTAAGTTCAAATGGTGACATTATTACTTATTGTAAATTTACTGTTATCTGTCTCTATTATGTGATCATACCCAGTCACAGAAGAGCAGAAAAGAGTCTCCATCAGCCAGAGTGATAATTGTTACTACCAGTGCTGGCTAGAGGAAGCATGGTGGGCAATTTGAGTGATATGGCTGCTTACTTGAATTTAGGTGGATATGTCTGGTTTAGCTCCCACACAGTCATCAGGCTTCCCCAAACCTCTGAATGGCTTCCTCCTCTGAATTCCTTTAAAGTACTTATTGCCTGACACAGTCAAATGGGAAACAATGAGACTGGGAAAAAAATGACTTTTTTAAAAAAGCATGTATCAGAAATTGAGTGTTGGCTCTTAGAACCTGGTTAGTAGGCCTCACCCTTCTAATGATGTTATAATTATGGGAAACAGCTTTTGGAACTATTATTTGGGATTTATCTTCAGAGCCAGTTGAAAAATACTTGCCCAGCCTGCGCAACGTAGCAAGACCCTGTCTCTACACACACAAAAACACACACCAGCCTATGCAATGTAGCAACACCCTGTCTACACACACATACACATAAACACACACACATGCCAGGCTAGACAACATTTCAAGACCTTGTCTCTACACACACACACATGCACACACCCAGGTATTGCAGCTAGGCAACGTAGCAAGACCCTGTCTCTCCACACACGCATGTGTACATGTGTGCACACACAGGCACTGCAGCTAGGCAACGTAGGAAGACCCCGTCGCTACACACACACACACACACAGAGCCAGGAGTTCAAGGTTGAAGTGATCGCCACTGCACTCCAGCCTGGGCAACAGAATGAGACCCTGTTTCTAAAAAACTAAAAAAGAAAACTACTTGGAAAAAAACCCACTTTACTTTAGATTCATACTTTTTTTTTTTTTTTTTTAAACCACAAATAGTTTTAGATCATCACTCACTTCTTTCACCAGACTTGACTTTAAATGACTTGGTTATTCCAAAAAGTCAAATCTTTTGTTCTTCAGAGAATGAATATTTGCTATACTGATATCTTTTAAAAAAGGTCAAATATTTTAAAATTAATTTCATTGAATTTAATTCTAAAAGATGGAGTAGGAATACTAGTTCTAGAAAAAACTGAGCAACTTGGCATTGATGATAGCTATGTATATTGGTTTTTGATGTGTGCTTATATGGACAGTCGCTATATATAGGCCTAGATACTCATTATTTTAACAGTAATAGTCACTGATGTATTAATTATATGTTGCTTTGTCTTATTTAAAACTTTTAATATGCTTTGCCTCCGAATTTGATTTTAAGGTTCTTAAAAGTAGAGATTACATCTCGTTCTTTTATTTGTTTCTCTTACAATGCTTAACAAACATTGGGCCTTGCACATAATAGGTCCACACAGTAGGTACGTGACTAATGATTGCTGAATGAACATGTTCATAAATTGAATATTTCCGCCTAAGAGATAAAGTTTGGAAAAGGATATGCTTTATATTTCAGAAATGGCAAGTTCCAATCCTGTGTATATGGAGATGGAAAAAGGAGATCTACCAACAAAGTTAAAGTTACTAGATGACAAGGTTCCTTTTGATAGTCCGTTGTTGGTTGTTTATGCTACCCGGTAAGTTGTCCTATATATTGTTTATATGAACTAAAGCACATGCATTTTTTTGTGTATTTTAGTCTCTAATGTGTTACTCGTTTGCATATGAGGCAGATTCTGTTAGTATATTTATTTTCCTTTGTAATAAGTAACCTAAATGTAACCAAGTTATATCATTTCACTGAAATTAGAGACTAAAGTGTTTTGTTTTTAAATGCAGGTTGTATGAAAAGTTTGGGGAATCTGCTCTTCGATCCTTAATCAAGTTCTATCCATCCATTTTGCCATCGGATATCATACAACTTTGTTATCATCATCCTGCTGAGTTTTTGGCCTATTTAGACAGTCTGGTGAAATCAAGACCTGAAGATCAGCGGTGAGAAGGAGAGCATATTTGCAGACTCTCTTTTCTTTTGACAGGGCATTGTTTCTCTTTTATAAGCAGGTGTCACATTGTTACTGTTAATTACCAAGGGGTTGAGGCACATACTATGGAAGAGGAGGATTTGGGAGGCCTTGTAACATTCTGCCACATGTCACAGCACACATCACAAACGTGCATGTACCACACTTCTTCACTCCCTCTCAGGGATTCTCAGATCAGTGCAAGATTAATCCCTTGATTCAGGGCCTGAACTAAGAAGATAAGCTTCTTATTGTCTTTGCAGTGAGTAGATTCACTGCCACCTTTTTATTGACATAGATCTCAGTTCCAGCTCTTCTCTTTTTAGGCTGATGTCTGATTTTCTGTCTCCCCATGGGTGTAACACTTGTGACCTGTGCCCCTGGCTTATTAGACTAGCAGCTTCCTCCTTTCTTCTTTTGATTGGTTCACATTTGCCACAATGTTGCCCAAGCTGGATGCAGTGGCTATTCACGGGTGTGATCATAGCATACTACAGCCTCAAACTTATGGCCTCAGTGATCTTCCTACCTTGGCCACACTGGTTTTTATTTGTCTCTTTCTTTCTCTCTCTCTCCCTTTTTTTTTTTTTTCTTTTTTGGCCCTTTGACATTTCCTTTGTTATCTTGGAGCTTAGTCACCAGCATTTCTAGACATTTTGTAGCAGAAGAGTTTTCAAGTTATTTCTTCTTCTATATTCATCTCTTAATCAGATTTTCTTCACACTCCCCACATTTTATGTTTTATTTCTTAGCGTGAAGATTGGTGACTTTTTTCCCCAACTTTCTCTTAGGTCATCTTTTCTTGAGTCCCTTCTGCAACCAGAGTCTTTAAGGTTGGATTGGCTGCTTTTGGCAGTGTCCCTTGATGCTCCACCAAGCACCAGCACAATGGATGATGAAGGTTATCCCAGGTACAGAAGAAGTCCTCTTTCTTCCTTTTTTTCTTTACTTTTTTTTTTTGAGACAGGATCTCACTATGTCGCCTAGGCTGGAATGTGGTGCTAAGATCATGGCTTCCTTCAGCCTTGACCTCCTAGGCTCAGGTGATTAACCCCTCCAACCTTAGCTTCCTGAGTATCTGGGAATACAGGAGCACACCACTCTGCCCAGCTAATTTTTTGTACAGATGAGATTTTGCCTTATGGCCCAGGCTGGTCTCGATCTCCTGGGCTCAAGCGATCTACCTGCCTTGGCCTCACAAAGTGCTGGGATTATAGGCATGAGCCACTGTGCCTGGCTAGGAGTCTTATTTCTAAGGATTAAGCTCCAGTGTTCCTTTGGAATGGAACTGGTTTATTCACATACGGCATTCTGGGCTCACTTTAGAAATAGCTATGGAAGAGACTGACCCAAGTCATGGTAGTAATGAGATTAAGTGTATTTCTTAGTGGTTCTGAAATTTTTTTGGGTCACCCTATAAGACTCTGATGATTCCTTTTAGAAAAATGCAGTCATGCAAAACTTTGCACAGCTGACCCCCTGCAGGTTTTTCATGGGTCCACATTAAGAGACCTTGGTGATTAAGCCTGTGAGAGGATAAAACTGGGTGGGGGTTTTAGGGAGATAGGTATGTATGTGTTTTCTTCCTAAAAATGTGTCAAGGAATTTCTAGACATAACCTGATTTAGGACTTTAAAAATAAAATAAAATTAACACAAAGTACACACTGGTACTTGTGTCAGAACTATTGCTTGTGTTTCCCCCCAGGAGAAGCTTCTTAAAAGACCCCCAAATGCCTGTCTTATATTCCTAGCAAAAAGTCTGGAAGGATATGCAATGGTTATCTGTGAGTGATGGAATCATAGAATTAAAAGAAGAAAAAAGAATTTATTTCTTTTGCTTTTGATTACCTAAAGTATCTAATTTTTGAAGAAAAAAGAATTTATTTCTTTTGCTTTTGATTACCTAAAGTATCTAATCTTTAAAAATAAACAGGTTATAGGAAAAATAGCTATTTTTAATTTGTCAAAAGCCAAATAGCAGTGTTTTTAAAATGTAGTAATAGAATGCAGTTAAACTCTATTCTTAACTATTAGATGATAAATAAGCATTTTCTAGAGTTTATTTCCTATCTAATTTACTGATTCCTTTTCATTTCATAGGCCTCATTCACACTTGCTTTCTTGGGGTTACAGTCAGCTGATCCTTCATCTAATTAAACTTCCCGCAGATTTTATAACCAAAGAGAAAATGACAGACATCTGCAGGTCTTGTGGGTAAGTGAGAATTTTTTAGAAACTGAAGTTAAGGTTAGAAACATTTCAGTTAACAACCTTATAGTTAAGGGTCTGAATTAATACACATTAGTATTTGGGGATTCTCTTTGCTATTTAAAAGTACCTTTTTGTTTTAAGTGATAGTAAATTAAACATCTTTTTTCCATTTAAATGTCGTGCTTTTTTTTTTTTTTTTTTTTTTAAATAGCCTTAGCTAATTCCCTTCCACTCCCTCTGCTTAGTTGCCAGCCCCAGTTCTCAGGCATGTAGATAGTATTTAATTAAGCACCAGATTATGTGATACCAATTATAATTGATACAGACTTTTATAATTAATACAGTAAGAGAGAGATCAAAATGGGTTCAATAGCATCGCTGGTGAAGGACTCAGGGAGGAGGTGAGATTTTGGAGGTAAAACCTAAAACCTGGGTAGGATTTGTATTTATAAAGGAGCCAGGAGAGGGTGAGTTAGGTGAGAGAAACAGAGCAAGGGCGTGGAAAACTGGCATTGCTTATTATCCATGTCACACTTCAGTCAGTTATTTATTGCCTGGTGATACTGTCTTATGGCTCCAACTGGATTATAATCTTTTGGAGATAGCGACTTGTGTCTTTCTTTTCCCTCATAATGTCTATATCTAATTTGTATAGGGGTAGGCACTTGATACATATTTGTTCACTGTAATGAGGGCTGAGTCTGGCCAGGTGGTGGGTGACAAAATCATGCAGGACCTTGAAAGCTGGTAGAAGAATTTAGTTATCAGTAGAGACCCTTTTAGACTAAACTATTTGGTGCAAAAATTGTGTAATGAAAGTGGAGCTTTCTAGAGATCATTTCTGATGTCATACATGAGAAGGCTGGAGACAGAAGGCCAGCTAGGAAGCTGTTGGAGTAATTCAGATATGAGTGGATTGGTGATTAGTAGGGCAGCAAAAGGAGCACATCCAGTGGGCATTTCAAAGGAAAATGCGGTGGGACATGCTGATATTGGATATAGCAAATGAAGGAGGAGGAAGAGTCAAGGAAGACTTCCAAGGTTTGCATATTTGGGGAAGAAATATGCTAGGTTTGTATTGAATTTTAAAGTGTATAAAGTGAATAAAGCTTAAATGCCTTATAATTGGAGCTTGGCCTCCAATGTCAGCATTTGCTGCTAGTTTTTTTTTCCCCCCCCCTAGATCAGGGTCATCTAATAGAACTTTCTGTGATAGTGGAGATATATTCTACTGAACTGTCCAGTGGTGGCCACTAGCCACATGTAGCCACTGACTACTTGAAATGTGAATATGTTAACTGAAAAACTGACTTTCAGATGTTATTTACTTTTAATTAATTTAAATTGAAATAGCCACATGTGACTGTGTCTACTGTTTTGGGCAGCACAGCTCCAGATAAATTCATGGCCTTTTATTCCTTTCTTCAACTTTGGTCTCTTTAAAGTTTCTGGCCTGGATATCTAATTCTCTGTTTGGAGCTGGAGAGAAGAAGAGAGGCCTTCATCAATATTGTGTATCTGAATGATATGAGCCTGATGGAAGGGGACAATGGTATGTCAATCCTAACTGGTTACTCTTGGTTGTCAGTTTTTAGAAGTTACTCCAGACCTCTCAACAAAAAAATTTGGTGAACCTTTCAATGATCATGTATTTAATATATGATTCTACTTAGTTGTCACATTTGTGGAGTTTTTGTTTTTGTTTTTTACCTATAGCCCTTGATATGTTATGAAATCACAATTAAGAATAAACTACAGGCAACTTTTCTATTTCATGAGTGCCTACTATGTGTTAGGCCCTATACTATGTGCTTTCCATATGTTGTTTTAAATGAGAGAACAAACTCTGGGGATAGTTACTATTATTTCCACTTTCCAGATAACAGAGGTACAGAAGGGACAGTTAATTGGCCCAAAGTCACACAGCTACTAATAGTAAATGCTGGAGCTGGGGTTCGGACCAAGGACTTCCTCCAAAATTTGTGCTTAGGCTCTTTTTTTTTTTTTTTTTTTTTTTAATTTCCCATTAATTAAAGAAGATTCTGGCCAGGCGCAGTGGCTCACGCTTGTAATTCCAGCACTTTCAGAGGCCGAGGTGGGCAGATCACCTGAGGTCAGGAGTTTGAGACCAGCCTGGCCAACATGGTGAAACCCCGTCTCTACTAAAAATACAAAAAATAACTGGGCATGGTGGCTCATGCTTGTAATCCCAGCTACTTGAGAGGCTGAGGCAGGAGAATTGCTTGAACCTGGGAGGCGGAGGTTGCAGTGAGCTGAGATTACACCACTGCACTCCAGCCTGGGCAACAGAGCAAGACTTGGTCTCAAAACAAAAAGGAAAAGAAAAATTCCTTGAATTCATCAAGTTCTTTCCTGTGTCACATTGTCTTCCATGTTTCCTTTATCAGAAATGCAGGCCCCTTATTTCTGATGGCTCCTACTCCAAGTTTTCACATTATGTGGGCCCCATGCATATGTCCTCTAAGCTTGTCTCGTCTTTTAGCTTTCTGCTTCAATGTCACTTCCTCATAGAGCCCTTCTCAGATCTTCCAGGCAGAATCAGCCACTCTCTCTGATGCTTCCTTGTTCTTTTTTTTCGTAGTGCTTAGCATACTTTATAAGTATATATTTACTTACGTGTTTAAGTTTTGTCTCTTATACTAGACTGTAGGCTCCACAAGAGTACAGGGATTGTGTCTCTTCCGTTCTTCATTACATATCCAGTGCCTAGCATAGGATATGCCCTGGGTAGTTACTGAGTGGTTGAAAGAATTCTGAAGCTGCCCCGGTGTGGTAGCTCATGCCTGTAATCCCAGCACTTTGGGAGGCTGTGGTGGGAGGTTTGCTTGAGCTCAGGAGTTGAAGACCAGCCTGGGCAACATGGTAGTGAGACCCTGTCTGTCTTTAAAAAGAAAAGAAAAAAATCAAAGTTAATTTTGTGGCTTCTCTTTCTCATGAACAATTTATACAACAAATTTTCAGAAAACAACTTGTGTTAGGGTGATGAGATTGTGTTCTTGAATATTTTTATGTTTTGGCATTAAACATTTTCACAGTTTTTACCATCTCCTGCATCCAGTCAGCGTGCTAAGAGTGGTCAAACTGACGTTTCCCTGTGTGCGTGTAGGTTGGATCCCAGAGACCGTGGAGGAATGGAAGCTTCTCCTTCATCTCATACAGAGCAAGAGCACGAGGCCAGCCCCCCAGGAGTCACTAAATGGGAGCCTCAGTGATGGGCCTTCCCCCATCAATGTGGAGAATGTGGCACTTCTGTTAGCTAAGGCCATGGGCCCAGATCGGGCTTGGTCACTGCTACAGGAATGTGGTCTAGCCCTTGAGTTGTCAGAGAAGTTTACCAGAACCTGCGATATCCTGAGGATTGCTGAGAAAAGGCAGAGGTAATACCAGTTTGTCCTACCCTCTGCATAGTGCTTGGAGAAGGTAGAAGGCCACAGACTTTCAGAGGTAGATGTGGAGATCATTTAGTCCCGACCCATCACTAACATGAGGAGACTGAGACTGATCTGGTAATTAAGGGAAGAGGCTAAAGTAATATTTCATTCACAGTCATGACCAAGATGCTGTTCAGATTAACCTGAATAATCTGATATGTCCTTGATTCTTTAAAAATATTACTGGTACCAGGCTGGTCGTGGTGGTTCACGCCTGTAATCCTAGCTCTTTGTGAGGCCGAGGTGGGCAGATCATGAGGTCAAGAGATTGAGACCATCCTGGCCAACATGGTGAAACCCCATCTCTACTAAAAAAAAAGAGTATAAAAATTAGCTGGGCGTGGAGGCGCGTGCCTATAGTCCCAGCTACTTGGGAGGCTGAGGCAGGAGAATTGCTTGAACTCAGAAGGTGGAGGTTGCAGTGAGCCGAGAACATGACACTGTACTCTAGCCTGGTGACAGAGCGAGACTCCATCTCAAAAAAAAAAAAACAAAAAAACAAAAAAAACTGGTATCTGGCTGGGTACGGTGGCTTATGACTATAATCCCAGTACTTGGGGAGGCCGAGGCAGGTGGATAACCTGAGGTCAGGAGTTCGAGACCAGCCTGACCAATATGGTGAAACCCTGTCTCTACTAAAAAGAAAATACAAAAAAAATTAACTGGACATGGTGGCAGACACTTGTAAATCCCAGCTACTCGGGAAGCTGAGGCAGGTGGATAACCTGAGGTCAGGAGTTCGAGACCAGCCTGACCAATATGGTGAAACCCTGTCTCTACTAAAAAGAAAATACAAAAAAAATTAACTGGACATGGTGGCAGACACTTGTAAATCTCAGCTACTCGGGAAGCTGAGGCAGGAGAATCGCTTGAACTCAGCAGGCGGAGATTGCAGTGAGCCAAGATCACGCCATTGCACTCCACCCTGGGCAACAAGAGCAAAACTGAAGAAAAAAAAAAAATTACTAGTACCAGATACCTAATGTCTCAGTAATTTTTTTTTGTGGTATAATACACATAAAATTTATCATCTTAACAATTTAAAAATGTTCAGCTCAGTGGTATTAAGTTATTCACATTGTTTTGCATCCAGTCTCTAGAACTTTTTCATTTTGCAAAACTGAAACTCCACACCCATTAAACAGCAACTTATTTCCTCTACCTAGCCCCTGGCAACCACAGTTCTACTTTCTGTTTTTATTAATTTTACTATTCTAAATACCTCATCTCAGTGGAATTAATACATTTGTCATTTTGTGACCGGCCTGTTTCACTGAGCATAGCGTCCTAAAGGTTTATCCACGTTGTAGCATGTGTCAGGATTTCCTTTCTACTTAAGGCTGAATAATATTCTGTTGTATATATATGCCACCTTTTGTTTATCCATTCATCTGTTGACAGACACTTGAATTGCTTCCACTTTCTGGCTATTGTGAATAACACTGCTATGAATATGAGTATACAAATATGTCTTCCAGACACTGCTTTCAGTTCTTTTGGGTATATACCTGAAAGTGGAATTCTGGAATCATATGGTAATTCTATTTTTAATTTTTTGAGGAACCACCATACTGTTCTGTAGAGACTGCACCATTTTACTTTCCTGCCAGCAGTGCACAAAGGTTCCAATTTCTCCATGTGCTAGCCCCACATTTGTCATTTTCTGTTGTTTTTTGTTAAACAGTAGCTATCCCAGTGGGTGTCAGGTACTATATATCTCATTGTGGTTTCGATTTGCATTTTTCTAGTGATTAGAGATGTTGAGCATTTTTTCATATGCTTATTGACCATTTATATAATTGTCTTTGAAGAAATACCTATTCAAGTCCTTTGCCTATGTTGAATCAGGTTGGGTGTTTTTGTTGTTCTTGCTGTA
This sequence comes from Pongo abelii, assembly GCF_028885655.2. Classification (NCBI taxonomy): domain Eukaryota; kingdom Metazoa; phylum Chordata; class Mammalia; order Primates; family Hominidae; genus Pongo; species Pongo abelii. Next base: position 58,967,332 of record NC_071994.2, read on the forward strand.
AGAGTTCTCCGATATTCTGGATATTAACCCCTTATCAGATATATGATTTGCAAATATTTTCTTCCATTCTGTAGGTTGCCTTTTCACTCTGTGCATTGTGTCTTTTGATGCACAGAATCAGTCAACTTTTTGAATCCTCTGAAACTCTAGTTTTTAAGTTTTCTGTGAAGAATGAACAATGACAACTAAATTTGCTTGTTTCTTTTCTTTGGGATTTCAGGGCCTTGATACAAAGCATGCTTGAAAAATGTGATCGATTTCTCTGGTCCCAGCAGGCCTAGTGGGAGAAGATTCAGCAGGATGTCACGACATTTTGAGAAAAACTAAATCATGCTCCTGAACCTTCTGAATGCATTTGTTATTGAAGGAAAGACACCACCCACAAATCCTGCCATCTTATTGGGGCTACTTTTGTCAGTGTCTGTACCCTTGGCATCGGCATCTGTGACTCTTTATCCATGACCTCAGTGTTTCTTAACCAAAGTTGTACTCAGCATTTCTTAACCAAAGTTGAATTTTGAAGAGTCAGTCCTTGTTTGCTGGAATTAGAATGCTAATGTCCTAGTATTATTCCAAACTATAGTATTAATTGCTTGTTGCTAGTGGATTAGAGAGATTCTTTTCTTACTGTGGCTTCCATGTTGGGAGCAGAAGCTTTTCATCCTGGTCACATGAAGACAGATAGTATTATTGACTGGAGTTGAATTATTTTTATATCTTGTCTGGCACAATATGGAAATTACTGAAATAAGACCATGTATAATGGAATTAACACCCAAAATAAGTAGAACACTGAAGATTTGAATTTGATATTTAAGTAAAATGGGACTGGGTGCAGTGGCTTAGGCTTGTAATCCCAACCCTTTGGAAGGTAAAGATGGGAGGATCACTTGAGGCCAGGAGTTCAAGACCAGCCTGGGCAACATAGAATGCATCTCTACAAAAAATAAAAAAAATTAGCTAGGCATAGTACCTGAGGCCAGGAGGTCCAGGCCGCAATGAGTTGTGTTTGTGCCATTGCACACCTGTCTGGGTGACAGGGAGAGACCCTGTCTCAAAAACAAATTAAATAATATGTCTTCATATATAAATTAAGCTAATTAAAAATATTTTTCCCTGTATTTATTTAATATTTTCTAATCTGAACCTATATACAGTTGACTAATTCATTCTTAGAAATGTGTTATCTGTAATCTTTCCTAAACAGAGTAACCCACAAGAATCATGCACTTTTTAAAATTATTTCTAAGAAGCCATAACAAAGCTGTGTACTAATAAAGACTGCAGCAAGCACTTGTGTTATTTAAATTATGTAAGTAGATTGTCATTTGTCAGGCTCCTGTACGTTTACATAGCATGTTATATTAATAATAAATGTAAAGTATGACTAAAGTTTTCATTGGAACAGAATGTAGACAGGAGGTTTATTGTGAGCATTTTGCAGAAAGGTGTGGAGTAAGTAAAGTGTTGGATGCATTGAACAATTCAACTCTTTTTTCCATTTATAACATAACCAGAGAATATGGACACAAATTACTGTTAAACTTACACATTACTCCTAGATATGATGCAACCATATGGGTTAAAGGGATGGTCGGGCTGGGCGCGGTGGCTCACGCCTGTAATCCCAGCACTTTGGGAGGCCAAGGCGGGTGGATCACGAGGTCAGGAGATCAAGACTATCCTGGTTAACACGGTGAAACCCCGTCTCTACTAAAAATACAAAAAAATTAGCTGGGCATGGTGGCTGGCGCCTGTAGTCCCAGCTACTCGGGTGGCTGAGGCAGGAGAATGGCGTGAACCCGGGAGCTGGAGCTTGCAGTGAGCCAAGATCATGCCACTGCACTCCAGCCTGGGCGACAGAGCGAGACTCCGTCTCAAAAAGAAAAAAAAGAGATTGTCAGGGAAAGGAGAATTCTTAGAATTCTGGGAAGTTTGGAAAACCTTCCCACTAGCATAATTTGCCTTTGGGCCGTATTGGATTATATTGAAATGTGCGTCTATACTGAGATAAGGGTGAGAGTCCCCGTCCACTGTCAGCACAGTGACTACAAGAAGGCCCAGAGGAAGTCCTGTGACAAGCAGACAGCATGAACTGGCACAATTGTGCAATCATTTCCTCACAGACCTTCTCAAGGCACAGCAATTCTCATTTGATAAAGGGTATGGAGAGAAATTTCTAATATAACAAACAAAAACAAATCTTGTCACTTGAATTTATTTTCCAAGGCAAACAAACAAAAATCACCTTCATGATATTAGATGAAAAAAAAAAATCTCCTTCAGTTAAACATTTAAACTTGCAGTCTATTTGGGTATTAGTTTTTAAATAGAACTTGTATCTTTCTTTCGCGTCCCTGAAAGTTCTAGGCAGATTGTGATTCATTGTTGCCTCCCTTTCGCTTTTGTTTACAGATCTGACCGCTGTTTTACAGGGCATCAAAGTGGCTGAGAGCTTGTGTTCTGAGGCTGACTGCCTTGGTTTGAATAACTGCTCTCTCTTTTGCTTCATGACCTTGGGAAGTTCCTTTGTGTTTCTAAGTTTTAGTGTTCTCATCTGTAGAATGGGGATGATAGTAGCTCTGATTCAGGGTATTTTGAGGATTAGATGAGATAATAGCACAAAGAAAGAGTGAGGTGTTAGAGCTCCTCTTTAGGGAGAATTAAAGGAGAAGGAAATGTAGGGCACAGTGCCTGTGATATAGCGTATAGGTAATAATGTTAGCTATTGTTAGAAAGGTTTGGAATGTCGTTGTTGGACCTGGTAGTTATCAGACCCATAGACATTGGATTTACATGAGCCAGAGACAGTGGGAAGACGAAAATTGAAATTAATAATTTCCTTGCATGTGTTAAATTTGTGACTGCCCTGGTCAAGGCTGAAAACCTTGTAGTAGTCATCCTTGCCTCTTCCTCCTCCTCTACCCTCACTTCTAATTACTAGGTACATACTCTCAATTCTACCTTGCTGGTGTTTTCCATTAGTCGTTTTTTTCCCATTGTCTCTTGCCACCAGCTCACGTTCTCATTATTTCTTGCCTAGACTATTGCCACAGTCTTTTTTTTTTTTTTTTTTTTTTTGAGACGGAGTTTCGCTCTTGTTGCCCAGGCTGGAGTGCAATGGTGTCATCTTGGCTCACAGCAACCTCCGTCTCCCAGGTTCAAGCGATTCTCCTGCCTCAGCCTCCTGAGTAGCTGGGATTACAGGCATGTGCAACCACACCCAGCTAATTTTGTTGTTTATTTCTTTATTACTATTTTTAGTAGAGACGGGGTTTCTCCATGTTGGTCAGGCTGGTCTGGAACTCCTGACTTCAGGTGATCCGCCTGCCTTGGCCTCCTAAAGTGCTTGGAGTACAGGCGTGAGCCACTGCGCCTGGCCCATTACAGCAGTCTTAAGTGACCTTCCTCTCTTCACCTCTAACCACTGACATCCCATCACTGCCACCAGTTCATCTCAGCACAATAAATCAATAAATGTAAACAATCTTAGATCTATTAAGAGGTGACAGCGTGCTGGCGACCCTCGCAGCCCTCGCTCGCTCTCGGTGCCTCCTCGGCCTCGGCCCCCACTCTGGCGGCATTTGAGGAGCCCTTCAGCCCGCCGCTGCACTGTGGGAGCCCCTTTCTGGGCTGGCCAAGGCTGCAGCCGGCTCCCTCAGCTTGCGGGGAGGTGTGGAGGGAGAGGTGCAGGCAGGAACCGGGGCTGCACGCGGTGCTTGCGGGCCAGCGCGAGTTCCAGGTGGGCATGGGCTCAGCGGGCCCTGCACTCGGAGCAGCCAGCCGGCTCAGCCGGCCCTGGGCAGTGAGGGGCTTAGCACCTGGGCCAGCATCTGCTGTGCTCAATTTCTTGCGGGGCCTTAGTTGCCTTCCCCTGGGGCAGGGCTTGGGACCTGCAGCCCGCCATGCCTGAGCCTCCCCCCGACTCTGTGGGTTCCTGTGCTCCTGTGCGGCTCAAGCCTCCCCGACGAGCACCGCCCCCTGCTCCAGGTCGCCCAGTCCCATTGACCACCCAAGGGCTGAGGAGTGCGGGCACATGGCGCGGGACTGGCAGGCAGCTCCACCTGCGGCCCGGTGCGGGATCCACTGGGTGAAGCCAGCTGGGCTCCTGTGTCTGGTGGGGACTTGGAGAACATTTATGTCTAGCTAAGGGATTGTAAATACACCAATCGGCACTCTGTATCTAGCTCAAGGTTTGTAAACACACCACTCAGCATCCTGTGTCTAGCTCAGGGTTTGTGAATGCACCAATCGACACTGTATCTAGCTACTCTGGTGGGGACTTGGAGAACCTTTATGTCTAGCTAAGGGACTGTAAATACACCAATCGGCATTCTGTATCTAGCTAAACTAGTGGGGATGTGGAGAACTTTTGTGTCTAGCTCAGGGATTGTAAGCACACCAATCAGCACCCTGTCAAAACGGACCAATCAGCTCTCTGTAAAATGGACCAATCAGCAGGATGTGGGTGGGGCCAGATAAGAGACTAAAAGCAGGCTGCCCAAGCTAGCGGTGGCAACCTGCTGGCATGCGCTTCCATACTGTGGAAGCTTTGTTCGTTCACTCTTTGCAATAAATCTTGCTGCTGCTCACTCTTTGGGTCCACAATGCCTTTATGAGCTGTAACACTCACCGCAAAGGTCTGCAGCTTCACTCCTGAAGCCAGCGAGACCACAAACCCACCGGGAGGAGCAAACAACTCCAGACGCTCCACTTTAAGAGCTGTAATGCTCACCACGAAGGTCCATAGCTTCACTCTTGAGCCAGCGAGACCATGAACCCACCAGCAAAGAAACTCCGAACACATCCAAACATCAGAAGGAACATTCTGGACATGCCACTTTTAAGAACTGTAACACTTAAACACTCACCGTGAGGGTCTGTGGCTTCATTCTTGAAGTCAGTAAGACCAAGAACCCACCAATTCTGGACACACTGTCACCCAGTCAGGTGATTCACAAACCTGGCTCCATATCAGAATCACCTCAGGAGCTTGTTAAAAATACAATTGTGGGCCAGGCATGGTGGCTCACACTTGTAATCCCAGCACTTTGGGAGGCCAAGGTGGGTGGATCACCTGAGGTCAGGAGTTCAAGACCAGCCTGGTCAACATAGTGAAACCCCGTCTCTACTAAAATACAACAAAAATTTAGCCGGGCATGGTGGTGGGTGCCTGTAGTCCCAGCTACTTGTGAGGCTGAGGCAGGAGAATCACTTGAACCCAGGAGGTGGAGGTTGCAGTGAGCTGAGATTGCACCACTGCTCTCCAGCTTGGGCCACACAGCGAGACTGTTAAAAAAAAAAAAATTAGCTGGGCATGGTGGCACACACCTGTAGTCCCAGCTACTCAGGAGGCTGAGACACGAGAATCTCTTGAACCCGGGAGGCGGAGGTTGCAGTGAGCTGAGATGGCACCACGGCACTCCAGCCTGGGTGACAGAGTGAGAGTCTGTCTCAAAAAAAAAAAAAAAAATACAATTGGTAGAGACCCTGCCCCAAACCTGAAAACTGTAGATCAAGGGACTAATTTATTTTTATTTTTATTTTATTTCATTTTTGAGACAGAGTCTTGCTCTGTCACCCAGGCTGGAGTGCAATGACACGATCTCATCTCACTGCAACCTCCTGGTTTCAAGCGATTCTCCTGCCTCAGCCTACCAAGTAGCTGGGATTACAGGTGTGCGCCACCAAGCCTGACTAATTTTTGTATTTTTAGTAAAGGTGGGGTTTCACCATGTTGGCCAGGCTGGTCTCCAACTCCAGACCTCAATTAATCTGCCCGCCTGGGCCTCCCGAAGTGCTGGGATTACAGGCGTGAGCCACTGTGCCCAGTCTCAATGGACTAATTTAACCTCCCTCAACTTGCCATCGACCCCCACACTGTTCTGAGATTTAGATAGAGTCATCCTCGTGTATAGATGCACCACAGCCCCTGAGAAAGAGTGTTTATCTTGCTCTCATGGGAAGTTAATTGCAGATGCACTGCCAGGATCTTTGTCTTCTTGGGGCACAGTTATGCCACTTCCCAGTCAGAAACTTTCAGCGCCTCCCCTCTGTTTTCAGAGTACAGCCCAAGCCCTTGGGCTTGGCATTTACGGACTTCCGTGATCTATTTTCAAACTTTTTCTCAGTTTCAGAGCCCAAGTTTGTCCCTTGTCCTGGGTCCTCCGTTCCTTGCATATGTTCTGCACTTTGCTCTTTTTGCATATGTTCCTGTTCAACTCTGGCGTGGCTTTTCACCCATTGCCCACCTGCTGAAATTTTCTTAGGATTCTGTCCACCTCACATGGATGTGAAGGCTGTATAATTGTCAGAACCCTGAGCTTATGAGGGCCCCCCACTTGGTTTAATGTTCTGCTTTCACTGTTTTGAAATTCTTAATAATTGATGGACAAGGGTCCCCACATTTTTTCCCGTTTTAGCTTCTCAACAAGTCCCTACTTTTTTTTTTTTTTTTTTTTTGCAGTAGTTCCTACAGATTAGGTAGGAGCTCCTGACTGCCACAATAGATCTAGGGTAGAGGCTGAGATTTTGCATTTCTGACAAGATCCCAGGCAATGCTGATGCCTTTGGTCCTTGGATCACACTTTGAGTAGCAAGGGTCAGTCTGAAGTATGGTAGAACCAATAACTTGGAAGGAACCTGAAAGACAGTATGGAGCTGAAGTCCCTGGCAGCTGAAATACTCATCACAAACTGTTAAGTGAGACATAAATTTGTATATTCCTTAACATTCTGTATTTTGGAGTATCTTTGTTAAAGCAAGTTAGCCTTACCCTACTAAAGGAAGTGAAGGAGAGCAGGTCTCACAGGTCTTTCTGTCCTTTTCTAATTTGGAAAAAGCCTATGAGGTGTGCAATGGGAACTTGGCTCTGAGTGGGTCAAACATAAGCTTATGCTCTCTGGTTCGCTTCCTCCAGTGCTGGTGGGGGCTGACTGGAATGGCCTTTCTGATCTGAGGGGTTGGAGACTGATTTTGAAAGAAGTCTTCTTAGACTTCTAGCCCAGACCATGCAGTGCAGCCCAACTTACCAGAGTTCTGCTTTGAAGTTTGGGGCCAAACCCCAACCAACAATAGAGTGCTGGTCATTGTCCTCAGAACTTATCTCCATTGGGGACCTTGTGGGTTTGATTGGGCATAAAATTCATATAGTCCTTGTATCCCCTAACCATAAAGGCCATCATATTACCCTCATTTTACCCCAACCTCTAACAAAGTACCTATGTTGTAAGAAAACAAAAACAAGTTATTTCAAGCAAAAGATTATGTAGTGTGTTACGATCTTGTTGCTAGGAATGTCACCATGTCCCTAAACCTATTAAAGCCCCATAGCATCCCTAAATTCCTTCAGTGTCTTATGGAGCACTGTGCTCCAAATCATGTTCCCCCTGGGAGTGGCATCTGTGTGGGATCACAAGGGTTATGGCAGATTTCATTAGTCCATGGTGGTTTACATTTCTCTGTCTCTCCCAGTCGCCCTGCCTCTTTCCCCATCTTGGCTACCCAGTATAGTTTCTTCTTGTCTCTTTTATTCTCAGTCTAAGATCCAGTCCATTCCTTTGTTCCCAAGTGAACTTGCTGTGTCCAGATCTTACTTTCAAAAAGCAAAGCTTTGCACTGTGTATCAGATGCAGCCTATCAACTACTTCAGACCTGCTGGCCCCCTCCTCTTTCTCCAGCCACTGCTACAGCGATGAGTTCCACCATAGGCTTTAATTCATTTCACGCAGGTACAATCTGGCAGCACCTTGCTTTGGGTCTGCTCCGTGGACCTTCTACTTCCTACTCCAGGTAAACCCGCTGGACACCATGTGTGCATAGCCAACAAATGCAGAAAAATTAACAATGGTGGGGCCCCCTTTGACCAAAGGGAGATGGAAGCCAGTTGCTAGGTGCCTTTCATTTTGGACTCCTGTTGGAGAGCACTGAGACACTTTTTATGATGTTCCTCTGAAGGTCCCAGTGGCGTCAGTTATGTGGCTCTTATGCATGGCCAGCTGTATAATGTGTCCCTGTATTGGCCTTGCTCCTCCCTGTTTTACTCCACTGTCTCACTCCTGCTCCCCATGTTCATTCCCCAAATAAAATACCTACACACAAGACTTTGTTTCCGCTTTCTTTTCAGGAGAATCCATGCTAAGAATTGTGGAAAGGTGGCGGAGGTGGGAAGCGGGTGCAGTGGGAAGAGTCTGCTATTCTTTGAGGCTTTATCACATAGACTTAGTCTGTTATCTAAGTTGAGGGTGTATTAGGTAAGAAACAGTAGTTACCCAGTCATCATTGCAGGCTGGGTCTTCTCTCTCCACACGACTTGCTTCCTTTTCCTCCCACTTTGATGTCCTCCACATCTGTTCAGCAGAGCTCCCTGACCCTACCTGCAGATGCAGCACAACTTATGGCTTGGTATAGGAACTACTGAAGGATCCTCAACCTCTAGTCTCTAGGCAAGCCTCCAACTACACTCTGGGGTACTAGGGAGAGTGGCATATCCACACTTATTCAATAGCGAGAGACCCAAAGGCGTTGCTTCTGATCAAGGAACTAATTTTACAAAAAATGAAGTATGATGGGGTCGCATGCTTATGGAATTCACTGCTCTTACCATGTTCCCTATCTTCCTGAAGAAGAGAGGAGGTCTCCACTGCTGAATCTCTTGTCCCTGTTCAGTGTATCACAGGTTCTGGAGTCAGACAAACCAGCCTGCAGTCTTGGCTCTGCACCTGTTACATGTGTGACCTTGGAGAAGGCCTGAGCACATACCTCTAAGCCTGTTTATCCAACTGAGAACATCAAAGGCTTCTCTGCAGTGTCAATCAGATAAATCATGTAAAGTATAGGACACAGTCTTGCAATTGCAATGTAAAAGATGGCAGTGATTCTAGTTACTATTCACTGGCGTTCCATATTCCAGCAGAGTTTGGACTGCCACTAGTGTGTGCCTGTATTGAGGCTCTTATTGTGTTGTGTCTACCTACATATCTCACTTTCTCTTTAGAACAATAAACATTGTCAAATGACAATGAGTGAGACTAATGTATCTTGTGAACAGTTACACAGGACAATAGAAATGAAAGTGTTTTTATGAACTGTTCAAATGCTAGTTATGTTACAGGGGCTTCCAGTCCAGCAGGGGAACTGACATACAAAACCAGTTCTGAGAGTAGGGGGTAAAGATGAACCAGCAGGTGTGAACAAAGTGCTTGGGAGCCACAAACTCTGCCCCAGAGTGTGGTTCATGGCTACTGGGAAGGCTCTTCAAGGAAGTGGAATTTTTGTCTGGACATGAATTCTAAGTCAGTGAAAAGAAAGATGAGGGAAACAAATGGGAGAGCCATTCTTTAGGGACAATAAAGAGAAACTTTAAAAATTGGGTCAGTCAGAAGCAGGGTGATGTCCCTAAAAATAATAATAATAAAATAAGAAAATAAAATTTTAAAATGAGATCAGGAGTAGGGGCTAGTGTTGGTGAGATTAATGTATCAGTTACCAGGACTCTTGAGATGAGGCTTTCCAAAGCCTCATGGAAACATCATTGAAGACAAGGCCAGGAGGTCGAGAAGGGGGCAGGACACAACTGACAGGGCAGTGAAGAGATCTGGGCATACAGAGGCCTGGGAATAGCAATAAAATGACTGGTGAGGCCTCTGCATGACCAGGGAGAGGGGGTGGGTGAGCGATGTGATACAATTGATCGACGTAGCCACAGATATAAAAGGAAGGGTTTAACATAGAGAGTTATTAATGGCTAACATGAGATTAGCTACTAAGGGATAAAAAACACAGAAAGAAATAAATTTGGGAAAGGGCTCCTCACAAGGCTGAGATTAAATCTTGCGGGAGAGTGTGTGGCTGTAGCCACTGGGTGGCAGGAAGCTTTTGCTGGGTGCCACAAGCCAAAGCTGACAAGTAAGGAGCTCTCCATTGAGGTGCTGGCAAAACGTGCCAGAGTGCAGTTGAACTCACTGGTAATGTGGCTGGGGTTCCTACAAACTCACTGGGCAGCTGCTCACATGAGGCAAGGGGTGGGATGCTGCTGAAGCACCTGGGATCCTGTGGGGGTGGCCACTGAACTCATCATGCCCTTGCCTCAGGGATGCCCAGTGTGCCCAGGAGTTGTCTCCCACCCACCAAGGCTCCACCTTCACCTAGATGTGCATGGATCGCCCCTTCATACTAAACAGGCAGTCTATACCACAAGGAATAACACAGTTTCCACAAATTCCACTTAAGTATTTATTAGATACCTATTGTGTGCCCTCTCCCAGCTTTGTATCCCTGCCCTGAGGGCCTCACAGCCAGGTCTCCTGAGAGCAGAGTGAAGAGGCTCAGTATTTATCAGGCAGGCCAGCAGGTCGGAAGTGATTGGGGTCTTTGCCACTCCTGCCCCATTCATTGGCAGCCTGATCAGCCAGCGTGTCCTCCGCACCATGGCCTGTGAGTCTCTGGAAATGCTGTCTGGCATCACTTTAATCAAGGCAAGCAAGAAGGAGATTAATCATCAGGCCAATGAGCAACAGCCCACCCTCCCATTCTCCCCGTTCCAAGGGAGGGCTCAGAGAGGAGCCCAGAAAGACCAAGGAAGGAGGGGTGAAAACACTGACCCTGCCTGGGCACTGCCCCACTCAGCCAGTCTGGGCACCCCTAGGCTGGATGAACAGCACCCAGAGAGGGAGGGTGAGGAATCACTCACTCCTACCATCCACTCAGACCCTCACACTGAGCACAGAGGCAGAGAGAGGGCAAGAAGAGGAGGGACCGCAGCCTCTAACGTCAATACAAGGAGCTCATCTCCCTCCTGACTGTCTGAGGCAGGCAAGCTCTGCTCACCCAGCCCTGGCGTCCCAGGAGCTCCAGTTACCTGATCACTTCTGCGGCCCAGGCACCCCCAGGTCCCCTTTGGGCAGCATCAGAGTTCCCCCGAGCATGGAAGTATTTGTCTGAGTTGATGTAATTGGCTTCTCTCATGTCAGAGTAGGCTCTCCACATGTCCCGAGCCCCTGGAAAGGAAAGGAAAGGCAGAAGAGATATCAGGAGAACATAAGGACTCCGACACCACCTTAGAGGGGAATGAAAGGACAACTCTTCCACTGACTTCAAGCTTTCAGCCTGTGATCATAGCAGCCTTGGATACCATGGGTTGAGAAGCACATTCCTTTATCCTAGTTGGCTTCTCCAGGTCCCCTGGTGAAGAGCCACTGCTATAGAATGAAGCTGCCTATGATAAGATCCAGGAGTGTATATGATGAGGTGGTGACATGGAATACTGATGCTGAGAAAGGTGGCAGACACAGAGTACTTCTGCCCTGACTACTAAAGTATATATATATATATATATATATATATTTTTTTTTTAGACAGAGTCTCGCTCTGTCGCCCAGGCTGGAGTGCAGTGGTGCTATCTCAGCTCATCGCAACCTCCACCTCCCGGGTTCAAGAGATTCTTCTGCCTCAGCCTCCTGAGTAGCTGAGATTACAGGCATGCACCACTACGCCTGGCTAATTTTTGTATTTTTAGTAGAGACGGGGATTTCACCATGTTGGTCAGGCTGGTCTCGAACTCCTGACCTTGTGATCCCCCTGCCTTGGCCTCCCAAATTGCTGGGATTACAGGCGTGAGCCACCGCACCCGGACCTAAAGTACATGTTCTTGCAAATGGAATACACGTCATTGTGACCTGAGTTCCAGTGACTGTTAGGAGTTCAAAGGCCCTAAACACTTTCTCAGTAGGCTGTACTGATGCTGTGGGTTGCTTGAGGAAGCAATAGGGCAGTGGTGCTCCACCTTGGCTACACTTTCTTTTTCTTTTTTCTTTTTTTTTAGATGGAGTCTCGCTGGAGCACACTGGTGCGATCTCTAGTCACTGCAACCTCTGCTTCTGGGGTTCAAGTGATTCTCGTGCTTCAGCCTCCTGAGTAGCTGGGATTACAAGTGCATACCACCACGCCTGGCTACATTTTAGTATTTTTAGTAGAGACGGGGTTTCATCATGTTGGCCAGGCTGCTTGGGAACTCATGACCTCAAGTGATTCATCCACCTTGGCCTCCCAAAGTGCTGGAATTACAGGTGTGAGCCTTGGCTGCACTTTCTAACCACCCAGAGAGAAACTGAAAGTCCCAATGCCCAGGCCACACCCCAGACCAGTTTCTGCAGACTTTGTTGGGGAGTTGCAGGCATGGGTAGTTCAGGTGATGTCAAGGTGTGCCTGAGATTCATAACCATCAACCTCTAGGAGGTGGTCAGTGATGCATCTACCTGGTAAGAGCCCTGACCTCAAGCACAGCTGGGTTCAAACCTCTGCCCTGCCACCTGCTGACTGGCAGTAAGTCCCTGGGCATTGGCCTCAGCTGCTCTAAACCTCAGCTTTCTCACCTTCCAAGAGGGGAAGATGCCTGCCTCACAGAGTCATTCTGAAACTAAATGAGAAAATGCTCTGGTCCTTGTGGGGGCTTCACGAATGTTAGTTCCCAGCTCTTGTCAAGAAGGCTGGAGAAGGAATGGAAATAGAACAAACCAGGAAGGGAGCCCCTGACAGAGTGAGGCTAAAGAGCCCTGTACATTATCCAACTAGGAAATCGAAGGAGGAAAGAGAAAGAAGACAGAAGAGTCAACAGCCTTAGCCATACTCTTATGCGATTTATGCTGAGGGACATTTTATACCAATTGCAGGCCTTATTTTGCATCTTCTACTCAAAACAAACAGCTTAGCTGCTCCTGGAAAGGATGATTGTTCTTTCTCTGAGTAACTGACTGACAATAATCCTCGACTCTCTAATCTGTGTAGCAGCTCCCCAGGCACCCGGCACATCCTGCACATTGGGCAGCACAACCTAAGGCAGCGGCTCAAATCTTAAGGAAGCACAAAAATACCCCGTGTGCATTGTTACTGGATGCCCCGTCCCTTATGGCTCAGGAGATGTGTTTTTGATACACCTTGCAGCGGCTTCTGAAACGCCTCAAGGATCCATCCACTGAACACACCCTGAGAAGCTGCACTACGGGCAAAGGAGATATTCCCAGCAGCTCTGAAAGATTCGAGACAGGCAAGCCGGCAAACCCTAGTTCCTGGCAGGCCTCACCAACGCAGACACTAGCAACTCCATGGTTCAAAAGCAGCCTTCCGAAAGCGTCATTTTCCCCAGTTTATCAGGTCCAGGGCGATGTTTCTCTTCAGAAATCCTGCAAACCTTCTGAAGCCTTACCATCAAAAGCCTCGCCAAGAAACGAAAAGAAGCTTCGGCTGCTGACACCCAGGACCAAGGAGCAGAAAATCAGGCCCGTGAGAAGCTTCGTGGTGCTGAAATGAAAGGAGAAGTCAGGCAGTCGCCCACAAGACTGGCACAGCTTCCCTTGGGACTTATATTCCGATGAGAGCCTGGTTATTTCCACTGGATCTTATTAGAGTCTCAGTGGCTCATCTAGGAAACCTTGCAGCAGGACCTCACTCAGAGCCAGAAGCCCTCGGTTCTGAACCCATCAGCCCTGAAGCCTGACTGCGTAAGAGGATGCCAACGTGGCATTGATGGAGGAAGGCGGGAGTTACGACCAGACTGTCACTCCCTCAAGTAACCTATAATTCCCCACAACGCATTTACTGTGTGTTCCCTCTGCCCAGCACAGAACTCAACATGGGATAAACACAAAGCAGGATGATTATTTTTTATTCTTAAAGCCTTTAGCACCTGGTATTCCCAGGTGGTCTCCCATCCAAGTACTACCAGGCCCGACCCTGCTTACCTCTCTAGATCAGAGGAGGTAAGACACCTTCAGAATGGTATGGCTGTATGCCCCAGGATAACTATTTTTTAAAGGAAATGACAATCTTGTTGGGAAAGAGAAAACACAGTAAGTTTTAAAATCGCTCCTTGATGTGCTCCTCACCTGATCTGTGCTGTAGCTGAGCTGCGGGTCCCTGCCTGCCAGAGAGAGGTGGCTGCTATTTATACTGAGCCTTCCATGCTGGTCTCTTGGGAGGGAAGAAAAGCTGGATGTGGTCCCTGGGGAAAGTCCCTGCAGGTCATTTCCCCTACAAAACAGTCTAAGACAAGTTCCTGGACGCCAGTGGTGTCTTCATTCCAGGTCATTTATCCCAGTTGTGCAACCTGAGGGAACAAGATGTGCCTGGCAGCTGTCAGGGCAGGAGACCAGCTCTGCTCCTCAGCATTGAGGGGGCTGAGGCTGCGGAGTTGAGAGTGGGAGCCCCGTGATGGCGGCACCTGGGCTGCTGGAAGGTGTGGAGTGAGGGCAGCTTTGAAGCCAGCTCCTGACTGTACCTGTCATTTCCTCAGGATGGGCTCTGCTGGGCCACATGGCAGATGCCTCTGAAATGAAGTCCCTCTGAGTTCATATCTAAAGCTTCAAAGCTGACAGACTAGGTCCAGCACAGTTGCTCACTCCTATAATCTCAATGCTTTTGGAGGCCAAGGCAGGAGGATCACTTGGGTCAAGAGTTTAAGATCAGTCTGTGCAAATTGTAAGACCTTGTCTCTACAAAATATAAAAATAAATGGACCGGGTGTGGTAGTGTGCACCTGCAGTCCCAGCTAGTCAAGAGGCTGAAGCAGAAGGATTGCTGGAGACCCAGGAGGTCAAGGTTGCAGTGAGCTATAATCACGCCACTGCACTCCAGCCTGGGTGACAGAGCAAGACCCTGTGTCTAAAAGAAAACAAAATAAAACTAGCAGCCTAGCCCTGCCATGTCTCATGTGTGCCCTGGAAGGCTCCTTCCACCCCTCAGTCTAGATATCCCGAGATTTACCTCCTCAGCACAGAAAAGCCCTGCTCAGCTGGCCTAGTCAATTAGGAAATTAGGAAGGCAGGAAGGAAGTGGTCAGTACCAGAGCCCAGCAGGGCTGAGGCCAGGACATGCAGAGAGGCTGGTGGACACAGCAGCAACTGTGGTTTCTTCTTCTCCAGTCCATTTTCACTCTTTTATTTTTTCTTTCTTTCCTTCCTTCCTTCATTTTCTTCCTTCCTCTCTCTTTCTCCTTCCTTCCTCTCTTTTTCTTCCTTCCTTCCTTCTTTCCTTCCTTCCTCCCTTCCTTCTTTCCTTCCTTCCTTCCTCCCTCTCTGTCTTCCTCCTTCCTTCCTCTCTCTCTTCCTCCTTCCTTCCTCTCTTCCTTCCTTGCTTCTTTCCCTCCTTTCTTCCTCTTTCCCTCCCTCCCTTCCCTCCCTCCTTCCTTCCTTCTTTCTTTCCTTCCTCCCTTCTTCCTTCCTTCTTTTTTTCCTCCTTTCCTTCCTGTCTCTTTCTCCTTCTTTCCTTCCTCTCTCTTTCTTTCCTCTTTTCTTTTCTTTCTTTCGCACCTGGTATTCCCAGGTGGTCTCCCATCCAAGTACTACCAGGCCTGACCCTGCTTACCTCCCTAGATCAGAGGAGATAAGGCACCTTCAGAATGCTATGAATATAGGCCTCAGGATAACTACTTTTTAAAGGAAATGACAATCTTGTTGGGAAAGAGAAAAGAGTAAGTTTTAAAAACACTCCTTGGCATACTCCTCACCTGATCCTCCTCTCCTCCCCTCCTCTCCCCTCTCCTCTCCTCTCCTCTCCTCTCCTCTCCTCTCCCCTCCCCTCCCCTCTCCTCTCCTCTCCCCTCCCCTCCCCTCTCCTCTCCTCTCCCCTCTCCTCTCCTCTCCTCTCCCCTCCCCTCCCCTCCCCTCCCCTCCCCTCCCCTCCCCTCCTCTCAAGACAGGGTCTTGCTCTGTTCCCTGGGCTGGAGTGCAGTGGTGCAATCATGGCTCACTGCAGCCTCAGCCTCCCAGGTTTAAGTGATCCTTGCATCTCAACCTCCCAAGTAGCTGGGACTACAGTTGTTTGCCAACATGTCTGAGTAATTTTTTAAATTTTTAGTACAGTAGGAGTTTCACCATGTTGCCCAGGCTGGTCTCAAATTCCTAACCTGCAGTCTTCCTGCCTTGGCCTCCCAAAGTGCTGAGATTATAGGCATGAGCTACCATGCCCAGCCAGAAGTTCATATCTGATTGCTTCTATTTTTCAGTGAAATAGGAAGCAAAGTTGTCAACTGAGAAGAGAATGAACGAGGAGTTGTGGGAAGTTTCAGGAGAGAAGACAAGTAGAAAGTGGACATCTAGGAAAGGAAGAATGTGACTGAACTTGAGAAAGGTAGTGGATTGTCTAGTAGCTCAAGGTCAACGACCATGAATTTAAAGTGAGACTAGTCATAGCAGTCGTGCTTTTTTTTCTGATCACATTCAGCTGCCAAGGTTCACTTTTAGCAAGTGGCAAATTGAATATCACTGTGCAATAAATGCTTGTTGAATTGCATGACTGAATACATGCGAAGGTCAAAGGAGGAGGATTTATTTAAAGATGAGAGAGGGTTACAGGGCACAGGGAGAATGTTAAGAGAGAGTGACTGAGGGTAAAAGATAGGGCATAACATAGACTTCAACGACCAAGGGACCACAGAGCCACTGGGGACAAGGTTGCCCAGAGTGTAGCAGGAGCAGGTCTTCCTCTGAGACAGGAAGGAGAGAAGCGATAACAAGGAAGATGCATTTTGAGATGAAGGACAGAGATCCTGAGGGAAACCAGCAGGCCCTTTCCTTTACCAGTCATAGAACTCATCGCTCTCCACCTGTTTGCATTTCTGAGTTTGACCCAGAGTGCACAAAACACAGGGATAGGAACCTTGTCAGGCTTATTGACAGATAACTGTTGTCTCTTTAACTCCAAACACAGCACCTCACCTGTAGCAGGTTCTTAGTCATTTTTATTTATTGAAGGAGTCAATGCATGAGTGAAGTAGGAGAAGTCATCTGCAATAGATTGACAGGTTGAAGGTTAAGAAGAATGGAAAAGCTTTGGAACAATGATGTCATTTAGAGATGAACATGGACTTTTTTTTTTTTAATGTTTGCCTCGCACTAATAACTTTTATTTCACTCAAATTAGAGCAGTAATCTTCCATATTCCCTGCCCAATAATTCAAAGAAAAAAAATCCACAATGATTAGTAAAGAAAAATATGAGAATTAACAGACCCTTTAAATTTGTTTTAAATATCTGAAGATTTAAAAAGTGTTTAAAGTTTGTAATTCCTAGTAGGAAAACATTATCTGAATGAATACCCTAATGGCAAACCACTGTAAAATGCTTCAGCTGCATCTGGGGGAGAGGGGTAGGGATTATCTTCAAAGCACCCCAGCTCTCTTGATGAGAAGGTCAGAGGTACATTGGTTTGTATTATTGCGACATCCATAAGGTGATCTAGGTTGCTTTTCCTTCAGCAGGGCTTTATTTATCAGAAGGGCATTACGCTTGACCTCCAAATTTGGCTGACAATTTCCTGATGAGATTCATAACCTTTGGGTTGCTCTGGTATTTTGACATATTTGCTGGGTTCTGAGCCACATCCTGGAAGGCCACCATAACTTCTGGATCCTGCATGGCTGCAAGAGCCTCTGGATCACTAAGAATTTAATTGAGTCCAGGCATTCCGGCCATTCCAGGCATGTCCCCTCCCATTCCAGGCATTCCTCTGGGAAAATTACCAGGCATTCCCCCAGGAAAGCCACCTGGAAAAGGGCCATACTGAGCTCCTGACTGTCGTCTGGCTTCTTCCTCCTTCTGGGCTCTCTCATGCTCTTCTTGAGCCTTCTTAACTCCTTCTATTCTTTCTTTGATCTCTCGCTCTTCATGTTTTTGCTCATACTTTCTCCGATGTTCTGCAATTTTCTGTGCCCTAGGCTGAACTTCTTTCAGCATTGCACTAGCATCTTCATCACAATCCAATTTACAGGCAAGGATAAGATCATGGACTGCTTCTTCCCAGTGGCCTAGAAGTCTGTGTGCTTTCCCCCACCACTTGTAAGGCTGAGCTGAATCAGGATTTATTTCAATGGCTCTGTCACAGTTTCAGATGGCAGCATTTGGCTTCTGTAATTTGATGAAGACACTGGCCCTCTTGGCATACAAAATGGCCAAGCGAGGATTCAGCTTGATGGCACCTGTGAATAAGTCAATGGCTTTCTGGAGTTCACCATCATTTAGGGCTTCAATATGAGCCACTTTTTTATCATTTGCCTGATCCATCATCTCCTCCGTTATCTCTGCATTTTCATCTCCCATTTCTTGAAGAGTCAGTGTCTGGTTCAATCACACCTTCTTTATCAATTTCTAGATCACTTTCCTCACTTGATGCTTCGTCTGCCTTTAAGTCTTCCTCCACCTTCTTACTATCAGGTTTTTCTTCCTTGGTATTTTCTTCTGATTTAGCTTTCTGAGTAGCAGGTGGTACTTTACCTCCCATGCTCTCCACCCACTCCCTCAGGAAGCACATTTCCTCGGTGTGCAGAACGCTCGGATCCTGCTTACACATTTTCACAAAGGCCTGAAGCTCGTTCACTTTGCGGGGGTCCTTGGTAGGGAGGTGGTGGGTGAAGCTGGGGGGGGTGCGGCCCAGTTCCAGGCCCAGGCGCTGGCTCGACATGACTGCGCAGAAGGGGGCGGCTGCCGCGAGTGAACATGGACATTGTTAATATGCAATAAAGTCTCCAGCCTACTTGAAATGTTTACATTAATTGTCAAAAAACATATTCAGAAGGCAAACCCTTATCATCTCTCCACTGCTCCCAGAGAGATGTTATTAGGCATCATCTTCTGGGTTATGATGGCTTCTTAACTGGCTTCCACATTTCCCCCTTTGCCGCCAACTAGTCTCTTTTCAATATAGCAGCCAGACTGTTACAACACAAGACAACTTCTATCACTCTCCATTCAAAACTCTCCAGAGGATTCCACTTCCACTCATAGTTGAAGTCAAAGCCCTTATAATGGTTTTCAAACTTTACTCAAACTGTCCTAGCTCCTTCCTCTCGTACCTCATCATCCAATTCTCTCCTCTTGCTCATTTTGCTCTGGCCACACTGGTCTCCAAACCCCCAGGCACATCTTACCCTAGGGGCCTCAGATTAGCTGTTCCTTTCCTCTGGAACATTCTTTTCCCAGATATTTGCATATCAGGGCTTTGAGGGGGCCTTGATCCGGGAATGCAGGATACTGGAAGGTTCAACAATATAGTTATTGTCAATAAGAGTATTGGCAGTGAATGTGTTGGAAAGAGGGCTGTAAATGAACTGTGAAAATTTTCCATGAAGATGGGAGAGGACTGGAGAGTTTTGTCAACAAATACAATACAGAGATACTTTGTCTCCAAACATCACTAAGCAGATTGTCTACACAGAAGCTTCTAGTGGGTATTTCTAGGCTGGGCACGGTGGCTCACACTTGTAATCCCAACACTTTTGGGGGCGGAGGCGGAGGATTGGTTAAGGTCAGGAGTTTGAGACCAGCCCGAGCAACATAGTGAGACTCCATTTCTACAAAAAATTAACAACTAGCTGGGTATGGTGGCATGCTCCTGTTGTCCTCATTACTTGGGAGGCTGAGGTGGGAAGACCACTTGAGCCCAGGAGTTTGAGGTTACAATGAGCTATGATTCCACCATTGCACTCTAGCCTGGCAACAGAGCAAGACTCTTGTCTTAAAAAAAAAAAGAAGCAGATTCCTAAGCCATAATCTTGGAGGTCTTGGTCTCAGTTCAGCGAGTTGGGGGTGATCTTCAGGAATCAGTGTTTGAAAATCTTCCTGTTTGGAAATCACTTGTGCAGATAACATTAGTAAGACTGGAGAGAAGGTGGTAATGAATTTATCAGGGACTTCAAAGGGGACACATCACAGAGGTGAAGAATGGAGAAATGGTCATGGAAAGCAAAGAGGACGAGGACCCCACTTTCCCATTCTATTGTCTAGGGGGAATTGCAGGAGGCATACCCCGTGGGTAAAGATGAGAATAAGTGAAATCAACATGGGAAAGGCAGGTTTCAAGTTTTTGTAATGGGAAGGAAATAGGCAGAGATAAAGGGGCATCCTCACCGCAGACCCTTCATACGAGGAGCTCACTGGAAGGTAGTAGAAGAAGGGTGGGCAGAGTGTCAGGAGAGTTGAGGCTGACTCATAGAGAAATTAGTTGATGTGACGTGAAAGCAGGGAGATGAGAAGGGTAAAGAACATGGTGGTTGAGGGTGCTGGTTAGTGACAGCAGATTGGGATTCTTTATTGCTTCCGGGCTCAGTGTGGGGTGCTGTGCTGTGGGGGCTGATACTTATGAGCCAGTGGAACTACTCCCCAAAGCTCAAGTGGACTAAAATAAAAACAGTGAGGATGCCTTTCTGATCTTCTCCCAACCATGCTGAAGTCCTGAAGAGAATGGAAGTTAGCAGAAAGTTCTGGAGAGAATGAAGGGACAAGGGAGGAGGGGAAGGAAACAGTGGCTAGTGAAGGTAGGCAAGGAGTACTCTCAACACATGCTTAATATGAAACATTTATCAGCAAGAAACTAGTTTTTAAAGCTGACACACGGCATTCAAACTTGGAGGCCACAGGCCTCACAGGCCAGGTCTTCTACTTTTTGAGATCTCTAATTACTGGATCCAAACTTTCTCCCTGGGAAAGGGTAATTTGTTTTTGTATGAATTCATCTTCTACAGAGTCACAGCCAGTCCCTTCTTTCTAACATGTACATCACATCTCCTAGGCACGACTGTCTTTTACTCATTAAGAAAAAACTCCGCCTCCAAACTCCTATCAGATGGAGAAGCTGCGGAGAAGATAAATGGCTGATTCAAGGACCAGAACCCAGGGCACTCATGATACCTTGGCCAGTGCTCTTTCTTCTCCACCTCCTTGCCTCCATCCCTTAACAAGTGTTCTTTTCTGGGAACTTGGACATCCCTTGAAAAGATGAGGAGTGGTTTATGGTAATTCCAGGTTGGATTATTTGCTTTGGGAGAATGCCATTGGTCACAGCAGTCTCAGCTCCTGGCAGCAGAAACCTGAACTTTGTCTCCATTCCATTTTGCCATGCTTATCTCTAACAGAAAGTCCTGTTATGAAACACCAGAATACCTTCCCAGTAGAGGTTGTGACACTGAGTTCCCATCACAGATCCTAAAACCCAGCCACCTAGACTTGGAGGCAGTATGACTGGAAGTTAACAGCCAAGCCCTGGTTTCAGACAGACCTGGTATGACCTTGCCTCTGCCATATACTGATATTGTGGAAGAGCACTTAATGACCTGGAGAAGTACAGACAATCTCTTAAGGGAAAGAGTGAAATAGAATATGATCCCATTTTTGTTCAAAGACATGTTCCCATGGTGAAACACAACCTAGGAAGTTTTACATCTGTGTTTCTAGGTAGTGGTAACAGCTTGTGTTATTCTAGGTTTTTAGAATTTTTTACAATGACATGTCCATTCATTTATTGATTCATCATCAGTCATTATCCATGCACTCATCGAGTGCCTTCTATGCAGCAGATACTACAATAGATATTGGGGATACAATGAGGGGAGATGGCGGCTAACCAGGTCTAGGCTGTGCCTCCATGGAAAAGAGACTTATAATTGGGGAAAAATGATTATACATGTGTAGACATAAAGCTTATACTTATAATAAATCAGTAAGATTCCAATAAATAAATGGGAAAAAATATGTGTACAAAAAGTATAATGAAAGAAAAGAGAAAGCAAGGGGTATCACTAATCATTCTAAGATTGTTTCTCCTTAAGAACAACAGTCCCCAGGTACTAATATCATTGCTCATTCCTACCCTCTCTTATTCAAATAAATAAAATAAGAAATGGCTCAGCTGTCAAAAGGTCTCCTGCCACTTTACAGAAGTAAAGCCAGGCCATGGGCTATCGATTATCAGGAGGACAGGAGAAAAGATTCTCTCCTGTTTCTTCCACTTAGCAAGTGAATCACCAGGAACACGAAAGGACCAACTATTTAATTAAGGGGTGGACTCTTTTTCTTTTTTTTTTTTGAGACGGAGTCTTGCTCTGTCGTCCAGGATGGAGTGCAGTGGCGCGATCTAGGCTCACTGCAAGCTCTACCTCCCGGGTTCACACCATTCTCCTGCCTCAGCCTCCTGAGTAGCTGGGACTACAGGCACCCACCACCACGCCCGGCTAATTTTTTTGTATTTTTAGTAGAGACGGGGTTTCACCGTGTTAGCCAGGATGGTCTTGATCTCCTGACCTCGTGATCCACCTGCCTCAGCCTCCCAAAGTGCTGGGATTACAGGCGTGGGCCCCTGCGCCCAGCTGAGGGGTGGACTCTTAATTGTGTTTGCTGTGTGTCCCTTCTCACAAAGCCCACACCCTGTCATGGAGAGAGAACCCTTTCCTCCTGGCTCGGAGTTTCCAAGTTGCATTCTCTAGGCCCCAGAATCCAAACCTGTCTGCACTGAGTTCTGCGTCTCTTCCCCTATAGGTTGTTGGCTGAGGCTCATGCCTCTCTGAAGCATGCTGGCCTCTAAGTGATGACTGAATCAGGTCATGAAGGACTCGCAGCGGGGACATGTTGGGATTTGGTCACCAGCCCACTGTCAGCAACAGCAAGAGCCACTCTGAGAGTCTGGAACTGGTATTGCCAAAGGACAACAGAACTCTGCATTCTGTTTGAAAATATTTCACTTTATTCCTTTTCAAACATTTGCAAAAGGGAGGAATAAATTATAGGCAAGTGGATCACCTGAGGTCAGGAGTTCGAGACAAGCCTGGCCAACATGGTGAAACCCTCTCTCCACTAAAAATACAAAACATTAGCTGGGCGTTGTGGCAGGTGCCTGTAATCCCAGCTACTCAGGAGGCTGAGGCAGGAAAATCGCTTGAACCTGGGAGGTGGAGGTTGCAGTGAGCCGAGATCGCACCACTGCACTCCAGCCTGGGCAACAACAGTGAAACTCCATCTGAAAAAAAAAAAAAAAAAAAGACATCTCAAAACCCCAAATCTCTTATGGAATTGTATAGTATTTATGAAACTAAGAACTCATTTGAGAAAGGGAAAATTGGTCTTAAAATTCCAATAATTCTTAAATTTCGTTTCAATTTCAAGTAATTTATAGGTATGTCTTAGGAATCATCATTAAACCTTCTGTACCAGTTAGGCTATTCAAATATCTACATCTTTAAACATGTATAGCAATTTTGAAAAATAGAGAAGTTTTTCAGTTTAGATGAGCAATAAAATATTTTGTCAAAAAGACTCCTTTTCCTTTTACATTAATTGTCAGGGAAATCCAACATAGGAAATTTACTGCTTATGATTGAACAACATCAAATTTGTGGATTTACCAGAGAGCCTGTCTCAATCTGATTAGTTAGCAAAATAGGGAGTCCTGTTTCATTCTCCTAAACATTTTGTAACTCCCTGGTTTCTCTTGCCTTCAGAGAGATGTGATTTACAACACAGTGGTTCAATAAACAAAAAGCACTTTCAGGTCCAAGTGATTTGCCTTCCAATTTCCCATTAATTAAAGATGATTTTCTGCCTAAATGGAGACACAGGTCTCGTCTCTTGACACATAGTCTTTTTCCATAACCCCAGTAGTGTATCTTCCTGGTCAGACCTGCTGGGTGGGCACACTTCCCAGAGACAGGACCCTCCACCTCTCTGGAGCCCCCAACCTTATTTGGGAGCTCAGACTCACTACATTTATGCCCAGGTATGGGGAACTCACAGCCAGGAGACCTAAGCCCAGCAGATCTTACAAGGGAAAGAGGGGTACATACCACTCATAGACAGACTGAGGATAAGGATGACTTGAGCTCCTGCTTGGCATACCTTTCCTTCTTGGCACATAGATGTGTTCACCTCCAGGCCTGGCACAACTGGGAAAGGCCAGGAATTACTAGGCATTAGGACCAGCGAAAAGTTTCAGAGTCAAGGAAGAATTGAGCTTATGGCCTCCTGTAGTACAGCTGGCTATAACGTGTCCCAAATCTGTTCCCTAACTTCTACCAGGACTGCCCATTTCCCCAAGTCTAATGTGGATTTTTTTTTTTTTTTTTTTTTTTTGAGACAGAGCCTCGCTCTGTCACCCAGGCTGGAGTGCAGTGGCACGATCTAGGCTCACTGCAAGTTCTGCCTCCCGGGTTCACGCCATTCTGCTGCCTCAGCCTCCCGAGTAGCTGGGACTATAGGCGCCCACCACCATGCCCGGCTAATTTTTTTTGTATTTTTAGTAGAGACGGGGTTTCATCATGTTAGCCAGGATGGTCTTGGCCTCCTGATCTCGTGATCCACCCGCCTCGGCCTCCCAAAGTGCTGGGATTATAGGCATGAGCCACCGTGCCCAGCCTAATGTGGGATTCTTTAGGCTGGTGGGGAGTCATTAGGGAAGGAAATGCTTTGTGTTTGCTCAGACATTCATTCCAACCCCATCCCATCTCCAATAAGAGACTTGTAAGCTCCAAGTCCTGACTTTCCTTAATGTCTCAGGTCCAATGCCCTATCTGCCTCTCTACCAGCACTCCCGCTTTGCTGCCTCAAGATGCTTCCCTCCCATTGATGATGTGTGGGTATTTTTGTTGTTGTTTTTTCATGTCTTTTTCTTTTTTTTTTTCTTTTTGTTTTTTTGGAGACAGGATCTCACTCTGTCACCCAGGCTGGAGTGCAGTGGTGCAGTCTCAGCTCACGGCAGCCTCGATCTCCCAAGCTCAAACAATTCTCCCACCTCAGCCTCTCGAGTAGCTGGGGCTACAGAAGCACACCACAACACCCGGTTAATTTTTATAATTTTTATTATTATTATTATTATTATTATTATTATACTTTAGGTTTTATGGTACATGTGCGCAATGTGCAGGTAAGTTACATATGTATACATGTGCCATGCTGGTGCGCTGCACCCACCAACTCGTCATCTAGCATTAGGTATATCTCCCAATGCTATCCCTCCCCCCTCCCCCCACCCCACAACAGTCCCCGAAGTGTGATGTTCCCCTTCCTGTGTCCATGTGTTCTCATTGTTCAATTCCCACCTATGAGTGAGAATATGCGGTGTTTGGTTTTTTGTTCTTGCGATAGTTTACTGAGAATGATGATTTCCAATTTCATCCATGTCCCTACAAAGGATATGAACTCATCATTTTTTATGGCTGCATAGTATTCCATGGTGTATATGTGCCACATTTTCTTAATCCAGTCTATCATTGTTGGACATTTGGGTTGGTTCCAAGTCTTTGCTATTGTGAATAATGTGGCAATAAACATACGTGTGCATGTGTCTTTATAGCAGCATGATTTATAGTCCTTTGGGTATATACCCAGTAATGGGATGGCTGGGTCGAATGGAATTTCTAGTTCTAGATCCCTGAGGAATCGCCACACTGACTTCCACAAGGGCTGAACTAGTTTACAATCCCACCAACAGTGTAAAAGTGTTCCTATTTCTCCACATCTTCTCCAGCACCTGTTGTTTCCTGACTTTTTAATGATTGCCATTCTAACTGGTGTGAGATGGTATCTCATTGTGGTTTTGATTTGCATGGGCAAGGACTTCATGTCTAAAACACCAAAAGCAATGGCAACAAAAGCCAAAATTGACAAATGGGATCTAATTAAACTAAAGAGCTTCTGCACAGCAAAAGAAACTACCATCAGAGTGAACAGGCAACCTACAAAATGGGAGAAAATTTTCGCAACCTACTCATCTGACAAAGGGCTAATATCCAGAATCTACAATGAACTCCAACAAATTTACAAGAAAAAAACAAACAACCCCATCAAAAAGTGGGTGAAGGACATGAACAGACACTTCTCAAAAGAAGACATTTATGCAGCCAAAAAACACATGAAAAAATGCTCACCATCACTGGCCATCAGAGAAATTTTTATAATTTTTGTAGAGACGGGGTTTCACCGTGTTGGCCAGGCTGATCTCAAACTTCTGGGCTCAAGTGACCCACCCACCTTGGCCTCCCAAAGTGCTAGCATTACAGGCGTGAGCCACCGCTCCCGGCCCATTTAAAAATTTTAATTTAATTTGATTTTTACTATTTTTTTTGCAGCCCACAAGATGTCTTCATTTTTTTAAAAAATTATTATTATTATTTCTTGGAGGCAGGGTCTTGCTCTGTTGCTCAGGCCAGAGTGCAGTGGTGGGATTGTAGCTCATTGCAGCCTCTAACTTTTGGGCTCAAGTGATCCTCCCACCTCAGACTCTCAGGTAGTTAGGACCACAGGCATGAGCCACCACACCTGCCCCAATATACATATATATATACGTATATACATATATACATATATACACATATATACACACATATATACACACATATATACACATATATACATATATATACACACTCACACACACACACACACATATATATATATCTATATATATCTATATATATTCAACATTTTTGGCTTTCTCTTCTCCTTGAAATATTTTTAATAAGATTTCTGAGCTGGGCATGGTGGCTCATGCCTGTAATTGCAGCACTTTGGGAGGCCAAGGCAGGAGGATCACTTGAGCCCAGGAGTTCAAGATCAGCCTTGGCAACATAACGAGACCCTGTATCTACAAAAAAATAAGAAAACTAGCCAGGCGTGGTGGTGTGTGCCTGTAGTCCCAGCTACTCGGGAGGTTGAGATGAGAGAACTGCTTGAGCCCAGGAGTTTGAGGCTGCAGTGAGTCATGATCACACCACTGTATTCCAGCCTGGGCAACAGAGTGAGACCCTATCTGTTTTGTTTTTACCTTAGAATATAGGTTTTATTATTAGTTAGGTATGGCAAGGCCAACAGCTCAGGAGATGACTGCTGTTGAGAAGATAGCCTCTCAGTTCCCAAGAGAAGAGAGTGAACTATGCCACAGGGGACTGTACCAGGAAGTAAGTGGGTAAGTCAGGGAGCAGAGGAAGTAGGGGAGGTGTAGGAAGAGTCCTTACTGTGTTTCTGCAGGAAGGAATGATGTGGCAGCATACACAGATTTAGGATTGGCTAGCATGAATAATTTCAATGGGTGCAGGGGCATGGAGGCTGTCCCTAGTTGTTTGGGATGTGGTCCTTGAGTGATTAGGGCAGGTGCATGGTGCCCCAGGATGTGAGAGCTCGATAAAGGAGGTGGGTGGGAGTGTGGACTTTTGATTGGTTGGTCTGCACATGGAAGCCATGCTCCCAGGAGAGTCATTTACTGTGTCTAGGACTTGACTAGCTCTGAGAGAAACGGTCCCTCAGGGTCAGCAAGGGCCCAGATGCCAAGCACCAAAAACACAAAATGAAAGGACATGATTAATACAACTTGCGAGGCACCCTTGGCATGGCTCAAGCATTCTGCTTGGATAAGCCAGGCTGTCTGAGAGTCTTGCCAGTGCATGTCTCATCCTTGGCTGGCATAGTTTCCCTGGTCACCCTTGCAAGTCTGCTTCCCTACTTAAAACACCTCCAGTCTCCATCCAGTCTCCCACTCCACAATTCCCACCAGGAGAGCAATCCTCACTAAGTCATCCATAACCTGCCTGCATCCATCCTGGGACATTTCATTCCTATGACTGCCCCCAGTGTGTCCCATCTGCTGTTCACATTCCTCTTTCCCAGGTGCCTGCTTCACACCTCATGCAACACTCCTGTCGCCTGGTGGTCTGAAGCACATGCGCATGGCTTGTCCTGGCACAGGTAGGGTAGGATCTGATGTCCACAGGCCCTCAGCATCTCCACCACATCTCATGAACCATTCCTTCCCTAGATGCAGTCCAACATCACTCCGACATTCCCTGTGGGATGGCGGGGTGGGGTACACGCACTTCTCCATGGATCACCATTGACAAACTTTATGCTTAGCGCTTTACAGGAAATGGTTTCATTCAGGCCAGGAGTAAGGAGGCTTTTCAAAGCTGGGCAGCCCTACTTTCCAGGCGTCCACTTTGGACATAACTGCTACCGCAAACAACTCTTGCTTCTTCTGCCCCCGAGACACCCTCTGCCCCAAAGACTGTGGCAGGGGTCACAGTGGTCTCCCCACTTGCGGCAGATCCCATGATTCCACATCTCAGAGACCAGTACATGTCACCTGTTCGCTCATGTCAGGGAAAAACTCTCTCAAACCGTGTATTCCCTCTGCCCTCAAACAGCAATGATCATCAACAAAGAAGACCTCCATAACCAAAGGTGTGGGGTTTTCCCCCCACACACCAAGCAGCAGACACCAGGAGTGTCCTCTAATGCAGTTCCAACACTACCTACCTGGAGACAGTGTCAGATCCCACAGTTTGGGGGCTCAGTCCCCAAGACCTCCCCCTCTTTCTCCCCAGTTGCAAGTCTGGGCCTCTGGAACTTCTGACTGACTGGCTTCAAGTTGGGGTTCCCATGACCCCCTCTTTGGGTTCGATTAATTTGCTACAGTGACTCACATAACTCAGGGAAACACATTTGCTGGTTTATTATAAAGGATATTATGAAAGATACAGATGAAGAGATGTGGAGGGCGAGGTAAGGGGAAAAGGGCGTGGAGCATTCATGATCTCTCTGGGTGTGCCACTCTCTAGAAAGTGTTCACTCTCCAGATAGTGTTCAGCTATCTGGAAACTCTCTGAACCCTGTCCTTTTGGGTTCTTATGGAGGCTTCATTACATAGGCATGATTGACAACCATGCAGAAATGTGATTGGACAAAAAGCATGTGGTATAAACCCAGCAAGGCTTGTCTGTTCAGACTTGGCCTCTCTGTGCAGCATTCCTTCCTCTAGGGTATGAGGCAAGGCCCTTTCTGGAATGAGAGTCTTTTGACCCACAATCAAATTAGAGTCCTGCTTTGGGCAGGTGGAAGAAGGACAGGAGAAGGTCATAGACAGAGATTCTGTTTACTGAGGCCTAAAGTGCCCAACAATATAACAAGGAGTTAGGATCCAGGAGCTGCAGATGAAAAGCAAAATATATGGCTGGGCATGGTGGCTCACACCTGTAATCCCAGCACTTTGGGAGGCTGAGGCCGGTGCATTACCTGAGGTCAGGAGTTTGAGACCAGCCTGGCCAACATGGTGAAACCCCATCTCTACTAAAAATACAAAAATTAGCCGGGCATGGTGGCAGGTACCTGTAATCCCAGCTACTCAGGAGGCTGAGGCACGAGAATCGCTTGAACCTGGGAGGCAGAGGTTGCAGTGAGCAGAGATCGCGCCACTGCATTCCAGCCTGGGCAACAAAAAGAGACTTGGTCTCAAAAAAAAGAAAACACCACAGCTCTTACTTTTTTAATTGACTTAACTTTTCATTGACTTAACTTTTCTTTTTTTTTTTTGAGACGGAGTTTCGCTCTTGTGGCCCAGGCTGGAGTGCAATGGTGCAATCTCGGCTCACTGCAACCTCCGCCACCCGGGTTCAAGCAATTCTCCTGCCTCAGCCTCCTAAGTAGCTGGGATTACAGGCATGTGCCACCACACCCAGCTAATGTTGCATTTTTAGTAGAGACGGGTTTTCTCTATGTTGGTCAGGCTGGTCTCGAACCCCCAACCTCAGGTGATCCACCTGCTTCAGCCCCCCAAAGTGCTGGGATTACAGGTGTGAGCCACTGCACCCAGCTGACTTAACTTTTCATTGATAACTTATTCATCATAAAGAATTAATTTGTTGGCTGGGTGTGGTGGCTCACACCTGTAATTCCAGCACTTTGGGAGGCCAAGGCAGGCAGATTGCTTGAGCCCAGGAGTTCCAGACCAGCCTGAGCAAAATATTTATTTTTTGTATTTATTTACAATAAATACAAAAAGTTATCTAGGCCCAGTGGTGTGCACCTGTAGTCCCAGCTACTCGGGAGGCTAAGGTGGGAAGTTCACCTGAGCCGGAGAGGTTGAGGTTTCAGTGAGCTGAGATTGTATCACTGCACTGCAGCCTGGGTGACAGAGCCAGACTTTGTCTTAAAAAAATAAAAAAAAAAAAAAAGAAAGAAAGAAAGAATTTGTTGCCTTCCTGATAAAAATTCCAGTGGGAAATTTTGATTCACATTGCATTTAATTTATAAATAAATTTGGGAGAATTGGTATCTTTGCTAAGCTAAAATATAATCTCTGTGGACATGACGTACATTGCCACTTTTTATCCTTTAACAAACTAAATTTTCTCTATAAGAGGTTATTTCCTAGATAGTTAATATTTTTGGTACTACTTTGTGCTGTATTTTATGTGTTAATATTTAATGTTAATATTTAATGTTAATATGACATATTTATGTGCAACAATCGTTGCAGAGAAATGCTATCCATTTTTAAAATTTTGCCATGAATACAGCAGCCTCACCGAATTCTCTTAGTAGTTCTAATAGCTTGCCATTTGATTCTAACAGGTTTTCTATGTAAAAGATGGTGTCATCTTCAAACGATGATAGTTTCATTTTTTCTCTTTCACCTCTTACCTTCCTTGTGTTTCTTTAGCATTGGGCAGGTCCTTCAGGGATATGTGAAACAGTAGCAGTAACAACCAGACATCCTGGCCTCTTTTTTTTTTTTCGTGATGGAGTCTCACTCCGTTGCCCAGGCTAGAGTGCAGTGGCACAATCTCGGCTCACTGCAGCCTCCACCTCCCGGGTTCAAGTGATTCTCCTGCCTCAACCTCCCAAGTACTTGGGATTACAGGTACCTGCCACTACACCCGACTAATTTTTGTACTTTTACTTTTAGTAGAGACAGGGTTTCACCATGTTGGCCAGGCTGATGGCGAATTCCTGACCTCCAGTGATCCACCTGCCTCGTCCTCTCTAAGTGCTGGGATTACAAGTGTGAGCCACCACGCCTGCTGTTGTGGCCTCTTTATTGGTCTTCTTGGGAATGCACCTGAAGTGTCTTCATTACACATAATGTTTGCTGTAGAGCAATGATTCTCAAACCTTTTGGTCTCAGGATCCCATTACACTATTAAAAATTACTGAAGACCCCAAAGAACTTTTATTTATGGGGACTCTATTCATCAGTATTTACCATAATAGAAAGAAAAAATTTAAACATTCATCAATTCTTCAAAAAATTATAAATCTTCTATATGATAACATAAATAATATATTTTTATGAAAAATAACCATCTTCCCAAAAAAAAAGTAAGAAGAGTACTATGGTTTTACCCTTTTGAAAATTTTTCACGTCTGATTTTTTTTTCATAGCTGGATTTTTCTATCTGATTCATCATCCAACCTGTTTTAATATGTTATTTAGGTTGGAGTATATGAAGAAAATTCAGCCTCACACAGATATATAGTTGAAAGGGGGGAGTGTATTTTAATGGTATTTTTACATAATTGTGTCTATTCTATATTATACCAAACTCAACAAGTGGTAGCTTCTGAAAAGTCAGTTATCATGTGGAAATCCACACTCATATCAACTAACTTATCATATTGTGTGTACTCATGAGAAAATGAGACTGAAACATGAAAATAGTGTGTTAGTACTATTCTAAAAATAATTTTGATATCAAAGCCTCCCTAAGGAGGGATTCTTAGGGTTCCCTGGAAAACAGTTTGAGAACTGTTGCTATAACATATTGATATTTATCCTTTCTCAAGTCACAAAGGATCTCTTTATTTTGTTATACATTTTCCTTATCATCAATAGATGTTGACAATTATGAAATTCATTTTCTGCATCTAGTAAAATAAATGTACAATCCTTTTCTTTGATTACTGGCACAGGGAATTACAAAGATAGATTTTTCTGATATTAAACTCTTCTTGACTCCCTGGAATAAGCCCTGGTTAATCATGATGTACTATTATTTTCACCTGATCTGTGCTGTACCATGTACAGCATGATGTACTATTACTGCTACCCAGTTGGAAACATTCAGCCTCTCTCTGTGAGCTCTTTTTCCCTGGGGATGTCGACTACCCTGCCTAAAATATGTGTGACTGTGTGTGTGGACCCATTCCAGCAGGTACCACTCTCAGTGGTTTTAAGGTGGCAGGATGTAGTGGCGGAGGTGGAGGTGTCAATGCGTAGGTGTCAGAACAGAGTCTATAATATCATTGTTCACATTGGAGCCATGCATTTGCTGCTTATGGGGCATTTGGCCATCCTTTACCTCCTGGCCCTACCCATTTCTCAGAGATTAAAAAAATTTTTAAAGATAATCTTGCTGTGTTGCCCAGGCTGGCCTCAAATTTGTGAGTTCAAGCAGGCCTCCTGTCTTGGCCTCCCAAGTAGCTGGGACTATAGGCACATGCCACCATGCCTGGCCCATTTCTAAATTTCTTGTTTGTTTGTTATTACAAATGCCTAGCCCTCAGGGTATGAACATGGACAGGAGAAGAAGAAACCAGAGTTGCTGCTACGTCCACCAGCCTCTCTGCATGTCCTGGCCTCAGCCCCCCTGGGCTCTGGTACTGACCCATCTCTGGCCACCATGCTCCTCCATAAGCCTCTACAGAGCTAATCTGACCTTGTTGATGTTCCCATGAGAGAGTGACCTGCATGCCCCCTGCACCCCTCTGTGATAATACAGCAGACCAAGAGCTCTTCCACCCTTTCCTGCCTGGGAGCTGGGCACGTCCCCAGCTGGGCTGCCGATTTAACACACCACACTCTCATTCTCCCAAGGTGGGGCTCCAGGACTAGGCTAGGGCAGTAGAAAGTCCCCCTCTCTACATTGCCCTTGGTTCAGGAGCCAACTTAGAAAAAGCATTTCCAAATTGGCTGGGCCAGCTGAGCAGAGATTTTCTGTGCTGAGAAATATCAGGATATCCAGACAGAGGGGTGGAAGGAGCCTTCCAGGGCACGCATGAGATGTGGCAGGGGTAGGCTGTCCATTTTAAAGCTTAAAGGCTTTAGACATGAACTCACAGGGACTTCATATCAGGGTCATCTGCCATGTGGCCCAGCAGGGCCCATCCTGAGGAAATAACCGGTATAGTCAGGAGCTGGCTGAAGAGCTGCCCTCACTCCACACCTTCCAGCAGCCCAGGTGCCGCCATCACGGGGCTCCCACTGGCATCTCTGCAGCTGCACTTCTCCCAGTGCTGAGGAGCAGAGCTGGTCTAGTGCCCTGTCCATTGCCAAGGCACAGCAAACCTCTCTTGTTCCCTCAGGTTACACAACTGGGATAAATGACCCGGGATGAAGAAACCACTGGCATCCAGGAACCTGTCTTAGACCATTTTGTAGGGGAAATGACCTGCAGGGACTTTCCCCAGGGACCACATCCAGCTTTTCTTCCCTCCCAAGAGACCAGCAAGGCTCACTATAAATAGCAGCCACCTCTCCCTGGCAGACAGGGACACGCAGCTTGGCTCTAGCACAGATCAGGTGAGGAGCACACCAAGGAGTGATTTTTAAAACTTACTGTGTTTTCTCTTTCCCAACAAGATTATCATTTCCTTTAAAAAACAGTTATCCTGGGGCATACAGCTATACCATTCTGAAGGTGTCTTATCTCCTCTGATCCAGAGAGGTAAGCAGGGTCGGGCCTGGTAGTACTTGGATGGGAGACCACCTGGGAATACCAGGTGCTAAAGGCTTTAAGAATAAAAAATAATCATCCTGCTTTGTGTTTATCCCATGTTGAGTTCTGTGCTGGGCAGAGGGAACACACAGTAAATGCATTGTGGGGAATTATAGGTTACTTGAGGGAGTGACAGTCTGGTCGTAACTCCCGCCTTCCTCCATCAATGCCACGTTGGCATCCTCTTACGCAGTCAGGCTTCAGGGCTGATGGGTTCAGAACCGAGGGCTTCTGGCTCTGAGTGAGGTCCTGCTGCAAGGTTTCCTAGATGAGCCACTGAGACTCTAATAAGATCCAGTGGAAATAACCAGGCTCTCATCGGAATATAAGTCCCAAGGGAAGCTGTGCCAGTCTTGTGGGCGACTGCCTGACTTCTCCTTTCATTTCAGCACCATGAAGCTTCTCACGGGCTTGGTTTTCTGCTCCTTGGTCCTGGGTGTCAGCAGCCGAAGCTTCTTTTCATTCCTTGGTGAGGCTTTTGATGGTAAGGCTTCAGAAGGTTTGCAGGATTTCTGAAGAGAAACATCGCCCTGGACCTGATAAACTGGGGAAAATGACGCTTTCGGAAAGCTGCTTTTGAACCATGGAGTTGCTAGTGTCTGCGTTGGTGAGGCCTGCCAGGAACTAGGGTTTGCTGGCTTGCCTGTCTCGAATCTTTCAGAGCTGCTGGGAATATCTCCTCTGCCCGTAGTGCAGCTTCTCAGGGTGTGTTCAGTGGATGGATCACGTTTCAGAAGCCGCTGCAAGGTGTATCAAAAACACATCTCCTGAGCCGTAAGGGACGGGGCATCCAGTAACAACGCACACGGGGTATTTTTGTGCTTCCTTAAGATTTGAGCCGCTGCCTTAGGTTGTGCTGCCCAATGTGCAGGATGTGCCGGGTGCCTGGGGAGCTGCTACACAGATTAGAGAGTCGAGGATTATTGTCAGTCAGTTACTCAGAGAAAGAACAATCATCCTTTCCAGGAGCAGCTGAGCTGTTTGTTTTGAGTAGAAGATGCAAAATAAGGCCTGCAATTGGTATAAAATGTCCCTCAGCATAAATCGCATAAGAGTATGGCTAAGGCTGTTGACTCTTCTGTCTTCTTTCTCTTTTCTCCTTCGATTTCCTAGTTGGATAATGTACAGGGCTCTTTAGCCTCACTCTGTCAGGGGCTCCCTTCCTGGTTTGTTCTATTTCCATTCCTTCTCCAGCCTTCTTGACAAGAGCTGGGAACTAACATTCGTGAAGCCCCCACAAGGACCAGAGCATTTTCTCATTTAGTTTCAGAATGACTCTGTGAGGCAGGCATCTTCCCCTCTTGGAAGGTGAGAAAGCTGAGGCTTAGAGCAGCTGAGGCCAATGCCCAGGGACTTACTGCCAGTCAGCAGGTGGCAGGGCAGAGGTTTGAACCCAGCTGTGCTTGAGGTCAGGGCTCTTACCAGGTAGATGCATCACTGACCACCTCCTAGAGGTTGATGGTTATGAATCTCAGGCACACCTTGGCATCACCTGAACTACCCATGCCTGCAACTCCCCAACAGAGTCTGCAGAAACTGGCCTGGGGTGTGGCCTGGGCATTGGGACTTTCAGTTTCTCTCTGGGTGGTTAGAAAGTGCAGCCAAGGCTCACATCTGTAATTCCAGCACTTTGGGAGGCCAAGGTGGATGAATCACTTGAGGTCATGAGTTCCCAAGCAGCCTGGCCAACATGATGAAACCCCGTCTCTACTAAAAATACTAAAATGTAGCCAGGCGTGGTGGTAGGCACCTGTAATCCCAGCTACTCAGGAGGCTGAAGCAGGAAAATCACTTGAACCCGGGAAGCAGAGGTTGTAGTGAGTTAGATTGCTCCAGTGTGCTCCAGCCTGGGTGACAGAGTGAGACACCATCTAAAAAAATAAAAAAGAAAAAGAAAGTGCAACCAAGGCCAAGCACCGCTGCTCTGTTTCTTCCTCAAGCAACCCACAGCATCAGTACAGCCTACTGAGAAAGTGTTTAGGGACATTTACGCTCTTAACAGTTACTGGAACTCAGGTCACAATGACGTGTATTCCATTTGCAAGAATATATACTTTAGTAGTCAGGGCAGAAGTA
This sequence comes from Pongo abelii, assembly GCF_028885655.2. Classification (NCBI taxonomy): domain Eukaryota; kingdom Metazoa; phylum Chordata; class Mammalia; order Primates; family Hominidae; genus Pongo; species Pongo abelii. The sequence goes on from NC_071994.2 coordinate 59,002,703, forward strand.
CTCTCTGTCTGCCACCTTTCTCAGCATCAGTATTCCATGTCACCACCTCATTCATATACACTCCTGGATCTTATCATAGGCAGCTTCATTCTATAGCAGTGGCTCTTCACCAGGGGACCTGGAGAAGCTAACTAGGATAAAGGAATGTGCTTCTCAACCCATGGTATCCAAGGCTGCTATGATCACAGGCTGAAAGCTTGAAGTCAGTGGAAGAGTTGTCCTTTCATTCCCCTCTAAGGTGGTGTTGGAGTCTTTATGTTCTCCTGATGTTCCTTCTGCCTTTCCTTTCCTTTCCAGGGGCTCGGGACATGTGGAGAGCCTACTCTGACATGAGAGAAGCCAATTACATCAACTCAGACAAATACTTCCATGCTCGGGGGAACTATGATGCTGCCCAAAGGGGACCTGGGGGTGCCTGGGCCGCAGAAGTGATCAGGTAACTGGAGCTCCTGGGACGCCAGGGCTGGGTGAGCAGAGCTTGCCTGCCTCAGACAGTCAGGAGGGAGACGAGCTCCTTGTATTGACGTTAGAGGCTGCGGTCCCTCCTCTTCTTGCCCTCTCTCTGCCTCTGTGCTCAGTGTGAGGGTCTGAGTGGATGGTAGGAGTGAGTGATTCCTCACCCTCCCTCTCTGGGTGCTGTTCATCCAGCCTAGGGGTGCCCAGACTGGCTGAGTGGGGCAGTGCCCAGGCAGGGTCAGTGTTTTCACCCCTCCTTCCTTGGTCTTTCTGGGCTCCTCTCTGAGCCCTCCCTTGGAACGGGGAGAATGGGAGGGTGGGCTGTTGCTCACTGGCCTGATGATTAATCTCCTTCTTGCTTGCCTTGATTAAAGTGATGCCAGAGAGCATTTCCAGAGACTCACAGGCCATGGTGCGGAGGACACGCTGGCTGATCAGGCTGCCAATGAATGGGGCAGGAGTGGCAAAGACCCCAATCACTTCCGACCTGCTGGCCTGCCTGATAAATACTGAGCCTCTTCACTCTGCTCTCAGGAGACCTGGCTGTGAGGCCCTCGGGGCAGGGACACAAAGTTAGTGAAGTCTATGTCCAGAGAAGCTGAGATATGGCATATAATAGGCATCTAATAAATGCTTAAGAAGTGGAATTTGTTGAAACAGTGAGTTCTTCTTTTGGTGCTGACTGCCTGTTTGGTACAAAGGGGAAATCAATGCACACCCACGTGAAGGATGAGCCTAGGTAGGCCTATGTGTTTGGATGTGAGGAGACATTCTTAGCAGTCACAGTGCAGACACCTGCATCAACCCCTCCACAAATTAGACCTCCTTTTTTCCAGACCTTTGTGGTTACATTGTTGCTATTTCCAGTCCCTTCCTTGTCCAGGCTTCTCACCTCCTGTCAATTATTTCCTGTTACGTTCTCTGTCCCCCAGTTCTTCGTTCCTCAGTGATCTCTGTTTCTGGAGGCAGGGGACACAGATAATTGAATTGTGAAATCCTGCCTCAGTGACTGCCACACCAATCTTCCTTTCATTTCTCAGCAACACCTACAAATCCAGGCATTAATGAATTTCTACCCACTCCATCTAAAAAATGCCTCCAATGCGGTTCTCTTCCACTCTATTTTCATTGCCTTCTTTCAAGTCTAAATATGTAATGTGACTCCTTTTATGAATGTTTTCTGAGTTTCTGGAGCTTAACTAGATCAAAGTTGTGGAAGTGGTGGCAGTGGAGAGAGAGCCAGATAGAGAAGAACTGTTTTATCAGTCAGGGTCCCTTTGGGAGACAGAAACCAAGCAGTAATTTGAAAAGGGAAATTTTAATATAAAGAATTATTAACTGATAGCAGCATTAACTTCTAAGAGTACAGAATATGAGAAGGTATAAATTTAAGATTGGGCCCCTCACAAGACTGACATTGGATGGCAAATAGTTTACTGGGTCCTTCAAGCCAAAACTAACATATAAGAACTCCATTGAGGTATTAATGAAACTTGGCAGGAAGCTACCCAGGGTGTAACTTAGCTCTGGGAATGCAGCTAGGGTTCCTGTGACAAATTTGGGAAACTGCTTGGGGGCAGGAGATAGGTTATCAAACCCCCTGGGAAGCCAGTTGTGGAAGTGGCAGTGCTCTGGACTGAACTGTGTCTTGACAAAATGTATATGTTGAAACCCCAACTCACAGCCTGGCTGTACTATTTTGTTACAGCAGCCCAAGCTGATTAAGATAAGTGGGCTGCTGGTAAACATCATGGACATCCTACTGAGGTGCCACAGAAATTGTCAGGAAACTGTCTTGGCCTTGGGATGCTACTCAGATCTCTGGGGCGAGTGCCACTGGGTGTCCTGTACAGGAGAAGAGTACCACAGGAGCCGAAAGGAAGCAAAGTATACAAGATCAGGAAAAGATGTCTTCATCTCCTGCTTGGCCCTCTAGAGCCCTCTATGGGTGAAGATTAACATCATGCCCAACTGGCAAAGGAGAAATGTTCACAGGGTCCAGCTCCAGCATCACAAATAGGGCAAAGGGGTGGGTGTGGAGCTCAAAATAAAGAAACTGATAATTGGCATACCCCTTTTCTCTGAAAAAGGATTGAGGAGGACTCCTAAGGTGAGAAGATTAGTTATGAAATTATATTTACAGAGGAAAGACAAATTTATTTGTCAAGGAGGAAGAAAATGTATGGATATAAAGTAGAACTATTTACAACAGAACTTTCTCATACAGTTCTCATCAAAAGACACTAATAGAAGTGTAGGTATAGGAGGTATAGGAGGTTTGAGTCTGAGTCTCAAAGATGTGCCAATGCCAAAACAAGGCAAGGGCAAGATAAATAAGATAAAGGAGAGAGGGGTGGAAGATTGGCTCATGGGAGCAGACTCAATCCACTGTTGAGATTAGTGTTCAGTCTAGTAAAGTCTGAGTTGACCCCAAGTTGTAAAAAAAGACTGTAATGCTATTATTACAATAGCAATTGTAAATGCTTACAATTAGATTTCTGTCACAAGTACTGAAGTTGTAGAGTTTGGGGGGCAGGAGAGAGAGAAAGGGAGGATGAGAGAAAGAATGGCTTTCAAAGTCAAATAAAACAAGCTTTCAGAGTCTTTGTAGATATTCAAAACTTTGCAATCAACATATTATTACTAGAAATAATTCATCAAAGCAAGATTTGGATACAGAAGTTCATTCATCCGTCTGTAAAGGACCAAATCACTCCCCTTCTTGAAATCTACAATTTGAAAAAAAAATTTAATTCAATATAGTCCATAGGTTCAGAGGAAGAAAAAGTATAAAAAAAACAAGAAAACAAAATTTTAAATCAAAATTTGTATCCAAGGAAAAAGGTGCTTGGTTTACCCAGGAATTTATAATTTGTAAAGTCACACCTAATCCCTATGCTCTGACACACCCAAATACCTTTTATTAATTACTTGGTTTTCCTCAGTAAGAATTAACATGCTTCTCTCTGTTAGAAAAGTTTGGGAAAGGGACATTGCATTGCTCTATGTTATAGTTGTGTTTTGTTTTGTTTCGAAACTAAGAGCATCTCCCTCTTTCGTCCAGGCTGAAGTGCCATGGCATGATCATGGCTCACTGCAAGCTCGACCTCCCGGGGCTCAAGAGATCCTCCCACTTCAGCCTCTTGAATAACTGGGACTGCAGATGTGCGCCATAACACTTGGCTAATTTTTATATTTTTTGTAGAGACGGGGTTTTGCCGTGTCACCCAGGCTGGTCTTGAACTCCTGGGCTCAAGTGATCTGCCTGCCTCGGCCTCCCAAAATGCTGGGATTACAGGCATAAGTCACTGAGCCCGGCCTACTGTTATATTTATTTTTGTGTCGGTTTGAGGGTGCCCAGATTCACATTGTTTCTGGGGTCATCTGTGAGGGTGTTTCCAGAGGAGATTAACATTTGAATTGGACTCAGTAAAGTAGATTGCTATTCTCAATGCAACTGGGCATCACCTAATCTGTTGAAGGCTTGAATAGAACAAAAATAGAGGAAGGACAGATTTGCCTCCCTTTTCCCCTGCCTCACTGCTTGAGTTGGACATCTCCTCTCATCTTCTCTTGCCCTCAAATTGGATTTACCTGATCAGTTGCTCTGGTTCTCAGGCCTTTGAACTCAGACTGAATTACACTTTCCTGAGTTTCTAGCTTGCAGAGGGCAGATCGTGGGACTTCTCAGCCCCCATTATCTTGTGAGCCAATTCCTTACAATAAATAAATACATACATACATACACAAGTAAATTATTTGTCCTGTGTCTCTCAAGAACCCTGACTAATAGGGTACCCAAGCTTTTCAGTCTTATCTCCTATGACTAATTCATGTGCCTCATGCTACTTGCAAATTGAGCTGCTTGTTATTTTTAAACATGTCATTGAATTAGGAATTACTTCAAACGTTCAGGAATGTGCTTCCATGTGTTCATTCAGCATTTATTATTATTTAAAATATTCATTCATTCATTTATTTATTTATAGATTTAGGGGGTACAAGTACAGATTTGTTACACTGATAGATTGCATAATGGTGAAATCTGGGTTCTTAGTGTAACCATCACCCAAGTAGAGTTCATTGTACCTGTCAGGTAATTTCTCAACCCTCGGCCCCCTTCCGCCCTCCATCTTTCTGAGTCTCCAGTGTCCGTTATTCCACCTTCTATGTCCATGTGTACACATTATTTAGCTCCCATTTATAAGTGAGAAAATGTGATATTTGACTTTCTGGGTTATTTCACTTAAGATAGTGGCCTCTAGTTCTATCTATGTTGCAGCAAAATACATGATTTCATTCTTTTTAATGGCTGAATAGTATTCTATGGTGTATATATGTATATACACACATACACACACACCCCTCCAATCATTTGTTGATAGACACTTAGGTTAATTCCATATCTTTGCTACTGTGAATAATAGTGTTGTGATAAATACACACATTCAGGTATTTTTTTATATAATGATCTATTTTCCTTTGGGTAGTACCCAGTAATGGGACTGCTGGGTCAAATGGTAGCTCTATTTTTAGTTCTCTGGGAAATCTCCATACTCTTTTCCACAGAGGCTGTACTAATTGACATTCCCATGAACAGTGTATAAGCATTCCCTTTTCTCCACATCCTCACCAACATCTCTTGTTTTTTTGACATTTTAATAATAGCCATTCTGATTGTGTGAGATGGTATCTCATTGTGGTTTTAATTTGTGTTTCTCTGATGATTAGTGATGTTGAGCATTTGTTCATATTTTGTTGGCCATTTGCATATTTTCTTTTGAAAAATGCCTGTTAACGTCCTTTGCCCGCTTTTTAATGGGGTTATTTGCTTTTTTCTTGTTGTCCGAGTTCCTTGTAGAATCTGGGTACTTGTCCTTTGTCAGATGCGTAGTTTGCAAATATTTTCTCCCATTCTTAGGTTGTCTGTTTACTCTGTTGGCTATTTCTTTTGTTGTGCAGAAGTTTTTAGTTTAGTTTATTCCTGCTTGTATGTATTTTTTTTTTTTTTTTTGCTGCATTTGCTTTTGAGATCTTAGTCATAAATTCTTTGACTAGGCCAATGTTTGGTAGAATTTTCCTAGGTTTTCTCTTAGAATTTTTTGTTTCAGGTCTTACATTTAAGTTGTTAATCCACCTTGAGTATATATATATATATATATATATATATATGATGAGAGATATAAAATTTCATTCTTCTGCATATGGCTATCCACTTTCATCAGCACCATTTATTGAATAAGGTATCCTTTCCCCAGTGTATGTTTTTGTTGACTATGTCAAAGATCAGTTGGTTATATGTATGGGGTTTTATTTTTGGGTTCTCTATTTTGTTCCATTGATCTATGTGTCTATTTTTATACCAGTACCATCAACATTTATTAAATAAGTAGCTATGTGACTAAAGGAACCCAGGGAATGTCACCCCAAAATACAGTACCCTGGTAGGCTGATTATTTTAAAGGCCCTTGAAAGGCAGCAGATGCTGGAAGAGGCTGTTCTCTGCTATTCTCTTATCTGCCTTATGGCTGCATCCCATGAAAGAGAAAACAATTGCCTTCCACCTGCTCCATGAAATCTCATTATTTCAGAGAAGATGACTGAGGAATACAACTTTTTCAAAAGATGACACCTGCTTATTGGGCTCATTCAAATTTCAAGAGAATCATTTACAAGTTAATTTCTATCCCCCAGGTCCACTCATTCTTCCTAATAATCATTTATGACTTCAAAAAATTTGTCTACATTCCCCATCTTCTCCTCCCCTATGAAGAATAGTATATAATCACCTGTACCCCACTGGGTTATTGGGAAATCACCCTCCTGTGATTTTCCCCATGCAAGTTAAAATACATGTATATGACTTTTTCTCCTATTAATCTGCCTTTGTCAGTTTATTTTCAGCTGAACTCTAGAGAGTGAAGGAAGAAGCTTTTTTTCTTCATCCCTACATGACCCAGGCATTGATCCAGGCAATGAAGATTCAGTGTAAATAACCACCACTAACAAGACCATGGCCTTTGGAAGCTGTGCTAAGAGGCATGGATGAGCTCCCTCAGCATGTGAATGGAGACTGAAGACAGGTCTGAAGGCTCAGTGTGGGTGTCTCCATTCTGTAAGAAGTTTGGAGGAGAAGCTGGATACAGCAAAACAGACTGAGAAGGAGCAGCTGTTGGGAAAGGAGGAAAACTAGGAAAGCATGGTGTTCCAGAATCCCTGACGGAGCTATTGATTAGTAGTATCAGATTCTGCTCAGCAGTTGAGGAGTTCACCTTTGGCTTAAGCAACATGGAGTCATTGACTATCTTGTGAAGGTGGTTGCAGGGGAAGGTCTGGAGAACTAAATGGAGCAGTGATAAGAGAGAATGGGAGATGGTATGATAGGACTCCTGGACACCCCAGACATCAATCAAAACACAACAGACAAGAAGGTGTGGATACAAAAACTAGCAGTTAGAAGAAATAATAGAAAATGAACTCCAACTACTTCTGAAAAAAAAGTAATGAGGGCAATTAATACATTGAATAAAGCCTCAATAAGTACACAGTGTAGTACTGACTTACATATAGAAAAAACCTGATCAGTGGAGCCAAATCCTCAGAATTAGACATAAGTGCATATGAGAATTTTGTATGTGATAAAGGTTGTATGTTAACGTAGTAAGTAAAAGACGGACTATTCAACAAACGGTATTGGTACAACTGGGTGACCATCTAAAATAACATAATGTTGAAAACATACTGTATATATTATGGTAGGACAAATTCCAAATATGCTAAATATTTATAAACAAATAAGGAAAATGATAATAATAATATTAACATTATCTGGTGAATCCATGGAAAATTCTTTTATAACCCAAAGTAGGGAAAGCTGCAACAACATGGGTGGAACTGGAGGTCATTATGCTAAGTGAAATCATTCAGGAACAGAAAGACAAACATCACATGTTCTCACTTATTTGTGGGATCTAAAAATCAAAACAATTGAATTCATGGAGATAGAGAATAGAAGGATGGTTACAAGAGGCTGGGAAGGGTAGTGGGGAGGGGGGAGTGAGGGGAGGTGAGGATGGTTAATGGGTATAAAAAAAATACTTAGAATGAATAAGATCTAGTATTTGATAGCACAACGGGGGACTATAGTCAGTAATAATTTAGTTGTACGTTGTAAAATAACCAAAAGAGTATAATTGGATTGTTTGTAACACAAAGGATAAATGCTTGAGGGGATGGATACCCAATTTTCCATGATGTGATTGTTACGCATTGCATGGCTGTACCAAAATATCTCATGTACCCCGTAAGTATATACACCTACTATGTACCCACAAAAAATTTTTAAAAAGGAATGAAATAAAAATATTTGAGTTTAAGAAAACCACAAAAAATAAAGTAGGGAAAGCTCTTCAAATACTATGAAATTGAGAAGACAACTAAAGAAAATATTAATAAAGACAAGAACATAAATAATTTCTTTTGGCAGAACATAAGCCATCATAATCAGAAGATAAATAAGCTGGAAAAAATATTTGTAACTCATATCCTAGATAACATACTCATTTTCCCTCTATATAAAAAGTTTCTGTAATGTGATAAATAAAAACACAATAAACCAGTAAAAAATGACTACTTTGATATGAAGGTATGGATTCACAATTCCTAGAAAATAGAAATGGCTCTTAAACATGTGGAAAGATGTGAAACCAAAATCATAATAGGAGAAATATAAATTAAAATTACTTTGAGTTTTATTTTACTCACAATTTCAAAGACCAAAAAGTTTGAGAGTGTACTGTGTGAGAGACAATGTGGAACCAAGTTCTTTCACTCATTTCTGGTGGGAGTAGAGATTGATACAGCCCTCATGGAAGGCAATTTGCAGCATATATAAAAATTTATAAAATCTAGGGCCAGGCACGTTGGCTCACGCCTGTAATCCTAGCACTTTGGGAAGCCGAGGTGGGCAGATCATTTGAGGTAAGTGGGTCGAGACTAGCCTGGCCAACATGGCGAAATCCCGTCTCTCTTAAAAATAGAAAAATTAGCTGGGTGTGGTGGCGTGTGCCTATAATCCCAGCTACTCAAGAGGCTGAGGCAGGGGAATCGCTTGAACCCCGGAGGTGGAGGTTGCAGTGAGCTGAGATCATGCCACTGCACTCCAGCCTGGGGGACAGAGTGAGACTCTGTCTCAAACAAACAAAAAATTTATAAAATCTGATACTTTTTCACCATGGAGTTTCTTCTGTTGGAATTTATCCTAGAGATATATTTGTACATGTGCAAGAGACATATGTACAAGGTTAATAAATGCATCATTATTTGCAATATCAAAAGGTTAATAACTGTCAAAACAGCCATTAATATTGTATAAATTATGGTCCATCCATGCAATGGAATACTGTGTAGCTGTAAAAAATAAAAAAGCACCAAGCCTGATATGGAAAGACTTCCAATAAATAGTAAATTTAAAAGAAAGTGCAGAATAATACATATTTATATGAAAAAAGAGATTTTATGCCTCAAAGGCCTTCACCCTTGATCTTCTGGTGTTATTCCTGTCCTTGTATTCTCCCAGAATCCTTACCTCATCCCATGACTGGTACAGTCAAGTCTTGCTTGTTCTGTGTCCTTACATTCTTTAGAGAGAAGTCACAAGAGACAAGCAAACATCTCCTTTGCTAATAATATTGATCACTTCCTACAGCGTAATATCTATGTGCAATTTTTTGGGAAGATCTCCTACCAAACAGGTAAGAATGGAAAGACACAAAGAGAAGAAAGTGGAGAAAGACCTCTGTCTTCCCCCACTGGATTTTGCAAATACAACTCTTCTGTGATACAGGAAACTAAAAAGAGGGAAAAGTGGCAATTAAGAAAAACTGCCAGAAAATAAATACCTTGATAACACAATTTGGAAAACTACTTCTGGATAAGGAAACACTATTACCCAATATGTTAATTTTTAAAATACTCAAAGAATTGAGCAAAAAGGACTTTGGCAAGGCAGGTTGTTGGATTTAAAACCGTTCTCCCATTAATGCCAAAGCCAGCAGAGGTACCAACTATAGCTCCATGGCCAGAAGGTACCAGCAGCTCTGCCTTTACTGAAATTTCAGCTGGAGAAAGGTCCACAGGTGAGGTTTCTTCCAAGGAGTAATTTCTCTTATTTGACTCTTTTGAGATCCTTTTCTCACATAATTGGCAAATTTCAATTGGAGAGAAACTGTGTTTTCTATCTCATTATGGGGTCAGTGCTGAGGAGAGTAGGAACTCAGGAAATGCTTCTTGATTGACTTTAGTCTGCTGTATTGGGCGACAAATTGACCACAGACCAAATAACATGTTGGAATCCTCTTATTCTTTCTAGAGATCTGGGCTGAGAATTAAGGGTTTATGCTTCTTCTTAAAACCCATTTCAATCTTTCATGCAGTTATGATTCTCATACAAACAAATGGAAATGGGGAATTAGTCTTTCAAATTCAGTCCTTTGGCTGGCACAGTGGCTCATGCCTGTAATCCTTTGGGAGGTTGAGGTAGGAAGATTGCTTGAGGCCAGGAGTTCGAGACTAGCCTGGGCCGAACATACATACCAAGACCTTGTCTCTACCAAAAAAAAAAAACAAACAAACAAAAACAAATTAGCTGAATGTGATGGTGCACGTTTGTAGTCCTTAATACTCAGGAAGCTGAGGTGGGAGGATCACTTGAGTCCAGAGGGTCGAGGCTGCAGTAAGCCTTAATCATATCATTGCACTTTAGCCTGGGCAATAGAAAAAAAAAAAAAAAGAAAGAAAGGGAAGAAAGAAAGAAAGGAAGAAGAAAGAAAGAAAAGGAAAAAAAGAAAGAAAAAAAGGAAAGAAATTCAGTGCTCAAAACATAGATCTGTGTTTTTTTTAATGATTCTCTGCCCCTGTCTTTCTTTCTCTTCAGCACAATGAGGCTTTTCACAGGCGTTGTTTTCTGCTCCTTGGTCATGGGAGTCACCAGTGAAAGCTGGTATTCGTTTTTCAAGGAGGCTGTCCAAGGTAAGAACTCTGGAGGATGGAGGGCGCATACCCAGGATTCATTCTGAGCAGGGACCACATACTCACTGGATGTGAGTGCTCCTTAGAGAAGCCACACAGAGGTCAGAGCAGGAGTGTGGTTTTCTGTATCTGTTTCTTCTTCTAGGCTGGTCTGATTTATCACCCTCCCTTGGGGTTTCCAGACGAGAGGTTAAAGGTGCTTTGGGCCCAGCCTGTACTCTTGGTGTAGAGTGCAGAAGGATAAAAACTTGCAGGGGGTGATCTCCCACTGTGGAAATTTACAGATGGCAAATTTCTCAGGGCATGATGTTTATTTAGCTCATCCACCTCTGGGAATATACTGAGTTCACAATTATACTCCAAGATTGAGACATGCCTAGCAGAGAATAGAATAATAGTGCTTGCACAGAGAAATCCCATCCTGTACCCAAGCAAATGGCCAATGCTTGGGATGCAGAGCTCATGAAAATTAAGCCCTAACTTCTATCCATAAAATAAAAAGAGCAAATTTCTACTGATTAGCCACAGGAGGGCTGAGATACGGCTAGGAAACTGACTTCTGCCATTCTGGATGGGAAATGAATCTTATTGACTAGCTGTTAAAATGGGAAAATTGTGTTTGTCAGGTTTTGCAATACTTTGAACTTTATGTGTTGTTATTCATTTTGTAGTTGAATTTTTTGTAATTTTTCAATTGAAATTTTATAAATTCTCATTTTTTCTGCATTTTGTGCTTTTAAAAATGATATTCTCTAAATAGTTTTTAAAAAGTTTTGGTAGCATGTACTAAGTTTTTCTGCACATAGTAGAGAATATCTTTTTCCTTAGGTCAGTGTATTTCAGAATTTGTTGTATGGTCCACCAGCATTTAAATCGGCTGAGTGTTTGTTTAAAAAGTACACTCCTGAGCCTCTTCTCATAGTTACTGAGTCAGAATCTTAGAAGTGAAGTGGGACTAGGAATAGCATTTGAAAAACTCCCCAGGTTACTTTAAGCACAATGCCAATGAGAACAACTGTCTTGAGTTTTTCTGTCACCCAGTGACAGAATCTGTCAGGTGCTTGGAGAAAACTCTTGCTAGTAGATCTGGAAAACATAGAATGAACATAAATCATGCATCAGAGAAGGGACAGTCATGCCATGCCAGAGATAAACTATTTGACAAAATTACAGACACAAAATAATACATGAAGTTAGTGAGAAATATCCCTTAGAACACAGTACATAAGTAACAATTAAAACTATTTATCACAGCTTTTCTTTTTTCCAAGTGAGTTGGTTTAAAGAACTCGGTAACACCTAAACCACAGCAGAACTCAAAAATATTTATTGATTGAACAACACAGGCACTGATAGACACTTTCTATAGCTCTTCCTGGTTTAGACCTGTTTCAAACATCTGTTTTTCCACTAATCTTTTTAAAAACTTTAAAATGATATATAACTTACATATAGTACACTGTATAGCTTGATGAGGTTTTTACACATACAAACATCCATATTACACCATCAGATCAAGATGTCAAACATTTCACACACCCCGGAAGGGTCTCTCATGCCCTCTTCCAGTTAACAACTCTCACGAAAGGTAACTCCTATTCTTACATCTATCATTGTTGATTAGTGTCCCTGTGTTTGATCTTTGAATAAAAGAAATCATACAGAATATGTCTTTTGTATCTGGCTTTGTTTCACTCAACATTATGACATACTAATATACATGACAGCATTTGTCATGTGTATTAATATTTTGTTCTTTTTCATTGCTACATAGTATTCCATTGTATACTGATATCACAATTTGTCCTACATTATTGGATAATTAGGCTTTTAAAGTTTTATGCTATTATGGCTAAACCTGCAATAAACATTGGTGTACATAAGCCCTCGTTTCTGTTGTGGGTATACACTCGGGAATGGAAATGTAGAGTCATAAGGTATAGTCATGTCAATTTAGCTTTTGTAGATACCAGCAAACAGCTTCCCAAAATTGTACCAATTTACACTTCCATGAACAATTATGAGAGCTGGGCATGATGGCTCACACTCGTAATCCCAGCACTTTGGGAGGCTAAGGCAGGAGGATCACTTGAGGCCAGGAGTTTGAGACCAGCCTGAGCAACAAAGTGAGACCCCATCTCTACCAAAAAAAAAAAAAAAAAAAAATTAGCTAGGTGTGTTATCAGGTGCCTGTAGTCCCAGCTACTCAGGAGGCTGAGGTGGGAAGATCACTTGAGTCCAGGAGATCAAGGCTGCAGAAAGCCATGATCACACCACTGCACTCCAGCCTGGGTGACAGAGACCCTGACTAAACAAAACAGAAACAAAACCCAAAACAATTATGAGAGTTCCAGTTGTTCCACATTTTTGCCCACAATTTATATTGTCAGTTTGAAAAATTTTTGTCATTCTGTTGGGTGTATAGTGGTATCTTATTGTCACCACTTCCCTTCACTAATAGGAACAGGAATCCAACTTGCATCAAGTATTCCAATATGCTAGGCATTTTATGTATGTTACCTCATTTTATCTTCTCATTTAGTCCACCAGGGAGGTAGGTATGATTCGCCCCAACTGAAGAATGTGGAAACTGCAACTTAATTGTCAGGGCAGAGAGTTAAACATTTACATTCATGCCCTTCATGATAAGTCTGATTATACAGGTCCTGTGAAGCTCTCTCAGGTCATTCCACCTCATCACGTACTGCCCATTCCCTCAGCTTTCTTGTGCCATTTATGCCCATAACAGTCAGATTTATTCAAGTCCTAGTTGTCCTCACTCAGCTGGTAAGGATGTATTTTTCTTATGGGCTATGGTAGATATGCAGCCCCCTCCTCTTCTCACCAAGTCCCTTGTAATGTCCCTGGATCTTACATCTGTTGTACTATTCTGCATTGTGACATTCCTCACACGAGCGTCCCCTCTTTGTACACAGCACACACAGACCCATGTAAGATGTAGCCCAGGGCATGACAACTGCCAACCAATTCAATTCAATGTAATCCATGGAAAAGCACCTTCCTTACAGTTACTCAGGGAAGCTGTTCACAGGAAGTAATGTTTACCTCCACGTATGATTTCAAAGGATTATTTTGTCAAGGGTCAAAATCTGGAAATCAGTGGAAAATGTTCATTTCTACATTTCTCCAGTATGTCACTGGGTTCATTTTTGTCATTTTTTTTTCTTTCCAGGGGTTGGAGACTTGGACAGAGCCTATTGGGACATAGTGATATCCAGTCACCAAGATTCAAACAGATATTTCTATGCTCAGGGAAACTATGATGCTGCCCAAAGAGGACCTGGGGGTGTCTGGGCTGCTAAACTCATCAGGTAACACAGATTCCTGGGGACTCCAGTGAGAGGCCAGCAGTGCCTACCTGTTTTGAGAGTCAGGAGAACCTGTGGCACACACTCCTGGGGTCTGGGTGGCCGGCAGAGCCAGAGCAAGGCTGGTGAGGACATGTCTCCTTTCACCCACAAAGGGAAAGTAAGAACCGAGGAGAGGTCTCGAAAGCACACTGTTGCAGGGGCTGGGTGCAGGGGCTTACACCTGTAATTCCAACTCTTTGGGAGGACAAGGTGGGAGGATCTCTTGGGCCCAGGGATTTAAGAGCAGCCTAGGCAACACAGCAAGACCCTTATCTCTACAGAAAATAAAAGTAATTAGCCAGGCATGGTGGTATGCACCTGTAGTCCCAGCTACTCAGGAGGCTGAAGTGGGAGATCCTTTGAACCCAGGAGGTTGAGGGTTGAGGCTGCAATAACCCACAATCTAGCCACTGCACTCCAGCCTGGGCAACAGAATGAGACCCTGTCTCCAAAAAAAAAAAAAAAAAAAAAAGGGAAAGCACTCTGTTGTAGAGTGCAGAAAGTATCAGCAGACTTAGGCCTTTGCCCAAGAAGATTGATAGTTTTCTTCCCCTTTCCTTGAGTTTTCCAGCCCCCTCTCAGTCATTCCTTGGGTGGGAGAAGAGGAGGGAGTTAGCAGGTGGAGTTGTCTCAGGTGAGCAGGTGAGTCAAGAGATTAATCTCCTGTCTCCTTTCTTTGGGTTGCAGCCGTTCCAGGGTCTATCTTCAGGGATTAATAGACTACTATTTATTTGGAAACAGCAGCACTGTATTGGAGGACTCGAAGTCCAATGAGAAAGCTGAGGAATAGGGCCGGAGTGGCAAAGACTCTGATTGCTTCAGACCTGACAGCCTGCCTAAGAAATACTGAGCTTCCTGCTCCTCTTCTCTCAGGGGAACTGGGCTGTGAGCCACACACTTCTCCCCCCAGACAGGGACACAGGGTCACTGAGCTTTGTGTCCCCAGGAACTGGTATAGGGCACCTAGAGGTGTTCAATACATGTTTGTCAAATTGAATTTGTTGATGGAAACTGGAAACATTGAGGCAGACTTTCTGGGAAGAATGGTCATCTGAGGCCATATGGAAGATAAACAGCACCATGGCAGATGAGCCTGTGACTGAGGGGGACCAAGGACTCCCAGCTGGCCTGTAACTATGCAGGCTCCTCACATGACCCAAGCCAAGCTTCTCTGGTCATTTTCGGCCCCAGCTTCCCCTCCTGAGTAAGCCTAAGCCGGCAAAGCACTGACCATCATCCTGGGCTTCTGAGTGACTGGAGTCATGGCTCTGGCACAGCCCTGGGCAGTCTTCCATCAGTCTCCTCTGTAACTCAGATCGGACTTCTACCCCCAAATCCCCACCTCTCCTGGGCCTCACAGGTTATTTTGTTGCAGTTTCCAGGCCTCTCTGTATACAGACTTTGTACTGCCCAATTCATTGCATCCTGCCCACTCTCTGCCTCTAGGCCTTGTCCCCTAGTGACCTCTTTCCTTATGGAGAAGGTACATTGTGGGCTGAGTGCGGTGGCTCATGCCTGTAATCCTAGCCCTTTGGGAAGCTGAGGCAGGAGGATCGCTTGAGCCCAGGAGTTCAAGACCAGCTAGGCAACATAGTGAAACCTCATCTTTACTAAAAACCAAAAAAATTAGCCAGACATGGTGGCATGTGCCTGTATTCCCAGCTACTTGGGAGGCTGAGGCTAGAGTACTGCTTGAGCCCGGGAGGTCAAGGCTGCAGTGAGCTATGATCACTCCATTGTACTCCAGCTTGTATGACAGAGTGAGACACTGTCTCAATAAAAAGAAGGTATATTGCTTAGAGAAGCCTAATCCTAGGAGTTCTATCCTAGAAACTGCTATCTTGGACTCTGGTTTATTTCTTTCTTTCTTTCTTTTTTTTTTTGAGACAGAGTCTTTCTCTGTTGCCCAGGCTGGAGTGCAGTGGCACGATCTCAGCTCACTGCAAACTCTGCCTCCTGGGTTCAAGCAATTATCACACCTCAGCCTCTGGAGTAGCTGGGACCACAGGTGCGCACCACCATGCCCGGCTAATTTTTGTGTTTTTAGTAGAGACGGGGTTTTGCCATGTTGGCCAGGCTGGTGTCGAACTCCTGATCTCAAGTGATCTGCTGCCTTGGCCTCCCAAAGTGCTGGGATTACAGGCCTGAGCCCCTCTGCCTGGCCAACTGTGATTTATCTCTTATCGACACCTGTGCCTCCCCTGACTCAATTTTTAATTTGTCCCGCTCATTTTACCTAAAGAATGACTCTCCTGTTGGTTTTCCTTATCTTTATTCTCATTGATTTTTTTTTTTTTTTTTTTTTTTTTTGAGACAGAGTCTCCCTCTGTCAAGCAGGCTGGAGTGCAATGGTGCAATCTCGGCTCACTGCAACCTCCGCCTCCCAGGTTCAAGTGATTCTCTCACATCACCCTCCGGAGCAGCTGGGATTACAGGCATGGGCCACCACACCTGGCTAATTTTTGTGTTTTTAGTAGAGATGGGGTTTCACCATGTTGGCCGGGCTAGTCTAACTCATGGCCTCAGCTGGCCAAAGTTCTGAGAATATAGGCCTGAGCCACTGCACCTGGCCGGCATCTCATTGGCTTTTAGTTCAGATAAAATTCTACTTCCTGTCCTAAAGGGGAAGTGAGATATGTAGGTAGACAACACAGTTTAGTAAGAGCCTCAACAGAAGCACACAGTGGTGGCAGTCCAAATTTTGCTGGGGTATGGGAAGTCAGCAAATAGTAATTAGAATAGCTGCCATTTTTAATTGCAGTTGCAAGACTGTGCCCTACAGTTTAAATACTTTATTTGATTTAAGCTGCCGAGAAGGCTTTGATGTTCTCAGCTGGATAAACTGAGGTTTAGAGAGGTTTGTGTTTAGGACCTTCTCCAAGGTCACACATGTAACAGGTGCAGAGCCAGGACTGCAGGCTGGTTTGTCTGACTTCAGAACCTGTGATACACTCAACAAGACCAAGAGGTTCAGCAGTGGAGACCCCTTTCTTCTTCTTGGATCTCCAGCACTTGGTTTAAATGGCCAGGTGAGCCCTTATGCTTGGGGAAATGCCTGACTTGTTTGAGAACAGGCACCATATCTTGTTCATCACTGCATGCATAATGCCTAGCAGGGTCCAGGCACTCAGTAGTTGCTTTCTGAATTAGATTATCACATTGAAAACCTATACTTCAACCCACATTACTCTTCACTCTTGCACATTGTCTTCTTCCTCTTAATAAGTCAAACTTGTTGAAAGTATTGCCCGTCTACACACCTTCTGATTCTTCACTTCTTATCATATGTTAACCCACTCCAGCCTGGTCTCTGTCCCCACAACTTCAGCAAAATAACTTTGTCACCACTGACCTCCATGCTGCCAAAAACAATGAACATCTCTCTCTTCTCATATCAGTAGCCCTGTGAGCAACATTCAGCGCAGTTGCCTTCCCCTTCCTTCTTGATATATTTGGTCTCTTGGCTTCATAATACTACTCTTTCCTTCATCAGCTCTAAGTAGCATAATATTACCCTCTACCTCAATTCTCCTTTATTTCCTTAGCTGGGCCTTTTTTATCTCCCCAAACTCTGTTCTTCAGACTTGGCTCTGGGCCCCCATTCTTTATTTCTCTACTCTCTTTCACAAGTCTAAATAGTACTTATATGTGGATGGCTTTTAAAATTATATCTCCCCCTGCAAACCTCATTTCTGAGCTCCATGCTGGTACATCCAACTGGCTACTTGACATATCTACATAGCTGGCTTCCAGATATCTCAAACTTAACGTGTCCCAAAATGAACTTGAGTTTTCCTATCAGAACTCTTCACACTCCAGGTTTCTCCATTTCAGTTAATGACACGGCCATTCTCTCTGTTCCTCACAACAGATAGGGGAATGTGTTGATGCTTCCCTTCAACACATTTACCCCCACATCCAATCCGCTGGACGTGGATTCCATCCACATCTGCTGGATGTGAACTTCCAAAGTTCATCTCTAATCCATTGACTTCCTCTCATTTACACCTTCATGCTCCTGGCTACATCATTTCTCATCTGGGGTACTGCGGTAGCCATCTAACTAGTCTCCCCGTTTTCTTTTCTTTTTTTTTTTTTGAGATGAAGTCTCACTCTGTTACCAGGCTTGAGTGCAGTGGCACAATCTCGGCTCACTGCAACCTCCGCCTCCTGGGTTCAAGCGATTCTTGTGCCTCAGCCTCCCAAGTAGCTGGGACTACAGGTGCCTGCCACCATGTCTGGCTAACTTTTTTACTTTTAGTAAAGACGGTGTTTCACCATGTGGGCCAGGATGGTCTCGATCTCTTGACCTCGTGATCCACTGCCTTGGCCTCCCAAAGTGCTGGGATTACAGGCGTGAGCCACTGTGCCCAGCCTAGTTTCCCCATTTTCATACTTTGCCCCTCATCTTCAGGTGACCATATAATTTATCATCTAAACCAAGTCACTTTCAAGAATGAAAAGAGGCATTATTGATAATTGTACCAGGATAATAGGAATAAACCAGAACTGTCCTGGGCAAAACAGGACATTTATTGCATTCACTAGAAACTGTACTTCGAATTTTGGATTTTGATCTCTTCCCCAACTAGTGAAATGCCATACGATACTCTCCTGCAATGCTGGGCAGCGGCAGTGAGCCGCAGCTCCCATTCATCCTCAAGATCATGAGGAGGAAAAACTGATACTCTGTAGTGTACTGCGTTGCCAGATGATTTTGCCCAATTGTAGGTGAATGTAAGTGTTCTAAGCATGTTTAAGGTAGGTGAGGCTAAGCTATGCTGTTTGGTAGGTTAAGTGTATTAGATGCATTTTTGACCTACAATATTTTGAATTTAGGATGAGTTATCTGGAAATAACCCCATTTGTAAGTCAATCTTATCATGTCTCTCTCTGCTTAAAATCCTTTAGAGGATTCCTATCTCACTTAGGTAAAATCCAAATCCTTACCTTGGCCTACAAAGCGCTTGTGTGATCTGTCCCTGGCCACTCCCCAGCATCATGACATGCCATACCTTCCCAAGCTCCCCACACTGGCCTTCTCTCAGTCCCACCAACAAGCCAGCCTCTTATTTGCCACAGGGCCTTTGCACATGACAATCTGTCTGCCCCAGGCCCTCTTCTCCTTGCTGCCCACATGGCTGGCTCTTTCTCACCTTGTGAGTCTCTCTTGAAATCCCTCTTTCTTCTGTGAGAGGCCTTCCCTGGCTGATCTACTATGGATATTCTTTACTTCTTAATCAGTTTTTAATATGTGGGATTATTTTATTGATATCTTGGCTTATTCTTGTTTGTTAGGATTTTCTTTTGGTCCATCTTTCTCCCTAGATTATAAAATAGGTCAGAGGAGTGACCACTTTTGTCTTGTTCACTCCTAAATATCCAGTACCAACCAAAGTGCCTGACATATAATGGGACCTCAACAAATGCTTATTGAATGAATGAATGAGTGGTTGAATTAATTTATTAATTTACTAATAAAGGAAAAGTTTTATTTTCAAAGTAGGTCAGTTTAGTTTCAGGGAACAGGAAGGTGCTAATGAAGAGGGAGATACTGGAGACAAAGGGAGTGGGAATAACAGCTGCACCAAAGTCAAGTGGAAGCAAGAGGAGATAGGATCAAATCCACAGGTGATGAGTTAACCCCAAAAGAGTAGAAATATCTCTTGCTCTGAGAAAGGAAGGGGAGAAGATGGGGTCAGGGAAGGCAGAAGATTTGACATGGAGGACAAGGGATCTGAGGGAGTCCAGTTGTATTTGTGTAGTAGTCAGTTTTCACACTGCTATGAAGAACTACCTGAGACTGGGTAATTTCTGAAGAAAAGAGGTTTAATTGACTCACAGTTCTGCAGGCTGTACATGAAGCATGGCTAGCAGGCCTCAGGAAACTTACAATCATGGTGGAAGGTGAAGGGGAAGCAAGCACCTTCTTCATGTGGAGGCGGGGTGGGGGGTGGAGAGAGAAAGAGAGAGAGAATGAGAGAGAGACAGAGAGAGAGAGAAGGGGGAAGTACACTTTTAAGCCATCCATCTCGTGAGAAATCACTCACTATTATGAGAACAGCATGGGGGAAATCCATCCTCATGATCCAATCACCTCCCACCAGGTCCTTCTCCCAACATTAAGGATTACAATTCAACATGAGATTTGGCTGGGGACACAGAGCCAAACCATGTAAACTTGCTTTTGTTGTACACTACCGCTCCCAAGATCCATCACATTACACTGTTTTGCCCATTTACTTGTCTGTCTGTAGGGCAAGTATGTAAGAAATGAAAGGCAAAAATTATGTCTGTTTTATTGTATGTTATCATTGTATCCACAGCACCTATTATAGCTCCTAGCATATAGTAGATGCTCAATAAACAGGTGTTGAAATAAGTGAATGAAATGGTGAAGAAATACTCTTCACAAGTTGACAGATCTTGGAGGATGGTCCAAATTTGCCTCATGGAGTATAATAGTGATGTGATGCTACTGCCCTAGTCTCTCCCAGGTCTCAGAGTCATTATTGAGAAAGGTTCTAGATGTTTTAGTGTGACCAGAAGGGCTGGGTGGAAGGGCATGGAAAACTGTGGAGCTTACAACCTAAAGCTACCTGTTATTATACACAGATTAAAAACAATGTTATTCTGCAAGTAATGGCATTCACAGCAACCTGGATGGGATTGGAGACCATTATTATAAGTGAAATAACTCAGGAATGGAAAACCAAACATCGTATGTTCTCACTCATAAGTGGGAGCTAAGCTATGAGGATGCAAAGGTGTAAGAATGATACAATGGACTTCGGAAACTCAGGAGAAAGAATGGGAGGGGGGTGAGGGATAAAAGACTACACACTGGGTACACTGTACACTGCTCAGGTGATGGGTGCACCAAAATCTCAGAAATCACCACTAAAGAACTTACTCGTGTAACCAAATACCACCCATTCCCTCAAGACCTATTGAAATAAAATTAAAAATTAAAAAAACCAATGTCGTTCTGCAAATGATATATATTATCCAAATGTAACCAGTTTATAGAGGATTCTCAGTTTAAGGGGCTTTTAACTCCAAGTGGCTTAGTTTTCCTAAACTCTGCTTTCTTCTGTGGTCTTATAAACCCTTTTCTCTATCCTTAACAGTTAGGTCATTTTAGATTATTTAGATTATTATTATTTTTTGTTTGTTTGTTTATTTGTTTGGAGACAGAGTCTCGCTCAGTCGCCCAGGCTGGAGTGCAGTGGCGCCATCTCGGCTCACTGCAAGCTCCGCCTCCTGGGTTCATGCCTTTCTCCTGCCTCAGCCTCCCGAGTAGCTGGGACTACAGGTGCCCGCCACCACGCCTGGCTAATTTTTTTGTATCTTTAGTAGAAACAGGGTTTCCCCATGTTAGCCAGGATGGTCTCGATCTCCTGACCTCATGATCTGCCTGCCTCGGCCTCCCAAAATGCTGGGATTACAGGCGTGAGCCACCGCGGCCGGCTGATTATTTAGATTATTAAAGATCACTGCAGTCCTGTTTCAAGCTCTAATATCGTGTCTGTTTTAAAGCACCCTGCTCCGCTATTGTTGGCTAGATTGTAGTGGGAGTGCTGGGAGGGGTGAGGGTTTAGAGACTCTTTCTCTGCTCCTCTGGCACCAGAACCTTAGAGAAGAGTGGGGATAGTCCAATTCTGAGATGTCTTTCTATCACACTTCTCAGCCTCAGGATTGGGAAAGGGGAGAGATGTAAAGGAGGGGGTAATCATTTTGGCCTCACCCTGGTTTGATGTGCTTCTAACTGATACTGATATATATTCTCTATTGATGTGGAGGTTTCTACCGAGATGGTGGTCAGGGTTGTTCCTGATGTGAAATCCAGCTCCCTCAGATATGGGGGTGGAACTCCCGAGAGAAGAACAGCTGTATCTACGACTGGTCCTGAAAGTGGTCCTTGTTCCAAGCCCCCTCTCTGGGTAAGGTTTACCTTACCTGGCCCAGCCACTGCTTTTTCCCTAACCTCAGTGGTTTTCTCAATAGACCCACCAGAATGGCTGAGGATCTCTTCTCTTCCTGCCCAGGGGTGCAGAGATCAGAGTTGGGTAAGAAGTCACCGCATCTTCTTTTTAGGCATATTCCACCACTACCTCTTCAAGCTCTGCTGGCTTCGGCTACTCCATCCTTCAGAAATCCCTAGATGAGAAGCAGGCACCAGAATGTTCACACATGGTGAGCTCACTCAGGAACTCACCACACTCCCCTCTGCTTTGATGGGGGCACCAGAATGAGCTGGCAGTTTTTGCAGCTCAGTATGCACCCAGCTGGGAAGACATTTTTCTTTTCTTTGTATTTATTCATTTTTAATGTTTTAAAATTCAACTTTTATTTTAGCGACAGTGGGTACATGTACAGGTTGGTCTACATATATTGAACCCAGGTAGTAAGCATGGTACCCAAAAGGTAGTTTTTCAACCCACGCTCCCCTCCTTCCTCCTCCTAGTAGTCTGCAGTATCTATTGTTCCCGTGTTTATGTCCATGTGTGCTCAATGTTTAGCTCCCACATATACATGAGAACATGTGGTATTTTGTTTTCAGTTCTTGTGTTAATTTACTTAGGATTATGGCTTCCAGCTGCATCCATGTTGCTGCAAAGGACATTATTTCATTCTTTTTTATGGCTGTGTAGTATTCCATAGCATGTATGCACCACATTTTCTTTATCCAGCCCACCACTCATGGGCACCTAGATTGATTCCATGTCTTTACTATTGTGAATAGTGTGGCAATGAACATATAAGTACGTATATCTTTTTGGCATAATGATCTATTTTCCTTTGGGTATACACTTAGCAATGAGATTGCTGGGTCTAATGGCAGCTCTGTTTTGAGTTCTTTGAGAAATCTCCAAACTGCTTTCCACAGTGGCTGAACTAATTTACATCCCCACCAACAGTGTATAAATGTCCCCTTTTCTCTGCAGCCTCATCAGCATCTGTTGCTTTTTGACTTTTTATTTTTATTTTATTTTATGTATTTGTTTATTTTTACTGAGACAGGGTGTCACTCTGTCATCCAAGCTGGAGTGCAGTGGTGCAATCACAGCTCACTGCAGCCTCAAACTCCCAGGCTCAGGTGATCCTCCCACCTCAGCCTCCTGAGTAGCTGGGACTATAAGCATATGCCACTGCACTTTGCTACTTTTTTGTATTTTTTTTTCCAGAGATGGGATTTTGCTATGTTGCCCAGGCTGGTTTTGAACTCCTTGGCCAGCCTTGGCTTCTCAAAGTGCTGGGATTATAGGCATGAACCATCATGCCTGGCCTGACTTTTTAATAATTGCCTCTGGCTGGTGTGAGATGGTATCTCATTGTGGTTTTGATTTGCATTTCTCTGATGATTAGTGATGTGGAGCATTTTTTTGGTATGTTCGTTTGTCACTTGTATGTCTTTTTTTGAGAAGTATCTGTTCATGTTCCTTTGCCTGTTTGTTTTTTGCTTGTTGATTTGTTTAAGTTATTTATAGGTTCTGGATATTAGATCTTTGTTGGATGCATAGTTCGTGAATATTTTCTCCCATTCTGTATATTGTCTGTTTACTTTGTTGATAGTTTCAAAGAAAATGAAATACCTGGGAATACAGCTAACCAAGGAGGTGAACAATCTCTGCAAGGAGAACTACAAAACACTACTGAAAGAAATGAGAGATGACACAAATAAATTGAAAAACATTCCATGTTCATGGATTAGAAGAATCCATATTGTTAATATGGCCATACTGCCCAAAGCAATGTACAGATTCAATGGTATTCCTCTCAAACTACCAATGTTATTCTTCACAGAATTAGAAAAAGCTATTCTAAAATTCATATGGAAGAAAAAAAAAGAGCCAAAATAGTCAAAACAATCCTAGGCAAAAAGAACAAAAGCTGGAGGCATCACATTACCCAACTTCAAACGATACTGTAAGGCTACAGTAACCAAAACAGCATGGTACTGGTACAAAAACAGACACATAAACCAATGGAGCAGATTAGAAAACTCAAAAATAAAGCTGCACACCTATAACCATGTGATAATCAACAAGGCTGACAAAAACAAGCAATGGGGAAAAGACTTCCTATTCAATAAATGGTGCTGGAATAACTGGCTAGCCATATGCAGAAGATTGAAACTAGCCCCTTACTTTTCACCATATTCAAAAATTAACAAGATGAATTAAAGAGGTCAGGCGTGGTGGTTCATGCCTGTAATCCCAGCACTTTAGAAGGTGGGCAGATTTCTTGAGCTCAGGAGTTCAGCCTGGGCAACATGGCCAAACCCATTTCTACTGAAAATACAAAAAGGTAACCGGGTGTGGTGGTGCATGCCTGTAGTCCCAGCTACTCCAGAGGCTGAGGCAGAAGAATTGCTTGTACCTGGGAGGCAGAAGTTGCAGTGAGCCGAGATCGAGCCACTGCACTCCAGCCTGGGCGATGGAGTGAGACTCTGTCTCAAAACAAACAAACAAACAAACAAAAAAGATGGAGTAAAGAAGTAAGGATTTAAAAGTAAGACTCACACAATAAAATTCCTAGAAGAAAACCCAGGAAATACCCTTCTTGACATTGGCCTTGGCAAAGAATTTTTGGCAGAGCCCCCAAAGACAATTGCAACAAAAATAAAAATTGACAGGTGGGATCTAATTAAACTAAAGAGCTTCTACACAGTGTTCTTCTTTTCCTCTCTGAATTCCAAATCTATATGAAGAAATAACCAGTCTCCACAAACACTGTACTCCCCATGGACTGACAACCATGCTGTCTCCCCCATTCCTTTCCTCAGTCTTCTCCTTATATGGACTGGAGGGTGCAATGGGGATGAGGAGGTGGTTGGTTGCTGAAGGCCTACACTGCTACCTCTTCATAAGCCTTGGGGGCTTATGAGATCTGGCCCTACTTCTTGGATGCTCTCTTTACAATGTGGGGTACTTGGAGCTTCTTTGGTCTCAGCTGTGGTTAGAGGGAAAAAAAATATTACTCAACAGCTTATTTTCCAAACTTGGGTCAAAAGCAGCCCTCTTGCAATCCTCTAACTTACTAGGTTCACTTTTTAAAATCTCTAATTATGGGAAAAAATCCAGGTCCATTCTCAGAGAACAGTATGCTTTATTTCAAACCACATTGTTTAAAACATATTTGCAAAAACTCTAGCCGATGACCTACTTGTACCTTTTGTGAAATGGCTGAGGGAATTTACAGTAACTCCAGGCTGGGCTCTGTGTATCTTGTTCCTGCATGATCTGACCTGCGGCGAGTATGCAATGCACTGTGATCTTTGTTTACTCCTGTTTAGGGTTGGACTTAGTACTGTCCAAATAGTGCCATGCTTCTCTTTAACACAAAGTCCTCAATCTATTTACCTTTCTGGTAAAGATGCTTGCAAAATTCATTCATCCATTTATTTATTTATTTATTTATTTATTTAACATGTATTTAATGAACTCCTAGTATTGGCAGGAACTCTTTTAGACCCTGGGAATACAGTAGGGAATAAGGCAGAGAAGACTAGTGCTCTCATGGAGCTGATGTTTCACTGGAAGAGTTATTATCAAGCTAGTTGATGTAATTGAATTACATTATGTTGTACATGTATTTGTATATATGCTATACTGCTGCCAAGTTTAGGTTGCAGCTGTATAGCATTTGGTTAATAATCCCAACACTTAATCCTATCAGACCAGATTTGAATTTCCGCTTTGTCATTGACTCTGTGGTAGCTAAGGGCATGACATGAAAACATGCTTATGTTAAATTGCCAAATGAAAACGCAGACTATAAAATGATAGATATTGTATCACTTGGTGTTTATGTATTCATATATCTATAAACACTTAGAAAATAGATTAGAGACCAAGTATGAAGATTCTACAGTGGTTCTCCTCACCCCTCCCCCAATCTTGGCTGATGAAATTAGTATTGCTTTTTATTTTTATCCTTATACTTATTTTGTATTTTTCAAGTTTCTATCAGTGAATATGTCCGCTCAACTAAGACTCGTTCAGCCGACCTATGTCACAGGCACCTTCCCAGGTACTGAATATCCATAGTGAAAAACCCAACTACACTGTTCCTGTCCTGATTGGGATTCCAGTGTTCAGACAAGGACAAATAACAAATATTTTATTTATAATATAGTTTAGAGTTTATAGCCCTCTCTCTTTTTCTTTCTCTCTCTCTCTCCTTCTATGGACTAGAGGGTGCGATGGGAATGAGGAAGTGGTTGGTTGCTGAAGCCAATTCTGTACACAAACACAACACACATACAACACACACACACAATACACATATACACCACACACACACCACATACATACACCACACAGACACACACACCACGCACAACACACATACACAGACCACACACACACACCACACACATACACCACTCACATGCACACACACACACCGCCCCACACCCCATATACTCCACACACACAGCACATACAGAAACCACACACACCACACACACACCACACACATACACCACACATACACACACCACACACACACCACACACATACAGCACACATACACACACCACACACATACACCACATATACCACACACACTCTCCACACACACCATGCACACCCCCCACACACACCACACACACACACACCACACAGCAATACATATGCAAACACATAGGTACACATAATGCACACAAATTAATAAAGATTGCAATGAAATATGCTCCATATTCCAATAATCCTTACTCTAACCTTTTTCCCCAGTGTGATTCGATTTCTTCTCAGGCCTGCTTATCCATCAGGATTAACCAGTGGAATTTAGGCAGTTGACCTTGAGAACTAGAGGCCCTACTAATTTCCGGTGAAAGAAGTTTCTTCAAGATAAGGAAGAGAAAATGCAACATTTTCTGTAGCTGCTAGATCAGTAGGATAATAAAAGCTGTCCTTACAAAAGTTCTTTCTTTTTTTTTGAGATGGGGGTCTCACTCTGTCACCCAGGCTGGAGTGCAGTGGTATGCCTGCAACCTCTACCTCCCGGGCTCAAGCAATCTTCCCACCTCAGCCTCTTGAGTAGTTGGGACCACAGGCATGTGCCACCATGCCCAGCTAGTTTTTTTTGTATTTTTGGTAGAGATGGGTTTTGCCATGTTGCCCAGGCTGGTCTCAAACTCCTGAGCTCAAGAGATCCACCTGCCTCAGCCTCCCAAAGTGCTGGGATTACAGGTGTGAGCCACCGTGCCTGGCCACAAAAGTTATTCCTAACAGGAATTTTGTAAAACAACAGCAGCAACAACAACAACAACAAAAAAAACACTTCGGAGATTGTTACTATGTCCTGTGAAACCCTATAATATCTTATTTAATATTTAGACTTTAATCTATACCTTTGAAACAAAATCATTATTTTGATGAAATCTACTAGACTAGAAAAAAATGATGTTGGATTGTGCCAAGTTTTGGCAACGATGTAGAGCTATAGAAATCCTCCTGTACTGCTAGAGCATGTAGATAGGTTATCATCCTGGAGAGCAGTGTGACACTTGGAAGTAAAAGAAAGACATATGGACTAACAATATCACTCTGTTGATATACATGGTGATGGCAATGGTGGCCTGCCTGGTGTGGGCACTGCCAAGATGCTGGCAGCAGCAAGGGAGGCGCAACTGGGCTGTGGGCTCTGCAGAGCCAGAGAGAGCCAGGAGCACACAGGAGACTTGCCCTCCCAGGGGTGGCTGCACCTGCCCAAGCTGTGGCTATGGACCTGGGCATTCCTGTCCTCCCCTGTGCTCTTGGGGGCTGGGAGCAGGCAGGAGCCCCACTCTCCCAGGTGTGGCTGCAGCTGCCCAAGACATGGCTGCGGACCTGGGCATGTCCTGCAGTCTTGTCCCCCGTCCCTGCAGGCTCGGAAGTGCCTACCACTGCTGCCTGGCCTCTCCCCACTCCTGGTGTTCACTCTGATCTCAGAGCAAAGTTGAGGTCAAGCCTGGGCACTGTCATCACCTGGCTGGGAGTGCACACACTTGGGGCAGTGCTGACATGCCAGCCCCCTGCTGCCTCAGCCCCCTCTGGACTTTGGGCATTGATGAGCACAGGAGGGAGGCAAAGGTGGCTGCTGAAGGCAGCTCAGTGATGGCCTGCAGGTGCCCTTCTGCACAGACATTCTGGGCACCATGAACAGTGGCAGGAGGCAGACAGGCTCCTGGGTGGAAAGGTGCAGGTCCCTGGTGAAGCCCTACCTTCAAGCAAGGGATGGCTGGAAGCCTGGGGGCCAGGCTGCTAGTTCCATGGACCAGAATAAGAACTTATAGTGCCTTTTCCAGGCCTGTCCATGGCTACCCATGGGCCAATCAGCATGCATTTCCTTCCTTCTCAGCCCATAAAGACCCCAAGCTCAGCAAGACTCAGACACT
Source organism: Pongo abelii (assembly GCF_028885655.2). Taxonomy (NCBI): domain Eukaryota; kingdom Metazoa; phylum Chordata; class Mammalia; order Primates; family Hominidae; genus Pongo; species Pongo abelii. The sequence continues at coordinate 59,030,945 of NC_071994.2, forward strand.
CCACAGGACGACCAGTTGTGGAGAGGAGCTGCCCACTCCAAGGTCTCCTCTCTGCTAAAAGCTGGGAAGATGTTGGGACTACCAGCGGTGGGAAGGAGATACCTAATTCAGGTCTGTTCAACTTGATGGGATGACCTGCCTACAGAGAGGAGCCACCCACTCCAGGGTCTCCTCTAAGATATTCTGTCACTCAATAAAGCTCTTATTCACCTTGCTCACTCTCCTCTTGTCTCTGTACCTCATTCTTCCTGGATGTGGGACAAGAACCCAGGACCCTCCAGACCCACTGGATAGCAGGACTGAAAGAGCTGTAACACAAACTGGGCTCAAACATCCCTCTTGTTTGCCACATTGTGGGCAACATGAAGGAGAGAAGAGAGAAGAGCTGTGACCCTTCGGAGAGCCCAGACCTAGGAGTTCCCCAAGCTAGGGTTGTGACAATCTCTTTGGGGTTCCGTGGTTCTTGGCATCTCCAAGCTTCCAGGTACCACTGTGTTCCCTGGTACTCTCAGTGGAAGCCATTTGCAGTACACCTGGTCCAGCCAAAGCCTCACAAGGAGCCTGTGCTGTTGTCTGGAGCTGCCTGTCCCACTGCAGCCAGTGGGCCTGGCTGTCCCCTCACTCATTCATGCATCCCTTGCCACTCTGTGCCTGGTTCGCCCTTGGCATGCATGACCTTGGGGCCAGTAGCACTAGCCAAGTGCAGCCTGCCAGACAGAGTGGGTGGAATGAGCCCAGCAGGCCTGAGCAAAACTTAGGCAAAGGCACCCCTGGCCACAGAGGTTTCCAGCAGGTGGAGTCTTTAGGTTTTTCCAAATATAAGATCATATGATCTGCAAACAAGGATAATTTGACTTCTTCCTTTCCAATTTGGATGCCCTTTATTTATTTCTCTTGTCTGATTGCTCTAGCTAGGACTTCCAGTATTGTGTTGAATGACAGCGGTGAAAACGGGCATCCTTGTTGTATTCCCCTTCTTAAAGGAAAGGCTTTCACTTTTCCTCATTCAGTATGTTGCTACTTGTGAGTCTGTCATATATGGCTTTCATTATTTTGAGATATGTTCTTTCTCTGTCCAGTTTATTCAGGGTTTTTATCATGAAGGGATGTTGAATTTTCTCAAATGCTTTTTCAGCATCAATGGAAATTATCATATGGCTTTTATTCTTCATTCTGTTTATATGATGTATCACATTGGTTGATTTGCATATGTTGAACCATGGTTGATTTGCATATGTTGAACCATCTTTGCATCCCAGGGATAGATCCTACTTGGTCATAATGAATGATCTTTTTAATGTATTATTAAATTCAGTTTGCTAGTATTTTGTTGAGGATTTTTGCATCAATATTCATCAGAGATATTGGCCTGTAGTTTTATTTTTTTTGACATGTCTTTGTCTGGTTTTGGTATCAGGGTAATACTGGCCTCATAGAATGTGTTTGAAAGTATTTCTTCCTTCTCCTCTATATTTTAGAATATTTTGAGTAGGATTGGTATTAGTTCTTCTTTAAATGTTTGGTAGAATTCAGCAGAGAAGCTACCAAGTCCTAGGCTTTTGTTTACTGGGGTACTTTTTATTATGGTTTTGATCTTATGACTTGCTATTGTTTTTGTTCAGGTTTTGGATTTCTCCCTGGTTCAATATTGGTATGTTATGTATGAGTCTAGGAATTTGTCCATTTCTTCTAGATTTTCAAATTTATTGGCATGTAGTTGCTCATGATAGCCACTAATGATCTTTTCAGTTTCTGCAGTGTCAGTTATAATGTCTCCTTTTTCATTTCTGATTTATTTATTTGGATATTCTATGTTTTTTTTTTAGTTAGTCTAGTTAGTCTGGCTAAAGGTTTGCCAGTTTTGTTTAACTTTTCAAAACACCAACTTTTTGTTTCATTGATCTTTTGTATTCTTTTCTTCACTTCAATTTCTTTTATTTCTGTTCTGATCGTTACTATTTGTTTTCTGCTACCAATTTTGGGCTTGGGTTTCCTCTTGTTTTTGTAGTTCTTTAAGATGCATTGTTAGATTGTTTATTTGAAGTTTTTATTCTTTTTTGATTAGGCACTTATACCTATAAACTTCCCTCTTAATACTTGTTTTGCTGTATCTGATAGGTTTTGGTATGTTGTGTTTCCCTTATCATTTGTTTCAAGACATTTTTCAATTTCCTTCTTAATTTCTTCATTGACCCACTGGTCATTCAGAAACATATTGTTTAATTTTTATGCATTTGTATAGTTTCCAAAATTTTTCTTATTATTAATTTCTAGTTTTATTCCATTGTGGATACAGAAAATGCTTGATATGAGTTCAGTTTTTTTGAATGTTTTAAGACTTGTTCTGTGACCTAACATATGGTCTATCCTTGAGAATAATTCATGTGCTGAGGAAAAGAATGTGCATTCTGCAGCTGTTGGATAAAATGTTTTATAATATCTATTAGATCATTTGATCTATAGTGCAGATTAAGTCCAATTTTTTGTGTGATTAATTTTCTGTCTGGAAGATCTGTCCATTGCTGAAAGTGGGGCATTGAAGTCTCCACCTATTATTGTACTGCAGTCTATCTCTCTTGTTAGCTATTTGTTTTATATATCTGGGTGCTCCAGCGTTGGGTGCATATATATTTACAATTGTTATATCCCTTGCTGAATTGACTCCTTTATCATCATATAGTGACCTTCTTTGTTTCTTTTTATGGTTTTTGTTTTGAAATCCATTTTGTCTGATACAAATATAGCAACTCCTGCTCTTTTTTGGCTTTCATTGGCATGGAATATCTTATTCCATTCCTTTATTTTTAGTCTATGTGTGTCTTTATAGGTGAAGCATGTTTCTTGTAGGCAACAAATCAATGGGTCTTGTTTTTTTTAATCCATTCAGACACTCTATATCTTCTTATTGGAGATTTTAGTCCATTTACATCAATGTTTTATTGATAAATAAGGAGTTACTCCAACCAATTTTTTTGTTTTGTGTTTTGTGAACTTCTCTTCCTTCTTTCTTTCCTTCCTGTCTTCCTTTAGTGAAGGTGATTTTCTCTGATGATATGGTTTGTTTCTTGCTTTTTATTTTTTTGTATATTTATTGTATGTTTTTTTGGTTTGAGGTTACCATGAGGCTTGCAAATACTATCCTGTAACCCATTGCTCTAAGCCAGTAAGAACTTAACACTGTTTGCATGAACAACAACAACAACAACAAAACATATAAGCAAAGAGAAAACTAATAAGAACTTTACATCTTAACTACATCCCCCGACTTTTAAACTTTTTGTTGTTTCTACTTATATCTTATTGTACCATCTATATCTTATATACCATCTATGAGTCATAGCTATTATTTTTGATTGGTTCAGTGTTTAGTCTTTCTACTTAGGATAAAAGCTGTTTACACACCACAGTTACTATGTTATGATATTCTGTCTTTTTCGGTGTACTTACTATTACCAGTGAGTTTTGTACTTTCAGATGATTACTTATTGCTCATTAACATCCTTTTCTTTTTGATTGAAGTATTCCCTTTAGCATTTATTGTAGGACAGGACTAGTGTTGATGAAATCTCTCAGCTTTAGTGTGTCTGGGAAAATCTTTATTTCTCCTTCATGTCTGAAAGATATTTTTGCCAGACTTACTATTCTAGGGTAAAAATTTTCTCCCTTCAGCACTTTAAGTATGTTATGCCCCCTCTCCTGGCCTGTAAGGTTTCACTGACATGTCTGTTGCCATATGTATTGGAACTCCATTGTCTGTTGTTTATTTTCTCTTGCTGCTTTTAGAATCCTTTCTTTATCATTTAAAAGTTTTATCATTATTGTCATTTTTTGAGACAGGGCCTCACTCTGTCACGCAGGCTGGAGTGCAGTGGTGCAGCCTCAACCTTCTAGGATCAAGTAAACTTCCCACCTCAGACCCCTGATAGCTGGGACTACAGGCACATGAAAGCATACCTGGCTAATTTTTTGTATTATTGCAGAGACAGGATGGTCTCAAACCCCTGGATTCAAGTGATTCATTTGCATCTGTCCCACAAAGTGCTGGGATTACAGATATGAACCACTGTGCCTGGACAGAAGTTTGATTATTAAGTGCCTTGAGGTAGTGTTGTTTGAGTTAATTCTGCCTAGTGTTCTATAACCTTCTAGTACTTGGATATTAATATTTTTCTCTAGGTTTGGGAAGTTCTCTGCTATTATCCCTTTGAATAAACTTTCTACCCTATCTCTTCCTGTACCTCCTCTTTAAGGCCAATAACTCTTGGATTTGCCTTTCTGAGACTGTTTTCTAGATCCTGTAGGTGTGCTTCATTGGTTTTTATTCCTTATTCTCTTGCTTTTTTGATTATTATTATTATTTTTTTCAGACACAGTCTCACTCTGTTGCCCAGGCTTGCTGCAACCTCTGCTTCTTGGGCTCCAGTGATTCTTGTGCCTCAGGCTTCCAAATAGCTGGGACTACAGGTGCACACCACCATACCCAGCTAATTTTTGTATTCTTAGTAGAGATGGGGTTTTGCCATATTGTCCAGACTGGTTTCAAACTCCTGGCCTCAACCAATCCACCCACCTTGGCCTCCCAAAGTGCTGGGATTATAGGCATGAGCCACTGCACCCAGCCTGTTGAGTATTTTCAAATAACCTGTCTTCAAGCTCACTAATTCTTTCTTCTGCTTGATCAGTTCTGCTATTAAAAGACTCTGAGACATTCTTCAGTATGCCAATTGCCTTTTTCAGCTCCAGAATTTCTGTTTAATTCTTTTTAGTTATTTCAATATCTTTGTTAAATTTATCTGATAGAATTATAAATTTATTCTCTGTGTTATTTTGAATTTCTTTGAGTTTCCTTAATGCAGCTATTTTGAATTTTCTGTCTGAAAAGTCACATATCTCTATTTATCCAGGATAGGTCTCTGGTGCCTTATTTAGTTCATTTGATGAGGTCATGTTTTTCTAAATTGTGTTGATGCTAACAGATGTTCTTCAGTGTCTGGGCACTGAAGAGCTAAAGTATTTATTGTAGTGTTCTGTCTGGGATTTTTTGTACTCAACTTTCTTGGGAAGCCTTTCCAGATATCTGGACAGATTTGAGTATTTTGATCTAAGCTGTATGTGTTTTAGGAGGCATCCCAAGACCAGTAAAGCTGTGGTTCTTGCAGACTTGTAGAGGTACTGCCTTGATGGTTTTGGACAATATTCGGGATAATTCTCTGGATTACCAAGCAGAGACTCTTGTTCTCTTCTCTTACTTCTCCCAAACAAATTGAGTCTGTCTCTCTGTTCTAAGCCACCTAAAGTTGGGGGTGAAGTGACACAAGCACCCCTGTGGCCACCACCACTGTGACTGGTCTGGGTCAGACCTGAAGCCAGCACAGCACAAGGTCTTGCTGAAGGTCTGCTATAGCCACTCTCTGGCTACTGCCTATGTTCACTCAAGGCCCTGGGGCTCTACAATCAGCAGGTGGCAAAGCCAGTCAGGCCTGTGTCCTTCCCTTCAGGGTGGTGAGTATCCTCAGGTTCCAGTTGGGTCTAGAGGTGTCAACCAGGATTCAGGGACTAGAGTCCAAAACCTTAGAAATTTACCTGTTTTCTATTGTACTACAGCTAGGCTGGCACTCAAACCACAAGATGCAGTTGTTCCCACTCTTCCCTCCCCTTTTTAAAGGCAGAGAAGCCTCACCCCATGGCCACTACCACCACAGGCCTATGGGGAGTACCACCAGACTAATACCAATGTTCCCTTAAAGCCCAAGGGCTCTTTAATCAGTTTGTGGTGAATGTTGTGGCTTAAAAGTCACCCTTCAGAGTGGTGGGGTCTCCTCTGTCCAAGGGCAGGTCCAGAAATGCCAAGAGCCATGTCCTGGAATTGGGCACCCCAAGAGCCTGCTTGGTGCTCTACCCCATGTGGCGCTGGTGGCACCTAAAGTGCAAGGTGAAGCCTCCTTTACTTTTTCCTCTGATTTTCTCAAGCAGAAGGAGTTTCACTCCATCGCCACCACTGCCAGTAATGTGCTAAGTGTCACCTGAAGCAGCAAGTCCTGAGGCTCACTCAAAGCCCTCACTATAGTACCTGGGTATTGCTGCTGGTTATTCAGGGCCCAAGGGCTCTTCAGTTAGTGGGTGATGCATGGCACCAGGACTGGGTTTTTCTTTTCAAAGCTGTGGGTTCCCTTCGAGCCAGGGTGTGTCTGGAAATGTTATCCAGGAGCCAGGGCCTTGTGACTCTGACTAGTGCCCTATTTTTCTGTGGCTGGGTGGGTATTCAAGATGGAAGACAAAGTTCTCCCCACTCTTCCCTCTCCTCTCCTTAAGTGGAAGGCTGAGTTCTCCTTTGGAACCACAAACTGTGCAGCCTGGGCTTAGGGGAGGATGATATCAGCACTCCCTTAGCACCCCAGCTGGTGTCTCAGTAATTTGTCTGCCCCTATGTGCCGTCCTTGCCCAGTCCACTGTGTCTGGGCCTGATTCAGCACTAGGACTCATCTAAGAGTTGCAGTCTGTATTAGTCAGGGTTTTCTTTCTTTCTTTTTTTTTTTTGATTTGAAAAACAAACTTTATTCCAAATTATCCAAAAAAAGTGTTAACTCTGAAACATTTAACAGATTTCATTTAAACTCATGGTCATAAAACTCAAACTATCAAACAAAAATAGCATTGTGTGCTTAACCACTTTTAATAATGAACCTTTAAGAGGAAACATTTAGAGACTCCCACAAAATTTGGGAGCCACTAGGCAACATATATTTAATATTAAACAAAGACAGCATTAAAAACTAAAAATTCTCAAATTTCAAGAGAATGCCTGTTCAAGTCTTTGATATGCATTTGCATATGTTAAAAGAAATATTTTAATTTAAAAGAAACCAAGTCTGAGTGCTTACCCTTTCTTCAAATGTAATCTCCTGTTCTCCCTTCATTTTATGACTGCCTACCCCTCACTCTACTTCATCTACACTGAACCAGTGTTAGTTCAACATGATTGGCTTCACTCAAAGCCCTCTAGATCCCATTTCATATATCCCATCGACCACCATTATTTCCTTACATGTTTGCACAGCCTTATACTGAGTATTACATTGTAACTGGGCTTGGGAATTTCAGGTACCCAAAGGTAATTATATACACACGTTTCTGTTTTATTGCACAGTTCACAATATAGCCGGTGATTACACAGCCAAACATGTTAAGATGAATATTGACTATTTAGACAAACACATCGATTTTGTCCCCAACCACAAATGAAACAAGAAAGACACACATATTCACCACCATATAAAGGTTGTGTTTACTCTGTGGTGCAGTCCTGAGGGATCATATCACTCTAAATGCAGAATCTATAACATTTCTGATGGCATCAGACATGAAGTATAGGACATAAGACCATAAATGTCCTGCTCTCATGAGCCATTTGTGCCACATATGTAACAGAAAGGGCACTTTTAAAGCTTTTCAGATATTCAATCATGTTTGCCTTTTCAAGTTTTTTTTTTTTTTTTTGAGATGGAGTCTTGCTCTGTCGCCTAGGCTAGAGTATGGTGGCACTATCTTGGCTCACTGCAACTTCCGCCTTCTGGGTTCAAGCGATTCTCCTGCCTCAGCCTCCTCAGTAGCTGGGATCACAGGCATGTGCCACCATGCCCTGCTAATTTTTTTGTATAATAGAGATGGGGTTTCACCATGTTGGCCAGGCTGGTCTTGAACTCCTGACCTCAAATGATGTGCCCATCTCGGCCTCCCAAAATTCTGGGATTACAGGCATGAGCCACTGTGCCCAGCCTGCCTTTTCAAAATTATTGAACCACACTAGTTCACACTGAAGGTAAAAGCAATAGTTAGAATCTCTTATTAACAACACATTTTGACTTCAAGTTCAGACAAAGCTGTTGGTTACAAGTTCTGCTGAATTTTTTGTCAAATTTAAGAAGTCTATAGGACAACACAAAACCATCCCTGGTAATATATTTGCAGTCTGGTCTTCAAAAGCTGTAAAAAGTGACAAAGAAATAAAAAAAAAATTAAGTTGAAAGCTTTAAAAATATTTATTTATTTATTTTTTGAGATGGAGTCTTGCTCTGTTGCCCAGGCTGGAGTGCAGTGGCATGATCTGTTGCCAAGGCTGGAGTGCAGTGGCATGATCTCAGCTCACTGCAAGCTCTGCCTCCTGGGTTCACATCATTCTCCTGCCTCAGCCTCCTGAGTAGCTGGGACTACAGGAGCCCGCCACCACGCCTGGCTAATTTTTTGTATTTTTAGTGGAGACAGGGTTTCACCGTGTTAGCCAGGATAGTCTTGATCTCCTGACCTTGTGATTCACCTGCCTCGGCCTCCCAAAGTTCTGGGATTACAGATGTGAGCCACCGCGCCCAGCCTAAAAATATTTATTAATAATTGTTTTTAAATGCCACTTATTTGAGACAGCAGAAACCAAAGCATTTTCCTTAGAATTCTCACTTAGCTTATATTTCACAAAAGTGCTTCAGATTTCTACCACCTGTATGGAGTGTAAAGACAAAAGGAAGCCCAACAAAATCAAAGGCTCAGTGGTGTTTATTCCCAGGGCCAAGGCATAACCCCAGGCTAACCCACATGCCCTGTGCTGAGTAGCTGGACACGCCTGTGAAGTGCACACATGAATGAGGGGATCAGGCACCAAGGTGCTTTTATTCATTCATTTCTCAAACTCAACTCCCTTCAAATCCTGACTCTATTTAATAGGCCAAAGGATGCTATTCATATTTATTTCGTATTTATTTGGTGCCAAATTATTATTATTTTTAAATCCTTACATGTGCACCTTGAAAGTAAACTGCAATATCCAGCACAGCATTGTCAGACAGAGCTGCTGTATGGCTATTAAGTTCATTACTGCCTGGCTAATACTTAATATGCTTCATTCTTTATAGCTGGAAGAAGGATGTTCACTGTATTTAACCAGCCACACAGCATTTAGAGGTAAACAGCTTTTACAGACTATTTGCCCAGAAACTTTAAGTAAACTACCAAGTTGAGGTCCTGATTTTATTTTGGTCAGTATGTGCACATATTCACAGGCAATTACCCAGAAAGAAGAAAAACTGGTTAACAAGAAACCCGCCATCATGTCAGATGCTGGAAATCAATCTTTAACTACATAATATTTACAGAAAGGGTTTTAAGATTCATAATCCACTTTTTCAGTCTGTCTCTTATATTTCATTAGTCAATTACAAGTGGCACATGAGTCATTTTGCTTCATCTGAAAAAAATATTTTCACATTTTCCAATTCCTTTGACAAAGAAGTTTTCATCTGTTAAGGGATAAGAATGCTATTTGGCTATTACCTACTTTTAGAATTCAAACTAACCCTTGAAATGTGTTTATTTAGATCATATGCTCTCAAATTATCTTATTGTTTTACTGACACAATGGTAAAACTGGGTTCCCAAAATGTCAAAACTCTAATAGAGTCTCTATTTCCAAGAGTAAAATAAAAGACACCCAACACTGTGTGGTGAAAACTATCCTGAGCCCTTTTCCCTGCTCTGTAATATTTAGAAACCCAGGGTGAGGGGAAGTGGGATTGCATTAATAAACGTCTAAAACAAAATGTTATGGAAGTGTTTATTTTTTAAAAGGAGAGTTTTAAGAGAACAGGATGCTTGAATATGACCAACTCCTACTCAAGGGGAAAAATAACCACAGTCCTTTGCTGAGATGGCACCAATAATTCAAAGCAACTAAGCTAAACAGAATTTTATCTATACACAATTAATATGAAAACTTGATGGAACACCTATTACAAAATTTAAGTCCCTTCATCTTTTGACAATGAAATAAGTGAAATTAACATAAGGATATTTTGGAAGGGTTGAAGGCCACAGTCAGAATCAAACAGAAAACTTTCAAACCCACAGAGCAAAATGAGAACTTTCATAGCTCCTTGATCTACCGTATCCGAATAGAAATAGTATAACAACTATCCAATAGGGGCTTAGTTTCAAAACTAATACAAGCAATTTATCATGAAAAGCCTATACCTAATAAGCTGTTTTTCTTCTCTGTTCTGCCTCTTTGCCATATGCTTGAGCTTAATGAAAACTATCCTCTGCAGCTGCCCCTGGGGGCAGAGAAGCAAGCAATGGAGTAACAAAGGAAGCCTGAGGAGCCCCTGCCCACTGAGGACCTTCTCTCTGGCCAGTCACAGCCGTTTATGTTCCAATGCAAAAGATTTCAAGACTGGTTTGAGAAAAAGAATCCTATTTTGGGGATTAGGTTCCCTGTCAAAGGCCATCAGATGGACAGCTATTTACCAGGCAATTAGCCTAAATATCTTAGGTAATGATAAAAAACAAAACAAAACACACCAAAAAAACCCCTTATATTTTCCTTTTGGAACCTTTTATTCTATTTTGTTGATGCTTAAGGAAAACAGCTTTGCCTATAACTCACTGTGGCCTGGAGTTATGACACCAACTTGTATTTGGCCAATTAAGAAAGAGGCCAAACTGCATTCTTCTTAGAAGGTCTATTCAGTTGATAAGTGGCACTTAACTGATGGTTTTTTTCATATAACCTTTGCATTGATTATGCCCCAAGAGATAAGGGACAGATGGTAATGCAGATGAGAATCTCTGAAAAGATTTATCAGTTTTCTGTTCCGTTCCAGCCAGATTTTTTGGAAAACCTTGGGGAAAGACTGAAATTCCCCACCAATCTGAAACTGTATGTGAGTTTTTACAACGTTAATTGGAAAAAACAAGAATCTCAACATGGCACCCAATAGACCTCCACCAATAAAATCATTGACCAAATGAGCATTGTGAGTCGTCGCGGTAGGCAGATGCTCCTTAATGTGACCTCAAAGGCCGAAAAAAAAAGACATTGCTGAGTCCTTTCTGGAAAAGAATGGGCACCAACCCTCGATAATACTCTCCAATTCCATGACATTTCAGTGCCTTGAAAGCCTAAGTGTTGGCAAATTTGTCATGATGCTTGTGGTCTTGAAGCAATGTCTGAAGTGAAAATTGCTTCTGTTGTCCCTGCAAGCACTGCTGTCACGCCACAGGTTGCAAACTCTGGAGCACTGACATGCTTGTGGAGAAGTCAGGATAAGTCCTCATACAGACCAAACGTAAGTGCAAGTGTAGTTGTCTTATGCATCAATCGGGAAAAGATTCCACTATACAAGTTTCGAAATCCATCCCTTCTCAACTGAAGTATTGCATCCCGGGTTTTGATGCCATACAGCTGTTGTCGAAAGAGGACCTTCTGAATGGGAAATGTGATTGCGACGTTGTTGAAGGCTGCACAGCAGCCACACAAGTAATGCTTCATTTCACCAAATTTGTAATATGAGGTGACATATCTTGTTTCGAAGATGTTAGCATTGGTGGTCTCTTTCCATGAGCTTCTGAATCCATCATGTTGCTTAAGTTCTTTCTTTTTCATGAAGGACTTTTTTTTTTTTTAACCTGTAACACCATCCAAGCCTGGAGTTTAACACAATGATAGCTTTTTGATAATATTCCTAATTTCTTCCATTGTTATTGTTCTGTTAGGTTCTCTCTTCTGGAGTCAATTTTGATAACTGGATTTCCGTTCTCCAGGCGTCCATTTCCCCAATCTGTGAAAAGCGGGGAGGGGGTTGGACAAGATCACTAAGCCCTGTTCCTTCCGTCTTTGACACTCCACAGTCAGGGGTCCCGAGGTGAGGAGGCCAGAAATCCCAGTCTCCCGGGAAGCAGGGGCCCTTGCGAGGTGCCAGCCCTGCTCTCGCGGGAGCTCAGGCAGAGCCAGGCTCCTACCCGCCCCTGCGGTTCCTGCGCACCAGGGAGGTGCCTCCCCAGCCCAGGGCGCGACCGAATTAAGGCACAACCTCCTTCGCGGGAAAGGTCGCCCAGCAAGGAGACAAACACCCACCACAGGAGAAAGAGCGGGGAACCTAAGAGACTCAGCTGATTCTGTGTCCGGAATTGGTGGGTTCTTGGTCTCACTGACTTCAAGAATGAAGCCGTGGACCCTCGCAGTGAGTGTTATAGCTCTTAAGGTGGCGCCTCTGGAGTTTATTCCTTCTGATGTTCGGATGTGTTCGGAGTTTCTTCCTTCTCGTGGGTTCGTGGTCTCGCTGGCTTTAGGAGTGAAGCTGCAGACTTTCGCGGTGAGTGTTACAGCTCTTAAGGCAACCCGTCTGGAGTTGTTCGTTCCTCCTGGTGGGCTTGTGGTCTCACTGGCTTCAGGAGTGAAGCTGCAGACCTTCGCGGTATTACAGCTCATAAAAGCAGTGTGGACCCAAAGAGTGAGCAGTGGCAAGATTTATTGCAAAGAGCGAAAGAACAAACCTTCCATAGTGTGGAAGGGGACCCCAGAGGGTTGCCACTGCTGGCTCAAGTAGCCTGCTCTTATTCTCTTATCTGGCCCCACCCACATCCTGCTGATTGGTAGAGCGAGTGGTCTGTTTTGACAGGGTGCTGATTGGTGTGTTTACAATCCCTGAGCTAGATACAAAGGTTCTTCATGTCCCCATCAGATTAGTTAGTTACAGAGTATGGACACAAAGGTTCTCCAAGGCACCACCAGAGCAGCTAGATACGGAGTGTCGATTCGTGCACTCACAAACCTTGAGCTAGACACAGGGTGCTGATTGGTGTGTTTACAATACCTGAGCTAGACATAAAGACTCTCCACGTCCCCACCAGACTCAGGAGCCCAGCTGGTTTCACCCAGTGGATCCCGCACGGGGGCTGCAGGTGGCGCTCCCTGCCAGTCCTGCGCCATGCGCTGGCACTCCTCAGCCCTTGGGCGGTCGATGGGACTGGGTGCCTTGGAGCAGGGGGCGGCGGTCGTCGGGGAGGCTTGGGCCGCACAGGAGCCCATGGAGGGGGTGGGAGGCTCCAGCACGGCTGGCTGCAGGTCCCGAGCCCTGCCCCGCGGGAAGGCAGCTAAGGCCCGGTGAGAAATGGAGCGCAGCGCCAGTGGGCCGGCACTGCTGGGGGACCCAGTACACCCTCCGCAGCCACTGGCCCAGGTGCTAAGCCCCTCACTGCCCGGGGCCTGCAGGGCCGGCCTGCTGCTCCGAGTGCGGAGCCCGCCAAGCCCACGGCCACCCGGAACTCCGGCTGGCCCGCAAGCGCCGCGCGCAGCCGCCCCGGTTCCCGCTCCCGCCTCTCCCTCCACACCTCCCTGCAAGCTGAGGGAGCCGGCTCTGGCCTTGGCCAGCCCAGAAAGGGGCTCCCACAGTGCAGCGGTGGGCTGAAGGGCTCCTCAAGTGCCGCCAAAGTGGGAGCCCAGGCAGAGGAGGTGCCCAGAGCAAGCGAGGGCTCTGAGGACTGCCAGCAGGCTGTCACCTCTCAATTCCGCGCGCGCCGCCTGGGCGGGGCCCGCAGCAGCCAGGCTGGGGCAGCCGCCTTGCGCGGAGGACTGGGGTGAGCCGCCAGGGCGGCCTGCTGCCCCGACTGGCCCTTAGGCGCGTTTCTCCTCTCTCCAACCATATGCGAGGGGAGCCTGGTCCTTCCCTATGCCCGCCCCACACTCACCCATCCTAGTTAGGGTTTTCTAGAAGGACAGAACTAATAAGATAGATGTATATATAAAGGGGAGTTTCTTAAGATTATTGACTCACACTGTCACAAAGGGAGGTCCCACAACCGGCCTGTCACAAGGTGAGGAGCAAAGAAGCCATTCTGAGTCCCAAAACCTCAAAAGTAGGGAAGCCAACAGTGTAGCTTTCAGTCTGTGGTGGAAGGTCCAAGAGTCCCAAAGCTGAAGAACATGGAGTCTGATGTTCGAGGGCAGGAAGTATCCAGCACGGGAGAAAGACATAGGCCAGAAGACTAAGTCAGTCTAGTCCTTCCATGTTCCTCTGCCTGCTTTTATTCTGGCCATGCTGGCAGCCCATTAGATTGTGCCCACCCAGATTGAGGGTGGGTGTGCCTTTCCCAGTCCACTGACTCAAATGTTAATCTCCTTTGGCAACACCCTCACAGACACACCCAGGATCAATACTTTGCATCCTTCAATCCAATCAAGTTGACACTCGGTGTTAACCATCATACAGTCCTTATGGCCTTCACTGCCTTTCATATTTACTTAAAGAAACAGAGCAGTGTAGGTGGCGAGATTTGCAGGAACTCAAGTTCCAACCATTGGGCCTGTGATTCTTCTGTGGCTGGTCCTGGTTTAAAAGCTCTCTGTGGGCGCGCATCATCTGAGTTTGGTCTGGTTTTCCTTTCTGCTCTAACAGGACGGTACTGAGTTCAATGGCTCATAATTGCTGTGTTCTCCCTCCCCCAGCACCCGATACTCTACAAACCATGCAGCTGCTGCTGGGCCGTGGGGGAGAGGGGGTGTCAGCAATTCAAGACTGTTTTTTCTACCTCTTCAGAGCCTTTCAGTGATACCAAGTTAATACCAGGCACTATGAGGGCTCACGTGATTTACGGTTCTTAAGAAGGTTTTTTTTTTGTGTGTGTGTGTGTGTGTAGATGGTTGTTAAATTGGTGTCCTTGTTGGGGAAATGATGGGTGGAGCCTTCTATTCTGCCATTTTGCCTTGCCTCCCCTTTTTCATTTTTTGAAATAATTTGAGAAGAATTGGTGTTAGTTCTTCGTTGTAAGTTTGGTAGAATTCGGCAGTGAAACCATTCAGCCTTGGGGCTTTTCTTTGTTGAGAGACTTTTTATCACTCATTTAATCTTGTTACTCATTATTGGCCTGTTAAAGTTTTTTATTTCTTCCTGATTCAACCTTGGTAGGTTGTATGTGTTTAGGAAATTATCCATTTCCTCTAGGCTTTCCAGTTTGTCAGTGTGCAGTTGTTCATAGTAGTCCGATGATCTTTTTATTTAGATGTTATCAGTTGTAATATCTCTTTTTCATTTCTGATTTTATTTGGGTCCTCTCTGTTTGGCTGGTATAGCTAGTAGTTTATTGATTTTATCTTTTTTTTTTTTCTTTTTGAGGCAAAGTTTTATTTCTGTCACCCAGGCTGGAGTCAGTGGTGCGATCTTGGCTCACTACAACCTCCACCTCCTGGGCTCAAGAGACCCTCCCACCTCAGCCTCCGAAGTAGCTGGGACTACAGGCATGCACCACTGTGCCCGGCTAATTTGTGTATTTTTTTTTGTAGAGACAGGGTTTCACTATATTGCCCAGGCTGGTCTTGAACTCCTGAGGTCGTGATCCACCCACTTCAGCCTCCCGAAGTGCTGGGATTATGAGTGTGAGCCACCTTGCCCAGCCTGAGTTTATCTTTCCAAAAAACTACTTTTTGTTTCATTGATCCTTTGTGTATATTTTTTGTTTCTATTTTGTTTACTTCTGCTCTTATCTTTATTCTTTCTACTAATTTTGGGCTTTGTTTGTTCTCACTTTTTTAGTTACTTGAGGTGTATCATTAGATTGTTTGTTGGAAATCTCTCAATTTTTTTGATGTAGACGTTTATTGCTATGGACTTTCCTCTTAGCATTACTTTTCCTGTATCCCATAGGTTTTGGTATGTTGTGTCTTGATTTTCATTTGTTTCAAGATTATTAAAAATTTCCTTCTTAATTGCTTCATTAACTCAAAGGTTGTTGAGGATCATATTAATTTCCATGTTTTTCTAATTTTCAAATAATAAGAATTATTGATTTCTAGTTTTATTCCATTGTGGTCTGAGAAGATACTTGATATAATTTAGACTTTAAAAAAATTTGTTGAGACTTGTTTTGTGGCTTGTCATATGGTCTATCCCAAGGAATGTTCCATGTACTGATGAGAAGAATGTGTAGTCTGTAGCTGTCATATGAAAAGTTCTATAAAGTTGGTCTAAAGTGCAGTTTAAATCCACTGTTTCTTAGTTTATTTTCTGTCTAGATGATCTATCTGATAATTAGAGAGTGGGGTGTTGAAGTCCCCAACTTTTCTTGTATTGTAGTCTATCTTTCCCATTGGAGGTAATAATATTTGCTTTATATATCCATATACTCCAGTGTTGGGTGCATACATATTTAGAATTATTTTATCTTCTTGCTGAATTGATCTTTTTATCATTATATAATGACCTTCTTTGTCTCATTTTACGATTTTTGACTTAAAGTCTGTTTTATCTAATAGTACAGCTACTCCTGCTTGCTTTGGTTTCCATTTATGTGGAATATTTTTTCCCACCCCTTTATTTTTAGTCTGTGTCTTTACAGGTAAAGTGAGTTCCTTGTAGGTGGTGGTATATGGTTTGGTCACTTTTTTTATTTTTTATTTTATTTTTTGAGACGGAGTCTTGCTGTGTCCCCCAGGCTGGAGTGCAGCGACCGTGATCTCGTCTCACTGTAAGCTCCTCTTTCTGGGTTCATGCCATTCTTATGCCTCAGCCTTCCAAATAGCTGGGACTACAGGCGCCCGCCACCACGCCCGGCTAATTTTTTGTATTTTTAGCAGAGACAGGGTTTTACCGTGTTAGCCAGGATGGTCTCGATCTCCTGACCTCGTGATCTGCCCGCCTCAGCCCCCTTCCTTTCCTTTCCCTTCCTTTTTTTTTTTTTTTATTTTGTTCTGTTTAAAAAAGTCTGAGTGGGTTATTTTGAAAGACTTGTCTTCACATTCTACAATTGTTTCTTCTGCTTGATATAGTCTATTGTTGAAGCTCTTGATTATTTTAAAATTTCATTTATTAAAATTAATCATTTTCAGGATTTCTGTTTGATTCTTTTTTAATGATATCTATCTCTTTTGTAAATTTCTCATTCATATCCTGAATTATTTTTCTAATTCTTTTGTATTATTTATCTGGGTTCTTGTGTATCTCACTGAGCTCCTTTTAAACAATTGTTTTGAATTCTTTTCCAGGCATTTCATAAGTTCCTTTTTCATTGGAATCTATTGCTGGATAATTATTATGTTCCTTTGGAGGTGTCATATATCCTTGCTTGTTCATGTTTCTTTTGTCCTTTCATTAATATCTGTGCATCTGGTGTAAGAGTAGTTTTTAAAATTTTTTGGATTGGCATTTGTAGGGCAAGACTTTTTCCTGTAGATTTATCTATTGTATTTGTTGAGTAAAACACTTTAGGTTTGATTATGGGTACATGCAGTAGTGTTGTCCCCATATACTTTCTTTGCCTATGAATACTGTCAATATTGTCTGTAATTCCTTCAGTGACTTAGGCTGCAGTTGTTAATGGAGGATGTGATGAGGCTTTTCTGGGATAGGATGCCAGGTGGGCCAGTCCACAGGCCCCAGTGGTGGCAGCAGGCAGAGCATGCCTGTCCTTGGGCCCCTGAGTGGCATACACAGGCACTAGTGTTAGAGGGTCTTGGCAGGATGATTCGTGGGCTTCCAGTCAGCTTTCTTGGGTGCCAGTGATGACAGCACTTGGTCAGATAGGTGGGCAAGTCCTTGGTCTCTGAGCAGAGCGTGTGGTCATAAGTGATGACAATAGGCATGGTGGGACAACCCTCAGGCTCCTAGGCGGCAAACACTGGTGTTAGCAGTGGGTGTGACAGGCTGGGCAGGCCAGTTTCCAGCTTCTCAGGTGGGTGTGGGTGAGTGCCAGTGGTGGCAGACTGGCAGGCCCATCTTCAGGCCCCCAGGAGGACAGTATAGATATTAGTGGTAGTAGATTAGGTGGGGCATCACCCAGGCCTGAGGGTGGTGTGCTTGGGCACTGAGGTGGGCCATGCCAGGTGGGGCAGGCCTGTCCTCAGGCTCCCCTTTATGGTGTCCATAGGCATAGGTTGTGGTAGGCTAGGTGGGGCAATCTCCAGGCTTCTGGATGGTGTGCTAGGGTGCTGGTGGTGGCAGGCATTCTGGAGTTGTCATTAGATCCTCTGGTGGTATACATGTGTGCCTTGGACAACTGATGGGTGGGACAATCCCAAGACCCCCAGGCAGGGGGCTTGGGCCATGAGTAGCAGTGCCAAGCTGAGCAGGTCTGTCCATAGGCCCTCCAGTGGCACACACAGGTGCAGGCTGCAGTGGGAGAGGTGACCTATCCTCAAGCTCTCGGTGGTGTGCTTGATTGGCAGTGGCAGCGGTGACAGTGGGTGGGAAGAGCCTGTCTTCTCAGGGCATGGGCAAGTGCATGGCGGCCCTGCTGCTGGGGAGAGGTAGAGTTGTTGACAGTGGCAGCCACCCCAGACAGGTGGCTCTCAGGATATGGGGAGTGCACACTTCATCCTCCTAGTGGCAGTGGCTGGCAGGGAGAGCTTATTCTCAGAGTGCATGCAAGTGCATGATAGTCCAGCTGCTGGTGGGAGTAGAGATGCCGTCAGTGGCAGTGGCATGAGGCAGGTGGGATTCAGGCTCTAGGAAAAATGTGATTTGACTCCCTTTATCCTGGGGGCAGTTTCCTTTGAGTGCTGCACCACCCTTTCCCCAGGGTGCAGGAGAGCATGTGGGCTAGAGTGCTGAAAACCCTGCAAGTCTGTTGCGTTTAACTGTGGCACTCCAGGTGAACATGGGGCGATGTTGGTGGGGCTCTGGGCAATATAGTCATGCAGGAGCTGTTGGATCCCAGGGCAGGATGTAGTCTTATGGGTTCTGGGCTCTCAAAATGGTGCCATGCTGCAGCTGTCTGGGTCTTCAGGAAATGTGTGGGACCTCGCATGAGCTCCCTTTCTGGAGCAATGTTGTAGTACAGACTCCAGGGGGCTCTCTATACCAGTCTCAGGGCCCATGGCAGTTGAGGGGCTCTCCGGTGGCTAAGATTGCAGGAGTTCATGATGGGAATATGAAACTGCTGGAGATCTCTCTCTTACCCTTTCCCCACACTAGGGAGCTGCTCAGGACTTCCAGCTGATCCCAGTTGGCCTTTCCCACTCGCCTCCCTGTCTTTTCATGCCTCAGGTGTTTTCTGTCACTTTTTTGCTGAATTCCAGCATTCTCTCTTAGACACTCTGTTTGAAGTGTGATAATCCAGTCACTATTTTGATTCTTCTCTGTGGAGGAGGCTAGTGTCCAGTGCTTCTAGTAAGCCATCTCAAAGCCCCTCCTCTATAGTTTTATTTTAAATTTATCGATATTAACAAGTAGATCAGTTGACGTCCCTTCTAAAAGGTGAAGAGTTAATCACATGTAAGTATCCTTCTTCTTCCTCCTTCCACTTCAGAAAATTGTTATTTATTTATTTTCATTTGGTATATATACTCACAATGGTATCTCTTATGAATTATCTTCTTGTGCCACATGCAACACTTAAATCAAGCTACTTGTCATTTAAAAAATGACATTTGAATTAAAAATTATTTAAAATACTTAGAAAAGTTTTTTAATAGATTCATTCAGAAAATATTTATTAAGGATTGTGTAATGGGCTGAACTGTGTCACTGCGATATTCATATATTGAAGTTCTCACCCCTAGTATGTCAGAAGATGACCGTATTTGGAGACAAGGTCTTTACAGAGAGAATGAAGTTAAAATGAGCCTGTTAGGGTGAGCCTTGATTGAATATGACTGATGTCCTTATAAGAAGAGGAGGTTAGGACACAGACACATAGAAGACCATGTGAAGAGGGGAGAAGAAGTTCCCATAAATAAGCCAAGGAAAAAGGCCTCAGAAGAAGCCACTATGAGATATCACTATACACCTCTTAGAATGGCTGAAAAAAGTTCATAGTTTCGAATGTTGGCAGAGGTTTGGAGAAACTCAATTTTTCATACTTGCCAGTAAGAAAGTAAAATAGTATAACTACTTTGGAAAACTCTTTCATATTTACCTAAAAAGGTATCTATATATACCATACTTAACTAACAGTCCATACTGGGCATTTATCCTAGAGAATGGAACTATGTTCACTTAAGAAATTTGCACACAAATGTCTATAGCAGTGATATGGTTTGGCTGTGCCCTCACCCAAATCTCATCTTGAATTGTAACTCCCACAATTCCCACATATCATGGCAGGAACCTGGAGGGAGGTGATAGAATTTTGGGGCAGGTCTTTCCCATGTTGTTCTTGTGATAGTGAATAAGCCCCATGAGATCTGATGGCTTTAAAAAATGGGAGTTTTCCTGCACAAGTTCTCTCTGCCTGCTGCCATCCACGTAAGATGTGACTTGTTCCTCCTTGCCTTCCGCCATGATCATGAGGCCTCCCCAGCCATGTGGAACTGTGAGTCCAGTTATACCTCTTCCTTTTGTAAATTGTGCAGTCTCGGGCATGTCTTTATCAGCAGCATGAAAATGGACTAATACAGTAAATTGGTACCAGTAAAGTGGGGTGTTGCTGAAAAGATAACTGAAAATGTGGAAGCAACTTTGGAACTGGGTTACAGGCAGAGGTTGGAACAGTTTGGAGGGCTCAGAAGAAGACAGGAAAATGTGGAAAAGTTTGGAATTTCTTAGAGACTTGTTGAATGGCTTTGACCAAAAGCCTGATAGCCATATGGACAGTAAGATCCAGGCTGAGATGGTCACAGATGGAGATGAGGAATTTGTTGGAAACTGGAGCAAAGGTGACTCTTATTATGTTTTAGCAAAGAGACTGGTGGCATTTTGCCCTTGCCCTAGAGATTTGTGAAACTTTGAACTTGAGAGAGATGATTTAGGGTATCTGGAAGAAATTTCTAAGCAGCAAAGCATTCAAGAGGTGACTTGGGTGCTGTTAAAAACATTCAGTTTTATAAGGGAAGCAGAGCATAAAAGTTTGGAAAATTTGCAGCCTGACAATGTGATGGAAAAGAAAAACTCATTTTCTGAGAAGAAATTCAAGCCAGTTGCATAGATTTGCATAAGTAACAAGGAGCTGAATGTTAATCCTCAAGACAATGAAGAAAGTGTCTCCAGGGCATGTCAGAGGTCTTCACATCAGCCCTTCCCATCACAGGCTCAGAGGCCTAGAAGAAAACAGTTTCATGGGCTGGGCCCAGGGTCCCTGTGCTGTGTGTACCCTAGGGACATGGTGCCTTGTGTACCAGCCACTCCAGCCATGGCTGAAAGGAGCCAACATAGAGCTTGAGCCATGACTTCAGAGGGTGCAAGCCTCAAGTCTTGGCAGCTTCCACATGGTGTTGAGCCTGCTAGTGCACAGAAGTCAAGAATTGGTGTTTGGGAACCTCCGTCTAGATTTCAGGGAATGTATGTTAACGCCTGGATGTCTAGACAGAATTTTGCTGTAGGGGTGGGGCTCTCATGGAGAACCTCTGCTGGAGCAGTGTGGAAGGGAAATGTGGGTCAGAGCCCCGACACAGAGTACCTATTGGGGCACTGTCTAGTGGAGCTGTGAGAAGAGGGACACTGTCCTCCAGGCCCCAGAATGGTAGATCCACTGACAGTTTGCACTGTGTGTCTGGAAAAGCTGCAGACACTCAACGCCAGCCCATGAAAGCAGCTGGGAGGGAGGCTATACCCTGCAAGGCCACAGGGGCAGAGCTGCCAAGACCATGGGAACCCTCCTCTTGCGTCAGTGTGACCTGGATGTGAGACATGGAGTCAGAGGAGATCATTTAGGAGCTTTAAGATTTGACTGCCCTGCTGGATTTCAGACTTGCATAGGGCCTGTAGCCCCTTTGTTTTGGCTAATTCCTCCATTTGAAATGGCTGTATTTACCCAGTGCCTGTACCCCCATTGTATCTAGTAAGTAACTAACTTGCTTTTGATTTTACAGGCTCATAGGTGAAAGGGACTTGCCTTGTCTCAGATGGGATACTGGACTGTGGACTTTTGAGTTAATGCTGAAATGAGTTAAGTCTTTGGGGAACTGTTGGGAAGGCATGATTGGTTTTGAAATGTGAGGACATGAGATTTGGGAGGGGCCGGGGGTGGAATGATATGGGTTGGCTGTGTCCCAACCCAAATCTCATCTTGAATTGTAACTCCCACAATTCCCACATATCATAGGAGGAACCCGGCGGGAGGTGATTGAATTTTGGGGCGGGTCTTTTCCATGCTGTTCTTGTGATAGTGAATAAGTCTTTATGAGATCTGATGGCTTTAAAAAAATGGGAGTTTGCCTGCACAAGTTCTCTCTTTGCCTGCGGCCATTCTCATAAGATGTGACTTGCCCTTCCTTGCCTTCTGCCATGATCATGAGGCCTCCCCAGCCATGTGGAACTGTGAGTCCAATTATACCTTTTCCTTTTGTAAATTGCCCAGTCTCAGGTATATGTCTTTATCAGCAGTGTGAAAACAGACTAATACAAGCAGCTTTATTTATAATAGCCAAAGTGGAAACAATCCAAATGTCTTTCCACTTATGAATAGTTAAAGAAACTATAATACCCCTGGAGAATAGAAGTTTACTTAACAATTTAAGAAAATCAACGGCTGGGCGCGGTGGCTCACACCTGTAATCCTAGCAATTTGGGAGGCCGAGGCGGGCGGATCATGAGGTCAGAAGATTGAGACCATCCTGGCTAACACGGTGAAACCCCGTCTCTACTAAAAATACAAAAAATTAGCCAGGCGTGGTAGTGGGTGCCTGTAGTCCCAGCTACTCGGGAGGCTGAGGCAGGAGAATGGTGTGAACCTGGGAGGTGGATCTTGCAGTGAGCCGAGACCGCGCCACTGCATTCCAGCCTGGGCCACAGAGCGAGACTCAGTCTCAAAAAAAAAAAAAAGAAAAAGAAAATCAACAACAAATTACTTACTGCAACAACTTGGGTAGATCTTGAGGACATTATGCTGAGTGAAGAAAGTCAAACTCAAAAAGGTTATATACTATGTGATTCCATTTTATAACATTTTTGAAATGACAAAATTATAGAGATAAAGAGCAAGTAAGTGGTTGCTAGCCAGGGATTTGGGAAGGGGGATGGGTGTGGGTGTGACTATAATGTGTAACCTAAGAGAGTTCTTTTGTGGTGAAGTAACAGTCCTATATCTTGAATGTGGTGGTAGTTACGTCAATCTATACATGTGATAAAATGTCATAGTATGATTCGCAAAGGGAAATCCGCAACCAAAAAAAAAAAATGAGCGTATAAAAAACTAGTGATATCTGAATGGTTAGCTATGGTATAGATAACTTTATTGCACCAGTGTCAATTGCCTGATAATATACTATATTTATGCAATCTATCATCATTGGTGGAGGCTGGGTGTAGGGTACACAGGAACTCTCTGTACTAGTTTTGAAACTTCTGGTTAATCTGTAATTAATTCAGAATGAAAAGTTAAAAAACAATGGAAAGATCAGTTGGTTGGGTTGACTACCTATGTGGATAATCGAAGTCGCCAAGAATGAGGGTGATGTTGATGAGGGGTATGTTAATGAGAAGTTCGTAAACCAAGACACACAGCCCATAAGATCATATAATAAGCATCATACACACATCTCTAAAATGAAGCATATGTTAGAATTTTGTCATATTTTCTTCCAATTGGTTTTTAAAATAAATAAATACAATTTTACAGATATACCTAGAGGCTCAAACCTGCATCTCTCCTCTCACTGATCTCTTCAGAGCCTCTGAAATTGATATGCATTATTCTCTCATATGTGTAGCAGGATGTTGAAACAGGAGTTTTAACTGAAATATCAAGACACTAGGCTGGGTGGGGTGACTCACACCTGTAATCCTAGTACTTTGGGAGGCCGAGGCAGGCAGATCACCTGAGGTCAGGAGTTCAAGACCAGCCTGGCCAACGTGGAAACCACGTCTCTACTTAAAAAAAAAAAAAAAAAAAAAAAAAGACACTATAGATACTGCATTTCAAAAGAGGTGCAAGGTGAAATGCAGAATTTAAATGTGAAGTTTTTGGATAACCAGTTACCAACTTTCAATCCATTATCCATATCAAGCCTATAAAGAAGTTTAGAGTTGGATTTTTATGTGAGGAACAAAATGTTGAACTTAATTTAAAGATGAACTATCTTCCCTAATTCCACTTTGGGTCTTTTGCAGGCAAAAATGCTGCACCAGAGAAGGGGGTGCTTTCCACTGCTTCTCTCTTTCCCCCTACTCCCCCACTTCTCTTTGTTCTATCTTCCTGTTGTTTTTACCAATGTTTTCTGACCCTGAAGGATGTGACATATTCCGGGGAGGAATGTTGGGAGGGTAAGACATTGCCTTTTGGCTTCTTCTGCTAGGCTGACCTGGCTGGCCTGCACAAGACTTGGATATTGAACAGTTCATTCCAACTAATTTCACAAAAGGATTGCCAACCCCTATCACTTCAAGGCCACTACAGACACTGGTCATTGTTTAAAGCACTCCAGCCTTATGAGCCTTCTTTTTTAAAAATTAAATTAAATTTTTTTTTAGAGACAAGGTCTTGCTCTGTTGCCTAGGCTGGAGTGTAGTTGTGCAATCCTGGCTCACTGCAGCCGTGACCTTCTGCACTGAAGCAATCCTCCAACCCCAGCCTCCCAAGTAGCTGTGACTATAGCATGTGCCACTGTGCATGACTAATTTTTAATTTTTTGTGGAGATAGTGTCTTGCTATGTTGCCCAGCTAGTCTTGAACTCCAAGCCTCAAACTCCTGGACTCAAGAGATCCTCTTGCCTGGGTCTCCCAAAGTTCTGAGACTACAGGCATGTGTCACTGTGCCTGGCCTTTAGAGTCCTCTTAAGAGGGATCTTGCAACTATGACCAGTCCATTTTCATGCTGCTCATAAAGACATACCCAAGATGGGGGCAATTTACAAAAGAAAGAGGCTTAATTGGACTTACAGTTCCATGTGGCTGGGGAAGCCTCACAATCATGGCAGAAGGCAAGGAGGAGAAACTCACGTCTTACATGGATGGCAGCAGGCAAAGAGAGAACTTGTACAGGGGAACTCCTCTTTTTAAAACCATCAGATCTCATGAGACTCACTCACTATCATGAGAACAGCATGGGAAAGACTTGCCCCATGATTCAATTACCTCTCACTGGGTCCCTCCCACAACACATGAGAATTCAAGATGAGATTTGGGTGGGAACATAGCCAAATCATATCAATGACAAAATACTTGGGGTGGCACAAGGAAAGAAACTCATTTACATACAGATCACCATTCCCTAAATTACTTCTATGCTTTTATTAACAATGCTACTATGAATTCCCTCCTTTCCCATTTCCAGAAAAAGAAAAAAAAAGAATTTATTGGTACAGTCAAGAAAGATGGAGATGTTCTTAGTTTAGACTGCTTTTTCTAAGAAAAAAAAAAAACAACAACAGTAAAAACAAAGCTAAAATTAATCTACCCAAAGTCACTGAGGAATCACTAAGACACTTCAGAGGCATGAGGCTGAGAGAAGAGCAGGTAACTGTCAATGCTGGCAGGATAGTGTTGCTCTCAAAGTCCTGTCTGACTGACAGGGCAGAGGTTCTTCCTCACTGCTCCAAACTGCTTCCCGACAGCTCCAGGGTTTCCTGAGGAAGCCGCCCTCCACCTTCCTCCACCTCAGGTGTGTCCTGCAGAGCCTTCTGGAGAACCAGCTTCAGGTTCTGCCAATTTTGACGCTGCCTAAAGGAGCCCATGAAGAAGTAAATGATGGGGTTGGCACTGCTGTTAAGAGAGGACAGGACATCTGAAACTGGATGCAAATGACAAAGGAAGACATCAAATCCACGAGGATACAGAATAATAGGAACCACTTAATGCCAAAGGGCAGGCTGCAAACAAGGAAGAGCAGCACTGTGAGCACGATGGTCACACAGCCTGGTCAGCAGGATGTGCAGGGAGCCCCAGAGAATCCTGACCAGCAGAACCAGGCTGGACTCACAGAGAACCACAAAAAAATTAAAAAATAAAAAAATCAGCCACACTGCAGTGATGAAATCAAATGTCCAACACCAACCATAGTCACCATCACTAACTAAGAAGCCACAAAACTTCCCTTCCAGGGTACTCAGCAGCAGGGACGGGGCCCAGAGCAGGGCACGCATGACTGTTGACAGGTTTCTTGGGTGGCGGCAGCAGTACCAGATAGGCCACAGGATGGACAGGCAGCGCTCGGTACTGATGGCGCTCAGCATGCTCAGGCCTGCAAGGTAGGCAGAGGTCATCATGCTGATGAAGAAGTTCAGAGTGTCCAAGTCACAAGTTAGAAGAGGAGTCTCATTTGTTTTTATTTACTGGTGTGAGCTCTGTCCTTCAGGCTGGAATGGTTGGATCCATGCTCAGAACCCTCCATTTGTGCCCCTGGAAGGTTATGGGAGCACAAACAAGATTTGAACACCATCTGTATGATCTCTGATTTGTAGGACCACTCTGCAATGTGTGAATTACTGTCCCCATTTTACGGAGAAAGGAGACAGGCTTATAGAGAATAAATAACAAATCAAAAGGTAGAGATCCCTTGAAACTAGATTCAAACCCAGTTCTCGCTGGCTCTAAAGCCTGAGCTCTATTGCAGCAGAGGTCCTCTGCTGACATGGGACTATTCTATGCTGGAAATACCTTCACTCAACCGGCTAGGGCTATGGACCCAAGCATTACTCTCTCCTGGACCAGAAATTTTCCCTCAGGTGCAGCAATTCAGAAAGACAAAGAGGTGACTGTGACACCCCCATGACTAGGAGTGGTCTATCCATGGAGGAGAAAGAAGACCATGATTTAAGGGACATGAGAGCAATGTAACATTTTTCCAGGACAGATGTAAGAATGGCTGGGCCTTGTGGGTTAGAAATGGCTCTGTGTGTCCATCATTGAAGTCAGAAGCACTTTTTATAACCCCAGTGCCTAGCTCCTTGTTCAGCACACTGTGTTCTCCACAAATATTTATTCAATGAATGAATGCATGAATGAGGAGCCTAATGGTAGTGGCAGATTTGGTGGTTAAATGGGAAATAAAAATGAAGGCACAATTAAAAACATTAGAACACACATATATAATGAAATGAAGAAAATTTCATTTATTCAGAATTCTTTTTCTGAACAGCTCTGTGTGTGTTAAGAGTAATTACTGATGTGTGCCCAGATAACTGAAGTTGACCACTGATGTGCCTTTGATATGAGGACTCAATATGGCTTTGCTGAACACCTGGGAGCATTTTGGTACACAATGTTGGGGCAGGAAGTGGATTTGAGCTGAATTGCTCAGCAATATAGTGGATGAAGGAGTGAGTGTGAGGTCTGAGTGCCACTGAAGGAGGAAATTGAAGTGTAGGAATAGAGATGGAGGACTACTAAGTGGTGTGCACAACATAAACCTACTTCACTCTTTCCCAGGAGATCTTTAGGAGAGTTTCTTTTGCTGGATAAATCTTCTGTGTGAGAGGAGTCTATGTTGGGATATAGAAAAAGCGCCAGGCTTGGAGTATAAAGAGAGATGCTCATGCAGATTTCAACTGGAGACAGAGGACTAGCTCTCATCCAGGTAAATAACAGCAGCTGATTGAGAGTTTACCAGCTACTGTCTCCTTTAATCTTCTCAAGAGCTTAGGAGGGAAGGATTGTTAATATTCTCATTTTACAGAGGATGGCATAGGGGCACAAAATGGATGCATAATTATTCCTTGGTCTCACACAATGTGGATTTGAACTTAACAGGGCTGCCTCAGGATTCAATCTTAGGTCCAGCCCTTTGGCCCCAACACCACCAAGCGTTCAATACACATGTTTGAGGGGGAAAGCAGGGGAGTAATTCCCAAGTTACATCCAAGTTGATTGTCAAGATTAGGGGTTGAAAAAAAGCTAACTATAACAAACTTCAGTTAAAGAGAGAATGAGAAGCAAATCAAATAGGAAACAAAAGAGAGATGAGTGAAAGCCAATTAGGAACAGATAGGAGAATCCAGGAGCCCTTTTCTACTCTACAAATGTAGCCATCACTCGGTCATCCAGAGGATTCAATAAATCAGGAGGCCTCTAAGTGGAAAGAGGATGCATCTTCTTCCGACGGTGGAGAGAAGCATCAGGCGTGAATGCATCCACCATGAGCTCTCTTAGAGAGACAAACTCCCACAGCCTTGCTTGGCCAGGAAAAGAAAAGGAAGGAAAACCAAGACTTCTGTTGCTCCCACGCAAGGTACTGAACAGTTTGTAAATGTATTATTCGGGTGTGATACATTTGTCTTCCTTATCAAAGCTGAACCTTCATAACTAAGTTGTACCTGTATTTGTTCACTATTGTGTCCTCAACATTTAGCATGTGCTCCTGAGGGCCACTTTGTGTAATATTCTCAGTTAATACAGGAAGAGGCTTAAAGAGTACATTGGATTTTCCTGTTCACATCATGAAGAGCATGACCAATACCAGCCTCTGTCTTCTGGAGCCCTATCTGAGGCTTTTCCACTTTCTTCTGCCCTATCAATCATTATTTCTTGGGGGAACACCCAAAAAATTGTCATGTGAACACAGAATCTGAGAGACTATTAGGGTCTGTAGAGACTGCTAATGTCCCCTGCTAACCATTCCTTTCCTCAGTCACATAGTATTGCTTTTTTTTTTTTTTTTATTTTTTTGAGATGGAGTCTCACTCGGCCACCCAGGCTGGGGTGCAGTGGTGTGACCTCGAGTCACTGCAACCTCCGCCTCCCAGGTTCAAGTGATTCTCCTGCCTCAGCCTCTCGAGTAGCTGGGATTACAGGCAACTGCCACCATGCCCGGCTAATTTTTGTATTTTTAGTAGAGACAGGGGTTTCACCATGTTGGCCAGGCTGGTCTGGAACTCCTGACCTCAGGTGATCCACCCGCCTTGACCTCCCAAAGTGCTGGGATTACAGGTGTGAGCCACTGCGCCTGGCCTGTCACATAGTATTTCTGAGAGTTACAAATCATGAAAAGGATCCTATTTACCCCAACCCCTGCCTTGATGTTTATGACATCTTGTGATTAGGCACTAGACAATGGTAGGTGAGCAGATACGATGTAACTGACTTTTGGATTAATGGAAGAAGTGTGGTCTCCCTCTCTCCTCCTCTTCTTCATCCCAGGCTGGAATGTTGATGTCGCTGGAAGCCTGCAGAATCACAAGATGAGGGCACCTTTCTAGGGATTAGGGAGCAGCAACATGGAAGGGCTCCTGGTGTCTGATGCCTGGAACCTCCAGCCCAGCCCAGGTCTAGTAAACTTTGTTACAGAAGTCATTGTTACTACGGGACTTTTTTAGAGCAGCCACACTTATACTCTGACCAATAAGGAAAAAGTTTTTGCTTTTTCAATTTCATTCCATTTTCAGGGAATTTTTGATGAATATGGAAGATTATTTCATAAAAGTGACACTACAGAAAGTGCAAACAGGAAGAAAAGTAACTGATGGAGATGTGATGAAAAAAATGGTTTAATAACATTTAGACAGAGAAAACCCCAGGAATAAAGGGAGGTTTGAGGGATCATCTCATTGGCCCTGGATATTTTTTCCCCACCCTTTTCCATTCTGTTTGACATCCCAAGAGGGATGCTTACCTCATCAGTGGGTTTCTTTTCCTTCTGGTTTCTGGTTGAATTGAGCCACTGGGAGATCCCAGCAGGAGGAGAGTGATTTTGGATTTTCACTTCCTGGCTGTCTGCCTATGTGGCTGTGTGTTGGTGATGCAGGGCTCCTCCACCTGTCTGGTTGTCCTCTCCCGCCCCTACAGCTAGCTACAGGTAAAGCTATGATTTCAATGATAACTCCTCCTTCCCTGTCCCTTTAAACCTAGGAGAGGAAGCAGTGCTCCACTATTGCTGCTCAGGGTGCTGCCCTAGGCATTGTCTCTTTCCTTTAACTCTGCCCATCTTAGTAAATAGTTCCCTCATGAAACACTCCTCAATTATTTCAGTTAGGACCATTTGTTTCTTCCTGGACCTTTCCAAATATACAAAGGAGAATAACTTTGAAAAGCAAGTAATGCAATAAAACCTGGGTGTACAGCAGTTCAGCTCTGGGAAGCAATGCCTGTATGTTATCCTACTCCTTAAATGAATGTAAGAGGCAGCTTCTTTCCATGAAAGCAGATTTGAATGGTTGGAATAAAGGGAGTGATACAGGGAGATGGATCCGAAGAGAGAAAGGTCCACTTGACTCCATTTGGAACTGCCATAGTTTAGGCTGCCAGTACTCAGTCTCCAGAAGGAGGCCTCATGTCTCCTGCCTTTTCTTGAGGGAGGCACCATCACCCACTGCATGTAGCACTCCAAGGTATAGGCACAGGGATATAAAACTAGAGCAAAAGTTATAACTGGAAATCAGACAGTTTTTGATATATACACTTACCTTTCCTCCATTCTTTTATCCAGAGGTGGAGAGTTGTCTGGTGCTGAATGGGGACAGCCTTTCTTGGATTGGGTGATGCCTGAGGATTTTTCTTGTTTTTCCTTTTTCTTTCATGAAATTATTATTATTTAAATAGTTTTGGGGGAACAGGTGGTATTTGATTACATGAGTAGGTTCTTTGTTGGTGTTTCTGAGATTTTGGTGCACCCATCACCCGAGCAGTGTACACTGTATCCAATGTGTAGTCTTTTATCCCTCACTTCCCTCCCGCCCTTCCCCCCAGTCCCCAAAGTCCATTATATCATTCTCATGCCTTTGCACCCTCATAGCTTAGCTCCCACTTAAGAGTGAGAACATACAATATTTGGTTTTTCATTCCTGAGTTACTTCACTTAGGATAATGGTCTCCAACTCCAACCAGGTTGCTGTGAATGCCGTTATGTTGTTTCTTTTTCTTCATCCACTCATTGGTTGATGAGCATTTAGGCTGGTTCCATATTTTTGCAATTGCAAATTGTGCTGCTGTAAACATGTGTTTACGGCTGTGCTTGGTGGCTCATGCTTGTAATCCCAGCACCTTGGGAACCCGAGGCAGGTGGATCACCTGAGGTCAGGAGTTCAAGACCAGCCCAACCAATATGGTGAAACCCTGTCTCTACTAAGAATACAAAAATTAGCCGGGCATGGTGGTGGTGTGCACCTATAATCCCAGCTACTCAGGAGACTGAGACAGGAGAATTGCTGGAACCCGGGAGGCGGAGGTTGCAGTGAGCCAAGATCACACCACTGCACTCCAGCCTGGGCAATAGAGTACGATTCCATCACAAAACAAAACACAAAACAAAACAAAACAAAACAAAAACACTATGTGTTTACAGTGTCTTTTTAATATGACTTCTTTTCTACCTGAGGATTTTTCTATGTTCTCTAATTGTGAAGATGCCTACAGGAGCAGAAGTGAAAGTTGACTAAACCAGGCTTATCAAGTTGCTGGACATCTTGTGATTTCCTGCACAAGAACTACAGAAAAATTAGAGACCAGAGGCATTTGAGGCAGGATTTCTCACTGAGATGTTTCTTAGCCTCTACCCCATTTCCACTAACACATTAGCCTCTCTCATCCCATCCTTTCTGGTTCACCTCCCTGTAAGTAATTGCTGTTCTGGACCCTTAATTGCCAACTGCAAGCCTAGGTAGTACCATCAAGCAATGAGAGCTTGCATTGTGGAGCTTTATAGCTAAAGAATAAAGTGGATCATAGGGTCATTCAATACTTACAATGGCCTGATACTACTTTTCTTGGTATGTTTTCTTTCTTTCTTTTTTTTTTTTTTTTTTTGTGATTCCAAAATAGAGATTTATTTATTAAGGATTATTTAGTTTCTGCATAAAAATCTCCAATTGTTCCTCATTGGGTTTTTTCTTTTAAAACACACATCAACTCTTTTGGGGTTTCTTTGTTTGCCCCAGCACTTTAGAAAATACAGCTCTTGTTAGCGCCAGGAAGAACAGTTAAGGTTAAGGCAGTGAGGCGTTTTCTTGGATCTTAGCAGCTGAAGGGTTCATCTCTCCCTGTCAAGAGAATACACACAGTAGGTAGTTTCTTAGGTTGGAAAATGTGTCCCTGAAGGAAATAATTCTGCAGAAGAATGCAAACAGAGTCTTCTATGGTCAATTGTTTGTGCCCTATAGCTTTGAAAGAAACGTCTCTTGGTCATCAAGGGCTTGCTGGTTGGTTTCAGCTGTAAAACAACAACAACAACAACAACAACAACAAAAACAACCAGAAAAAAGAAAACGAACAAAAAAACCTGTCTAGTGAGACAGAAAGAGCAGGGTTTATAATAGTGCTGTGAGGCTGGGCTGTGCAAACTGCATGAGAATACACACCAGCGAGAATACACACCAGTTTGCTTTTTTAAAAAATCCCACATAGGGTTCCTGCATAATTTCAAATCAAACTCTTTATAGTCCTTAAAATAACCAAAATAGCAATACAGTGAGAGTCTCATAAGGTCACCTGCTTTTTTTTTTTTTTTTTTTTTGAGACAGAGTTTCACTCTTGTTGCCCAGGCTGGAATGCAGTGGCGCGATCTCAGCTACTGCTACCTCCACCTCCCGGGTTGTAGTGATTCTCCTGCCGCAGCCTCCCAAGAAGATGGGATTACAGGCATGCGCTACCATGCCTGGCTAATTTTATATTTTTAGTAGAGACAGGGTTTCACCATGTTGGTCAGGCTGATCTCAAACCCTCACCTCAAGTGATCCACCTGCCTCTTTTTTTTTTTTTTTGAGATGGATTTTCGCTCTTGTTGCCCAGGCTGGAGTGCAATGGTGCGATCTCAGCTCACTGCAACCTCCACCTCCTGGGTTCAAGCGATTCTCCTGCCTCAGCCTCCTGAGTAGCTGGAACTACAGGCACGTGCCACCACCCCTGGCTAATTTTTTATATTTTTAGTAGAGATGGGGTTTCACCATGTTGGCCAGGCTGGTCTCAAACTCCTGACCTCAAGTGATCCGCCCGTCTTGGCCTCCCAAAGTGCTGGGATTACAGGCGTGAGCCACGGCGCCCAGCCATCATGTGCTTATTTTTAAAGCGAGGTGGATGACACCATTCACCCAGAGCCATGTTCCTCGTTGGTGACAAAACAAAACCAAAAAACCCTAGGACTTGACACATTGGAAGTGTTAATCGATTTTTACCACACTGAAATGAAGGTATAAAGTCAGTCTGTGCTGTCGTGAAATTCCAAGGAGATTTGGAAGTAAGATCATTATTTACTGGTCCTTTAGAATAGACAAAAAAAAAAAAAGACTTAAAAAACAAGGGCTGTCCCCTGCAGACTCTGGCAGGACCCTGGGCAGGACCCTGGGGGACGCAGACCAGGGGCAGCTCACCGACTTGATTCACAGTGATTCTGGTTTGCCGTTTCTCCGTGTGGCCACGAGTCGGGTGCGTGTCCAGCGGTGGGCATGCTTACACCTTGTAGTTAAGCTCAGCGTTCATCTGGGTGTATGTCTCGTAGATGACATCGATGGTCGCCGTGTAGTTGACTAGGAAGAGGGGGATCTTCTCCAGGCACTCCTCCTCCGTCACATTCTGCCCCTTGGAGAGCGCTTTCAGGAAGTCGGACTTACAGGAGGCCGCGTACAGTGCTGCCTGGAAGATCTTCTGCACGGTCCAGCCGTGGTACTTCTTGAGGGCCATTTCGTAGGCCTTGGTGGCGTTGACGCGGATGAGGTTGGGGTGGTTCTCATCCCGCTCCTCGTCGCAGATGCTCTGGAGGAAGACCTGGATGAAGCGGAGGCCTCTTTTCAGCCACATCAGCGCCAGTGTGGCCCCTACTTTGGGCCGCTCTGCTCCATACATTTCTTTCTCCACCTCCAGGATGTTCTGCAGGGTCCGGAACTTGGCTGGGTTGGTGTCGTACACAGCTTTGATTTTCGTGATGTTGCCTCTTATGTCTGCCTTGATGGGAGTAAACACTGGGGACCCAAGGCAATCGAAGAAGGGCGGCAGGTGGGACACCGCCTTGAGGAAGGGCCCGGTCTTGATCTGCTTGTCTGCCGGCAGCGGCTTCAGCAGGTGTTCGGCCAGCAGCGCCATTTCGGGGTCGAGGCCCGTGGTGATGCCCCAGCCGGCACCGCGGGCGTCCACACCGCACCCCCCGCCCGCCGCCGTCAGCGCCGGGGCCGTCACAGCCCTTTTTTTGGTACGTTTTCATGATCACAGTGATAATGCATCTATGTGTGTATTTTAATTCCAAATGACAACGTAGTACATACAAAGTGAAAGAGTCCCTAAATCTGTTCTCCAGAGGCTTCACTTTGCTACACTTTTTATTCTTACTTTTTAAAATTATGAGCTCTGAATAGTAAACGTATTTCTATTTTTAATTTATCAGTATTAAGGAGTGGCTTAATGGACATCCCTTATAAAATGTAAAGAGTTCAGCACATATAATATATCCTTATTCTTCCTCCCTCTACTTCATGAAATTTGTTATTTATTTTCATTTGGTATGAATATTAAAAAATTAAAGGCTTATCTTCTATCACTGCCCTTCTTGTGTCTCATGCTGTAGCCAAATTAAGCTACTTGTCATTTAAAAAATAATGTCTTTGAATTAGAACCTATTTAAAATATTCAGAAATATTCTTCAATGCTGAGCATATATTTTAAAAAGACCTTGTTATGGGCTGAATTTTGTCCCTCTAATATTCATATGTTGAAATACTTAGCCCCAGTATCTCAAAATATGAGTATTTTGGGGAAGGAGGTCTTCAGAGAGCTAGTTAAGTTAAAATGAGTTCATTAGAGTGAGCCTTAATCCAACATGACTGATGTCCCTATGAGAAGAAGAGATTAGGACACAAACATACAGAGGGAAGACCCTGTGAAGACACAGGGAGAAAAAGACCCCATCTACAAGAACAGGAGAGAGGTCTCAGAAGAAACCATGATGATACAGCAGTATACATCTCTTAGAAAGCTAAAGTAAAAAAATACTCATAGTTTCAAATATTGGCAAGGATTTAGAGAAAGTGGATCTTCTATACATTGCCAGTGGAGAAGTAAAATGGTACAGTACTCTAGAAAACTGTTTTAATTTTCTTAAAAAGTTAAATATACACTTACCATATCACTCAACAATTTATCTTTGGAATGTATCCCAGAGAGTGGATAAGGATGTTCACTTAACAGTTTGTACACAAATGTTAATAGCAGCTTTATTTAATAGCTAAAATGGAAACAAAGCAAATGTATTTTCACCAAGAATAATGACACAACACTTACTGTATCCCTACAAGGAAATACTCCTCAGCAATTAAATTAAAAAAGTTTTTGGACAGTTCAAATTGTATGGATCTATCCTGTACAATGTGATGCTGAAGTACATAGACAT
Organism: Pongo abelii; assembly: GCF_028885655.2. Classification (NCBI taxonomy): domain Eukaryota; kingdom Metazoa; phylum Chordata; class Mammalia; order Primates; family Hominidae; genus Pongo; species Pongo abelii. Next base: position 59,065,878 of record NC_071994.2, read on the forward strand.
TGTGGTATAAATTTAGCTAAATAACAAATATATTACCTCATATGGTATTTTTGTGGTAAGAACACTTACCCACTCTGCATTTTTCAGAACACAATATACTATCATCAGCTACAGTCACCATGCTGTATAATAGATCTCTTAAAATTGTTCCTCCAGGCCGGGCGTGGTGGCTCATCTGTAATCCCAGAACTTTGGGAGGCCGAGGTGGGTGATCACCTGAGGTCAGGAGTATGAGACCAGCCTAGCCAATGTGATGAACCCCATCTCCACTAAAAATACAAAAATTAGCTGGCTGTGGTGGTGGGTGCCTGTAATCCCAGCTACTCAGGAGGCTGAAGCAGGAGAATCACTTGAACCCAGGAGGCAGAGTTTGCAATGGGCCGAGATTGCACCACTGCACTCCAGCCTGGGTAATAGAGCAAGACTCTGTCTCAAAAAAAAAAAAAAACAGTATATTTTTTCAATATACTGATTTCATTTCCCTTGGATATCAACCCAGGATGTTCCTCCCATCTAAATGTAATTACATATCCTTTGACCAGTGTCTACTCATCTCCCCTTTCACCTAACCTACTTAGCCTATGGCAACCACCATTTTACTCTCAACTTCTGTGAGATCACCTCGTTTAGATTCTACATATGAGTGAGATCATGCACTATTTTTCTTCCTGTGCCTTGCATATTTCACTTAACAGAATGTCCTCTGGCTTATCCAAGTCACTAGAAATGACAGAATTTCATTCTTTTTTAGGCTAAATAGTATTCCATTGTGAATATGTACCACATTTTCTTCATCAGTTTATCTGTTGATGGACACTTAGGTTAATTCTGTATCTTGGCCATTGTGAATAGTGCTGCAAGAAACATGGGGATGCAGATATCTTTTCAATATACTGATTTCATTTCCCTTGGATATCAACCCAGGAGCAGGATTTCTGAATATATGGTAGTTCTATTTTTAATATTTTGAGGAACTTCCATACTGTTTTCCCTAATGGCTGTACTAAAATACATTCCCACCAACAGTGTATGAGGGTTCTCTTTTCTCCATATCCTCTACAATTCTTGTAATCTTTTGTATTTTTGATAGTAGCCATTCTAACTGGAGAAATGATATCTCATTGTGGTTTTGATTTGCATTTTCCTGATGATGAGTTACATTGCACATTTTTTCTTATATCTATTGGTCATTTTTGAGTCTTCTTTTCAGAAATATCTATTCAGTTCTTTTGCCCACTTTTTCACTGGTTCATTTGTTTTATTGCTATTGAATTGTTGGAGTCTCTTAAATATTTTGGATGCTAATCCTTTATCAGATGTATACTTTGTAAAATTAGTAGAAGGAAGGAAATAATAAAGATCAGAGCAGAAATAAGTGAAAAGAAGACTAGAAAAACAAAAGAAAAGATCAATGAAATGAAGAGTTGTTTGTTTTTAAAAGGTAAGCAGATTTTCTCCATTCAGTAATTCCAGAAATAAATAATTCATATGTTTAAAATTATGTACCACTTTGAATAGTGTGATGAAATCTCTTGTGGTCCTGCTTTGTCCTTCCTGGGATGTGATTCACCCCTTTGCCTAGCATATCCATGCTGTGTACCCTACCTACCCATTTGTTACTTAGTAGCCCTCTCAGTTGCTAGATCAGTTGTTGTGGTATCACAGTGCTTGTGTTCAAGTAAACTTTATTTTACTTATTAATGGCTCCAAAGCATTAGAAGTAGGGATGCTGGCAATTCAGATATGCCAAAGAGAAGTGGTAGAGTGCTCCCTCTAAGTGCAGGTGAAAGTTTACAACTTAATAAGGAAGAAAAAAAAATAGAATGTGGAGGCTGCTAAGGTCTACAGTAAAAACTAGTTGTATCATAAAGGAAGCAAAAAAAAAATCATGCTAGTTTTGCTGTTGCACCTCAAACTGCAAAAGCTATGGCTACATTACATGACAATTACTTAATTAAGATAGAAAAAGCATTACATTTGTGTGTTGAAGAGATGAACAGAAATGTGTTTTGGTTGCTGTCAATTGAAACACTTTTCATACAACCAGTGGGGGTCTTGGAATTTATCCCTTAAAGATAAGATGGAACTACTGTAAAAGGAAGGAAATAATAAAGGTTGGAAAAAAAACTAAAAAGCAAAGGGGCCAGGTGTGGTGGCTCACGCTTGTAATCCCAGCACTTTGGGAGGCCAAGATGGGAGGATCATGAGGTCAGGAGATCGAGACCATCCTGGCTAACATGGTGAAACCCCATCTCTACTAAAAATACAAAAAAAAAAAAAAAAAAAAAAGAAAAGAAAAATTAGCCGGGCATAGTGGCAGGCGCCTGTAGTCCCAGCTACTTGGGAGGCTGAGTCAGGAGAATGGCATGAATCTGGGAGGCAGAGCTTGCAGTGAGCTGAGATCATGCCACTGCACTCCAGCCTGGGTGACAGAGCGAGACTCCATCTCAAAAAAAAAAAAAAAAAAAAAAGCAAAGGTACAATAGAAAAATAACAATAATAATGAAATTTATATTTTTGAAAAGGTAATAAAATTGATAAATTCCTAGCAATACCAATGAAGAAAAATATAAATAGAGAAAACACAAAACTCACACTGGGAATCAAAGAGAGACTATCATGGTATGTACTACCAGTATTAAAAATACAGAAATAAAAAGCTCTTTTGAATGATTTTTTGTCAAAATTTGACAATTTAGAAGAAACAGAAGTACTCTTTTAAAAACGCACCTTCCCAAAATTGATCAAGAAGATACAGTAATTGCAAATAATCCTGTATCTACTAAGGAAATTGAATTTATAATTAAAAACTCTTCTACAAAGAAAGCTCCAGGCACACATGGCCACACTGGTGAATTCTATCACTTAATAATTAAAAAAATCAAGATCTAACCTTCAAGCTTCAGAAGTATAAAAAACATGAACAAATTAAGACCAAAATAAAAAGAAAGAAACAATAAAGAGCAGAAATCAGTGAAACAGAAAACAAACAATAGAGATAAAATCAAAGCTATGATAGTACCATGAAAAGATTAATGATATTCATAAATTTTTAGCAATACTGAACAATAAACGAAGAGAAAATAACATCATTATCAAGAATAAGAGTGGGAATATTGCTATAGTCTCTAAAGACGTTAAAAGGATAATAAAGAACTATCATGAACAAACTTATGTCAATAAATTCAAAACTTAGATGAAAGGGACACTTTTCTTGAAAGACATAACTCACCAAAACTGACATGAGAAGAAATAGAAAATGTGAATAGCTGTATGTCTGTGAAAGATTTATATATAAAGAGTTGTTGTTTTTTTTAATGAAGTCTTACTCTATCACCCAGGCTGGAGTGCTGCAACCTCCGCCTCCCAGGTTCAAATGATTCTCTTGCCTCAGCCTCCTGAGTAGCTGGGATTACAGGTGCACACCACCAAACCTGGCTAATTTTTGTATTTTTAGTGGAGACGGGGTTTCATCATGTTGGCCAGGCTGGTCTCGAACTCCTGACCTCAGGTGATCCGCCTGCCTTGGCCTCCCAAATTTCTGGGATTATAGGCATGAGCCACTGCACCTGGCCAAGATACTACATTTTTAATTAAAACTTTCCACACATGCACATGCAAAAATTTAGATCCAGAAGGCTTGGATAAATTCTGTTGATATTTAAAGAGAAAAATCATACCAAATTTATACAAATATTTTATCATAAATTTCAGAAGGAAAGAATATTCTCCAACTTATTTTATGAGACCATGTATATCTTTGATAGCGAAATCTGGAAAAGATATTACCAATAAGAAAACTACAGACCAAAATTCCTTATGAATATAGATGCAAAAATTCTTAACACAGTAGTAGCGGGTAGAATCCTGAAATATATCAAAAGGATAATACAGAATGGCTAGTGGGGTTTATCTCAGTAGTGCAATGTTTGTTTAACATTTGTAAATCAATCAATGAAATTTACCACATTAGCAGAGTAAAGGAGAAAAATTATGTGAATATCTCAATAAACAGAGAAAAAGGATTTGACAAATTTCAACACCCATGGAGAAATGATTGATGGTCAAAGAGTATAAAGCCTTAATTAAATGGGGGGAATAATTTTTTTCTTCGAGATATATTACACAGTGTGGTAAATATAGTAAATAATAATGTAGTACACATTTGAAAATAGCTGAGATTATACATTTTATTTTTTTACTTTGATAACTTTTTGGAGAACAGGTGGTGTTTGGTTACACGGATAAGTTGTTTAGTGGTCATTTCTGAGATTTTGATGTACCCATCACCAGAACAGTGTACACTGTATCCAATGTGTAGTCTTTTATCCCTCACCCACCTCCCACTCTTTTTCCTCCAGTCCCCAAAGTCCATTTATCATTCTTATGCCTTTGTGTCCTGAGAGCTTAGCTCCTACTTATAAGTAAGAACATCCAATGTTTGGTTTTCCATTCCTGAGTTACTTCACTTAGAGTAATGGTCTCCAACTCCATCCAGATTGCTGTGAATGCCATTTTTTTTTCCTTTTTATGGCTGAGTAGTAGTAGTAAGTACATATGCATGTATATATATGACATTTTCTTTATCCACCTATTAATTCATGGGCATTTGGGCTGGTTCCATATTTTTACAATTGCAAATTGTGCTGCTATAAACATGCATGTGTGAGTGTCTTTTTCATAAATGATTTCCTTTCCTCTGGGTAGATATCCAGTAGTGGAATTGTTGGAACAAATGGCAGATCTATTTTTAGTTAGTTAAGGAATCTCCACACTGTTTTCCATAGTGGTTTTACTAGTTTACATCCCCACCAGCAGTGTAAAAGTGTTCCCTTTTCATCACATCCATGCCAACATCTATTATTTTTTGATTTTTTAATTATGGCCATTCTTGCAGGAGTAAGGTGGTATTGTTTTGTGGTGTTGATTTGCAATTCCCTGATAATTAGTAATGTTGAGCATTTTTTCATATGTTTATTGGCCATTGGTATATCTTCTTTTAAGAATTGTCTAATCATGTCCTCAGCCCACTTTTCAAATGGATAATTTTTTTTTCTTGATGATTTGTTAGATTTCCTTGTAGATTCTGGATATTAGTCCTTTGTCAGATGCACCGTTTGTGAAGATTTTCTTCCACTCATGAGTTGTCTGTTTACTCTGCTGATTATTATTGTTATATTTTTTGCTGTGCAGAACTTTTTAATTAAATCCCATTGATTTATCTTTGTTTGTTTTTTTTTTACATTTACTTTTGGGTTCTTGGTCATGAAGTCTTTGCCTAAGCCAGTGTCTAGAAGGGTTTCTCTGATGTTATCTTCTAGAATTTTTATGGTTTCAGGTCTTAGATTTAAGTCTTTGATCCATCTTGAGTTGATTTTTGTATGAGGTGAGAGATGAGGATCCAGTTTCATTCTTCTACATATGGCTTGCTAATTATCCCAGTACCATTTGTTGAAAAGGATGTCCTTTCCCCACTTTATTTTTTTGTTTGCTTTGTTGAAGATCAGTTGGCTGTAAGTATTTGGGTTTATTTCTGGGTTCTCTATTCTGTTCCATTGGTCTATACGCCTATTTTTATACCAGTACCATGGGCTTTGGTGACTATAGCCTTATAGTTTGAAGTCGGGTAATGTGACGCCTCCAGATTTGTTCTTTTTGCTTAGTCTTGCTTTGGTTATGCAGGTTCTTTTTTGGTTCCATATGAATTTTAGGATTGTTTTTTCTAGTTCTGTGAAGAATGATGATGGTATCTTGATGGGAATTACGTTGAATTTGTAGATTGCTCTTGGAAGTGTGGTCATTTTCACAATATTGATTCTACCCATCCATGAGCATGGGATGTGTTTCCATTTGTCTGTGTCATCTATAATTTCTTTCAGCAGTGTTTTGCAGTTCTCTTTGCAGAGGTTTTTCACATCCTTGGTTAGATATGTTCCTAAGTATTTTATTTTATTTTTTTGCAGCTATTGTAAAAGGGGTTGAGTTCTTGATTTGATTCTCAGCTTGGTCACTTTTGGTGTATAGCAGTGCTACTGATTTGCGTACTTTGACTTTGTATCATGAAACTTTACTGAATTCATTTATCAGATCTAGAAGCTTTTGATTGAGTCTTCAGGGTTTTCTAGGTATACAATCATATCATTGGTGAACGATGGCAGTTTGTCTTCCTCTTTACTGATTTGAATGCCTTTTATTTATTTCTCTTGTCTAATTGCTCTTGCTAGGACTTCCAGTACTATGTTGAATAGAAGTGGTGTAAATGGGCATCCTTATCTTGTTTCAGTTCTCAGGTGGAATGCTTTCAACTTTTCCCCATTGAGTATAATGTTGGCTGTGTGGTTTGTCATAGATAGTTTTTATTATGTTAAGGTATGTCCCTTCTATGCTGAGTTTGCTGAGGCTTTTTATCATAAAGGGATGCTAGATTTTGTCAAATGCTTTTCTGTGTCTATTGAGATGATCATATGATTTTTGTTTTTAATTCTGTTTATGTGATTTATCACATTTATTTACTTGTGTATGTTAACCTATCCCTGTATCCCTGGTATGAAACCCATTTGATCATGCTGGATTATCTTTTCGATATGCTGTTGGATTTGGTTAGCTAGTATTTTGTTGAGGATTTCTGCATCTGTATTCATCAAGAATATTGGTCTGTAGTTTTCTTTTTTTGTTATGCTCTTTCTTGGTTTTGGTATTTGGGTGATACTGGCTTCATAGAATGATTTAGGGAGGATTCCCTCTTTCTCTATCTTTTGGAATAGTGTCAATAGGATTGGCACCAATTCTTCTTTGAATGTCTGATAGAATTCAGCTGTAAATCTGTCTGGTCCTAGACTTTTTTTGATTGCAATTTTCAAATTACCATTTCAATCTTGCTGCCTGTTACTAGTCTGTTCAGAGTTTCTATTTCTTCCTATTTTAATCTCCAGGAGTTTGTCCATCTCCTCTAGGTTTTCTAATTTGTGTGTGTAAAAGTGCTCATAGTAGCCTTGAATGATCTTTTGAATTTCTGTGGTATTGGTTGTAATATCTCATGTTTCATTTCTAATTGAGCTTATTTGGATCTTCTCTCTTCTTTTCTTGGTTAATCTCACTAATGGTCTATCAATTTTGTTTATGTTTTCAAAGAACCAGCTTTTTGTTACATTTATCTTTGTTTTTTTTTTGTTGTTGTTGGTGGTGGTGGTGGTGGTGTTTCAATTTCATTTAGTTCTGCTCTAATGTTTCTTTTTCTTTTTTTCTTCTGTGTGGTTTGGCTTTGGTTTGTTCTTGTTTCTCTAGTTCCTTGAGGTGTGATCTTAGGTTGTCTATTTGTGCTCTTTCAGACTTTTTGATGTAGGCATTTAATGCTGTGAACTTTCCTCTTAGCACCACTTTGCTTTATCCCAGAGGTGTTGATAGGTTATGTCACTATTATCACTCATTTCAAAGAATTTTTAAATTTCCTTCTTGATTTCATTGTTGACCCAAATATCATTCAGGAGTAGATTATTTAATTTCCTTATATTTTCATGGTTTTGAGGATTCCTTTTGGAGTTGATTTCCAATTTTATTCCACTGTGGTCTGAAAGGATACTTGATATAATTTCAATTTTCTTAAATTTATTGAGACTTGTTTCATGGCCTATCATATGGTCTATCTTGAAGAAAGTTCCATGTGCTGTTGAATAGAATGTATATTCTGTGGTTGTTGGATGGAATGTTCTGTAAATATCTGTTAAGTCCTTTTGTTGTAGGGTATAGTTTAAGTCCGTTGTTTCTTTGTTGACTTTCTGTCTTGATGACTTGTCTAGTGCTTTCAGTGGAGTATTGAAGTCCACTATTATTATTGTGTTGCCGTCTATCTCATTTCTTAGGTCTATTAGTAATTGTTTTATAAATTTAAGAGTGACAGTGTTAGGTATATATATACATATATATATATATTTAGGATTATGATATTTTCCTGTTGGACTCATCCTTTTATCATTATATAATGTCCCCCCTTTTTTTTCATTGTTGTTGCTTTAAAGTAGTTTGTTTTGTCTGATATAAGAATAGTTACTCCTGCTCACTTTTGGTATATATTTGCGTGGTATGTCTTTTACCAACCCTTTACCTTAAGTTTATGTGAGTCCTTATGTGTTAGGTGAATCTCTCGAAGACAGCAGATACTTGTTTGGTGAATTCTTATCCATTCTGACATTCTGTATCTTTTATGTGGAATATTTAGGCCATTTACATTCAATATTAGTATTGAGATGTGTGATACTATTCTATTCATCATGCTAGTTGTTGTGTTAATACATTGTTTTTTTTTCATTGTGTTATTGTTTTATAGGCCCTGTAAGATTTAGGCTTTAAGGAGGTTGTATTTTGATGTTGTATTTCCTGATTTAGAGCTCCTTTTAGCAGTTCTTGTAGTGCTGGCTTGGTAGTGGCAAATTCTCTCAGTATTTGTTTGTCTGAAAAAAACTATATCTTTCCGTCTATTTAACAGGGATCTTGCCACCATGACCAAATACATGGGGTGACACAAGGAATAAAACTCATGAATGAATTATTCACCATTCCCTAAAAAACTCTATGCTTTTATTAACAGTGCCACTGTAAATTATCTCTTCTCCCATTTCCATCTGTCCAGATCCTATTTATCTCTCCTTCCCCAATATAAAAATTGAGGTGATTGGCAGAATTTACGGAGGGTATTATAATAATAATAATGCTGGGTAAATTGTAGTCATCAGTTAAAATTCTACCTATTACACGAAGCCTTCCATGATTCACTCACTTCTACATACACACTCAGGAATGAGATCTGCTCTGTCTCTGCTCTCCTTCCCTGTGTTTGCATCCTGCAAAGTTTCAGAACAACTGGAACAATATGATGGGCATGAGCATTGAGATTTCTTCTTCTATACTCTGCTGTTGTTGTTAGATAACAGCAAACAAATGCCATCTATATCTATAGTCAGTATTGGTACATTGACAATAATGGTGCCCAACTGATACCACACCATCATACAGAACAAGCATCACAGCAGTCTCTTCAGATTCTAGGTCGCTGCCACATAGGTGAGAAGAACATATGCTTACTGTGATTATAGTCACTGTGTAGATACGTGAATTTCTTAGGCTGCCAGAATCACAACAGTAGTTATCTTCAGTCCATGGTTATGGTAAAGTCACACCTTACATACATATTCTGAAAAGAGATACCTGAGCACAAATGCACAAGTGGCACAGTTTCAGACTGGGGCAATCCCATAACCTCACTATCTGCTTGGTTTGCCTGGAATGAGCATGTGACCCACGCTGGCCATGCAGTCAGCTTGAGAATCCCAAATCCCTGAAACCAGGTCAGGTGTTCTTCCCATTCTAGCACTTGCACATTCTGCTTCCCTACCTATCCGGTGATTTCTAGATGCTGATTTGGTTTTGCCTGGAGGCAAGGGCTTGTACTGCTGGAACACAGGGTAATGGTGGTAGATAGTTCTGCAATGCCTGTGACCTAAGCACCTGCAGGGTCTTTTAACAATCTTTTCAGGAATTGAGCATTGGTGTGATGTTGGACTATTGACTGAGGGCTGTTGTAAGATTCAGCCTATTAATCTTTTGATGTCATCATTATAAAACCGTTGCTGAGATTGTTGTCTTGCATGAGCAGCCACCTGGTGAACGTTCTCTAATTTATTAAAATCATATTGTCCTGCTTCAGCTGAGTGCTTGGGTGTGGCATTCCTCTTCAGGATGGCAGCAAGATAACTTGGAATTTTTAGATACCCTCTCCTCTGAGCACCCTTGAGCCACAAATACAACTCTTGGATAGCATGTGTCACATTGGGAGGCAGTCTTTCCTGCACTAGTGTCCTTCCTTCACAGGCTGTGAGCTCTGTGAATGTAGGTGTGTTTACTTTGACTCCTAAGTGTCTGGCATGCAAGTTAGAGAATAGAAGATGCTCAGTATGTATTTATACAATAAACAGTAGAATAAGTGAGAGATACTGTTATGAAAAGCCCACTTAATGATATATTCAGGAATGTAAGTGGATAGGTTAATTGAAAATGTCTGTTAATCAGTGTTCATAAAAAAGGATGTATTCATAAACAAGGATATGTTTGTAACATGAATATTTCATTTTTACCTAGAATTCATTCACTATAATAGAACTGGACTACAGAACACTCCTTTGTGTGGGGTTCAGCAAATAGAATTCTACTCTATCTTGCTGAAAGCATATCTATCAATCATTGTCTATGATTTGCAGTGTGGATTAGTCTAAGTGTAGATCTTAGCATCAGATGCATAGCATTCTCTCTGAGGGTATTGTTCAATATTGTTCATTTTTGTTTAATCTTATAGAGTTGGCAGAACACCTATTAAACTAACAATAATTTTGGAACCTGCTTTTATTGTCCCTTTAAGCATTCACATCAGTTTGTATGGAAACCGCAATTCTTCTTTCATACTTGTATTTCATTGATTTGTAGTGTATTTTGATAAATTAGGTAATTATATTGACAAGCCTAATTGGCAAAAGCAGGACAGGAAACAGATCTGATTCTTGTGAGGCTGATGACTCAGTGCCCTTGAGCCCAGGTGTACTAGAGCATCAGTGAATGGCCACAAAGGCTCAGCATTTGCTCAGCATCCATCAATTTATTTTATTCATGAAGTGGAAAGGATTGGTTATAGAGATGGAATGTATTAGTGAGAGACTTATTTGAAAGGTGTTTGCTTTTATGTAGAATTAGCATAGTGCTTGATGAATTAGGTTTGAATGTTTGTTGAATTCATGCCTAAAAAATAGTCATGAATGGCAGCTCCCAAAAAGTGCCATGAGAGATTTTCATATCATTTCTCACTTTCTGGAGAACACTTCTGGATGTCCTGCATGCTCTTCCTCGACATAGAACCGAGAGGATATGATATCATTGACCTTGTGAAGAAGGCAGCTCATGAGCAGACTCCCGCATCCCCTCCGTTCTTCTTCCCAGAGGCAGTGAATAGACCTGCAATGAAGGGGAACAGCTGTTCCTCAGAACAACCAACTGCAGGGGACACTCTGTTGAGTGGGAGGTGCCTGTAGGAGTTCCAGTGAGACCTGGTGACTGAGCCGGCCTTTGCAAGATGCTGGACAAACCTGTGATTTTCAGGTGGGAGCTGCTTGAGAAAAATAGTTACTGAGACTCTTCTAAATTTCACACCTAGTCTGTTGCACTAGAAATTCAAAGACATGTTCTCTGCTCTTAAAGATGTCAGGGTGCGGTTGAAGAGAAAGATATGAGGACAAATATTTAAAGGACACTGTTGTAAGTGCTGTAGTAGAGCAATGTGTGAGGCCAAGTGAGTTCAGAATGGGGCTTCAGGGACAGAATCTAAACCTTCATGAAGTTGAAGTTTTCTTCCATCAAAAGAAAAAGAATGTCACTGACATCAAAATAAGCAGTGTCTGAGGTGAGAACCAACGTTATTTGATTCAATTGCCAGGTGAAAATTCTCTACAGAATTCCTCATGATAAACAACATCTTTAGCCAAAACTGTATAATTGATATCACAGACTCCCAGAGTGGGCTCTCTCAATAACCCTCAGTCTGAACTAAAGACATCACATCAAAGCTTCTGGCCCAGAACATTGGCTGCAAACACTGCTTTCCTGCTTCCTTTGACCTGCTTCCTTTTCCTGCTTCCTTTGACCTGCAGGAAACCCTCACCCACAGTTATGTCCTACTATGGCATTAGGAAATTGAGGGTGGACGGATAGGATTCAGCATCAGTAGAGTGCTGGACCTGGAAGAGTAATGGGTCTGGACTCAGAGGACCTGAGTTCAACATTGTGAACAGTGTGATAAGAGTCACCAATAAATTTGGTTGGACAAGTTGAAAACTATATACCTTTTTATTGCTTTCATAACTCCTTTGTACTGTCTCCTGCATACTCAAATTGCGTATGTCAGCTCCTCACAGTGAGGGTCAATCTGAGTGAGGGGCAGCCTCACTAGCCTGTGAGCAGCACAGAGCCTGCTGTGATGTCACATTTTCTCTTGATAATCTCTTCTGTCTGCTTGAGTTATCTGTGGAAGAGATAGCCACTGGTGGAGCATAATTCTGAATTTTGTACCGATCCTGTTTCTATAATTAAATGTTTTTAATTGTGGTAAAATTTACCTAACATACATTTTACAACTTTAACCATTTTAATTATACAATTCAATATTATTAAGTACATTCACAATAAGTTGTAACTGTTAACAACTGTCCCTTTTAAGAGCTTTTCATCATTCCACACAGAAGTTCTGTGCTCATTAAACAATGGCTACACATTTTCTCTATCATCCAGCACCAGGATCCTCCTAATTTATTTTCTGTGTTTGCGAATTTCCTAGTTTGGATACCTCATAGAATTTGAACTTATAATATTGTTCTTTGGTGTCTGGCTTATTTTACATAGCACAATGTTTCCGGGTTCATCTATGTCACAGCATATATTAGAATTCTGTACCAACTGTAAGTTACTATCCAGGTACTATAATTGAGATTAGCATGGAAAGGTCAGACATTTTTAGTCTTGCTTCTCATGTTAACAGCCATAAAACTAACTGAAAGTTACAGCCAGAGCAATTTGTACAAAATCTGGAAGTATGGAGAATTCTCCTGCAACTGAAACAATGTGTAAATAAATAGTAAATGGTTTTCAAGATAATTTCCACTTTGAAACCAATATTGAGGTTTCCAATGGCCAAAATGGAACTGGTGGGACATATTTATAGGCTCCTCACTGGTCCATTAGTCCAGGAAGAGCTAAATAAAAACTTAACCAGTTCTCAAGGGGAAGGGCCTTGGTTGTCTTTACTAGAAACCAAGGCCAACTTGTCACCATGCTGTGGACAAATGACAGCAGAGGACTTTTCATAAAACCAATTTGTGAGAGTGTTTTTATGAAGACAGAGTCTGTCTCTAAGGACATTATTTTGCTTTATAGCTGAGAATTCAGTGGAATTTAGAGGTAGCAGAATTCACTTATTAAGAATCAAGCTTCCAACTTCAGTAATGCCTCCAGTCATAGAAGGGAACATAATTTTCAGGAGAACATAGTCTGAGAGATTAATAAGGAATCTTCCTTTTTAATACTATCAGGTAGGAAACAAGTGTAAAGAAGAGTTTTAGGGTTTTGAACAGGAACTCCTTTCAATACAATGTAAATTGCAGAAAAAGTATTCAGTAGGAAAGATTCGGTGTAAGATAACAAGGAAAATGTGTCGGTAATATCAAGGAGAATCTAAACATTGTACTGTCAGACTAATGCTTTCCATGGCTGAAAACTGGAACTGCCAGGTTAGATAAACATCTATTTGAAGACCTTGAGGAACCACTGAGACATATCTGAGGCACAACGCTAAGAAAAACGCCTATAATTGTTAAGGGTGGCAGGGCGGTGTTGCTCTCAAAGTCCCGTCTGACTGACAGGGCAGAGGCTCTTCCTCATGGCCCCAGTCTGCTTCCTGACAGCTCCAGGGTTTCCTCAGGAAGCCGCCCTCCACCTTCATCCACCTCAGGCGTGTCCTGCAGAGCCCTCTGGAGAACCAGCTTCAGGTTCTGCCTATTTTGACGCTGCCTAAAGGAGCCCACGAAGAAGTAAATGATGGGGTTGGCACTGCTGTTAAGAGAGGACAGGAGCCAGCAAACCAGATAAACATGACAATATAAGAATTTAAAATCCGGGTGGATCCTGTAATTTAGGGCCCACAGAATGCCTAATGGCAGGCCGCAGAGGAGGAAGACCAGCACTGTGAGCAGGATGGTCACGCACAGCCTGGTCAGCGGCATCTTCCGGGATCCACAGAGGATCCTGACCAGCAGGACCAGGCTGGACCCACAGAGAACCACACATAAAAAAATCAGCCACGCGATTGTAATGACATTTGTTGTTTGACACGAAACAGAATCAGCATCGCTAAACAGGAAGCCACAGAACATCCAGTCCAGGATGCTCCGCAGCAGGGACAAGGCCCAGAGCAGGACACACACGACCGCTGACAGGTGTGTGGGGCGGCGGCAGCGGTACCAGATGGGCCACAGGACGGACAGGCAGCGCTCGGTGCTGATGGCGCTCAGCATGCTCAGGCCTGTAAGGTGGGAAAAGGCCATCACAGGATTGACGATTTTGAAGAAAGGATGGAGGATATTGATGATGCGTAATGGGGAAGATATAATGCTTCCGCTGAGGAAGAGGAAGTCTGCCGCGGCCAGGTTGAGGATGTAGATGGAGACAGCGTTCCTGCGCATGCGGAAGCCCAGGAGCCAGAGCACAACCGCATTTCCTGTCAGCCCCACAAGGGAAATGATGCACGTCAGCACCGTAAGGATCAGGGTCTGATTGTAGCAAGGAGTCTCCTCACGTCCATTGATTGGGGTCAGTTCTGTACCCAAGACTGGGATAGTTGGATCCATACTCAGAAACCCTAGTCTGATGACCCTGGGAACACAAACCAGATGTGATCACCAGCTGTATGATCTCTGATTCTCCCCACCACCCTGCCATGTGGGATTTACTGTCCTCATTTAAAGAGGAGAGATCAGAGACTCGCAGAGAATAAGTCACCTGTCAAAAGGTGGGGGTCCTCAAATGCAGTTTGAAATCCAGTTCTTGCTGACTCTGAAGCCTGACCTCTCTCTACTGCCACACAAGTTCTGTACTGACATGGGAATAACATTAGGATAAAAACACCCGCACTGAAGCAGCCAGGGCTGTGGACCCAAACATTACTGTATCTTAGGCCTGACATTTTCTCTCAGGTGGAGGAATTCAGATACACAAAGAGGTTGTTGTGACACCCTCATGACCAGGACTGGTCATCCATGGACAGGAAAGAAGACCATGCACTATGAACCAGAGGAAAATGTGACCTTCGCTAAGTGTGCAAATGACTGGGCCTGGTGGGTGAGAACTCAGTGTGTCAGTCATTGCAGAGAGGATCACATTTTACATTTTATACTCCCAGTGCCTATTTCCATCAGCAGCACACTGTGCTCTTCATAAACATTCATTCAATGAATGAATGCATGCATGAGGAGCCTAATGGTAATGGTAGATTTGGGCGAAATGGAAAATAAAAATGAAAGCACAATGTAAGGCATTAGAACACACATATTTAATTAGATGAAGAAAATTTAATTCATCAGAATTCTATTTGTGGACAGCTCTATCTGTGTTGAGAAAAATTACTGATGTGTGCTCCAAACCTGAAATTGACCACTGATGTACCTTTGAAATGAGGACTCAGTGTGGCTTTGCTGAACACCTAGAAGCATTCCTGTACACAATGTTTGGGTTTGGTCTGTGTCTAATCTGATATGCTCAGCAACAGAGCAGAGGAAAAAGTGAAGATAAGGTCTGAGTGCAACTGATGGAGGTAATTGAAGTGTTGGAATATCTATGGGGGACTACTAAGTGTTCTGCTGAGCATAAACAATATAAACCTATTTCATTCTCTCTTTCAGGAGATCTTTGGTAGCATTTCTTTGCTGATGCAAACATTTGTGTGAGAGGAGTCCATGAGGGGAAATAGGAGAGGTGTAGAGCTTGGAGTCTAAAGAAGATATTCATGCAGATTTCAACTGGAGAATGAGGACTAGGTCTAATCTGGGAGAATAACAGCAGCTTATTGAGAGTTTATAAGGTATTGTCTCTTTTAATCATTTGAAGAGCCTAGGAGGTAAGAATTAGTATTATTCCTGTATAGTAGATAATGAAATTGGGCACAAAGAGATGGAGTTATTTGTCCCGGGGGTTATATATTATATAGTATGATTTGAGCCCAGCAGCCTGACTCACAATCCAGTCTTGGAGCAGCCCTTTATAGCCAGCACCACCCTGTGTCGATTATACATGTTAGAGGGAGTAAAGCAGAGGAGTGATTCTCAAGTTAAATCCAAGTTGGTAGTCAAAATTGTGAGTTGAGAAAAAAACTAAAGCAAACTCCAGATAGAGAAAGAGAAGCAAATCAAAGAGGGAACAAAGTAGAGGTGAGTGAACACCATTCAGGAATAAATTCAGGAGTTCCTTTTTGCTAGCAGAGGTCACATTTGCTCTGGAATCCTGAGGATGCACAGGGGCAGGAGGCATCCAGGTGGAAAGAAGATGCACCCTCCTCTGAGAACACAGAGGAGCATCAGGAGTGAGTGCATCCATCATGAGCTCTCTTAGAGAGACAAGCTGCCACAGCCTTGATTGTCCCAGATAGGAAATGGGAAGAAAAGGAGAACCTCTGTTATCCACACTCAGGGCACTAAACATATTGTCCATCTATATTTAGGGTATGATGTATTTGTCTTCCTCATGAAACCCAAAGCTTCATAGGACTAAGCCATACTTGTCTTTTTCAGTGTAGTATCACCAACATTCATCATGTGTTCCTTAAAGACCATCTATGATATTATCCTCATATAACATAAGCTGAAGCCAAGGTCTAGAGAATTAAAGGGTTTTCCTGAGTTCACAACACGAAGAGCAGGCCCAATACCAGCCCCTGGTCCCTGGAGCCCTGCATGAGACTCCAGTTCTGTTCTCTGCCCCATCATTTATTATTTCTGAGGAGTTCCTGAAAAATCTTGATGTGAGCACAGAAACAGAGACAGTCAGGGGTGAGGAGACTGCTAGGTTGCCCCAATTTTCATTTTCCTCTTTGGTCACATAACAGTTCTGAGAGATTAAAAGCAGCACATGGACCCACATCCCACTTTTCCTTGATGCTGGATAACGTCACATGGCCAGGTGCTGTTAAGCGGAAGAATCATAAAAGTGATGTAAGCAAGTCCTGGCTTATGGGATCAATAGAAGGAGCAAAGCCTCTCCTTCCCCTTGTCCTTTTCCATAAGGCTGGAATGCTAATGTCACTGGGAACCATGTAGGATCACAAGAATGGGGGCCATTCTCTAGGGACTGGGGAGCAGCAATTTTTGGAATTCTGAATACATCATTCCTGGGTATTCATAGGGGATTTTTTCTAGAACCCCAGCACACACCAAAATCTGCAGATGCTCAATTTCCTTATATGTGGTATTTGTATATAGCCTATGCACTTTCTCTCAGATACATTAAATCATTTTAAGTTATTTTGAATAACTGACAAAATGCTAATGCTATGTAAATTCTTGTTATATTGTATTTTTTTTGAAATAATGACAAGGACAAACAAGTTTGTACCTGTTCAGTACATACACAACTCCATCATACCCTTATTTTTGGAATAGTTTCCACCTGTGGTTCGTTGAATCTGCAGATTCAGAACATAGTGACTCACAGGCATCACTATAAGTTCTTGTTCAAGATATTTCCACTTCATGTCATTATTAGAGCAGCCAAACTTATATTCTAAACAAAATAAATATGTTCTCTTTTTAAAATTACATTTTATTTTGTATGCATTTTTGACAAATGCAAACATTTCCGCATAAAAGTGACAGTAGAGAAAGACATGCCAAACATTAAAGTAGTCTGATAGAGCTGAAATGAGACAGCAATCAATCACCTTTAGACAGAGAAAGGCTCAGGAATTAGGAGGATATAAGAGGGAGAGAGGGATAGTCTCATTTGCTATGAGGATTTGCTTTCCATTCTTCTCTATCCTGTTTGACTTCCTAAGAGAGTGGCTTCTATGTAACACATCAGTGAGATTCTTTTTAATTCCAGTTTCTAGTGGAATTGAGACACTGGGAGACACCTGGATGAGACTGGAAGACAGCAGGAGAGCACCTTGGGATTTCCACCTCCTGGCTCTCTGCCTGTGTATTAGTTCATTCTCGAATTGCTATAAAGAAATACCTGAGACTGGGAAATTTATGAAGAAAACAGGTTTAATTGGCTCATGGCCCTACAGGCTGTACAGGAAGCATAGCAGCTTTTGCTTCAGCAGAGGCCTTGGGAAGCTTCCAATCACTGTGGAAGGCAAAATGGGAGCGAGGAATCTTACATGGTGAGAGCAGCAACAAGATAGAGCGGGAGGAGGTGCCACATGCGTATAAACAACTAGATTTCATGAGAACCCATCAGTATCATAACAACAGTTCCAAAGGGGGATGGTGTTAAAACATTCATGCGAAACCATCCCCATGATCTAATAATCATCCCCACCAGGCCCTCCCTCCAACATTGGGAATTACAATCAACATGAGATTTGGGTGGGAACACAGATCCAAAGCATATCAGCCTGTGTGGCTGTGTGTTGGCCGTGCAGGGCTTCTCCACCTGCCTGCTGGTGCTCTCCCACCCCTATGGTTCCAGCTATGGCTATGGCGACAATGGTAATCGCGCCTTCCCTGTACCTTTCAGCCTAGGGGAGGAAGTAGTGCTCCCCTATGTATTGCTGCTTAGGGTGCTTTCCCATGCCTCATCTCTTTCCCTTAACCCTGTGCATCTTTGTAAATACTTTCCTCATGAAACACTCCTTAATTATTTCAGTTTGGACCACCTGTATCTTCCTTGGACCTTTCCAGATAGGCAAAGAATAAATTTGAAAAGTAAGTAAAACAACAAAACCTGCTTCTACAGCAGTTCAATTCTGAGAAGAAATGTCTTCATGTCCCCTTGCTCCTTAAATAAATGTAAGAGGCAGCAGTCTCTCCAAGAGGGCAGATTGAATGATTGGAATGAAGGAGGTGATATGGGGAGGTAAACCAGAAGTGGGAGGGGAGCAGCCCATGTGGAACTCACACAGTCTGGGTTGGCAGCACTCAGTTTCCAAAAGGAAGCTTCATGTCTCCTGTCTTTCCCTGAAACAAGCTAATGACCCCCTGCATGTAGCACCAAGGTGGAAGCACAGGGACGTGATCTTATAGCAAAAACCATAACTGACTATGGAAGAAGACAGTTCTTGGTACTTACCCTTATTGTTCCTTCTTTTGTTCAGTGTGGAAGACCTCCCTTGTGCTAAAGGTAGAGAGCCTTTCTGGGATTCAGTGACTTCAGAGGACTTTTCTGTGTTGCTTAATTCAGGAGATGCCTACAGGAGTTGAAATGAAATCTGGTGAGCAATCCAGGCTTATGAAGATGCTGGACAGCCTTGTTATTTCCTGTAGGAGGACTATGGACAAATCAGAGGCCAGAGGTGTTTGAGACATAAATCCTAACTGAGATGATTCTTGGTCTCTGTCCCATATCCAATACATATAAGCCTCTCCCATTACATCCCATCTTGTTCAACTTCCTGTAAGTAATTGCTGTCCTGATTTTAAAAATCAATTATGGGCCTAGGTATCACATTAAGCAATGGGAACTTTCATTATGAGGCTTTATAACTAAAGAAATAAGTAGATCATAGGATCATTCAAGTCTGGCAATGGCCTGACACCATTTTTTTGGGTTTTCTTTATTATAGTGGTGATATATTAATGTGTATACTTTCTTTCCAAATGCTAGAGAAGTGTATGCAAGGTGAAAATCTCGACTCCCATTGTCCAGAGGCTACCACTTGCTACACTTTTCATTCTTATTTCTTTTATTATTATCAACTCTGAACAGTAAACTTTTTAAAAGTTCTTTGAAATTAAATCATTTATTATTATTATTTTTATTTCAATTGATTTTTGGGGAACAGGTGGTGTTTGGTTACATGGATAAGTAGTTTAGTGGTAACTTCGGAGGTTTTGGTGCACCCATCACCTAAGCAGTGTACACTGCAGCCATTTGTAGTCTTTTATCCCTCACCCCTCTTCAGTCCTTCCCCCTAAGTCCCCAAAGTTCATTATATTAATCTGTCTTTGCATCCTCACAGCTTAGCTCCCACTTGTAAGTGAGAACATATGATATTTGGTTTTCCATTTCTGAGTTACCTTACTTAGAATAATGGTCTCCAATTCCATCTAGGTTGCTTTGAATGCCATTATTTTATTCCTTTTCTTAGCTGAGTAGGATTCCACAGTATATGAAATATATATATTTAATGGGATTGCTGGATCAAATGGTAGGTCCACTTTTAGTTCTTTAAGAAATTTCCACACTGTTTTTCATAGTGGTTGTGCTAATTTCTATTCCCACCAGCAGTGCAAAAGTGTTCCTTTATCACCACATCCCCACAAATGTCTATTATTTTTAGATTTTTAAATTATGGCCATTCTTGCAGGAGTAAGATTGTATCACATTACGGTTTTTATTTGCATTCCCATGATCATTAGTGATGTTAAGCATTTTTCCTATGTTTCTTGGCCATTTGTATATCTTCTTTTGAGAATTGTCTATTCATGTGTTTAGCCCACTTTTTGATGGGATTGTTTGCTTTCTTCTTGCTGATTTGTTTGAGTTCCTTGTAGATTCTGGGTATTAGTACTTTGTCAGATGCAAAGTTTCTGAAGATTTTCTCTCACTCAGTGGATTGTCTGTTTGTCTGCTGATGATTGCTTTTGCTGTGCAAAAGCTTTTTAGTTTAATTAAGTGTCATCTATTTCTTTTTGTTGCTGTTGCATTTACTTTTGGGTCCTTGGCCATGAAGTCTGCCTAAGCGAATGTCTAAAAGGATTTTTCTAATGTCATCTTCTAGAATTTTTATGGTTTTAGATCTTAGATTTAAGTCTTTGATCCATCTTGAGCTGATTTTTGTATAAGGTAAGAGACGAGGATCCAGCTTCATTCTTCTATACGTGGCTTGCCAATTATCTTAGTAACATTTGTTAATTAGGATGTCTTTTCCCCACTTTATGTTTTTGTTAGCTTTGTCAAAAATCAGTTGGCTCTAAGTATTTGGCTTTATTTCTGGATTCTCTCTTCTTTTCCATTGGTGTATGTGCCTAGTTTTATGCCAGTGCCATGCTGTTTTGGTGACTATAGCCTTGTAGTATAGTTTGAAGACAGGTCATGTGATGCCTCCAGATTTGTTCTTTTTGCTTAGTCTTGCTTTGGCTATGCAGCTTTTTGTTGTTGTTGTTGTTGTTGTTGTTCTACATGAATTTTAGAATTGTTATTTCTAGTTCTGTCAAGAATGATGATGATATTTTGGTGGGAATTGCATTGAATTTGTAGATTGCTTTTGGCAGTATGGTCATTTTCACAATATTGATTATACCCATCCATGAGCATGGGATGTGTTTCCACTTGTTTGTGTCATCTGTGATGTCATCAGTGTTTTGTAGTTTTCCTTGTAGAGGTCTTTCATCTCTTGGGTAGGTGTATTCCTAAGTATTTTTTTTTTTTTTTTTTACAGCTATTGCAAAAGTGTTTGCGTTCCTGATTTATTTCTCAGCTTGGTCACTGTTGCTGTATAGCAGAGCTACTGATTTGTGTACCTGATTTTGTATCCTGAAACTTCGCTGAGTTTATGTATCAATTCTAGGAGCTTTCTGGATGAGTCTTTAGGGATTTCTAGGTATACAATCATATCATCAGTGAACAGTTACAGTTTGACCTCTTTTTTTTTCAATGTTGTTTTATATTTCTTTTTTTTAATTTTATTGTTATTATACTTTAAGTTTTAGGGTACATGTGCACAACGTGTGTGATGTTCCCCTTCCCGTGTCCATGTGTTCTCATTGTTCAATTCCCACCTATGAGTGAGAACATGCGGTGTTTGGTTTTTTGTCCTTGCGATAGTTTGCTGAGAATGATGGTTTCCAGTTTCATCCATGTCCCTACAAAGGACATGCATGAACTCATCATTTTTTATGGCTGCATAGTATTCCATGGTGTATATGTGCCACATTTTCTTAATCCAGTCCATCATTGTTGGACATTTGGGTTGGTTCCAAGTCTTTGCTATTGTGAATAGTGCCGCAATAAACATATGTGTGTATGTGTCTTTATAGCAGCATGATTTATAATCCTTTGGGTATATACCCAGTAATGGGATTGCTGGGTCAAATGGTATTTCTAGTTCTAGATCCCTGAGGAATCACCATACTGACTTCCACAATGGTTGAACTAGTTTACAGTCCCACCAACAGTGTAAAAGTGTTCCTATTTCTCCACATCCTCTCCAGCACCTGTTGTTTCCTGACTTTTTAATGATCGCCATTCTGACTGGTGTGAGATGGTATCTTGTTGTGGTTTTGATTTGCATTTTTCTGATGACCAGTGATGATGAGCATTTTTTCATGTGTTTTTTGGCTGCATGAATGTCTTCTTTTGAGAAGTGTCTGTTCATATCCTTTGCCCACTTTTTGATGGGGTTGTTTGTTTTTTTCTTGTAAATTTGTTTGAGTTCATTGTAGATTCTGGATATTAGCCCTTTGTCAGATGAGCAGGTTGCAAAAATTTTCTCCCATTCTGTAGGTTGCCTGTTCACTCTGATGGTATTTTCTTTTGCTGTGCAGAAGGTCTTTAGTTTAATTAGATCCCATTTGTCAATTTTGGCTTTTGTTGCCATTGCTTTTGGTGTTTTAGACATGAAGTCCTTGCCCATGCCTATGTCCTGAATGGTGTCCTGACACCACTTATTTTAGTGTTTGTTTCTCTTTTTAAAAAAGTAAAGAAATGCTTTTACACTGTTGATGGGAAAGTAAATTAGTTCAACCATTGTGGAAGACAGTGTGGCAATTCCTCAAAGATCTAGAACCAGAAATAACATTTGACCCAACAATCCCATTACTGGGTATATACCCAAAGAAATATAAATCATTCTATTACAAAGATACATGCACACATGTGTTCATTGCAGCATGAGATCATGTCATTTGCAGGGACATGGATGGAGCTGGAAGCCATTATCCTCAGCAAACTAATGAAGGAACAGAAAACCAAACACCACATGTTCTGACTTTAAGTAGGAGCTGAAAAATGAGAACACATGGACACAGGGAGTGAAACAACACACACTGGGGCCTGTTGGGGCTGCTGTTGGGGGAGGAAGAGCATTGGGAAAAATAGCTAATGCATGCTGGGCTTCATACCTAGGTGATGGGCTGATAGGTGCTGCAAACTACCATGGCACATGTTTACCAGTGTAACAAACCTGTACGTCCTGCACATGTACCCTTGAACTTAAAATAAAAATAAACATTAAAAAAAGAATACAGACAAACGTCTATTTTGCATGACAAAGAATAAATATATGTAAAATAATATATATAAGAATACATATATAAAAGAATACATATATATTCTTTGTCATACTAAAACAACTACATATATGTAGTTGTTTTCCACTTGAATGTAGTTTCCCTGCCCCCTCTCCCTGAATTCTTTTATATAATTATTGAATCTCCCTCCTGCACCTGCAATGTTTCCTTTTCTATTGGATCCTCCCACTACAGTTGAAACAAATATATATATATATGCAGGTATGCCTGAGGACCTGGAATGGGAATGACAATTTTTACTGTGTATATTAAATTTTTTTGAAACCTGTGACTTTATTACTTTGACAACATAAATTTTCAAGCAAGGAAAATAATTTAATGATCTAGCTAAGAGAGGGAGATGGGGTTTTGAGAAGATATGAATGGGAAAGGAAATGAGGATAATGAGTGTAGGAAAACTCTTTGGAAGATATTTTTTTCTAAAGTAAAGAAAAGAAATCAGGCTGTAGATGAAGGGAAATGTGGACATGGGTGGTGATTTAAGCCAGGAATAGGATAGTTGGTTTCAACTGTAATGGAAGGATCCAATAGAGAAGAAAATATGAAAGATGCGAGATAGGGGATCCAATGATTTTATAAAATGATTCAGGGCGAGGGAGCAAGGGAAACTGCATTCAAGTGGAAAGGATGGTTTCAAACAGGAGGACACAGAGCCCATTTCCTGGCATGAGAGAAAAGGCAGAGAAATGGGCTCAGAAACAGATGGGCAGGTAGCTTTTGTGGGGAGGTGGATAATGCTCAGCAGTGCATCACTTCAGAATGATAAAAAGAATGAGGAAGTGGTTTCCAGAGAGAGATGGGGTGAAGAGTTTTGCTTGCAGAGTGAGAGGCAATTATGGAAATGCTAGATGATTGTTCAGGTGAAATAAATGGACATTTCAGGTTGAAAGTCATAAAAATAAAGTGAAACAATGGGGCACGGTTGTTTACTTTGCTCCAGCCACATTCAGTTCTATGGGAACAGGTCTGGAGTTAGTGCAGAGCTGGATTCAACCAGGGCAAAAGATGAACAGATGCTTCAGCAAGGATATGTATGCATGGCAAATAAATGCACAAAGATGCTCAACATCACTAATATTTAGGGCAATAAATAAAAAATCTCAAATATTGGCTGAGATTTGGAGGGATTGCCAGTGAGAAAGTAAAATGATAGAGCTATGCTGGGAAACCCTATTTTCATACAACCCAGAAATCCAGCTCTAGAATTTATCATATGGAGAGGAAAACTATGTTCACTTAAAAATCTGTACACATAGGTTTCTAGTTGCTTTATTTTTAAATGCCACATTAGAAAAAAATGACAATGTCCTTCCACTTATGAATAGTGAAACAAAGCTTAGTACATCCATACAATGGAACACTACTTGGTAGCATTAGAAAAAAAATCAGCAATAATCTACTGATACCTGCAACAACTTGGGTGGATCTTGAAAACATTGTGCTGAATGAAAAAAGCCAAAGTCAAAAGATTGGATACTGTATGACTCCATTTATGTAACACGTTTGAAATGACAAAATTATAGAGATGGAAAATAGATCAGTGATTAAAGGGATTTGGGAAGAAACATAGGGTGCCTATGACAGTAGGGGGAGTCCAAGGCAGTTCTTTTGTGGGGAATAAACACTTCTAGGTCTTCAATGTGGTTTTGGTTATATATTCATCTATACATGGGACAAAATGTTATGGAATGAAACACAGAGGCATAGCTCACTTCAAAAATGAGTGCATGCAAACACTGGTAAAATCTGGTAAGATTGTACTGTAGATATTTGGTGAAATCTGATAAGATTTGAAGTGTAGTAATTAGATGGTACCAATGTCAGTCTTCTGGTTTTGATAATACATTTATGTTATATGTTACTATTGCTGTAGTTTGGGTGGTAGGCATACAGAAACTCTCTCTACCGTTTTTGTAACTTCTTCATAGTCTACAATTACTTGAGAATGAAAACTTAAAAAAACAACTGAAAGGCCTTCTTTGTATGGATAACCTCCATAGATATTGAAGTCACCAAGTGGTATGGTTTGGCTGTGTCCCCACCCAAATCTCATGTTGAATTGTAGCTCCAATAATTCCCACATATCATGGGAGGAACCTGGTGGGAGATAGCTGAATCATGGGGGTGGGCCTTTCCCATGCTGTTCTTGTGATAGTTAGTAAGTCTCACAAGATCTGATGGTTTTGTAAAGGGGAGTTCCCCTGCACGTGCTGTCTTGCCTGCTGCCATGTAAGATGTAACTTTGCTACTTTGCTCCCCATTCGCCTTCCGCCATGATTGTGAGGCTTACCCACCTATGTAGAACTGTGAGTCAATTAAACCTCTTTCCTTTATAAATTACCCAGTCTTGGGTATGCCTTTATTAGCAGTGTGAGAACAGACTAATACACCAAGAATGAGGACATGGGGTATACTGGAAGGAAGTTTGCAAGCCAGGGACATAGGCTAGAAGATGATATCATAATGAGTCACACACCTACCACAAAATTGAGCACATATTAAATTTTCATCATATTTGCTTCCAATTTCTCTTGCAACTAATATATAAACTTTTACAGACACAATTAAAGGCTGAATCCTGCATCTCTACTCTCACTAGTAACTGTATATGAATTTGATAAGAAGGTAAGGGTGTCTGAGGACCTGGACAGGGAATGACAATTCTCATCAACTTCTTTAGAAATTCTCAGGTTGGTATGTATTATTCTTTCACATGTGTATCAGGATATTAAACCAGGAGTACTGAGCTAAATATCAACACACTATAGATACTACATTACAAGAGGTGCAAGATGACACACAGAATTTGAATAGAGATTATTTTGGACAACTGGTTACCAACTCTTAAGCTAGCACCCATATCAAAGCTATGCAAAAGTTTAGAGTTAAATTTTTATGTGACAAATACAATGTTAAAATTAATTCAAAGATTAACTATCTCCCCTACTCCCAATGTGGGCCTTTTTCAGGTAAAAATGCTGCTCCAGAGAAGGGGCTACATTCCACTGTTTCTGTCTTCCCCCCCTAACCCCCACACTTTTTCTTAACTTTTATGTATGCCTTCTGACCCTGGAGGGCTGCACATATGCCTTCTGACCCTGGAGGGCTGGAGGAGGGTATGGAGAGCAGGACATTGACTTTGTGGCTTGTCCTTTTGGCCTGACCTGCCTGGTCGACTCTGGACTTTACATTATTATAGAGTTCACTCTACAAATATCACAGAATTAACACCAACACTTACCACTTCAAGGCCACAAAAGATAGTGCTCATTATTCAGAGCACTCCAGCCTTGTGATTCTGTTTAAGAGGGATCTTGCCACCATGACCAGATACATGGGGTGACACAAGGAATAAAACTCATGTACGAATTATTCACCATTCCCTGAAAAACTCTATGCTTTTATTAACAGTGCCACTGTAAATTATCTCTTCTTCTATTTCCATCTGTCCAGATCCTATTTATCTCTCCTTGCCCAATACAAAAATTTGTGTGACTGGCCAAATTTACAGAGGGTATAATTATAATAATCATCCTGGGTAAATTGTAGTCATCAGTTAAAATTCTACCTATTACACGAAACCTTCCATGATCCACTCACTTCTACATACACACTCAGGAATGAGGTCTGCTCTGTCTCTGCTCTCCTTCCTTGTGTTTGCATCCTGCAAGGTTTCAGAAGAATTGGACCAATACAATGGGCATGAGCATTGAGATTTCTTCTTCTATACTCTGCTGTTGTTGTTAGATAACAGCAAACAAATGCCATCTATATCTATAGTCAGCATTGGTACATTGACAATAATGGTGCCCAACTGATACCACACCATCATACAGAACAAGCATCACAGCAGTCTCTTTGGATTCTAGGTCACTGCCACATAGGTGAGAAGAATATATGCTGACTGTGATTATAGTCAATGTGCAGAAACATGAATTTCTCAGGAGGTCTGGATCATAACAGTACTTATCTTCAGTCTATGTTTATGGCAAAGTCAGACCTTACCCACATATTCTGAAAAGAGATACCTGAGCACAAATGCACAAATGGCACAGTTTCAGACTGGGACAATCCCATAACCTCACTATCCGCTTGGTTTCCCTGGAATGAGCATGTGACTCATGTTGGCCATGCAGTCAGCTTGAGAATCCCAAATCCCTGAAACTTTGTCCATGTTCTTCCCATTTTAGCACTTGCATATTCTGCATCCTTCTGTGTTCTAAGATTTCTAGATGCTTTAATTTGGGTTTGCCTTGAGGTAAGGGATTCTTCTGCTGGAACACAGGGTAATGGTAGTAGGTAGTTCTGCAATGCCTGTGACCCAAGCACCTGCAGTGTCTGTTGAAAATCTTTTCTGGAATTGTGCACTGGTGCGATATTGGACTATAGACTGAGGGCTGTTGTAAGATTCAGCCTATTAATCTTTTAATGTCTTCAATTATAAAACCGTTGTTGAGATTGTTGTCCTGCATGAGCAGCCACCTGGTGAACATTCTCTAATTTATTGGAGTCGTATTGCCCTGCTTCAGCTGGGTGCTTGGGGGTGGCATTCGTCTTCAGGATGGCAGCAAGATAACTTGGAATTTTTAGATACCCTCTCCTCTGAGCACCCTTGAGCCACAAACACAACACTTGGATAACATGTGTCACATTGGGAGGCAGTCTTTCCTGCACTAGTGTCCTTCCTTCACAGGCTGTGAGCTCTGTGAATGTAGGTGTGTTTACTTTGACTCTTAAGTGTCTGGCATGCAAATTAGAGAATAGAAGATGCTAGTATGTATTTATATAATAAACAGTAGAATAAGTGGGAGATATTGCTATGAAAAGCCCACTTAATGATACATTCAGAAATGCAAGTAGATAGGTTAATTGAAAATATCTGTTTATCAGTATTAACAAAAGAGGATTCAATTGTAACATGAATATTTCATTTTTACCTGGATTCATTCACTATAACAGAACTAGACTATAGAACATTCCTTTGTGTAGGGTTCAGCAAATAGAATTCTACTCTATCTTGCTGAAAGCATATCTATCAATCATTGTCTATGATTTGCAGGGTGGATTAGTTTAAGTGTAGATCTTAGCATCAAATACATAGCATTCTCTCTGAGGATATTGTTCAATATTGTTCATTTTTGTTTAATCTTATAGAGTTGGCAGACTCACACCTATTAAACTAACAATAATTTTGTAACCTTCTTTTATTGTCCCTTTAAGCATTCACATTAATTTGTATGGAAACCGCAATTCTTCTTTCATACTCATATTTCATTGATTTGTGGTGTATTTTGATAAACTAGGTAATTATATTGACAAGCCTAATTGGCAAAAGCAAGACAGGAAACTGACCCAATTGGTTCTTGTGAGGCTGATGACTCAGTGCCCTTGAGCCCAGGTGTACTAGAGCATCAGTGAATGGCTACGAAGACTCAGCATTTGCTCAGCATCAATCAATATATTTTCTTCATGAAGTGGGAAGGATTGGATATAGAGATAGGATGTATTAGTGAGAGACTCATTTGAAAGGTGTTTGCTTTTATGTAGAATTAGCACAGTGCTTGATGAATTAGGTTTGAAAGTTTGTTGAATTCATGCCTAAAAAGTAGTCATGGGCGGGGTGTGGTGGCTGACGCCTGTAATCCCAGCACTTTGGGAGGCCAAGGCAGGCGGATCACAAGGTCAAGAGATCAAGACCATCCTAGCCAACATGATGAAACCCCGTCTCTACTAAAAATACAAAAAAGTAGCCAGGCATGGTGGCAGGCGCCTATAATCCCAGCTACTTGGGAGGCTGAGGCAGGAGAATCACTTGAACGCAGGAGGTGGAGGTTGCAAGGAGCTGAGATAATGCCATTGCACTCCAGCCTGGGCAAAAATAAATAAATAAATAAACAAACAAACAAACAAATGTGCGTGTGAAACTCCATCTCAAAAAAAAAAAAAAAAAAAGTAGTCATGAATGGTAGCTCCCAAAAGGTGCCACATGAGATTTTCATATCATTTCTCACTTTCTGGAGAATACTCCTGAACGTCCTGCATGCTCTTCCTCGACATGTAACTTTTAGAGGAAATGATATCACTGGCCTTGGAAAGAAGGCAGCTCATGAGCAGATTCCCGCATCCCCTCCGTTCTTCTTCCCAGAGGCAGTGAGCAGACCTGCAATGAAGGGGAACAGCTGTTCTCAGAACGACCAACTGCAGAGGACACTCTGTTGAGTGGGAGGTTCCTGTAGGAGTTCCAGTGAGATCTGGTGACTGAGCCAGCTTTTGCAAGGTGCTGGATGACCCTGTGATTTTCAGGTGGGAGCTGCTTGAGAGAAATAGTTACCAACACTCTTCTAAATTCCACACCTAGTCTGTTGCACTAGAAATTCAAAGACAGTTTCTCTGCTCTTAAAGACCTCAGGGTGCGGTTGAAGAGAAAGATGTGAGGACAAATATTTGAAGTACACTGTTATAAGTGCTGTAGTGGAGCAATGTGTGAGGCCAAGTGAGTTCAGAATGGACTTCAGGGACAGAATCTAAGCCTTCATGAAGTTGAAGTTTTCTTCTATCAAAAGAAAAAGAATGTCACTAACATCAAAATAAGCAGAATCGCAGGTGAGAACCAACATTATTTGATTCAATTGCCAGGTGAAAATTCTCTACAGAATTCCTCATGATAGACAACATCTTTAGCCAAAACTGTACAATTGATGTCACAGACTTCCAGAGTGGACTCTCTCAATAACCCTCAGTCTGAACTAAAGACATCACAGCAAGGCTCCTGGCCCAGAGCATTGGCTGCAAACACTGCTTTCCTGCTTCCTGTCACCTGTAGGAAACTCTCACCTACAGCTACGTCCTACTACAGCATTTGGAAATCGAGGGTGGACTGATAGGATTGAGCATTAGCAGAATGCCAGGTCTGGAAGAGCAATGGATCTGGACTCAGGGGACCTGAGTTCAACATTGTGAACAGTGTAATAAGAGCCATCAATAAATATGGTTTGAAAAATGGAAAAGTATAGACCTCTTTATTACTTTCATAGCTGCTTTGTACTGCCTCCTGCAAACTCAAATTGCATGTGTCAGCTCCCCTCAGTGAGGGTTAATCTGAGGGGCAGCCACACTGTGAGCAGCACAGAGTCCACTGTGATGTCACATCTTCTCTTGGTGGTCTCTTCTGTCTGCTTGAGTTATCTGTGGAAGGGATAACCACTGGTGGAGAATAGTCCTAAATTTTGTACTGATCTTGTTTTTATAATTAAATGTTTTAAATTGTGGTAAAATTTACATAACATACATTTTACAACTTTAACCATTTTAATTGTCCAATTCTGTGTAGGTAAGTACATTCACAATAAGTCGTAACCGTTACCACTGTCCCTTTTAAAAACTTTTCATTATTCCACACAGAAATCCTGTGCTCATTTAATAATGGCTACACATTCTCTCCATCTTCCAGCACCAGGATCCTCCTAATTTATTTTCTATGTTCAAGAATTTCCTAGTTTGGATACCTCATAGAATTTGAACTTACAATATTGTTTGGCATCTGGCTTATTTTCCTTAGCACGATATTTCCAGGTTCATCTATGTCACAGCACATATCAGAATTCTGTACCAACTGTAAGTTATTATCCAGATACCATAATTGAGATTGTCATGGAAAGGTCAGATGTTTTCAGTTTTGCTTCTCATGTAAACAGCCATAAAACTAACTGAAAGTTACAATCAGAACAACTTATACAAAACCTGGAAGTATGAAGAATTCTCCTACAACTGAAAGAATCTGTAAGTGAATAATAAATGGTTTTCAAGATAATTTCCACTTTAAAATCAATATTGAGGTTTCCAATGGCCAAAATGAAACTGGTGGGACATATTTATAGGCTCCTCACTAGTCCATTAGTCCAGGAAGAGCTAAATAAGAACTTACCATTTCTCAAGGGGAAGGGGCCACGGTTGTCTTTACTAGAAACCAAGGCCAACATGTCACCATGCTGTGGACCAATGAGAGGAGAGGACTTTTCATAAAACCAACTTGTGAGAGTGTTTTTATGAAGACATAGTCTGTCTCTAAGGACATTATTTTGCTTTATACCTGAGAATTCAATGGAATTTAGAGGTAGCAGAAATCACTTATTAAGAATCGAGCTTCCAACTGCAGTAATGCCTCTAGTCATAAAAGGGAACATGATTTTCAGGGGAACATAATCTGAGAGATTAATAAGGAATCCTCCTTTTTGATACTATCAGGTAGAAAACAAGTATAAAGAAGAGTTTTAGGGTTGTGGACAGGAACTCCTTTTATTACAATGAAAATTGCAGGAAAAGCATTCAGTAAGAAAGATTCGGTGTAAGGTAACAGGAAAATTGTGTTGGTAACATCAAGGAGAATGTAAACATTGTACTGTCAGACTAATGCTTTCCATGGGTGAAAACTGCAACTGTCAGGTTAGATAAACATCTATTCGAAGACCTTGAGGAACCACTGAGACATTTCTGAGGCAGAAGGCTAAGAAAAATGCATATAATTGTCAAGGGTGGCAGGGCAGCATTGCTCTCAAAGTCCTGTCTGACAGGGCAGAGGTTCTTCCTCACTGCTCCAATCTGCTTCCCGACAGCTCCAGGGTTTCCTCAGGAAGCCGCCCTCCACCTTCATCCACCTCAGGCGTGTCCTGCAGAGCCCTCTGGAGAACCAGCTTCAGGTTCTGCCTATTTTGACGCTGCCTAAAGGAGCCCACGAAGAAGTAAATGATGGGGTTGGCACTGCTGTTAAGAGAGGACAGGAAAATGGAAACTAGATGAACATGACAAAATAAGACTTTCAAATCCAGGTGGATCCTGGAAAACAGGGCCCACTGAATGCCAAAGGGCAGGCCACAGAGGAGGAAGAACAGCACTGTGAGCAGGATGGTCACGTACAGCCTGGTCAGCGGCATCTTCCGGGATCCACAGAGGACCCTGACCAGCAGGACCAGGCTGGACCCACAGAGAACCACACATAAAAAAATCAGCCACGCGATTGTAATGAAATCTGACGTTTCACACCAAAGAGAATCAGCACCACTAAACAGGAAGTCACAGAACATCCACTCCAGGATGCTCCGCAGCAGGGACAGGGCCCAGAGCAGGACACACACGACCGCTGACAGGTGTGTGGGGCGGCGGCAGCGGTACCAGATGGGCCACAGGACGGACAGGCAGCGCTCGGTGCTGATGGCGCTCAGCATGCTCAGGCCTATAAAGTAGGGAAAGGTCATCACAGGATTGAGAATTTTGGAGATGGGATGGCGGATATTGATGAGGCGTAACGGCGAACGTATAATGTGGCCGCTGAGGAAGAGGAAGTCTGCCGCGGCCAGGTTGAGGATGTAGATTGAGAAGGCGGTCCTGCGCATGCGGAAGCCCAGGAGCCAGAGCACAACCGCATTTCCTGTCAGCCCGACAAGGGAAACGATGCATGTCAGCACCGTGAGGCTCAAGGTCTGCTTGTAGCAAGGAGTCTCCTCACGTCCATTGATTGGTGTCAGTTTTGTACCCAAGACTGGGATGGTTGAATCCATGCTCAGAAACCCTTGTCTGGTGTCCCTGGGAACACAAACCAGATGTGATCACCAGCTGTACGATTTCTGATTCTCCCCACCACCCTGCCATGTGGGATTTACTGTCCTCATTTAAAGAGGAGAGATCAGAGACTCGCAGAGAATAAGTCACCTATCAAAAGGTTTGAAATCCAGTTCTTACTGACTCTGAAGCCTGACCTCTCTCTACTGCCATACAAGTTCTGTGCTGACATGGGAATAACATTAGGATCAAAACACCCACACTCATCTGGCCAGGGCTGTGGACCTGATCATTACTGTATCCTAGGCCTGACATTTTCTCTCAGGTGGAGGAATTCAGATAC
Organism: Pongo abelii; assembly: GCF_028885655.2. Classification (NCBI taxonomy): domain Eukaryota; kingdom Metazoa; phylum Chordata; class Mammalia; order Primates; family Hominidae; genus Pongo; species Pongo abelii. The sequence goes on from NC_071994.2 coordinate 59,098,824, forward strand.
ACAAAGAGGTGGTTGTGACACTCTCATGACCAGGACTGGTCATCCACGGACAGGAAAGAAGATCATGCATTATGAACCAGAGGAAAATGGGATCTTTGCTAGGATAAGTATGAAAATGGCTGGACCTGGTGGGTGAGAAATAACTCAGTGTGTCAGTCATTGCAGAGAGGACCACATTTTACATTTTATACTCCCAGTGCCTATTCCATAAGCAGCACACTGTGCTCTTCATAAACGTTCATTCAATGAAGGAATGCATGCATGAGAGCCTAATGGTAATGGTAGATTTGGATGAAATGGAAAATAAAAATGAAAGCACAATGTAAGGCATTAGAACACACATGTATAATTAGATGAAGAAAATTTCATTCATCAGAATTCTATTTGTGGACAGCTCTGTGTTGAGAAGAATTATTGATGAGTGCCCAAAACCTGAAAATGACCAGTGATGTGCCTTTAAAATAAGGACTCAGTGTGTTTTTGCCGAATGCCTAGAAGCATTTTGTACACAATGTTTTGGTAGGGTGTGGGTCTGAGCTGAATTGCTCAGCAATAGAGCAGAGGTAAGAGTAAGTAAGGGTGAGGTCTGAGTGCCACTGAAGCAGGTAATTGAAGTGTGGGAATATCTGTGGGGCACTACTAAGTGTTCTGCTGGGTATACACCATGTAAACCTATTTCATTTTCTCTTTTGGGAGATCTTTGGTAGCGTTTCTTTGTTGATGCAAACATTTGTATGAGAGGAGTCCATGAGTGGAAATAGGAGAAGTGTAGGGCTTGGGTTGTAAAGAGAAATATTCACGCAAATTTCAACTGGAGAATGAGGATTAGGTCTAATTTGGGAGAATAACAGCAGCTGATTGACAGTTTATTAGGTATTGCCTCTTTTAATCATCTGAAGAGCCTAGGAGGTAAAAATTAATATTATTCCTGTATTGTAGATAATGAAATTAGAGTATAAAGAGAGGGTATTATTTGTCCCGGGGGTTATATATTATATAGTATGAATGTGAGCTCAGCAGGGCTGACTCATGATCCATTTTTTCACCAGCCCTTTGGACCCAGCACCACTATGTGTCAATTATACATGTTAGAGGGGGTAAAGTAGAGGAGTGATTCTCAAGTTAAATCCAAGTTGGCAGTCAAAATTGTGGGCTGAAAAAAAAATTAACCTAAACAAACTCCAGATAGAGAATGAGAAGCAAATGAAATAGGGAAAAAAATAGAGGCGAGTGAGTGCCATTTAGGAACAAATTCAGGAGTTCTTTTTTGCATATCAGAGGCCACATTTGCTCTGGAATCCCAAGAATGCACATGGGCAGGAGCTCTCCAGGTGGAAAGAAGGCGCACCCTCCTCTGGGAGTATAGAGGAACATCAGGAGTGAGTGCATCCATCATGAGTTCTCTTAGGGAGACAAGCTGCCACAGGTCTGATTGGCCCAAAAAGGAAATGGGAGGAAAAGGAGAACCTCTGTTATCCACACTCAGAGCACTAAACTGTTCGTCCATCTATAGTTATGGTATGATATGTTTGTCTTCCTCATGAAACCCGAAGATCCGTAAGGAGTAAGTCATGCCTGTCTCTTTCACTGTGGTATCACCAACATTTAGCATGTTGTTTAACATGCTATAATGTTCTTTAAAGACCATCTATGGTATTATCCTCATATAACATAAGATGAAGCCAAGGCCTAGAGAATTAAAGGGTTTTCCTGGTTCACAACACGAAGAGCAGGTCCAATACCAGCCCCTGGTCCCTGGAGCCCTGCATGAGACTCCAGTTCTGTTCTCTGCCCCATCATTTATTATTTCTGAGGAGTTCCTGAAAAATCTTGATGTGAGCACAGAATCAGAGACAGTCAGGGGCTGAAGAGACTGCTGGTTGCCCCAAAGTTTCCTTTTTTGGTCACATAACAATTCTGAGAATGTACAAGCAGCACACCTACATCCCAGTTTTCCTTGATGCTGGATGACATCCCATGACCAGGTGCTGTTAAGTGGAAGAATCACAAAAGTGATAGAAGCAAGTTCCGGCTCATGGGATTAATAGAAGGAGCAAAGCCTCTCCTTCCCCGCGTCCTTTTTCCATAAGACTGGAATGTTAATGTCGCTGGGAACCATGTAGGATCACAAGGATGAGGGCAACTCTCTAGAAACTGGGGAGCAGCAATTTTTGGAATTCTGATATATGATGCTTTGGAGCTTCTAGTTCAGATCTCGAAGAGTGTCATTTTTGTGTATTTACAGGGGATTCTTTCCAGAACCCCAGCACAGACAAAATCTGAAGATGCTTGATTTCCTTATATGTGGTATTTGTATATACTCTATGCACTTTCTCCCAGATACATTAAATCATTTATGGTTATTTAGAATAACTGACAAAATGCTAATGCTAGGTAAATTCTTGTTATATTGTAGTTTTTCAGAAATAATGACAAAGAAATACAAGTTTGTACCTGTTCAGTACATACACAACTCCGCCACACCTTTATTTTTGGAAAAGTTTCCTCCTGTGGTTTGTTAAATCTGTAGATTCAGAACCTAGTGACCCAGAGGCACAACTATACTTTCTTGTTTAAGGTATTTCTACTTCATGTCTTTATTAGATCAGCCAAACTTATATTCTAAACAAAATAAATATGTTCTCTTTTTAAAATTACATTTTATTTTCTATGCATTTTTAACAAATGCAAATATTTCTGCATAAAAGTGACCGTAGAGAAAGACATGCCAAACGTTAAAGTAGTCTGATAGAGCTGAAATAAGACAGGGATCAATCAGATAGAGAAAGCCCCAGGAATCAGGAGGATACAAGAAGGTGAGAGGGATAGTCTCATTTGCCATGAGGATTTGCTTTCCATTCTTCTTTATCCTGTTTGACAACCAAAGACAGTGGCTTCTATGTACCACATCAGTGGGATTCTTTTTATTTCTGGTTTCTGGTGGAATTGAGACACTGGGAGACACCAGCAGGAGACTGGAAGACAGCAGGAGAGCACCTTGGGATTTCCATCTCCTGGCTCTCTGTCTGTGTATTAGTTCATTCTCACATTGCTAAAAAGGAATACCTGAGACTGGGAAATTTATGAAGAAAATGGGTTTAACTGGCTAATAGCTCTACAGACTGTACAAGAAGCATAGCAGCTTCTGCTTCTGGGGAGGCCTCAAGAAGCTTCCAATCCTGGTGAAAGGCAAAGGGGGAGCAAGGCATCTCACATGGTGAGAGCAGGAGCAAGAGAGAGGGAGGAGGTGCTACACACTTTTAAACAACTAGATTTCATGAGAACTCATCAGTATCACAACAACAATACCAAAAGGGGATGGTGTTAAAACATTCATGCAAAACCATTCCCATGATCTAATAATCATCTCCCACAAGGCTCTTCCTCCAACAATGGAAATTACAATCAACATGAGATTTTGGTGGGAACACAGATCCAAACTATATCGCCTGTGTGGCTGTGTGTTGGCCACACAGGGCTTCTCCACTTGCCTGCTCATGCTCTCCCACCCTTATGGCTACAGCTATGGCTATGGTGACAATAGTAACTGCTCCTTCCTTGTCCCTTTCAGCCTAGGGGAGGAAGTAGTGCTCCCCTATGTATTGCTGCTTAAGGTGCTGACCCTTAACTCTGTGCATCTTTGTAAATACTTTCCTCATGAAACACTCCTTAATTATTGGACCATCTATATCTTCCTCAGACCTTTCCAGATAGGCAAAGAAGAATAAATTTGAAAAGTAAGTGAAACAACAAAACTGGCTCTATAGCAGTTCAACTCTGGGAAGAAATGCCTGCATGTCCCCTTGCGCGTTAAACGTATGTAAGAGGCAGCAGTCTCTCCATGAGGGCAGATTGAGTGATTGGAATGAAGGAGGTGATATGGGGAGATAAATTAGAAGGGGGGACACCATTTAGAACTCACACAGTTTGGGTTGACAGCACTCAGTTTCCGAAAGGAAGCTTCATGTCTCTTGTCTTTTCCTAAAACAAGCTCATGACCCCCTGCATGTAGCACCAAGGTGGAAGCATAAGGACATGATCTTACAGCAAAAATCATAACTGACTATGGAAGAAGACAGTTCTTGGTACTTACCCTTATTGTTCCTTCTTTGTCCAGTGGTGAAGACCTGCCTTGTACTAAAGGTAGAGAGCCTTTCTGGGATTCAGTGACTTCAGAGGACTTTTCTGTGTTGCTTAATTCAGGAGATGTCTACAGGAGCTGAAATGAAAGCTGGTTAGCAATCCAGGCTTATGAAGATGCTGGACAGTCTTGTTATTTCCTGAAGGAGGACTATGGACAAATCAGAGGCCAGAGGTATTTGAGACACAAATCCTAACTGAGATGATTCTTGGCCTCTGTCCCATATCTAGTACATTTAAGCCTCTCCTATCACATCCCATCTTGTTCAACTTCCTGTAATTGCTGTCCTGATTTTAAAAATCAATTATGGGCCTAGGTATCACATTAAGCAATGTGAACTATCATTATGAGGCTTTATATCCAAATGAAAAAGTAGATCTTGGGCTCATTCAAGGCTGACAATGGCCTGACACCATTTTTTGATGTTTTCTTTATGATAGTGGTGATGTATTCATGTGTATACTTTCTTTGCAAATGCTAGAGAAGTGTATGCAAGGTGAAAATCTAGAGCCCTGTTGTCCAGAGGCTACCACTTGCTACACTTTTCATTCTTACTTCTTTTATTATTATCAACTCTGAACAGTGAGCTTTTTTAAGTTCTGTGAAATTAAATCATTTATTATTATTATTTTTATTTCAATGAGTTTTTGGGAAACAGGTGGTGTTTGCTTACGTGGATAAGTTCTTTAGTGGTAATTTCTGAGATTTTGGTGCACCCATCACCTGAGCAGTGTACACTGTACCCAATGTGTAGTCTTTTATCCCTCACCCCTCTTCCATCCTTCCCCGACAAGTCCCCAAAGTTCATTATATCATTCTATGCCTTTGTGTCCTCACAGCTTAGCCCCCACTTGTAAGTGAGAACATATGATGTTTGGTTTTCAATTCCTGAGTTACCCCACTTAGAATAAGGGTCTCCAATTCCATCTAGATTACTGTGAATGTCATCATTTTATTCCTTTTTATGGCTGAGTAGTATTCCATGGTATATAAATATATATTTATACATATTTAATGGGATTGCTGGATCAAATGGTTGATCTACTTTTAGTTCCTTAAGAAATTTCCACACTGTATTCCATAGTGGTTGTGCTAGTTTACATTCCCACCAGCAGTGTAAAAGTGTTCCTTTATCACCACAGACCCACCAACATCTATTATTTTTAGATTTTTAAATTATGACCATTCTTGCAGGAGTAAGGTGGTATCGCATTACAGTTTTGATTTACATTTCCCTGATCATTAGTGATGTTAAGCATTTTTTCCTGTTTGTTGGCCATTTGTATATCTTCTTTTGAGAATTGTCTGTTCATGTCCTTAGCCCACTCTTTCATGAGATTTTTTGCTTTCTTCTTGCTGATTTGAGTTCCTTGTAGATTCTGGATATTAGTCCTTTGTCAGACGCTTGGTTTGTGAAGATTTTCTCTCACTCAGTGGGTTGTCTGTTTGCTCTGCTGATGATTGTTTTTGCTGTGCAAAAGCTTTTTAGTTTGATTGAGTCCCATCTATTTATTTTTGTTTTTGTTGCATTTACTTTCGGGTTCTTGGCCATGAAGTCTTTGCCTAAGTGAATGTCTAGAAGCATTTTTCTGATGTTATCTTCTAGAATTTTTATGGTTTTAGGTCTTAGATTTAAATCTTTGATCCATCTTGTGTCAATTTTTGTATAAAGTGAGAGACAAGGATCCAGTTTCATTCTTCCACCTGTGGCTTGCCAATAATCTCAGCACCATTTGTTAACTAGGGTGTCTTTTCCCCACTTTATGTTTTTGTTTGCTTTGTCAAAAATCAGTTGGCTGTAATTATTTGGCTTTATTTCTGGATTCTCTCTTCTTTTCCATTGGTCTATGTGCCTAGTTTTATGTCAGTGCCATGATGTTTTGGTGATTATAGCCTTGTAGTATAGTTTGAAGATGGGTAATGTGATGCCTCCAGATTTGTTCTTTTTGCTAAGTTTTGCTTTGGCTATGCGAGTTTTTTTTTTTTTTTTTTTTTTTTGGTTGTTGTTCCATATGAATTTTAGAATTGTTTTTTTCTAGTTCTGTGAAGAATGATGATGACATTTTGGTGGGAATTGCATTGAACTTGTAGATTGCTTTTGGCAGTATGGTCATTTTCACAATATTGATTCTACCCATCCATGAGCATGGGATGGGTTTCCACTTGTTTGTGTCATCTATGATGTCAGCAGTGTTTTGTAGTTTTCCTTGTAGAGGTCCTTTACCTCCTTGGGTAAGAATATTCTTAAGTATTTTTTTACAGCTATTGTAAAAGCTTGTATTGATTTGATTCTCAGCTTGGTCACTGTTGATGTATAGCAGTGCTACTGATTTGTGTACATTGAGTTTGTATCCTGAAACTTTACTGAATTTATATATCAATTCTAGGAGCTTTCTGGATGAGTCTTTAGGGTTTTCTAGGTATACAATCATATCATCAGTGAACAGGGACAGTTTGACTTCCTCTTTATTGATTTGGGCGCCCTTGATTTCTTTCTCTTGTCTGATTGCTCTGGCTAAAACTTCCACTACTATGTTGAATAGAAGTGGTGAAAGTGGCATCCTTGTCTTGTTCCAGTTCTCAGGGACAATGTTTTCAACTTTTCCCCATTCAGTGTAATGTTTGCTGTGGGTCTGTCATAGATGGCTTTTATTACATTAAGGTATGTCCTTTCTATGTCGATTTTGCTGAAGGTTTTAATCATAAAGAAATGTTAGATTTTGTCAAATGCTTTTTCAGCATCTATTGAGATGATCATGTGATTTTTGTTTTTAATTCTGTTTATGTGATGTATCACATTTATTGACTTGTGTATGTTGACCTATCCTGCATCCCTGGTGTGAAACCCACTTGACAATGGTGGATTATCTTCTTGATATGCTGTTGGATTGGGTTAGCTAGTATTTTGTTGGGGATTTCTGCATGTATATTCATCAGTGGTACTGGTCTGTAGTTTTCTTTTTTGTATGTCCTTTCCTGGTTTTGGTATTAAGGTGACATTGGCTTCATACAATGCTTTATTGTATGGAATAAATAATGATCCCCTGAGGCAGGAGAATGGTGTGAACCCGGGAGGCGGAGCTTGCAGTGAGCCAAGACTGTGCCACTGCACTCCAGCCTGGGCGACAGAGCGAGACTCCATCTCAAAAAATAAATAAATACATTAATTAATTAATTAAAATAAAATAAATAAAAGAAATGAGCTGGGTGTGGTTGCTCGTGCCTGTAATCTTAACACTTTGGGAGGCTGAAGTGGGAGGATCACTTGAGATCAGGAGTTGGAGACCAGACTGAGCAACATAGGGAGACCCTCTGTCTCCAAAAAGGTAACTCTCTGCAAGCCTGGCTGCTGAAACTGCCTCTTGTAAACGGAGACCAGTTTTATCTAATGGCTGCTGAAACAACCTACTGTGACTCTAAGACTAATTTTACCTGCTGCCATCTCTCACCAATCCTAGCTTGCAAGCTCCCCCAAACCTTACTAAAACCAATAAAATTTCTTTCAAAACAATGTGTAACATTTCTCCTTTTTATAAAACCCCCAATCTTCTCTTTGTACTTCACATATATTGAAGACGCCTATCTGTCTCATCTGTGTGTATGCCCTGGATTGCAATTCTTACTTTCTAAATCAATTGCTTTAAATTTAGAGATTCATCTCTATGTTTTATTTGACTTTGACATAAGTATCACAGTAATTCTAGGCAAACATTGGACACCTTCATTATGTTTTCTAATATAGTTATGACTGAGTATTTAAAATATTCAAGTGGACATTTTATTTTAAATAATTTCATGTCTCCATTCCTGTTTGGACATTATATTGACATTTTTGAAATTTCATGTGGAAGTAGCTTATATCATCTATAAATTTAATTCCATTAACTCAAAGTGGATAGTTGTAAATCAATTCCGTCATAGGTAATTTGTTTAGTTTAATGTTTATGATTCTTATGGAGAAAAAAGTGTTTTTCATTTACCTTTGCATGGGTGCTTAAAATACACATTTCTATTTCAAGATGACACTGAAAAATTATTCTAATATAACAGCAGCAAAAATGTAATTCTGCAATTACAAAAGTGCCAAACTGAAATCCATAATTAAGGTTTTCTCATGTTTACAATTGTGGTTCTTTAATCAATACTAATACTATGCAGGTCTGTTGTAAGATTTCTAGATTTGGTTTAAACACACGCACACAATACCGTCAGTTGTGGGAGGCTTTGCAAGTTATATTTCATGCACTTTTTTGAAAGAGTTCTAAAAGAGCCAGCCAGTCCACAAGACAGACAGAAAAAAAGTTAAATTAACTGCAGTAAATTGGACTCTTTATTTTTATTTTTATTTTATTATTATTATACTTTAAGTTTTAGGGTACATGTGCACAACGTGCAGGTTTGTTACATATGTATACATGTGCCATGCTGGTGTGCTGCACCCATTCACTCATCATTTAACATTAGGTATATCTCCTAATGCTATCCCTCCCCCCTCCCCCCACCCCACAACAGTCCCTGGTGTGTGATGTTCCCCTTCCTGTATCCATGTGTTCTTATTGTTCAATTCCCACCTATGAGTGAGAACATGCGGTGTTTGGTTTTTTGTCCTTGTGATAGTTTGCTGAGAATGATGGTTTCCAGTTTCATCCATGTCCCTACAAAGGACATGAACTCATCATTTTTTATGGCTGCATAGTATTCCACGGTGTATATGTGCCGCATTTTCTTAATCCAGTCTATCGTTGTTGGACATTTAGGTTGGTTCCAAGTCTTTGCTATTGTGAATAGTGCCGCAATAAACATACGTGTGCATGTGTCTTTATAGCAGCATGATTTATAATCCTTTGGGTATATACCCAGTAATGGGATGGCTGGGTCAAATGGTATTTCCAGTTCTAGATCCCTGAAGAATCACCACACTGACTTCCACAATGGTTGAACTAGTTTACAGTCCCACCAACAGTGTAAAAGTGTTCCTATTTCTCCACATCCTCTCCAGCACCTGTTGTTTCCTGACTTTTTAATGATTGCCATTCTAACTGGTGTGAGATGGTATCTCATTGTGGTTTTGATTTGCATTTCTCTGATGGCCAGTGATGATGAGCATTTTTTCATGTGTTTTTTGGCTGCATAAATGTCTTCTTTTGAGAAGTGTCTGTTCATATCCTTTGCCCACTTTTTGATGGGGTTGTTTGCTTTTTTCTTGTAAATTTGTTTGAGTTCATTGTAGATTCTGGATATTAGCCCTTTGTCAGATGAGTAGATTGCAAAAATTTTCTCCCATTCTGTAGGTTGCCTGTTCACTCTGATGGTATTTTCTTTTGCTGTGCAGAAGCTCTTTAGTTTAATTAGATCCCATTTGTCAATTTTGGCTTTTGTTGCCATTACTTTTGGTGTTTTAGACGTGAAGTCCTTGCCCATGCCTATGTCCTGAATGGTATTGCCTAGGTTTTCTTCTAGGGTTTTTATGGTTTTAGGCCTAACATGTAAGTCTTTAATCCATCTTGAATTAATTTTTGTATAAGGTGTAAGGAAGGGATCCAGTTTCAGCTTTCTACATATGGCTAGCCAGTTTTCCCAGCACCATTGATTAAATAGGGAATCCTTTCCCCATTTCTTGTTTTTGTCAGGTTTGTCAAAGATCAGATAATTGTAGATATGCAGCATTATTTCTGAGGGCCCTGTTCTGTTCCATTGGTCTATATCTCTGTTTTGGTACCAGTAACATGCTATTTGGTTACTGTAGCCTTGTAGTATAGTTTGAAGTCAGGTAGCGTGATGCCTCCATCTTTGTTCTTTTGGCTTAGGATTGACTTGGCGATGCAGGCTCTTTTTTGGTTCCATATGAACTTTAAAGTAGTTTTTTCCAATTCTGTGAAGAAAGTCATTGGTAGCTTGATGAGGATGGCATTGAATCTATAAATTACCTTGGGCAGTATGGCCATTTTCACGATATTGATTCTTCCTACCCATGAGCATGGAATGTTCTTCTGTAAATTGGACTCTTAACATTCAAAGCATGCAAGATTCTGCAGCAAACTGGGAGTACTTCAGGATTGGCTTGCTATCTTCCTTAGTATTCATTTCTTCTTAACAGTTTAAGAAGTTGGACATTTTAACACCATCAAGTGCATTTAGGTGACGTGTTTCTTGTGTAACTTGACTACCCTGAATGATCTAGTTAGTGAACTAGTCACTAATAATTTGGTCACCAGGCAAATCAAGCCTACACGAAAGGAAGTGAATATTCAAAATACCGTAGTATCATCTGAACCTACCCAAATAATTTATTTTCAACATAAACATGTAACTTCAATAATGAGATGACTCATTAATGAGTCAAGCTCCTCCAACAAGATAAAGACAACATCTCTTCTTCTAAGGTTTAAGTTTTGCATAGAAATCCGGATACATGGAATAGCCCATACCAACAGTCATTGCTGCTACAACAAAGTTGGACTGCCATACGCATGTGGATCAGGTGATGTTATATTTTAGTATTTCCCCTGCTCTTCAATTTGCATAATCCATATGCAGCAACTACTGCAAAACGTGCCATTCCACTGGGGACAAATGGTGCCTCTTTAGCTTTTCGAATCACTTTGGATCCCTGGAATCCCTCACAAGCCATCCAGCTTCCCCTACGGATATTTTTAGGAATGGCAACAGTGGCCAGAGATCAGAGGATTATATTATTAGGGTTATACAACTTTTATATAAAAAACGTGGCTTCTGACCAGGCGCGGTGGCTCACGTTTGTAATCCCAACACTTTGGGAGGCCGAGGCAGAAGGATCGGTTGAACCGGATGTTTGAGACCAGCCTGGGCAACATAGACCAGAAGGCGAATAGAAGAAGTCCGCTAGCTTTGAGATTCACATCTGGTCCTGAGGCTTCCTCCCTGCTCCCCACTCTTCCTTCTTCAATCAGGCTAAGAGCTCCTGGAGAAATGGAACACCTGATTCAGTGGGGGTGACAAATAATTATGAGTATGTTAGTGCCTGGGTCCTGGGTAGGATGGGGTGGGGGAGGTCAAGCCATACTGGCTGGCTGGCTGGCCAGGCTCCGAACAGCAGGGGGCGCTGTAGGGGGAGTCCCGCCGGGTGCGCTCGGCGCTCTGGCACTAGGGCGCCGGTCGTCTCCTCCGTAGCTTCCGGCACGGCCCTAGAGCGCGGGACGCGGCAAAGTCATGGACCGCAACCCTTCGCCGCCGCTGACGGGTCGCGACAAGGAGGAGAAGGAGGAGGTGGCCGGTGGAGACTGCATAGGGAGCACGGTCTACAGCAAACACTGGCTCTTCGGCGTCCTCAGCGGACTCATCCAGGTGTGGAAACTGGCAGCACGCGTGGGCTCTCCCCACATTCCCCAGGCACCGGGGCTCCGCCTCTGGCGGCTCCTCCTGCCCCGGGAGCCGCCATCCCCACAAAGACCCCTCCCCAGGCGTGCGCTGCGGGACCTCGCCCCTTGCGTTTCTCCGGCCGCTGCGGACCCCAAAACTATCAGGGCCCCGTCGGGGGCTCTCGACACAAAGGGAAGTATAATGGTAGGGATGCTGAAATACTTGCCGTTCTATTTTGCTTTCGCAAGTTCTCCAAAAATACATGATCGTGTAACTGCATTGCTCGGGTTTTGCTCCCCATCCCCACTGTCATTTCTGAAGCCCAGGTCTTTAATTTATATATTTCATGGACTATCGTTGTAATAGAATAAATGGTGACTTTAGGGTTATACAACTTTTATATAAAAAACGTGGCTTCTGACCAGGCGCAGTGGCTCACGTCTGTAATCCCAACACTTTGGATGGCCGAGGCAGAAGGATCGCTTGAGCCAGGAGTTTGAGACCAGCCTGGGCAACACAGACCTGGTTTCTACAAACTTAAAAAAAAAAAAAAAAAATAGCCAGTCCTGACTGTGCACTCCTGTAGTCCCAGCGACTCAGGAGGCTGAGGCTGGAGGATCGCTTGAGCCTGAAGTTGGAGGCTGCAGTGAGCTATGATCCAGCTACTGCACTCCAGGCTGGGGGACAGAGTGAGACCCTGTCTCAAAAAAACAAAAAACGCAGCTTCATTACCCACTAGCTGCAGGTCACCTAACGGCTCAGAACCTCTATTTGTCTCTTAATTTCTATAAAATAGGATTATAATATTTATATTATTATATATAGGGTTATTGTGTAGGTTAAGTGAGATTATAATGGCAATAGAGTGTTTAGCATGGTGTTTGGCTTATAGGAGGTTGTCAGTAAATGTGAGTTTTCTTCTCCCCATGTTTCCCTAATTCGTTCCTCTGCTTCTCTTGTCTATCCTCTCCAGTCAATTTTCTACACAGCTGCCAGAATAATCTTCTTTAAAGGCAGGGCTATTCATGATACTGCTCTTAGTTCTCTTTGCCTAGGAGAAAAATGCGTGTTTCTTGAAGCTTGGAATCCAGGGCTGTTTGTACATTTTCCAGCCTCATCTTCTCATGATACACTGTGTTCCATCAACACCGAACTGTTCACCATCCCCAAACATGCTAGGCCCTTTCTTAACTCTGAACTCTTGTGCTTTCCTCTGAATACTCACTTCTCTCCTTCTTCACATGACAAACTACTATTCTTCCTTTAAAATTTAGCTTAAATATCAACACCTAAGAGAAGGTTCCCCATCTCCCAGGAATAGGTCATTGGTCCATCATTTTTGCTACCACAACTCTGTCCACAATTCAGTTGAATCATTTTGCCTTTTCTAATATGACTATCCCTTTACATGTCTTTCCCCACTAGATCCTAAAAGTTAAAAAAAAAAAAAAAAAAAAAAAGCTTAAACGTAAGGGATTATATCTTACTCGTCTTTGTATATCTACCCCAGTGCCTAGCAACAGTATTTACTTTGTGAATGTTGAAAGAATAGATCTACCCAAGGCACTACATTTTTAAAAGAAGATTTTTGCAAGAGAAGATACTTTGCTGATAGCCTCTTTGTGACTTCTAAACGATTATGGGTTAATATTAAAGTAAGTCCTCACTTAACATCAGTAGGTTCTTGGAAATTGTGACTTTAAGCAAAATTACTGATAATGAAACCAATTTTACCATAGCTAATTGATATAAACAAGAGTTAAGTCCCTGTGGCATATTTGTGGACACAAGAACATCACCAAACTTCTAAATGAGGACCTAAAACACTTCTAATATTAAACATTGAGATAAATGTGAGCTATAAATACGTTTAGGAAAGGTTAATAAAAACAAGATAATTATTTACCCAATTTTGGTGAGTTAGTGAGTGATGGTGGTTGTAGTGATTATCACTACAACCTTTATTCTTTGATTGTGTTAAATCAAGGAATAAATGTTTACAAAGCAAAAATGACCACCTCTTACTACTGTACAGTCCAAAAACAATAACAAATAAGGCAGGCTTACTGAGCACTTTCCTACCACATAATTATTGTCGTGCATCTCTATGATTATTGTCTTCTTTACAGATTTTTGTTTTATAATAATTTGTATTCATCCATTTCCCAACCCACTTGCTCTGGTTCAAGGTTGAGGGTGGCTGGAGCCTGTACCAGCAGCTCAAGGTGCAAGGCAGAAACCAGCCCTGGACAGGATGCCATCCCATCACAGGTACACACACACCCACACTCACTCAGATTGGGACCGTTTAGACACCAGTTATGCTAATGTGCAAATTTTGGGGATGTAGGAGGAAACTAAAGTATCTGGAACAGACTCATGCATACTTGGGGAGAACATGCAGACTCCACACAGACGGTGGCCCTGGCCAGGAATCAAATTTTTTTCTCATCAGCGTTACAAGGAAATGTTATTTGATCACCTGCTGTATTTGGGTACCTGGTTAGTATTGTAGACAACTTTTATTCATGTTTTCTTTCTTTGTGTTTCTGAAGATTGTTAGCCCTGAAAACACCAAATCTAACTCAGATGATGAGGAACAGCAGACGGAGCTTGATGAAGAAATGGAGAATGAAATTTGCAGAGTATGGGATATGTCAATGGATGAGGTATGAGGCTGGAAACAAAACTCTGAAGACTGTTGGGTGAGGAGATGGTGAATGGATGTTTTAAAAATGGTTCAGTCTTTCACTCTGGGGAAAGGCTTTATCTCCTGTCTGTAATCACACCCATATATGATATAGGGAATGAGATCCCAGGAGCTATAAATGCTGAACTTCTGTCTTTGAGGCTGGAGGATCTGAGCTCTCAATAGATTCGGACTAAATACGTAGCTCTTCTGAATGTATTCCTACACACATGTAGGCCGGGAAAGTTCTGATACTTACCTACCTAAAGAGAACTCTGGCCATATATTTGAGAGCAGGTTAGGAGTTAGAAGACCACTAATATACCATGATAATATTAGAAGGAGGACAATAAATAATTATATGTCTATAATTGCAATATTAATCATTGTGTTTTAATATGTGTATTTTATTCTATAGCTCAAAAGCATTTTCATGTATAGTATTCTATTTGATCTTCACAATAACCCTGTGATGTAGGTAGTACCCTTATTTTACAGTTAAGAAAATAGAAGCCAAAAGACATTAAATGACCTGTGTAATCTCTCTTGTTTTATTACCTGGACTTTTGCAATAGCTTCCTGATTAAAATCCTTGTTTTAGTCTCTTTCACCTCCCTTCTGTCCTCTACGATGCCACCTGTGTTACCTTTTTTTCCAGAAATGCAGACTTAATTGTACTCATTTTCTTAAAATTGTCAATGGCTATTCATTGTTTCAGTCATTTTATTTTAAACTTTATTGAGGTATAATTAACACACAAAAAACTGCATATTGTTTTGAAGTATCATTGACATTGATTTTTTTTTTTTTGAAATGGAGTCTCTATCACCCAGGCTGGAGTACAGTGGTGCGATCTCAGCTCACTGCAACCTCCGCTTCCAGGGCTCAAGTGATTCTCCTGCCATAGCCTCCAGAGTAGCTGGGAGTACAGGTGTGCGCCACCAATCGCTGTGAATTTTTATATTTTTGGTAGAGACAGGATTTTACCCTGTTGGTGAGGCTGGTCTCGAACTGCTGACCTCAAATGATCCACCTGCCTCGGCCTCCCAAAGTGCTGGGATTATAGGCGTTGAGTCACTGCACCCAGCCAGTAAACATTGACGGATGTGTACACAGATTAAGCTGTCACTGTAATCAGGATAGAGAGCATAACCATCACCCCTAAAAGTTTCTTTATGGTCCTTGGTAGTCTCTTCCTCTTGCCTCTCCATTCCTCCATCTCTCCAGGCAACCACTGATTGCTTTCTGTCACTACAGATTAGTGTGTATTCTCGAGTTTTATATAAATGTGCTCATATCCTTTTTTTGGGCTGGCTCTTTTATACAGCATAATTATTTTGAGATTCATCCATGTTGTGTATATCAGTGGCTTATTTTTTTTTTTTTATTGCTGAATGGTATTCCATTATATGTATATACCACAATTTATTTTTTACCTGTTGATGAATGTTGGAGTTGTTTAAGGTTTATTACAGATAAAGCTGTTGTGAACTTTTGTATACAAGTGCGTATGGACATATACTTTTTTTTTCCTTGGGTGAATACCTAGAGTGCTGTGTTAGTCCATTCTCATGCTGCTATAAGGAAATACCTGAGACTGAGTAATTTATAGAGGAAAGAGGTTTAATTGACTCTCAGTTCAGTATGGCTGGGGAGGCCTCAGGAGACTTACAATCATGGCAGAAGGGGAAGCAGACACCTTCTTCACACGGTGGCAGGAAGGAGAAGTGCGAGCAGGGGAAATGCCAGACGCTTATAAAACTGTCAGATCTCATGAGACTCACTCATTATCATGAGAACAGCATGAGGGAAACCACCTCCATGATTCACTTACCTCCACCTAGTCTTGCCCTTGATACATGGCGATTATGGGGATTGCAATTCAAGGTCAGATTTAGGGGGGGACACAGAGCCAGACCATATCAAGTGGCATGGCTGGATCTTATGGTAGGTGTATGCTTAACTTTTTAAGAAACTTTCAGATTGTTTTCCTAGCAGTTTTTACCATTTTACATAACCACAAGCAGTGTATGAGACATAATTCCAGGTCCAGTTTCTCCTCAACCTCACCAACAGTTAGTATGGTCAGTCTTCTTAATTTTAGCCATGCTAATAAGTATGTAGTGATAGCTCATTGTGATTATAATTTGGACTTCCTTAATTCCTAATGATGAGTATCTTTTCATGTGTTTATTTGTACTCTGTGTATCTTTTTTGGTGAAGTACCTGTTTGAATCTTCTGCCTGCTTTTTAATTGTGTTGTTTTCTTACATTTTCTTCTAAAAGTTTTATAATTTTAGGTTTTACATATAAGTCTGTGATCCATTTTGAGTTGATTTTTGTACAGTATATGGTGCAAGGATGGATTGAAGTTTATTTTTTTGCCTATGGATATTCAGTTGTTCAGGTTCATTTGTTGAAAAGACACGATCCTTTCTCCACTAATTGCTTTTGTGTCTTTGTCAAAAATCGGCTGTCCGCATACTTTATACTTTGAAATCTTTTCTTTTTAAAGATAGACATCTAGCACTATAAAGTTTTCCCTAAATATTTATGCTTTATCAGTATTCCACAATTTCTGATATGCTGTGTTTACAATTTTTTTTGAGACAGAGTCTCGCTCTGTATTTTTTGTAGAGGTGGGGTTTTGCCATGTTGGCCAGGCTGGTCTTGAACTCCTGGCCTCAAGTGATCCGCCTGCCCCGGCCTCCCAAAGTGCTGGGATTACAGATGTGAGCCACCATGCCCGCAGAAGTTCAGAATACTTTCTAATATTCTTTACTTTTTCTTTGGTTCATAGATAAGTTTCAAATATTTGGGAATGTTTCAGTTATCTTTCTGTTGCTGTGGTTGGTGAACACCGAATCGTTTTAAATGTGTTGAGACTTGTTTTATAGCCCAGAATATGGTTTTAATTGAACATGGTAAATATTCCATGTTCACTTAAAAAGCATGTGTGTTCTGCTCTTGCTGGGTGGAGTATCTTATTCTCAATGTCAGATCAGGTTGGTTGAGAGTATTGCTCAGATCTACTTTCTGTTCTACAATTATTGATAAATTATGGTTAAACAAATTTTTTAAAAAAGAAATAAAACCTGTGTTTTAAATGAACTCTTAGGGTGAAAATCTCAGTTTTAAAATTGAGAAAACAGCTCTGCTGTTTGAAGGAGGTTATTGGGGCGGGCAAAGTCATGTTCTTTGGCCTCCTTTTGCTCCCTTACAAGAGGTGCCCTTGAGGCACCACTCAGAACTGAGCTCTCCACTGACCATTGAGGTCTCTGGCGCAAAGTCTAGTGAGTTTATATCTCAGCCTTGTCTCCTATCATTCTGTAATCACGAATTCAGTGTGCAAGGACCAGAGACCTCCAGATACTTCCTGCACTTTCACGTGTCCGTGGGCACTATTCATGCCGCTCTGCTTAGAATGGCTTCCAGCTGGCAAAATCCTTCTCATTGTTTATGGTCCGGCTTCAGTGTCACCTCCTCTGTGATGCCACCCCAGACATTCCAGTCAGAATTAATCTCTCTTGTTTCGGTGTTCCCACAGAATTGCTTCACTCTGTTACATGTGTCCTCTGATGGATTTAAATTCCTTCTCATCAAAGCATAATGTCACCCCTTCTGAAATATCTTCTTCAATGTTATGTCTAAAGTAGCCCGCTTTATCTTGGTTTCTAGCACATAACATCTTATTTTCTTTGTAGCATTTAGAAATTGTGTAGTTTAGTTGTTTTACATTTATTGTTGGTTCATTTCTTTAGAATGAAAATTCCATGGGACTGATCCCTTATTTAGCTTGTTCACTGATGTGTCCCCAGAACCTAAAACAGTGCCTATTAGGTTTTTCAGAAAATATTTGAGGAGTAATGAATGAATAGATGAATACCTGAGAGGTAGCATGTTGTGCTGGTTGAGAACATAGTCTCGCTGGGTACTTGCCTGTATTCCCAGCTATTTGTGAGGCTGAGGCAGGAGGATCACTTGAGCCCAGTAGTTGGAGGCTGCAGTGAGCTATGATAATGCCTGTGAATCTGTGAATAGCCACTGCTCCAGTATGGACAGGATAGCAAGACCCCCATCTCTTTTAAAAAACAAAACCATAGGCTCAAATCAGACTCATATGGGTTCAAATTCTAGCTTTGCTCTACTGAGACTGTATAATCTTGGGCAGGTTACTAAACTTTTTAAACTTCAGTTTGCTTATGAGTATAATGGGGCTAATAATGATAACTAGTTGATAGAGTTGTTTTAAGAATTAAATGAGATAGCATACAAGCCACTTCACTGTGCCTGGCATTTAATACTTGTTCAATGAATGTTAATTTTATTACTGTTGGTGTTGATATTGTTAGGCCACCCTTGTGCTACTCCAGGAATTACCATTAAATTAAAAAATTTCTGCATGTGACAAAGAATTGCCCACAGGACAGCTTGATCACTTACAGTGAAGAGAATCTGCCATTATGACTTTCAGTTCAGAGTGTATCTTTGAAAATACTATTTTCTCTGACCATGGTCTTTTAGTAAGTAGAGTGTGTCTCTCTCAGTCAGTTGTCTGGCAGGTTACTGGTTTCAGTTGCTGTGGAGAATAATTGCCTCTCTCTTTGAGATGCTCCAGGGCCCTTAATTTTCACATAAGCCATGCAGCTTATATTTTAAGTTAAGGCTTCTCAAATATACACCTCAAATTTAGTGAAAATCTGAAGCAGTGGACAGCCAGAAACTTAATTTTATTTATATATTTTACATTGCAAATCCCCAAGCAAACTGACTTAGCTTTTGTGTCTTACATTCCTAGGTGAGTTTTGGCCCATTTGGGGCCACATGTCCACTCACATGTCACCTGTGTGTTATGCCCCTTTATGCACTGTGGCAGACTCTGTAGGAAGAAGTTATGAGGCTGCCACAGTTACATTGTGATCAGAATTTTTATTCTGTTGATGATTTTGAAAACACAAGTTCTGGTTTTGGACAGGACCCTATAGCAGTTCTTGACTTCTTTCCCCTACCGTGTTTTAAGCTCTTGGAGGACAAGAAGGAATTTTGTTTTTGTCTGAGACAAAAGTCTCACTCTGTCGCCCAGGCTGGGGTGCAGTGGTGAGATCTCAGCTCACTGCACCTTCTGCCTCATGGGTTCAACCAATCCTTCCACCTCAGCCTCCTGAGTAGCTGGGACTACAGATGGTACACCACCATGCCCAGCTAATTTTTGTATTTTTTGTAGAGATGGTGTTTCACTATGTTTGCCTAGGCTGGTCTCGAACTCCTGAGCTCAAGTGATCTGCCTGCCCTGGCCTCCCAAAGTGTTAGGATTACAGGTGTGAGCCACCTCACCCAGCCAAGTTTTACTTTTTTTTTTTTTTCCCCTTTTTTTCTCGCTGTATCGCCCAGGCTGGAGTACAGTGGCAAAGTCATGACTCACTGCAACCTCGACCTCCCCAGGCTCAAGTGATCCTCCCACCTCAGCCTCCCAAGTAGCTGGGACTGCAGGCATGTGCCATCACACCTGGCTAATTTTTGTATTTTTTGTGGATATGGGTTTTCACTATGTTTGCCCAAGCTGGGCTCAAGTAATCCACCTACCTCGGCCTTCTAACCAGCCTCCCAAAGTGTTAGGATTACAGGTGTGAGCCACTGCGCCCAGCGTGTTGCTTTTTTCCCTTGTCCCCCACTTCTAGCTTAATACCTGATAGGTAATCACCAAATGTGTTTGAATGTGTTTAATGAGAATTCCTAGTGGGCAGAAAAATTATTAAGGTAAATAGATTTGGGCAGAAAAGAGTGGGATAATCCTCTGGAGTATTGTAGGTAGTTTAGATTTGTTTATGAAATTGTTCCATTGTCTGGGACCAGTTACCATAAAGAGTAAATAGATTCGGGCAGAAAAGAGTGGGATAATCCTCTGGAGTATTGTAGGTAGTTTAGATTTGTTTATGAAATTGTTCCATTGTCTGGGACCAGTTACCATAAAGAGTAAATAGATTCGGGCAGAAAAGAGTGGGATAATCCTCTGGAGTATTGTAGGTAGTTTAGATTTGTTTATGAAATTGTTCCATTGTCTGGGACCAGTTACCATAAAGACTCTCTAACATCACTTTTGTCTGTTGACACAGTTCCTAAGCCTGTGATTTTTTTTTTCTTGTGTCTACAATTCTAATTTTATTTATTTTTTTATTTTTTTTGGAGACAGAGTCTTGCTCTGTTACCCAGGCTGGAGTGCAGTGGCATGATCTCGGCTCACTGCAATCTCTGCCTCCCGGGTTCTAGTGATTCGCCTGCCTCAGCCTTCTGAGTAGCTGGACTACAGGCGCATGCCGCCATGCCCGGCTAATTTTTTTGTATTTTTAGTAGAGACAGGGTTTCACCGTGTTGCCCAGGCTGGTCTTGAACTCTTGAGCTCAGGCAATCTGCCAGCCTTGGCCTCCCAAAGTGCTAGGATTACAGGTGTCAGCCACTGTGCCTGACCTAAAATTCTAATTTTAATATAGAATTTTATGGTTGCCTAAGCTTTGGGGTTTAGGGAGGAATATTCAACATCCAAGCTAATAATCATTTTTCTTTTCAGGATGTGGCTTTATTTCTCCAAGAATTTAATGCTCCTGATATATTCATGGGAGTACTGGCCAAGTCCAAGTGTCCTCGATTAAGAGTAAGTGTGTACATTTCTAAAGCCTTCTTCTTTGAAGCAATAAGAACAGATAGTGCTGGATAGTCATTTATTTTTCTCACTTTGATTTTCTTACTGACCATAAATCAACAAATCAGCCTGTAGATGTTAATTGAACATTGCCAGGTCCTAGGTAATTTGCTATTTACATTTTTTTAATTTTATTTTTGAGACAGGGTCTCACTATGTCTCCAAGGCTTGGAGTGCAGTGGCGTGATCACGGCTCACTGCAGTCTTGACCTCCTGGGCTCAAGGGACCCTCCCACCTCAGCCTCCCAAGTAACTGGGACTATAGGTGTAAGCCACCACACCCAGCTAATTTTTATTTTTATTTTGTGGAGACAAGAGTCTCCTTATGTTGCCCAGGCTGGTCTTGAACTCCTGGCCTCAAGTGATCCTCCCACCTTGGCCTCCCAAAGTGCTGGGATTATAAGCGTGAGCTACATGCCTGTAATAATTTAAAATGTTAAATTATTAATTTCATAATTTAAAATTATGAGAATCATAGAATTTTAGATTCAGGCCGGACCAGGGAAATTAGCACTTTCATTTACCAGCTGTGGAGACAAGTTAGGCATAACCACTGTTATGCTGCTAGTATGTATCAGAACAAGGAACAGAGCCTGGGCCTTCCATTTTTCAGTTGATTTCTTTTTTACTGACAAAATCCACCATTGCTTGAAAACTATTCTAAACTCAGCCTGCTGCTCAAGACTTCCACTCTCTGAACCTAACTCATCTTTCCAGCATAAAATCTGGATAGCCAGATAACCCTTCTGATTTAGCCAGACCTTTCTACTCCCTATCTCACACTGTCTCCGAGCCTCCCTTTGTGTGCCTTCTGTCCCCTCTCAGTATTTGCATCTGTTATTCACAGTGGTACTTTTCCTTCCACACCTTCCCAAGTAAGTAAGTAAGCTTTCAGTGGTCATTGCTGTTGGTAAACTGCCAAGAACAATAGATAAAGACTGAAGGAGAGGGCTTTATATACTGTGCAGTGTACTGTGCTTTATTGCCAATTAAATTGCCATGTGCTGTGCATATCGTGGATTAGTAAATATCTGTTCAATAATTATAATTATGAAAAACTGCTCTTTACTGAATACCTGGTCTTACTACTATGAGGTATACTTTTAAAGAACTAAATCTTGGTGTGTTCAGGGTCACACAACTAGGAAAGAATGGAGCTGAGATTTCAGCCTAGGCCTGACTCCAATATAACCACTGTACTGTATTTCCTCTCTTTCAGATTATAAAATGGAGAATTCCACAGTATATTTTTACAAATTGAATGTTGAATTAAAATTCTTATTTAAGTAGAATGTTCTCTCTGAATTAGGGCCTGATTAACCCTTTTTTCCATGGTTCCTTATGTTAATATAAGATTTGACGATTATGCTATTTTTGTACTGACTTTTTCTGTCTTAAATATGTTTACTCACTACTGGTATATAAAGAAATAAGCTTATGTCAGGAATGGCACCTTTTAGGAGTTAGTCACATTGTTGTATATATCCGCGGGCCACCGTCTGCTGCCACAGTGATTCTCAGCCTTGGCTGCATGTTAGAATCACCTGGGACAGGGGATCTCAAACTTAAGCATGTCCCCGCATCACTAATTGCCGAGCGTCCCTCCAGAGTTTCTAGTCCAGTAGGTCCAGGATTCTTAATATGTTCCCAGGTGATGCTGGTGCTCTGGTGCATTGCCACACTCTGAGAAACTTTGCCCTAGGGAACTTTTGAAAATCTTGGGTCAGGCCACCCTAGATGAGTTAAAGCAGAATCTCCAAGTGTGAGACTCTGGGCAGCTTTTAAAGTTCCCCAGGTGATTCCAGTGAACAGCCAAGACAGAAAAACTTGATCTTTGATTGGAAGTTCAGTTATTCCCTCTTTAGTTTATAAGGGAAATATATGTGGTTTTTTTCTGCCCCTACTCACTCTTAATCTTTTCCCAACATTTGACCACCCACTTTTTATTGAAACTCCATTTCTATAGCTCCTGTGTCACCTCACTGTCGTCTCTGACCTCTTCAGTCACTTGTCTCTCACCTTTCATTGGCTTTTTTCTTTCTTCCTTTTTTATACTGTCCTGAATATGGACTTTTTCTAAGGTGTAAGCCCTGATCCTTTGTTCTCATTATATTCATTTTTGTAGTGAACTTGTGTGTTCTTTACACCTTTAAGTTGCAACTCTGCCTGTAGGAGCAAAGCCTCGACTTCCCTTCTGATAACTGATGTCACATCTCCAACTTTCTTCAGGCATTCTCTGCTTGCATGCTCTACAGTTGTCCCTTGGTATACATGGGGGATGGTTGCAAGACATTCCCCCATACTGAAATCCGCACGTACTCAATTCTACAGTCAGCTCTGTGGAACCTGTGTGTATGAAAAGTCAGCTCTGCATATTACGCAGGTTTTGCATCTTGAGGACACTGTATTTTCAGTCCAAGTTTGGTTAGAAAAAATCCACCTATAAGTGGACCCACACATTCAAACCTGTGTTCAAGAGTCAGCTGTACTCTCTAACCCTGAATTCTGTATGTCCTCAGTGATTTATGGTCACACTTATCTGATCACAAAAGTCACCTGGTATATGCTGGGTAAACAATAGCTTTCCAGGCTTTACCCTGGAAATTATGATTCAGTAGATCTGAGATGAGATTTGGAAATCTGTATTTTTAACAAGCTCCCTGAGTGATTCTTATGTTCCAGCAAGGTTGGAAACACTGTACCATCTGAACTCATTGTAGCCTTTTATGCACTTTCTTTTTTAGTTTTCCTGTCAACGGGACCAATATCACTGATGGGGAAATGAGGCAACTTGAAAGCTAGGAGTCAAGTTCAACTGCTTTCTCCCCTATCCTCACACTGGATTATTTTGCTTTCACCTTGAGAGTCTTCCTCAGCTTCATCCTTTTCCATGCCTGAGGGCCCTCCTCCTCTTGCATCTTGATAACTGAGGTGCAGTTTGGAATAGTGGTTAAATGCTCAAGCTCTGGAGCTCTGCCGTGTTCTAGTTGGAGATCTTAAGATCTTAGGCAAGTGGCTTAACTTCTCTGTGCCTTAGTTTCCTCATCTGGAAAAATGGGGATACTATTAGTACCTATCACCTAAGTTATTATATGAAATTATACACGGAAAATGCTTAGAGTAATGCCTGGCCATAATGAGTGG
The DNA here is from genome assembly GCF_028885655.2 of Pongo abelii. Taxonomy (NCBI): domain Eukaryota; kingdom Metazoa; phylum Chordata; class Mammalia; order Primates; family Hominidae; genus Pongo; species Pongo abelii. Next base: position 59,122,833 of record NC_071994.2, read on the forward strand.
TAATAAACTGTTATTACATATTAATTAACTATTACTGAGATAGATTCTTAAGTTCTTTTCAACTTCTTTTCCCTATACACTAGTCTCCCCTTATCCTTGGGGGTTACATTCCAAGGCCCCTAATGCCTAAAACCGAGGATAGTACTGAACCCTATTTATAATATGCACAAATTTCCTTTTCCTTCTTCACAGTTTCATGGATAGATTTGTTCTTAGAGATCCTAAGCAACCTCAGCATACATTTTTGTTTGTTTTTCTTATGAAGTCAAGAACTTTTACCTTTTCATGTAAAGAAAGCACTTAGTGGCAGCTCCTTGGCATATCCAAATTGCCAGCATCACTACTCTTGTGCTTTGGGGTCATTATTAAGTAAAATAAGGGTGACATGAACACAAGCCCTGTGAGATACCACAATGGTCGATCTGATAGCCAAGATGGCTACTAAGTAACTAATGGGCAGGCGGCATATACAGTGTGGATATGTTGAACAAAAGAATGATTCACATCCCAGGTGAGACGGTGCAAGATTTCATCATGCTGCTCAGAAAGGCATGCAATTTAAAACATGAATTGTTTATTTCTAGAATTTTCTATTTAGTACTTTTATACCAAGGTTGATCATGGGTAACTGAAACCATGGGTAAAGAGGCACTGCACTAATACATTATGCATTTTGCCACCAGAATAATCTTTCTAAGATACCGTTTCACTATGTTGTCTCCCCTCTTTGAGCATCTTCATGATTCCAAATAACTTCCCAGATTAAGTCTAATTCTTCAGCACGGCATTCAGAGCCCTTAATCTCAGTCCTTTATACCTGCAGTATTTACCTCATGCTGTTCACCCACTTTGTGCCACAACCAGAGTACTTTATTGTCTACAGTATTCGCCATGTACATGATTCCCTTCCTGCCTTTGCTGATACTTTCCCCTTATTTGAACGTCTGTCTTTTTGTTTGCATATCTCAATCCTATCAATCATTTAAAACTCATTTTATCGATAGGAGTTCTTCTTGCATAGCTCCTGCCTTTGCCCTTTCTTGTTCTTATGTTTTTCATCCCTTCTCAAATACTGTGAGCTTGTCAAGGTTAGGGTACAGGCAGTATATGTATTTCTTTATCCTGCCTCCCCTCCGCCTTGCCCCAAAACTTGGCTCAGCAGGTTTTTGTTTAAGTTAATATTTTTGTTTATGTCTTTCGTCTCAGAGCCATTGTGACTTGTAAAATTTGATTTGGCAGGAAATCTGTGTGGGAATTTTAGGTAATATGGCCTGTTTCCAGGAGATATGTGTGTCCATCAGCAGTGATAAAAATCTTGGGTAAGTCTTACTATATAATTATGTTTTTTAATATATTCATTTATATCCTTAAGGAAATTCTAATACATAGGAAAAGTAGCAAATCTGAAAGACAGTCCTTTCTTTGTCTTGATGAACACTCTCTGGGAACTTCATTGTGTGTTGATGATAGCTAGGGGCTTCTTCAGGAGGTACTGAAATGATTCAGGATTTAAGCCTGTTTTCTTCAGTAGCAAAGGAACCTGAATTGTCAGCTGGTGGCAGTAAGCCAGATAGGGGAAGAACCAGTGGGCCAAAACTTGGATATGGGGCAGCCAACTGGAATCCAAAACAGTTTAGGGGCAGGGAATCCGATGTCTCAGCTGGAGTCTACAGAAACTAGATTTGTTGAATAATGTCATCCTGAGAGCTCTGACTTAGAGGGTAAGACTTGCCAACAACTGGAAGATAAAGGGTTGCCTCTGTGATGAAAAGACTTTCAGATTTCTGCTTCGAGGCTCGTTCTCTTCTCCATGTGTAAAGTTCTGGGCAGAAGGTTTTTTAATGGAGGAAACCCAAGTGGTTACTGTGTTCTGAGAACACCCCGAAATTATATGCTGAATTTTATGAGTGTATTAGTTTTCTAGGCAAAGTGTTCATGGCTTTTAATCGGAATCTCAAAGAAATTTGTACCCAAAATAGGTTAAGAAAACTGTTCTGGGCAGTTTTTGTCAGAGCTGGGGCGGTGAGGGTTTTATCACAGGATTCAAGTACCTGGGTTTCTCAGAAAGAGAGAACTCCTAGTTGTGGAGGGACTTTAAGATCCTAGTTCAGAGTATTTATTCCTCAGTAATTTACCATCATCCATGGAGCAAATGACTTAAGATTATGTTTGGTCTCTAATATTCTCTATCAAAAATCCAAAAATGAGAAATGTTTACAAATGTTATAAATTCAATTAAATGCTTGTCTTAATATTAGTATGGTGCAATTTATATTACTGGTGGGATATAAATTTGTTGAACCACTTTAGAATAGTTGGGCATTATCTGGTCACGTTGGAACATATGCATGTGCTGTGACCAGCTCATAGTGGGCATATATGGTAAGAGAAACTGTGCACATGTGCATCAGGATAACTCTTACAAATATTATAGGAGGATTGCTTGAATTAGCCCCAAATTGGAATCAACACAAATGTCTATCAACAGTAGCCTGGAAAAATAAATTGTGTTATTTTCACACAATGGAGTGCTCTGCAGCAATCTGTCAAAGAATAACAGCTAAAGAAACAACATGGGTGGATCTTACATGTATAATTTTCAGCAAATAAATGAAGAGTCAATAAGTATAATACAATTTATTTCATATGTTGTCTCCCCTCCTTGACTGTCTTCATGAATCCGAATAACCTCCCAGATTATGTCTATTTATTCAGCATGTCCTCTTAATCCTCTTACCTGCAGTATAAAGCAACACCAAAATATATAAAATAATAAAACTATAGAGCAAAGTAAGGAAATGGTTGCTGGAAAAATCAGAATGGTCATCATTTCTAAGTTGGAAAGAGAATTGTGATTTGGAATGGACACATGGTGACTACAGAGATGCAGCTCTGTTCTGTTTCTTGGAAACAGGAGTGTTTGCTTTATAATTATTTATTAACTATAGATTTGTGTCTTTTGAGCTTTTCTGAATATATGCTGTATTTCACAATAAAGATGTTCAAAAAATTAAATGAAAACTCTGATATTTTAAATGCAAGAAGTGAGGCATATCGGTTAACTTCTTTGTTTTTGTAGGCAGGTGTTATTGCACTGTTTGTATGATTCAGACCCACCTACTCTGCTGGAAACAAGCAGGTATGCTTTTCCTTTTATGAATTCTATAAGGTTACTCGTAAGAGTAGATAAGAAAAAAAGTTAATTTTTTATTTTCAAATTTCCTTTACTGTTTTTTTTTTTGAAAAGTAGAAATTCAACCCACGTTTACCATGTAGGTTGTTGCTTACTTGCCTTTCCCAGGCAGAAGTGGCCAGTGTTTGGGTTGAAAGGATCCGGGAACATCCAGCTATTTATGATAGCATTTGCTTCATTATGTCAAGTTCAACAAATGGTAAGTCATCATGTACTCTAGAAAAAAAATGTTTTAAATTGTATTTAATTTTTAGGAAACCATGTAACTATTTCTAGAAGTCACCTTTTTTAAAAAAGCCTTGAGTGCAAGGTAATGAAGTTTGTTTGAGACAGAATCTTGCTCTGTCACCCAGGTTGGAGTGCAGCAGTGTGATCATAGCCCACTACAGCCTCACACTCCTGGGCTCAAGGTATCCTTCTGTTAATCTCCCCAATAGCTGGGACTGTAGTCATGCAGCGCCATGCTCAGCTGATTTTAACATTTTTTGTAGAGACAGTGTCTCGCTTTCTTTCCCAGGCTGGTCTCCAACTCGTGTGTTCAAGCAGTCATCCAGCCCTGGGCTCCCAAAAGTGTTGGGAGTATAGGTGTAAGCCACCATGTCCAGCTTTTTGTTTGTTTGTTTTTTGGAGAAAGTTTTTTGATTGAAGATACAAAATTTCTTAAACTCTTGGGACACTGATAAATTCCTCATTTAAAAATGAGGAAAGATAAGCAAATTTAAACATACAAGGTAAGTAAATCACCCTTTAGAATACTGCTTTGGCAAGATTTGGTTTTCTTAGAATAGCTTTAGGAATTTTGCTTAACCCTATTGCTTTTAGCAGTTTGTTTTTCATTTCGATATCTGTTTTATTCTCTGCAGTTGACTTGCTGGTGAAGGTGGGGGAGGTTGTGGACAAGCTCTTTGATTTGGATGAGAAACTAATGTTAGAATGGGTCAGAAATGGGGGAACTCAGCCTCTGGACCAACCCCAGGAAGAGTCTGAAGAGCAGCCAGTGTTTCGGCTTGTGCCCTGTGTACTTGAAGCTGCCAAACAAGTACGGTAGGTGAGCTCTTTCGTGCAAAATGTTCTGGGAAAATGCAATTGCTAGAAGTATTCTCAGATATAAAGTCTTCTTATATTCCTTACAACAGAATAAAGTACATAGTCACTCCTTGTTACGTTAATTCACTACTACTATTTGTGATGCAACCTGTGTAGTGGTTACAAAGTTCCTGTTATATTATCATTTAGCTATAGGCTGTTACTCAACATTAACTGTGGTTTCTGTCTTATGATATTTTATGTAATTTAAATCAAAGAGAAAACATTTTCTTGTGCTTTATTTTACATTGAATATTTAACAATATCTTCATTAACGTTGCACATCATTTGTTTTTTTTTGCTCCTTGTGTTTATATGCCAGTCTTCAATAAGTGACTGATGTTGGGACTCTGATGTCTTGCCAAGAGTGATTACTAAGCCTTCCAGGTCATTAAAACTGTTTATTGCTAATCACTAGAAAATTAATTTTTAAATTGATCTGCATAGTGGGTTGCTTAGTGCATTCTTAGTGCTGAGTAAGCCACATCAAAACCTATTAATTTTGTGTCCTTTATCCAAGTGAGGATTAAATTCATCATCTTTCCCTAAACCTGCTTCATCAGTATTCTCAATCTCAGTAAATGATGTAATCATTATCCTATTTGGATAGTGTAGAAGAAATCGAGAAGCCATTACTGAATCTTTCCTGCCCCAGTATTTTCCCATTGCAGTCAACTCCCCACCCTTATTCCTGACTTTTTCTGGGATTCCATCCATGGCAATCAAGCCATTATTGTCTCTCATCTGGAGAACTGCCACATTCTTTTACTTGAATTCCCTGCCTCTATGCTTGCTTCTCCCAAGCCTAGACTTTAAAGCTGTTTTTGCAAAGTACGCACTCATCTCACTCTCATGCTTCAGTCTTTTCAGTTGGCTTCCTTAGGATAAGGTCCAGAAAAACAAACAAACAAACACAGCTTGGGTACTATGTACATCACCTGGGTGATGGGACCATCCATATTCCCAAACCTCAGCATCATGCATGTAACAACCCCCTAACATGTACCTTCTGAATCCAAAATATAAATAAATAAAATAGGGGAAAAAAGAATAAAATAAATGAAAAATTCTCAGAAAAATAAAGTACAGCCTATAGACCCAGTAGCGCTATCCTTATTCCTTGTACTCTGCGTTTCAGTCATGTGAAGTTTGCTTCACTTCTTCAACTGAACCAGGCCCTCTTGTCTCCAGGCCTTTGCACAGTATGTTTCCTCCACCTCAGACACTTCTTTGCCCCTTCATGTTTCTGTGTAAACATAATTTTTCTTAAGATACCTTCCCTGACCCTGCAAACTAAGTCTCCTTGCTTTGTGAAGTTCCTAGCCCTATAGTGCTACATTAGTACCACTTCATTGTAATTACCCCGCTTGCAATCTTCTTTCCTTTTGGAGTATAAACTTCATGAAGGTAGGGATAACATCTTATACATCTGTTTTCTCAACTCCTAACATAGTGCCTGAAATTTGTAAGTACTTAAATAAACATTTGCCAAACCATTGTTTTAATTGTTCACTGTCTTTTCACTTGTTTGGTTGAAGAACTAAGATTTTGAGTTTCCAAACTATTTAGATTTTTGAGAATCCAAACGGTTGATCATAAGAATTAGACTTACACGGTTTTAGTATTCTCAGCTAGGGAGCTAGGATAATCCTGAGACATTTTCAGCACATCATTATTGTTGATGCATGGTGCAGTGGACCTTACATTCATACTATAAAAATCGCAGTCATTTTTTGTTCTGATTATTCAAGCAAACCAAAATGATAAAGTATCAACTAGCAGGTTTCTGCATTGTTGCTTTTGTGAGATAGAGCCAAAAAGTTTTTTTACTTCTTGTCCTGTGTGTGTTGATTATATTATATAATATTTGTTTATTTTTTGCTGTTTCCCCTATTAGAATATAAAAGCTCTAACGAGCACAGAGACTTCATTCCTTTCCTTGTTTTATCCTCAGCACCTTGAACAGTGGCTGGCAGAGTAATAAATATTTATTGAATGAAGAATGATTGGAATGCCCTGGACAGTAAAGTTGTTGATTCAGTGCTTTTACTTTTCCTATTTAGTTCTGAAAATCCAGAATGGCTTGATGTTTACATGCATATTTTACAACTGCTTACTACAGTGGATGATGGAATTCAAGCAATTGGTAAGGTGGTTTATCGGGATGCACTACAGTTACTCATTTAATTGTTTGATGATTTTAAAGTACTGCTTTATTTGTCCTCTTTATTAAGTACATTGTCCTGACACTGGAAAAGACATTTGGAATTTACTTTTTGACCTGGTCTGCCATGAGTTCTGCCAGTCTGATGATCCACCCATCATTCTTCAAGAACAGAAAACAGTGCTAGCCTCTGTTTTTTCAGTGTTGTCTGCCATCTATGCCTCACAGACTGAGCAAGAGTATCTAAAGATAGAAAAAGGCAAGTACAGTTTCCCAGGCTCATACTGTTTTTCATTTCATTTATTTCTCCCTTTTAAAAAACGCTTTCTTTTCCCTAATTATAAAAATATTACATGCTAAACTTCAAAAATTTATTTTATTATCGTATTTATTATTTTATTTTTTATTTATTTTTATTTTTTGGAAACAGAGTCTTGCTCTGTTGCCTAGGCTGGAGTGCAGTGGTACAATCTTGGCTCACTGTAACCTCTGCCTCCTGGGTTCAAGTGATTCTCGTGCCTCAGCCTCCCAAGTAGCTGGGATTACAGGCACACACCACTATGCCCGGCTGATTTTTGTATTTTTTCAGTAGAGACGGGGTTTTACCGTTTTGGCCAGGCTGGGCTCGATCTCCTGACCTCAGGTGATCCACCCGCCTCGGCCTCCCAAAGTGCTGGGATTACAGGCGTGAGCCACCCCACCTGGCCTATTTACTTATTTTAAAGCCAGAGTCTTATTTTGTTGCCCAGGCTGTAGTGCAATGGCAGGATCATAGCTCACTGCAACCTTGAATTCCTGGGCTCAGGTGATTGTCTCACCTCAGCCTCCTGAGTAGCTGGGACTACAGGCACATGACACCACATGTGGCTAGTTTTTAAATTTTTTATAGAGACAGGGTCTCACAATCTTGCCCAGGCTTGTCACAAACTCCTGGGCTCAAATGACCCTCCTGCCTTGCCTTCCAGAGTACTGGGATTACAGGCATGAGCCACTGCACCCTGCCTAAAAATTTATAAAAAATATCAAGGAAACATGATGTTTGTAATCTTACCATCCCACACATGCACATATATTTAATTCTGCTTTTTAGCCAACATTTCATTTAGAAACATAAAATGAATATTTTCCTATGTAAACACATATTCTTTCACAGAATGATTTTTATGACCACAATTAAATTCATGATTCGTTTAGAATTTATTCTGGTGTCACATGTGAAGTGTGGCTTTAATTTTTTTTTCCCCCTTTGATAACTTTGGTACTAGTGGTATCAGTTTTTTCCCAGAGGGCTACCCAGTTATCTCAACATCATTTAGTGAATAATCCAGCTTACCCACACTGATTTGAAATTTCATCATTATTTTTTAAATTCCCCTATATATTCTATTCAGTTCCATTGTCGTATTGATATATTAGTAGCCATAGTGTTTTTAAATATTAAGGTTTTATGTTTTAATACCTAATAAGGCAAATTCCTCTTCATTCTAAGTTTTCAGAATGTTTTTAACTATTCTTATCACTAACTTTGAGTTCCAAAAACAAAAACTTTCTGACATTTTTGTTGACATTGTGTTAACTTGGTAGAATATGTTATGCCCTTTCATTTGTTCAGGTCTTTTTTGTGTCCCTCAGTAATGGTTTCTTCATATAGATCTTGGATATTTCTTGTTAGTTTCATTCCTAGATATTTTATCTTTTGGATTTACTATTGTCTGTGACGTATTTTCTTCCACTGATTATTGTTGTTGGAATATATGAAGGCTATTGATTTGTGTATATTAACTTTGTATCCTGTAACCTTACCAAATTCTTACTATTTTTAGTAGTCGTTCCAGTAATAATCTTTGGGTTTTATCTGATAGTGGTTTGGTTTAAATTAGATATATTTTATCACTTGTCTATCTCTGGTTTATTCTTCTTGTCTTTCTGGGTTGCCTAGAATCTCTGGTGTAAAATAATAGTGATGGTAGAAAACATCCTTACCTTCTTCCTGATTTTATTAGGAATAATCCTAGAGTTCCATTGTTAAGCATTATTGGGTGTAAGATACATGTTTTACAGCCAGGTGCTGTGGCTCACACCTGTAATCCCAGCACTTTGGGAGGCTGAGGCCGGCAATTACCTGAGGTCAGGAGTTCAAAGTCAGTCTGGCTAACATGGTGAAACCCTGTCTCTGCTAAAAATACAAAAATTAGCCAGGCTTGATGGCGCACGCCTGTAATCTCAGCTACTCGGAAGGCTGAGGCAGGAGAGTTGCTTGAACCTGGGAGGCGGAGGCTGCAGTGAGCCGAAATCGCACCATTGTACTCCAGCCTGGGCAACAGAGCAATACTCCGCACCCCCCTCCAAAAACAGATGTATGTCTTACCATTTAAGGAAATATTAATCTGTTTCTATTTTATTAAGAGTTTTTAATAAAAAAGGAATGTTGAATATTTTTAAGATCTTCATTTATAGATAATGTTACCTCATTGAGAAGGTGGCATTGAGTACAGTCCTTAGGGAGAGAATGGAGGGAGTCATGTGCATACTTGGGGAGAAGAACATTCCAGACAGAGGGAATAGAAAGTGTAAAAGCCCTCAACCAGAAGTATGCCGGGTATTTTTGAGGAGGAACAGTGAGATCCCATGTGGCTGGGGTGGTTTAGCAAAGTAGCACATGGAGCCAGAGAGGTAGAGTATGGAGGGCCTGATTTTGCCTTTTCCTCTGAATGAGGTGGGGAACCATGGTGGATTTTAAGCAGAAGTTGCATACACATGAGCTGACTTTAATAGGCTGCTGTTTTGATGAGAAATGTAGGGAGTCATGGGTACAAAAGGGACATGAGTTAGGAGGCTTTTAGAGATTCTTGATAATTGACTCATAGCAAGAAATGTTATAACTTGGACCAAGATGGTAACAGTGGTAGTGGTAGAAAAATCCTCTGAGCTAATTTTTTTGTACTTTTTGTAAAGACACGGTTTCGCCATATTGCTCAGGCTGGTCTCGAACTCCTGGGCTCAAGCTACCCGCCCAGCTTGGCCTCTCAAAGTGCTGAGATTACAAGCGTGAGCTACCACCCTTGGCCTCCTAGGCTCTTTTGATTGCTGATGCTTCATTGCTTTAGTTCTCAACTCAATGTCACCTTGTCAGAGAGCTAGCCCTGCTAGGCTGCTATATTATATTCCTCTTTTATTTCCTTCATAGAACTTAACCAAAACCTGAAATAGTCTATTTTATTTACTTATTTGAAAGTATAAAAATGTAAGCCTCTTATAGGCTGACATCTTGCTGATGTTACTACTGTGTCTGTAATACCCAAAATAATAACGTCTAGCACTAATTCAATACGTATGAATGAAAAGCCAAACTTAACTGGCCAATTCCATGCTTCTTGATTTGTTTATACAGTAGATCTTCCTCTAATTGACAGCCTCATTCGGGTCTTACAAAATATGGAACAGTGTCAGAAAAAACCAGAGAACTCGGCGGAGTCTAACACAGAAGAAACTAAAAAGACTGATTTAACCCAAGATGATTTCCACTTGAAAATCTTAAAGGATATTTTATGTGAATTTCTTTCTAATATTTTTCAGGCATTAACAAAGGTAGGAAAGAAGTATTGATGATGTCATAAGCAAAAGAAAGTGTGGGTTGCTTAACTCTCCAAACTTTATTTTTTTTAAATATGAAAATAATATATAATTTGGGAAAATAAAGTAAAATCTTAATATCACCATGAGTTTATAATCTTAAAAACAACTAGCTGATGTAGTTTGGTATATTTGTGTGACAGACATATGCCTATGTTTGCATGCATGTATTTTTATAAATGCATTTTTCATATACTTTAACCCAGCATATGCAATTTTTATAGACTACTGTTTTCCCTTAACACTATATTATAAACATTTTTCTTGATTCTAGATGAAAGACTTTTTACTGAGAGCCAGTTTAAACCTAATTTACCAAATAATCAGTTTTCAAAATTTACTGCAAACTTCTCTTAAGGAATATTCTCCCTGAATATGTTCAATGGTTATTAACATTCTTCCTTTGACCATATTTTTTCTATCCATATATTTGGAAAGAAATGTATTATGAATATGTTATGAATATAGTATGAATATAAAATGTTATAAATATAGCTGTGAAGAATATATTTATTCATACCTACTGAATTTTTTAAAGAGTATTTCTTAAGAAGTTTCTCTTGGCCAGGCACCCATAATCCCAGCACTTGGGAGGCTGAGGCAGGTGGATCACTTGACCCCAGGAGTTTGAGAACAGTTTGGGCAACATGGCAAAACCTCATCTCTACAAAAAATACAAAAATTAGCTGGGCATGGTGGCATGCGCCTGTGATCCTAGCTACTTGGGAGGCAAAGATGGAAGGATTGCTTGAGGCTAGGAGGTCGAGGCTGCAGTGAGCCCAGACTGTGCCACTACACTCCAACCTGAGCGACAGAGTGAGACCCTATCTCAAAAAACAAAATGAAACAAAAAGTTTATCTTATTCTGGTGATTTTTTTTTTATTAGTTGTCTTGCTTCCCTTTTCCATATTTGTATTTTCCAGATTTGGGGTTATTACCTTAGCAGGTTTTACAGAATTTAAATTACTGGATTCAACATTATAAATGTGAAGATGGCTAAGGCGTAATGGCCATATTTTGTCAAAATGCTGTTTACATGTGGAAATGTTGGTTTTACTTGACCCTTATTATTGGGTATTCTAATTTTTATGTCAAAGTTCAGGTAATAAATTGTGTCTTACTTTGATTTGCATTTTTAAATTAATGAGATTGAAATATTTGGATGTCGTATATTAATTTTGTTTCCTACTTTTTTATAATTTATCCATTTTGATTATTTGTATGAATTTCTTCGGTAATAGTGTATCTTTTCCATATTTATTGCATGTATTTTTTCCCATTTGCTGTTGCTTTTGTTTTTTGGAGCAAGGGACATCGATATTTCTTAACTTTTAAGTGGTAGGAACATCAAAGAAAGGTGGGCTGAGAATACACGAGTGCTATGTCATGCAAATTCTTATGTCATATTTAGGGGATTTAGACTTCATCTTGAAGAAACTGAGGAGCTACTAAAGATTTTTTTCTTTTAAGCACCAAGTGATACAATCAGTTTAGAAAGATTACTCCAAAAGCAATAGAGAGGAAGGAGTAGAGATAGTTGAGGCTGGAGGGCAGGAGATCAACTAACAGGCTCTTGTGGTTGGTAATCTTCAAGAATAATCTGAAAAGTGATGGCAGCCTAAACAATGGAAGTTTGAATGGAGAGGAGGGATGGGGATAAGAGAGATTTGGTAGAATAGAACTGAGCACTTGCTGGGAGGGGTCAGCAGGAGGGGAGAAGGAAAAGTCTTGGTTGTGTTCCAAGTTTGTAGTCTGTGTAGCAGGGTGGATGGTGGTGCCTTTCACTAAAATAAAGACGAGTGGAGAACATGTTTGGGTTACATAAGCCTCCTTGATGTTGGTGGGTTCAGGTGGGACATTTGAAATGCCTGTGAAGTCAGGAGGGAATTGAATATCCTGATTTGTTTTTATTCACTAGTTAAAGCTTGAAAAATTTTCCTTTTTTGACATGAAATCTTGTTGTTTTAGGAGACGGTGGCTCAGGGAGTAAAGGAAGGCCAGTTGAGCAAACAGAAGTGTTCCTCTGCATTTCAAAACCTTCTTCCTTTCTATAGCCCTGTGGTGAGTATGGGTAAATGTATAGGTGGCCAAGTTTCGTAGGATTACTAAATGTTTTCAAGTAAGCACTTGATTTCGAGGTCATTGTCAAAAATGATAGTATATACAATTTATATGACTTAATGCCTTTATCAGATAGATGACTGCTAGAAACAGAAAACCAAATACCGTATGTTCTCACTTAGAAGTGGGAGCTAAACCATTGGATACTGTGGACATACAAATGGGAACAGTAGACACTGGGGACTACAGGAGGAGGGGAGGGAGTGAGGGCAAGGGCTGAAAAACTACCTATTGGGTACTAAGCTCACTGCCTGGGTGACAGGTTCATCTGTGCCTCAAACCTCAGCATCATGTAATATACCTTTATAACAAACCTGCACATTTAGACATTTAGACTCCCCTGAGTCTACAATAAAAGTTGAGGGAAAAAAAGATGACTACTGGAAAATTCATAATACTATTGGGAGTAACAATTCTAAGAGGAAAAACATAAGCTCTGAATTTATAGTACTCCTTTCTGTTATGAAGTAGGTAGCATCTATATTAAGCCAAAATCAGATTCTTGGGAATAGTCGGTAGGTTTTTATGGTTTTTCAAATGACATCACATTTCCTACCGTTAGAATCAGATTTCAAAGTAGGAACTTTTACAGGAAAATGAAGGACAGAATGTGGGAACAGACTGTAAAGAGGAGGCAGGGGGAGAAGTACTAGCTCAAGAGTAAAACGGAATGGGAAAGCATAGTCATTTCCTTGAGAATGTTTTAGAAGACTGCTTAGGAAGTACTGTTACTGTCATCTGGAGATCTGCCAGCATTTCTTTTCCATTGGACCATTTAGAAACCACAGGTAGAGCAATCAGTACCTTAAAGCACATTTTTCTCTTCTGTGTTTGATTTTTTTTTGTTTGACTCACAGGTGGAAGATTTTATTAAAATCCTACGTGAAGTTGATAAGGCGCTTGCTGATGACTTGGAAAAAAGCTTCCCAAGTTTGAAGGTTCAGACTTAAAACCTGAATTGGAATTACTTCTGTACAAGAAATAAACTTTATTTTTCTCACTGACAGTTGAAATTGACTTATTGGAAATACTAGCTAAAGCCCATATTAGACCATAATTGTCTGGTGTTACATTTTTCTGTCCTAGACTTGTCTCACTTTTTTTCACTTTGGAATCTGGGGTTTCACCACTGTCACCCCTCTTTCTATGTGATATTTATCATCCTCAGTTGAGGAAAGCAAAAATGTAGGCTTATCATTGAGGTTCTTTTTAGGATATGTGAAAGATCAGTGTTGATTTTCTTCATAGCTGTTAATTTTGTTTGTTTGTTTGTTTGTTTGTTTGTTTTTGAGACGGAGTCTCACTCTGTTGCCCAAGCTGGAGTGCAGTGGTGCGATCTCGGCTCACTGCAAGCTCTGCCTCCCGGGTTTATGCCATTCTCCTGCCTCAGCCTTCCGAGTAGCTGGGACTACAGGCACCAGCCACCACGCCCGGCTAATTTTTTAAATATTTTTAGTAGAGACGGGGTTTCACCGTGTTAGCCAGGATGGTCTCGATCTGACTTCGTGATCCGCCCGCCTCGGCCTCCCAAAGTGCTGGGATTACAGGCGTGAGCCACCACGCCCAGCCTTCTGAGAGCATGTTTTAAAACGGAAAGCACAAGGACCTTATGTACCTGAAGGAGTGTTCCACAAAAATGGCAAATTACAGAGGGAGAAGGAGAAAGAGGATAGTAGTGGGAAGGCTAGGAGTGTCCAATTTATTTTCTGCTCGCATTTCTGCCTTGGACCTACACTGTTTACTTTGTTACTTCTTTATTGTTAACATTATGAATTTTGGTACATATTTTCGTAGTACTTTGGTATGTTTGAAAACATCCTATATCTATAAATTATGATACTTTTCAGTGACCAGTGTTAAAGCATTTTTAATGCTGCATGTTCTGAAGAATTCACTCAACAAGATTTAGTGCTTGAATCAGTTGCAGTGATAATTTTGAAATGGTGCTTTCTCCAGAACCATAAATATGAAATTTTATATACAAATGAAATTATATACACAAATGAAATTATGTACACAAATGAAATGGAAACTCATTTTTTTCCCTATACTCTTTGTCAGGAAGAGGAAGAATGCAAATTGAGCTTGAGTTAGCATTTGTTATATTGAATTTGGTATTTTAAGTACCTAAACTACTAAGAAAGAAGGCGTGGTTTCCTTCCACTGTTTTTTTTTTGTAAAGATATTTTATCCCCTACAGCAAATGGGATATAGCTAAACTGTTGTTTTCTTGGTAGGTTCATCTTTCCAGATCAAAAGAGTTTTCCCACTCTATCTTTAATATTTCCTATTGCCTTGCTTTGAATTAGTTACTGAATAATTTTGGTATGTAAGTGGGAAAAAGTTTAAGAGCCACCTCTCAGCCTGATACACTTTTTTTTTGGAGAAGCACATGCAGAAACCGACTATAAGCATTAAAAAACAACCTCTGTTAGGGGTTCAGAAAATCTTAAGTGTATGAAACACTGAACACCATTATCTGTTCTTCAGGACTGGGCAATAATGATGCTGTGTCTGAGCTAGCTGTGAAGCTGATAATCTATAACTCTAGTATTCTGTTTCTTCAACTAATATTCTTTTTTAATTAATATTCTTTATGACCTAATCAATAGCCTTTTTAAAAAGAAGAAATAGGTCCATGTTAATTTAGGACTGAATTATTCTACTTGAGCATGTATTCTCTTTTACCACTTTGCAACTTCAGTTTCCTGCATGCTTCTGTCAGAAGTTTTAAGAAAGGGAAAATAGGCAAATGCCCCTCTTAACCATACCATATTTTTCTTTCCAATTTTTTTTTTTTTTTTTTTTGGAGATACGGGTGTCACTATATTCTTGCTAAGACTGGTTTCAAACTCCTGAGCTGAAGCAATCCTCCTGCCTCCACATCCTGAATAGAATATGTTTTCTTTTTGTTGCTGGTTTGAGATCCAATCCAAGAACCATTATTAAAAGTTATATATTTATAGTGAAATAGTATGATGTCTTGGATTTGCTTCAAATTAGTCTGGGGCAGAGGGAAAGAAGTAAGTTAATGGAGTAGATGAAACGGGACTGGCTGTGAATTGGAGTTGCTGAAGCTGGGTGACAATTACATGGGGTTCCATTATACTTTTTTTTTTTTTTTTTTTCAGAGATAGGGTCTTGCTCTGTTGCCCAGGCCAGAGTGCAGTGGCACACTCATAGGTTAATGCAGCCTCAAACTGGGCTAAAGCCATCCTTCCATCTCAGCCTGCCACATAGCTGGGACTATGGGTACATGCCACCATGCCCAGCTAATTTTTATCTATTTATTCATTTTTATTTTATTTTGAGATAGAGTCTCACTCTGTTGCCCAGGCTGGATTGCAGTGGTGTGATCCTGGCTCACTGCAACCTCCGCCTCCCAGGTTCAAGCGATTCTCCTGCTTCAGCCTCCTGAGTAGCTGGGATTACAGGCACGCACCACCACACCTGGCTAATTTTGTGGGTTTTCTTTTCTTTTTTTTTTTTTTTTTTTTGAGACGGAGGCTTGCTCTGTCACCTAGGCTGGAGTGCAGTGGCACGATCTCGGCTCACTGCAACCTTCACCTCCCGGGTTCAAGCAATTCTTCTGCCTCGGCTTCCTGAGTAGCTGGGATTACAAGCGCATGCCACCATGCCCAGCTAATTTTTGTATTTTTAGTAGAAACGTGGTTTCACCATGTTGGTCAAACTGGTCTCAAACTCCTGACTTTGTGATCTGCCCACCTCTGCCTCCCAAAGTGCTAGGATTACAGGCGTGAGCCACCATGCCTAGCCCAGCTAATTTTTATATTTTTAGTAGACAGGGTTTTACCATATTGGCCAGGCTGGTCTGAAACTCCTGACCTCAGGTGATCCGCCTGCCTCGGCCTCTCAACGGGCTGGGATTACAGGCGTGAGCCACCACACCTGGCCTATTTATTTATTTTGTAGAGATGGGTTCTCACTATGTTTCCCAGGCTTGTCTTGAACTCCTGGCTGCAAACAATCCTGCCTCAGCCTCCCAAAGTGCTGGGATTGCAGGTCACCACACCTGGCCTCCCTGTTAAAGGTTTATAAAAGCAAATAAATCATACACAACTTAAGCTTTAATTTGATTATGAATGATGCTTATTCTTTTTATGTCATTGGGCTAGTCAAACCTACAAGAGCCTGGGCCAATGTAGTCTTAAGTCTTGTGGGCCAGTCCAGCAACCAAAAAAAAAAAAAAACAGGTGAGACTGGAAGCAGGAGGGAACGTTGTGGTGGTGCTGCTAGCCCTCCACTCACCTCTCATGTTATTTGTTCATCAACCTGACTGCTTTGTATTTCTATATAGCATGCAAAATCTGCATCGCTAAGCTTTTATGCTGTATCTTAGATAATTTGCATGAGGTCATATTTGCTTAAATCCAATTTTATACAACCCAAGGAACATCTGTAATATAAAAGCCAGAAAACCTCCATGAGTTCACATTTCACAGCCAAGGATTTCGTAATATCAGGCTACTCCTCCTGTCATGATGATTGTGCCCATGTGATTGCCCTTTCTGAACAACTGTGTTTTCCCTGGACGTTTGCAAGATTCTGTAGTGTAGTAACATCATGGAGTAGGGCATTCTCATTTTATCCTAATTGTTCATGCCTCAGGGCTCTGGCAAGGATCACAATTCTGGGAGAGGGTCATGCCACACTGAAACTAGACCTGGAGGAGAGAGGATCTGTACCCAAAGAGGTGGCATTAGGATCTGCTCTGAGTCCCTGTCTCACCTGGCTTCCTTATTTCCATTTCTTCTTTCTTAGGACTTCAGCTTGTATGTGGTCTCTCAAGACCACACCAGCCTGTCTTTTTTGGGGGGTTGTGTTCTGCCAGCTTAATCACTTTATTCTCTTGGTATTTCTTTAAATTTGTGAGAGAGAAATTCTTGCGTAGTTACTAGTCTTTTTGTATCAAGCAGTGTGAGTCACCTGTGATTTGGCTACTTTGGGCTAAGTGTGTGACCCAACACAATCAACTAAAGTTGAAATTAAAATGAGTGTGATATGAAATTTACCTAAGGACACAGAAGGATGTGGTAGACACCAGACTTAATTTCCTGTTAGAGATGACCGCCATTTATTGAGGATTTACTATGTGTCGGATGCTCTGTAAAGGTCTTTAGGTATGTTATTTAATTTTGCAATAATCCCATAAGGTAATTGTCACCATTTTATAGATGGAGAAATGAAGATTCAGAGTGGTAAAATAACTTGCTGAAAGTTACTTAGGTAGTAAGTAGCTGACCCAGGGCTTGGATCTGGACCTGCCTAGCCTAATGAATATTCTTTTAGCCACTATACTGTACTTGCATACTGTGGGGAGGCATGGACTGGAGCATGAAGGTCTTGATAGATCACGTGGAAGAGACAGCTAGGCTATCTGCACATCCATGTTCCTTTCCCCAAAATTGCCACTGGACTGCCCACATTCTTCCCCCGGTTACAGCATATGGCTTAATAAGGGAATTACTCCTAACCCAAGCTGGACAACTCAGGTTGGCTCAAGGACACTGGACTCTAGACCATGTAACTTACAAGGCTGAGGGCACTGTTTGGGGGGGCAGCCAGTCATATTTATCATCCACTATGTACCAGGTATTCTAAGTACTAGGAAGACAGCAGTAAACAAAACAGACAAAATCTGTGTAATAGAAATACAGTGGACAAAGCACACAAAAATCTTGACCTAATGGGCCTGGAATTCCAGAGTCATGTGTAAGAGGAACAGAGGAAGAAGCTGGTCTGCATAGACGTCATGCATCCTGTAGCAGACTGGATCATTATTCTCGATTCTTCACCTCTGTGTATCGTGCCCTTGCCATGGCTTCTCCGTGAAAGGAGTGTACTTCCCTGTCCCTTGACTTTGAGCTTGACCAAGTCACTTGCTTTGGCCAATAGAATGTTAATGGAGCTGATGTAAGCAGAGTACTTTTGGCAGTTTGCTTGTGCTCCTGTCATTTGCCGTGAGAAGAGCATGCCCTGGGTAGCCATTGATCCATGGAGGATGAGAAACATGGAGCAAACCTAAACCCAATCTGCAGCCAGTGCTGGGTGTGGTGGCTGGCACTTGTAATTCCAGCTACTTGGGAAGCTGAGGTAGGAGGATTGCCTGAAGCCCAGGAGTTTGAGGTTGCAGTGAGCTATAGTCGTGTCACTGCACTTCAGGATGGGTGACAGAGCAAGACCCCATCCTTTAAAAAAAAATTTTTTTTTAATCTGCAACCTGGAGTTCAGCCTAACCTAGCTGAGTTGCAGCCAACCTACAGATCTGTGGTGAGTAGTTAAATGCTTATTGTTTTGAATCATTGAATCTTGGGGTAGTTTGTTACACATCTTTATTGAAGTAACCTCTCACTGAAACAGCATGAAAGAAAAGCTGCCTTAATGCTCAGCTGCTTTCCAGCTTCATGTCACAGTCTCATGGGTTCCAGCAGTAATTCCTGCTTTAGGTTGTCTGTAAGATATGCCCAAATCCCTATAGTAAATTTAACATAATAAATTCTACTTGAGATATGATCATTTGCATTCCCATCTTTAAAAAAAAATGGCACCGGGAATGGTGTAATAAGTGACAGACAGAGAAAATGTGGAAGTGTCTGTGGGATTACAGAAGGGTAGGATGCAGGCTAGTGAAAGTTCCCCAATTCTGGATGAGACACAAGCCATCCATGATATAAGGTTCTGAAGAGCCAACTGATTGATTTCTTGTGTGCCCTTGAGATCTAAACCACAGGCCTCATGGGGCTGAGGAGGATTTTTTTGTAAAACATAGTGGAAAAGGGAAATTCTCTGGTCCTCAGTGGCACATCACCACGCTGAGTGTGACCTTGAAGGCAGTGAGAAGCCCTTAAAGTGTCATGATCACTGAAAGCCTTCTGAGGGAGGAGGGGCTTGATACAGAGAGGTTTAGCAGTAGACACAACTGGATTTGGGCATCAATTTGAAGCAAAGGAGAGTGAGAAGTTAAATCCAGAATTCTGGCTTAGGTGACTGAATAGATGATGGCATCATTCATCATGATAGGGAAGTAACCCAGGAAGAGTTGCAGGTAAAGGTGGGTAAAAGACATGTTCAATTTTGAATACCTGTTGGACATCCACATGGAGATGTCCCATTTCCATACAGACTTGGAACTCTGTGAGAGAGTGGGCTAGAGATACAGGTTAAGGACTTAGGACAAAGCTCCAAGGAATACAAACATTTAAAGGGCTAACAGTGTCAACGAAAGAGACAGGAGTTGTAGAGGGAGACACTGGACTAAATTGGGAGAGATTTACAGCTTATAAGTGACAGTTCACAAGGAAATAGTACATTTGAAGC
Organism: Pongo abelii; assembly: GCF_028885655.2. Lineage (NCBI taxonomy): Eukaryota > Metazoa > Chordata > Mammalia > Primates > Hominidae > Pongo > Pongo abelii. The sequence goes on from NC_071994.2 coordinate 59,142,369, forward strand.
TGAACTCCGGATCCACTGTTCTCACCTCTGAACATGACTGCTCCACCTAGGGCTCAGGAAAAATAGCTCCGTGTGATGAATTGGCGCTGGACACTCAAAATCATAGCCTTCTACAGAAAGGTTTCCTATAAGGATATTTCCTGTAAGGAACTTGTATTTCACACCCATGCTTGACCAAGCAGGTATGGCATAATGGGAAGCATGTTTTTTAAAAAGGGAAACAACACATTGGATATGAAATATGATTTGGATTTTGTTAAAATACATAGAATATTGAACAGAAATAGATCATATCAAACAGAAATAGAACACACATTAGTGGTGAAAATGAAAAGAAAACCATTGATCAAGGTGATCAAGGGTCAGTATGACCTTGACCAAGTCAGTTAGCTTTTCTGAGCATCCTCATCTATAGAGTAGAGATGATGTTAAATTGCCTACCCTGCAGGATTACTTGAAGTGTTAATGAGATTAAACTAACACTGGAAATTGTAAAGGCCTGTACAAATCTCACATATTAGGGAGCTTCCAAACACTAATGTTTTGTTCCAGGGAAATCTGTTTCTAAGGGGGCCTCACCAAAATGATGTTTGATGTTGGTTAAAATGATTTGACTGATCACTTCTTAGGTTTTCTTGAATGAGATCTGAAAAGTCTCAAAACTCTGAAAATTCTACAACCATGTTTATTTTTCACTAGAGCTAAACTAAGTAAAGATGTACCATGCTTGATATTTCATTGGAAATCTGATTTGTATTGGAACATCAAGAACTCTTTGGTCGTGGTCTTACTGTGTACTTTGTGCTGCCTCTAAATACCTTTCCTTGTTTTTTGAGACGTAGTCTGGCTCTGTTACCCAGGCTGGAGTGCAGTGGTGTGATCTCAACTCACTGCAACCTCCGCCTCCTGGGTTCAAGTGATTCTCCTTCCTCAGCCTCCTGAGTAGCTGAGATTACAGGAGCCCGCCACCATGCCCAGCTAATTTTTGTGCTGTTAGTAGAGATGGGTTTTCACCATGTTGGCCAGGCTGGTCTCGAACTCCTGACCTAAAGTAATCCACCCACCTCGGCCTCCCAAAGTGCTGGGATTACAGGCTGCAGTGAGCCACTGCACCCATCCTAAATTAACTTTTAAACACCAGCTTCCTGTGTTCCACTGCCAAGGCTACAGCCCATATTTATAAAAACTATTCTGCTTGCTAGAACACCTCATAATTACATACTGACCTTGTATCAATATTGAGCTTGTTGACCTACAGGCTGTTTAGAGGTTGAGGACTTACCAGACCATCTGCCAAATGCTGCCATTGGTAATGCTTTTCTCTTATTACTGTAATGAAATCACTAAAATCATTTCCTGTTCCCAGTCCTTGTTCAGATCTTCTATCTACTGTCAATAAGAGGATATTAAAATACTCAGAAAAGTCCACATATCCTTTTCATCCTGGTCCACAGTGTAGCACATGGCTTTATGTTTTAGTGTTGGAAATAATAAATAATCAATGACGTCAAGCCTGTTGTAATAAAAAAGGCTGCTTATTAAACTCCCTCTCTCCAGCTGTTTTTCCTTTGACATCACGGGATCTGTTTATAATGACCTTTATGGGTTTTCCCCCTTACCATTCAGGCTTTATATGATTACAAGAGAAATTAAAGTTCTGTGAACAGTCTCTTCACAGAAGTGACACTTTCCTGCTCAGGCCCAATGTGCATGCAGGCTCCAACAACAGGATAGTGGGAAGAAGGAACAAAGAGGCTTCCTGTTCCCTTGGAGGAGTTTGACTTCCTGAAGTATGGGCTTGCTTCCAGGAAGCAGTATACATTGAAAGCAGTCAGTGGGTAAGGATTGTATATATTAATCACAGCCCACAATTCAAGCAAATGCATATACATGGCTTTATTATGTCACTCAACATACGATCATGTAGTTTTGTTTTGAGTGGTGCCTGTTGAACTAAACCATTTGAGGAATTTGGCATCTCTGCAAATTCGTTCTTTTGGGGAGCTGTATTTTGGAAGGCTGATGGCATTTATAAATCTATGAATGTGCTTTCTTCAAAATGCAACTGGTGTTGGACTTTTCCTATCTGTACCCAGGAATAAGCCAATTGGCAGGAATTTCTGGAGGAAACTCCTAAATCCTTTAACACTGCCCCCTGCCCCCCATCACAGAGAAGTCTGTACTCTCTTGTCATTGGAAGAACAAAAGTTTGTTGATGCCCTGGAATAAAATCTCTAAATTAAATTCTCTAGTTTCTTTTTATATTTATTTTAGGTTTGAACAAACCAGATAACTGTTCTGTTTGTCCTAAGTGACCTCTAGAGATTGTTGCCATTTCCATGATCAATATTCAAAGTAATTTGGAGACTTCTTGTTCCAGATGCACCCCTTTGTTCCTTGCTCACATCAAGTGATATCTGACTGGTCTTTAAAGATTCAAATTTCACAATTTTGGATGAGCCTTGAGTGATCTTAAAATGTTAGATTTTTCTCTTTCATTCTGTTTGAACATGCTTAATGTGGGTTGGCTATTTCTTTAGAGCAATTAAGGAAAAATGCCCAATTTCCCAGAACAACTCACAAAGTACTCATGGATTATTTCATTTTCTTAGGAAGTTGCCTACTTGCTAAAAGGTGTACCCTGAGCATTTGTGACTCCAAGGGAAACCAGGAACATCATGCTGCAGAAACCCTTTGGAGGAACGTGCCAACTGCTCCGTAACCATGAGCTGGCTCTCCTTTGATGGAGAGATTAATAGTTTCCATAATTATATCATCCTGGTTGTTCTGGGCCCGGAGTTTACTTAGACTTGAAAGAAATTGAAGTTAATTGAAAAAGAAAAAAAAATCCTTCCTGTCTTATTTCCCCTCTAAGCCTCTCATCTAGAGAAATGATGAGAAAGAGATTCAAGGATTTGTTGCCAATGGGAGCCAAAATGTTTCTTTTGAAATTGTAGATAAAAAGAACCAGAAGAAAGCAATTGGATGGTGGGGAGGGGGTAGTTATGGGAAAGGGGTTACAGCTCTGCCTAAATAATTCCAAACAACAGAAACACTGGGCAGTGGAGCCAGTGTACATGTGGCTGGTTGTCCCGGGTAGTGGACATCGGTTCTGGAAACAAGTGCAGAAGGAGCAGAAGAGAAGTTTGGTAGTTGATGCGATTGTTAGCAGAAGAATTGGATTGGTCTACTGATTTTTATCTGTGTCTGTGTCTAATACAGAGGAGCTACCATGAGCTTATTTGCCACATCGTAGAGTTTGAGAATACTTATTTTTGGTTAAAATCCATTTTTTCTGGCTCTAAAATTTGAGTTAAATTTTTTCTTTGTAAAGCCCCTATCATCACTCTTGACCAGTTCTCTCAAACTGCACTCCAGTAAGTTTGCTATTGGACCTTGGAGAGTTTCAGTGGGCAGATGGTGTGGCCCTCCCTGGGAGAAATGGGATGTTAATAGAACATAGGTTCTATTGAGAGTGTCATGTCTTCAGTCAAAGATGAACTTCCAATATGTGATCACCAAGTGCTTTGTTGAAGTTTATTGAACCCGTAAGAGAGAAACTGAATTGTAGATTAACACTTCTCATTCATTCATTCATTCCAAAGTATATTGTGATTTGAACTTATCGTGTGTTAAGCACTGTGCTCAGTTAGTGGGACTAAGGAGGTGACAATTCAAGATAGGAGGAAGACAAGGGGGCTAGTTAATAGCTGTTCATTCCATCAGTTTCTGAAAGTTCAAGGTCCATCTCACTTCTCCTGAAGCTATGTACTTTCACTCTTCCAACTTCTATGCTAGTCGGAGATGTGGGGGTCTCTTGAGGATTACACAGCTATAAGTGATGTATATATTTAGTGAGAGAATATCTCCCTGCAGTTTATATGCAGGCTCAACAGCACCCTTCTACCACTGCTCACCCTCCATGACAATTAAAGACAGCAGATAAATGCTTCCACCCACTCCTCTTTTGGGACTTAACAAGGAAATCACTCAGACCACTCTCATTCCAACCGAGGGCTTGGCCATATCTCACTTGTAGAGGGAGGTTCTGAATTTTAGCTTTCCTGTGATTCCTGAAGTTCCCATGCAATATCAATGCCGAGTTGAGAGCTAGTGGACATGCCAACACACCTGCATGGCAGGGAACGATTGTGCCACAGCAGAGACTAGAGGAATGATGTAATGTGAGAAGCTCAAAGGTTTGTTGCCAGTGGGAACTGTGATGAGGCCCACTCACTCAGGGAGTACTGTGGAGTCTTACCCAGGCCAAGAAAAACAAAATCCCTAAATTACATTAGCTTCACAACACAGCCTCACACAACAGTGAAGCAACCAGCATGTTGGAAACCAAGAGGCTAGAGTTGGAAAGAACATAATCCTCTCCACACCTACCATGAGGTCTCACAGGTGTACCTCTCTTTCATAAAGTTGGGCTCTGTCTTAAGAGAAAGCTATTTAAGCACTGAATCTTTTTTTTTTTTTTTAATTAAAGACTGGGCAATTTTTTTTTTTTTTTTAGACGGAGTCTCACTCTGTCACCCAGGCTAGAGTGCAGTGGCACAATCTCGGCTCACTGTAGCCTCGACCTCCCAGGTTCAAGCAATTCTCCCACCCCAGCCTCCCAAGTAGCTGGGATTACAGGCACCCGCCACCATGCCCCACTAAGGACTGGGCAATTCTTAAAGGCTCTATTTAAGTTATTGGACCAGAGTAAATTGAAACTGAATTGGGTCTTCAGTTTGTTAATTTTCCTGCTACTAACAGATGGGGGCTCCAGAGAAATAGCAGATTAGTCACAGGCAAAATGAAGCTGTTACCTTTCTCTCTGCATGTGAGCAATAGTATGAGCTGAATTTTGAGACCTAGACCCTACAATATGGGAAGAGTAGGAGGAGATGAATTTGCTGAAGTTATGATAGGTAAGATAGATAAGGTAGATAAAATAAGAATCCTTAGAGACTTTTGGAATCCCTATAGTTAGATATACTCAATATTCTTCCACATACATAGATCCATTTTCAAGAAAACAAAGAGCAGGATGGTAGATAAAAAAGAAATTTCATTATATTTCAGTAGGCTTGCTGACTGACTTCTTTTATATCCAGAATCTACAGGGAGCACCTAATATGTATGGTGAAGCCATGAAGCATATCTATCCTGGGGTAAGCCTAAAGTATTCCTTTAAAATGCTGACACATCTAAAAAGAAAGATAAACTGGAATTCCACATCCAGTCTACAACCCATCTCCAATGTGAAACGAGAGACCCTGCTGAACGTATTCATTTTTATATTTAGCAAGCGTTTGCTGATGGCCAGCTCCATGTCAGGCACAGCACTAAATGCTGGGGGATACAGTGCTTGACATAGGGCAATTGCTCCACAAATGTTAGTTAAATAAGTGAATGAGAACTATGTTCCCTAGCTGGAGGCTGACTTACCTCAATAAGGCTTAACCCTTAAGGTAGTGGTTCCCAAACTTTGATGCAGATTGGAATCACCACAGGGTCTTTAAAAATGCCAGACATTCTGATTCAATTGATATGGGGTGCGAACTGGGCACCAGGACTTTTTAAAAGCTCCCCAAGTGGTTCTACTGTACGGCAAAGTTTGGGAACCATGGGTTTAATGGCCCCTCACTTGGTCACTTGGTCTCCTTCCACGACTCTGGGAGGTGCCTAGCAATTTTGAATGTGAAATTTTATATTATTTTTATTGAACAAGGCCCCCAACTTGAATGATTTTCAGGTGCCATAAAATCTGAATCTGCCCTTCCCCATCCTTGTGGTGGTCTTAGTCCAGTCAGCTGGTTGCTTAGTGAGCACAAGCTTTTCAGAAGTGTAATTTGGCTGAAGACGCAGATTAGCAGCCGTCTTATGGCTACCACCACATGACAGCTAAACCATTACAAGCAACAGATGTCACCCTTTGTGGTTTTGTCTCCCTTATGTTTTAGCCCATGACCTTAACAGGGATTTTTGCAATGCTTTCAGAGAGAACGCCAGTGTGAAGTGGAAGCATTGGTTGCTACAAGTGCAAAGTTCTGTAGTTTTATTGAGGATTTTTTTTTTTTTTTGAGACAGAGTCTTGCTCTGTTGCCCAGGCTGGAGTGCAGTGGCATGATCTCAGCTAACTGCAGCGTCTGCACCCCAGACTCAAGTGATTCTCCCACCTCAGCCTCCCAAGTAGCTGGGACCACAGGCGTGCACCACCACACCTGGCTACTTTTTAGTATTTTCTTTTCCTTTTTTTTTTTTAGATGGAGTTTCACTCTTGTTGCCCAGGCTGGAGTGCAATGGTGTGATCTTGGCTCCCTGCAACCTCCCACTCCCAGGTTCAAGCGACTCTTCTGCCGCAGCCTCCCAAGTAGCTGGGATTACAGGTGCCCACCACTACACCCGGCCAATTTTTGTATTTTTTAGTAGAGACGGGGTTTCACCATGTTGGCCAGGCTAGTCTCAAACTCCTGACCTCAGGTGATCTGCCTGCCTCGGCCTCCCAAAGTGCTGGGATTACAGGCATGAGCCACTACTCCCGGACTTTTTTTGTATTTTCTATAGAGATGGAGTTTCGCCATGTTTGCCCAGGCTTGTCTCGAACTCCTGAGCTAAAGGAATCTGCCCGCCTTGGCTTCCCAAAATGCTGGAATTACAGGTGTGAGCCATCGTACCTGGCCTGAATTTTGCGTTATATTGATTGGGTTTCATGGTCAGCATAAAGTTTTTGCCTTCATAGCATTTCCAGCACAAGGGCTTTGCAAGAAACACACCATGGTCCTTTTCTGTGTCCCTGGAGTTCTCTACCTCACCATCCCCCTACCCTTCTTGGAAGAGTTGCCTGGTGACACTTATGAGGCTGATTCAAAGCTCTACAAAATTTATGCAATGATTTTATTACAGAGGCAAACAATACTGATTTCTGCTGTACACGTGGGCTAGCTGGCAGAGGATGGTCACATGTGCAACTTCCTCTTCTGTGCTTTTGGCCAGGTGCGCACCTGGGAATGTGTCTTTGTGGCTCACTGGAGTGAACATGCACACGGCCTGAAGGGAGGAGAATGGAGCTCGCTGTGCAGGAGCTGACGCCAGGCTCTCAGCGTCGTTTGGAAGTGGCTCTGAACTGGCTAAGTGGCTGTCTGCGTTGTATTTACTCATATCATCTACAAAGTAGAGGCTGCTCTAGGGTTCTCTGAGGCTTCTTTTTCCTGGCCAGGCTTGTGAGTCCTGGCTCCTTTGGTATATCAAACACTTCCTCAGCAGGTTACATCCACGTCATGTGTGCATCTGATTATCAGTGGCTTTGTTGCCCACTGAGGAAAATGTACCCTCCCTCTCCAAGTGACCAACAAAGGCAGTTTAAGGTCATGCTGCTGCTCTCTGTAGGGTGGGGCTTGGGCCTTTTTGATTACCTTCTGCCACAATGGAGCATGTAAAATCTTCTAATATCTGGCACCCATGAGGAGGTGCCCCTGATTAGCCTCTTCCAGGGTGGGGTATGGGGCATTTATGCTATGTAGATAGGATTTTCCCAAAGATGAGAGGAAGCTCTCTCCTTCTGTCCATTTGGAACTCCAGGAGTGGCATGCCTTGTCTCTCCACATAGTGTATTTTCTTCTCTTAACTCTCCCAGATGGTCACATTTGGATTCTCTCAGAATCTTCCTGATTTCCGTGAAAGCTCGGTCACAGTACCTTAAGCTCAGTTGGAGAAGCAAAGAAGGGAGGTTAATCATCACGTTTGCTCATTTCCCCTGATGTAGACTTATCATACCCTTTCATAAAAGCTTCAAAGGTCATTAATTTGACAAATGGTACTGGCTTTTCTTTCTGCAGCCTCAACAAATACTGTTTAACTTGTTGGAGAAAAGGCTAGTGGCACTGTATGAGCAGGGCGATAATGCCTCTTTGAACAACACAAAGCAAACATTAAGACAGCAGACATTGAGGGAAATCAAGTGTGCCCAAGTAACGGGGCCAATTTCCCCAAGCACAGTTGATTCTCATGCTATAAGATAGTCTTCCTCACCCCAAAAATCTGAGTAGCCAGTACTTCCTAATGATTCAGACTATTCTGTTTCCATATTAATGGCATTTTTGCACAGTTTGCTTTATTAACTTGAGCAAGAATGCTGCATGGTACAACTCCGGGGGGCACCATTCACGCTGTCTTTAATGTAAATCACGAGTCCTAGTCTTAGAATGTCTTGGCTCTTCCAGATGGTACTGAGTGCTTTCATAATTATCACTAAAGGATTGGGAGGTTTCTATATGATTCAGAACCCAAAGTTAATGAAGTCTTGAAAACCTGAAGGAACTGAAAAATGAAATATATCCTGTGGGTTCCTCAATCTACTTTTTGAAATGTCGTGGTACATTGAGGTAAAAATGTTTCCAAGGATAAGTGAGGCCTTAGGTTCTGTTCCCCCTCTGCCACTTACCGTGTGACTTTTGGCAAGCTGTAATGCACAGCAAATGAAAGGCTTTGTCATGATCGATACTTGTTGGGCCATTTTGCTCAGTGTGTTTGAAATGGCCACAAGCCAACATTTCATGAGGCAATGTGTTGAAGCAGAGAAGTTCAAGTGATAAACAGGGTTTCCAATTGTAATTTTAAAAAGTGTAATTGAGAATTGAAGGGGACTTGGAATGAAATTTGTGTAATGCTGTGTGTAAACAGACTTGTACACCACTCTTCCTGTAAAGTCATTTGGGTGTCATCTGATATGAGAGCTCCCTGAAGATGTCATGTTGTGAAGATTACTATGCTTTTTGCAGGGGGATTTAGTAGATCTGGATCTTGAGGACTCAAGAGATTATGTCCTGGCCTAACCTCTCTCCTCCATCCCTTTGCCTCATCAAATTAATTTCAATTTGAACATGGATAGAATGCCATATGGCTTCTAACATCTGAGGTCTTAAAGAAGCAGCCTCTGTTTCACACGCGTGGAGGCATAAATGGAGCTTTGACCTTCATGATTGAGGATTACAGACAGCATTTTGTTTTTATTATCATGTCTTGCATTTCTCTCACATCTCACATAGACTTGCTTTTTTCTTTTTGTGTTTGAGATGGAGTCTCAATCTGTTGCCTAGGCTGGAGTGCAGTGGCACGATCTCCACTCACTGCAACCTCCACCTCGTGGGTTTAAGTGATTTTCGTGCCTCATCCTTCCAAGTAGCTGGGACTACAGGTGCCTGCCACCATGCCCAGCTTCATTTTTGTATTCATATATTCCTTCTCAACAAGCATGTATTGGATAATTACTTATTAACAGCCTTCTCTGTGATAGGCACTGTGCTGGAACCTGCCCTAGAGGTGAAAGGCACAGTTCCCGCCCCGAAAGAGTTTATGGCCAAGGAGAGAAACAAAGGAACAAACATTTACAATGCCATAGACAGAAGTAAGCTTAGGGAGCATTCCCACGGCAACTGTGGTTTCTGGAAAATGGTTGTCGCTTGTTACAGGGATCTCCTTCGAGTAAATGATAAAATCTAAGCTAAGCATGTACATACTCATTCACTGGAGTTCAAATCACGTTTCCTCTTAGAAGAGGTAGCATGATGAGTAAAACAGCACAGAGCTGAGAGACAGAACAGGTGGTTTCTAGTTCATGTTATGCCATTTACAAGCCGTGTAACTTTAGATAAGTCACCGAACCATCTGAGTCTCAGTTACTTTAATGACCAACGTAAACAATATAAATAAAAGTACTTTGTAAAATGTAAAGCACTATATAAATTTTAGAGATTGATATCAGAAAAACCTTTAGTTTGCTGCATGCACACAATATATAGCTGAAGAATAGTAAGCACAACTTTTATCTTGGGCCTAATTTTTCCCTGAAGGGACACTTTTCTTAACCATACACATAAATCACATTGCGATGTCCAAAACTATTCTTTTTACCTAAATATCCAGTCACAAGACAATTAGCATGCGTTTTAAACTCTCAGTTTGTATATTAGCATGGTATTAAAATCTCTACAGATCAGCCTAAGAATAATTTTTCAGAGAATGATTTTTCCTGAGGTGTGCATACGAGTGGCAAGGCTACACTTTGCTTTGATTTCACTACACACGAAAAAGGAAAGTTCTTCTCTACACTTTCCATACACCACATACCCACATTTGATTTACTTTTTAAATGACTCAACACTAACAATTCAATATGACTTTTGCTATCTTAGAAGTACAACATCTTGGGATTATAACTTTCAGAAAATAACTGCACAGATCAGGAATGCTCATGTTACTTTCCAAACCCTGGTAAGATATTTGTATAAGGATTGGGGGTTAAAACATGTATTAAAATAAATGTTCCTCTCTGCAATATTATTTTTTGTTGAAATTTATTGAAGCACCATAAAGAAAGGGAAGAGGAAGGAAATTTGCAATTACCGAGTACTTATTGTGTGCTAGGACCTGATCTAGGGAATTTACATACATATATTATCTTATTAACACAATTCTCATGAGGGAGATAATATCATCTCTATCTTTTCTGGATGAAGAAAGGTTCAGAGAAGTTAAAAAATTTGTTGATGTTCACACAGGTAGTAAGTGGAAGAGTTGAAATTTGAATTCATATTTGTCTGATTATAAAGTCCTCCCCCATTTTTACCTAAAAATGCTTCCTTTTCTACATGTATAATACACGAACATTGAACTGCCATCATATAAAATGCTGTACCAGTTTTACTTACCTTCCCAAGGCGAGCTATGAAATGACAAAGACAGCAAGACTCTAGAATTGAAACACTTGGACATATGAGTATTTTGAAGTATACCCCTGCAGTCTTTCTGGAAAAAAAATATTCAAGGACTTTAAGAAAATAAAAAATATATTCACGGGATAGAAAAAAAAAAAACCAGTAACTTATGGGTCAAAAACCTATGGCTTAACAAAAGAGGAGTCAAGCTTCAGGTAGGATGGTTCCAGGTACCTAAGCAGTGCCTTAGGTCCTGGTTTCTCTTCATCTATCACTAGATACCACCTTGGCATCACCTTCAATAAGCCTTCTTCACTAGATGACTTCCACGAACTTCAGGCTTTTATCCCCCAGAGTTCAAGATAAGAAAGAGAAACTATCTTCTAAATTGCAAACAGAAGTCTTGGGCCTGATTCTTATTGGTCCAAATTGCATCATGTGCTCATTACTGAGCCAATTAATCTGGCCAAAGGCTGTTGATCCTCTCCTCAGCCAGTCCAGAGTCCTGCAACTGCCCTAGAACTCGGGGAGAGGGCAGGAGGAGTAGAAGTAGGTCCAACCAAAGCAAATGGACTGAGACTGAGAGACGAGTGAGTCCCCAGAAGAAAACCAGTTTTTTCAACAGAAGAAAAGGGAATAGATGCAGAGCATTAAAAAACAGTAATGTCTGGTGACTGTGGTCAATAATAATTTAATTGTACATCTAAAAATAACTATAAGAGGCTGGGTGCAGTGGCTCATGCCTGTAATCCTGCCACTTTGGGAAGTCGAGGCAGGTTGATCACTTGAGGTCAGGAGTTCGAAACTAGCCTGGCCAACATTGTGAAACCCCATCTCTACTAAAAATACAAAAAAATTAGCTGGGCGTGGTGTCAAGCACCTGTAATCCCAGCTACTTTGGAGGCTGAGGCAGGAGAATTGCTTGAACCCGGGAGGTGGAGGTTTCAGTGAGCTGAGATCGCGCCATTGTACTCCAGCCTGGGCGACAGAGCAAGACTCTGTCTGAAAAAACAAACAAAACCTATAAGAGTATAATTGGATTGTTTGTAACACAAAGGATAAATGCTTGAGGGGATGGATATGCCATTTTCCACTATGTGATTATTACACATTGCATGTTTTATCAAAATATCTCATGTACTCCATAAATACATACACCTACTATGTACCCACAAAAATTAAAAATTAAAAATTAAAAAAACAACCCCCCAGTAATGCCTCTACAAACAATGAACAAATCAGGAAAATTGTTAGTAAAGATTAAATAATCACTGATGATGTTAATGTAACATTTGATGCAATTGTTAAATGTTAATGTACCAACAATTTGTAAATAAAATTCCAGATGTTTTTAACACATACTTGAGGCTCAGTAAATATTTGTTGAATGAACAAAAATGAGATATTGGAAGGTTTAGGGTGGAGGAGGCAAGGGAAAAGAGAAATAAGAGCATTCCAAATGCCTTGTCTTGTTAAGGAAAGAGGTTGTAGATACTGAGTAATCTTGGTGTTGATAGGAATATATACATTTAAATATGCTTTTTAATCATTCAAGGATAATCACTATTGAAATAGGAAAAAGATGTAGAATTTCTAAACCACTAGATTTTAAAAAAAGGACCACAGAAAATTTGATCAAGCCAGCAAAGATCAGATTGAGAAAGAAAAAGAAAGAAATCGAAATACATTTTAAGACTCAAAACACCAATGATATGAATGGGCTAGATTACATTATTAAAAAGTAAGTATTCTGTTTGGAGACAAATCAGTTTTATGTCTTTACAAGTGGCAAACTTAAAACAACACACAATAAAGGCAGGGATAAATAAAAATTAAGTAAGTAATAACAAAATAGAAAGCAGGAATTGCACAACAAAGAACAGAATCAGGGGAAAAACATTAAAGGGCCACTTAGGATATTTTATAACTATAAATGACACAATTAATAAGATGTAACCATCATAAACTTTACAATAAACAATAGAGCAACTAAATAAGTTAAGCAAATTTTGTTAGACATACCAAGAGTAATTCTTTTAAAAATTGTAGGAAAGTTGAACTCATCTCTCAGAAATGGGAAAGTAAGTAAAAGAAAAATAATAGTAAGGACATAGAGGATATGAATAACGACATTTTACAATGTTTGATTTTATATATTTGTTTTTTAAAAATCAAATCTAGCACTTACTGTGTGCCAAGCAGTATTTTGAATGCTTTATAAATATGAACTCATTTAATTCTCATAATAATCCTATAAGACAGAAATTTTACAGATTGAGAAATCAAGGCATGGAAAAATTAAATAACTTGCTTGAAGTCACACAGCCAAGTGAATGGCAGGACTGCATTTGGCTCCACAGTTCATGCTTTTAATTCCTATACTCTAAGTGCACACATATATTGACCTTTGTACTCTGTGGTAAAGACTATTTGGGCTCTCCATATTTGGTTTTTATCTTCCTCTTGAGCTAATGGGAAGACTATGTTTAACAACCCTCTTGTAGTAGGGAAGGGTGAAGTGATTAGTGATAGCCAATGAGTTAAATGACAAAGCATTTAAAAGCTGGTATTTCATCTCAAAACTCTCTTCTTTCTTGGTGACAGCCATGGATTAAGATGGCAGAGCCACAAGATGGAAATTGCCCAAATCTCTGAGTAACCACACAGAAAACCACATGGGGAGGAGCTGCCCTGGAAAGTCTCCCAATGTATGTTGAACTTAGAGTGAAAGTGAAGTAAGCCTTTATTGTGTTAACATAATAAAGGGAGAATTCGTCATTGCAGGTGTGTTTGCTCTATCCTGACTGTTACATACCCCAAAATGGAAATGTTACATTATTTTCAAATTAAATGGAATATCCGTAAAATTTGATGATGTGATAAGTCACAAAGAACATTTTCTTAAGTACCCCTAAGTAGAAATCATACCGGCACACTCTCGGAGACTTGTGCAATAAAGAAAACAATTTTTTTTAGGGAAAACTAAACATAACCACATGAAAATTTTAAAATAGTGGATGATTTTCCAGGAAAATATTAAATACTAAAACCAAGAAGAGGCAGAAAACCTTTAAAAACTAATATTCATGTTGAAAAGGTAGTAAAAAAAAACTACTACCATCTGTACTTCAAAGCAACAGAAAATAGTGGGAAATGGATGAATTCTATAGAGATAACAAAATTGTTAACAAAACTGGAAAAAACAGTCACACACACACAAAGCAAAACTGCAGACTAATCTCATCTATTAGTGTTGATGCAAAAATTCCAGACAAAATACAAACAAATAAAATTAACTATATTAAAAGATGGATAAAAATATACATTAAAAAACATCATGACCAAGCTGAGTCTATTCCAGGAATGTCAAGTATGGCTTCACATTAGGAAATATTTAATGTAATTCACTACATTAATAGACTAAAGAAATAATTATGTGATCATTTCAGTAAATGTTCACAACTCATTTGATAAAATTGAATATTTATTTCTGAGAAAAAGTCCATTATAGTCTAAATAGAAGAAAATTTTATGAACATGATACTTATAGCAGACGTTCTTCTTTTCTTTTTTGAGGCAGGGTCTTGCTCTGTCACCCAGGCTGAAGAGCAATGGCATGATTGGTCTCCGATCAAATTTGTGCCTCAACCTCCTGGGCCCAAGAAATCTTCCTGCCTCAGCCTCCCAAGGAGCTGTGAGTACAGGCATGCACTACCATGTCCAGCCTTTTTTTTTTTTTTTTTTTAATTTTTAGTAGAGATGAAGTCTTGCTGTGTTGCTCAGCCTGGTCTCCAACTCCTGACCTCAAAGACTCCTCCCACCTTGGCCTCCCAGAGTGTTGGGATTACAGGTATGATTCATTGCACTTGGTCTCCGACATGATTTTTTTTTTTTTTTTTTTTAGCCAGAGTCTTGCTCTGTTGCCCAGGCTGGACTGCAATGGCACGATCTCAGCTCATTGCAGCATCCGTCTCCCGCATTCAAGAGATTCTCCTGCCTTAGCCTCCCGAGTAGCTGGTGCCCACCACCACGCCTGGCTAATTTTTGTTTTTTTAAGTAGAGACAGGGTTTCACCATGTTGGCCAGGCTGGTCTCAAACTCCTGACCTCAGGTGATCCACCTGCCTAGGCCTCCCAAAGTGCTGGGATTACAGGCATGAGCCACCACACCTGGCCGACATGATTCTTAATTGAAATATTTGAAACATTCCCATTAACATCTGGAACAAAACAAGGATGTTATTACTGAACATTGTACTGACAGCCCTAGCTAACACAACAGGATGAAAAACAAATAGATATAAGGTATAAATATTTAAAAGAAAGGATAAGAAGTCCTATTGTTTTTTCCTTGTTTATTTTGTTTTTCATTCATCTTTTTCTTGTAAGGTAAAACACAAAAGGGAAAACTGCATTAAACAAATGTACATTGTATTGAATTGTTAAAAAGCAAATAATTCTGTATTCATCACCTGACTGAAGATATAAAACTTTTCCAGTCATCCAGAAGCTCCTCTATAAGCCCTCTCTCAATATGACTCCTGCCTTTCCCCAAAACAAACCACTATCCTGATTTTTATAAAAGTCACTTATTTGAAAAGTGCCATTATTTTTTAAAAATTATTATTATTATTATTATTATTATTATTATTTTGAGGCTGAGTCTCTCTCTGTTGCCAGGCTGGAGTGCAGTGGTGCGATCTTGGCTCACTGCAACCTCTGCCTCCCGGGTTCAAGCGATTCTCCTGCCCCAGCCTCCCAAGTAGCTGGTACTACAGGCACCCGCCACCATGCCCGGCTAATTTTTGTATTTTTAGTAGAAACGGGGTTTCACCCTGTCCAGGATGATCTCGATCTCTTGACCTCGTGATCCACCCACCTCAGCCTCGTGATCCACCCGCCTCAGCCTCCAGAAGTGCTGGTATTACAGGGATGAGCCACTGCGCCAGGCCGAAAAGTGCTATTATTTTTTTCAGGTGCATTTTCAGATGATATGGTTATATACATGGGAAGTCAAGAGACTTACCTGACAGGCCTAATAGAACCAATGAGTTCAGCAAGATGAACTTTGCTCCTACAATCACTCTCTTACTTTCCTTAATTATTTCTTCTGCCCTACTAGAACACTCTCTCTCTAGATTGCCTATCTTAAAAAAACAAAAACAAACCAAAAAACTCCTCCCTTTACCTCGCATTTCTCTCCATTTTTCTGCTCCCCTTTACGATGAAACTCCCAAAGGAGCTCTGTGACCTAATCTCATCTCTGCCCCTGTAAATTGGATTCCCTCTGCCCTACACCACTTAAATTGCTCATCAAGGATCCCAGTGCTCTCTCTGATGCTGAATCTATTGGTAACACCTCTGTCCTCAGCTTGAAGCAGCATTCAAGGTAACTGACGAATCCTTCCTTCTTAAAACACTTTCTCCTCTTGGCTTCTGTAACATTACAGTCACGTTAGTTTTCTCCCTCCTTGGTGTCCACTCCTTCACATCTCCTTTTCTGCCTTCTGCTCCCTCTTCTGAACCTCTGAACCTTGATGTGCTCCGGGGTCCAGTGCTGGCCTCTTTCTTGTCTCTCTGTATATTCTCTCCCTAGGAAATTTCATATATATATTTTTTGAGACAGGGACTAGCTCTGTCACCCAGGTTGGGGTGTAGTGCCACAATCTTGGCTCACTGCAGCCTCAAACTCTTCGGCTCAAGTGATCTTCCCATCTCAGCCTCCAGAGCACCTGGGACTACCATGCCCCTCCTAACTTTTAAAAATTTTTTGTAGAGACAGAGTGTCACTTTGTTGCTTAGTCTGGTCTCGAACTTCTGGGCTCAACCAATCCTCCCACCTCAGCCTCCCAAAGTGCTGGGATTACGGGCATGAGCCACCCCACCCGGCCTATGTACTATCTTTATATATGATCATTATGCCAGTGGCCTCTCCATTTATATCTGTGGCCTCTTTCTGAATTTTAGACTTCCATTTAATGCTTACATGACATCTTCATTTGGATAGCTAGGAGGCATCTCAAATCTAACAAGTCCAAAACAAACTTGATTTTCTCCTCCTTGAAAAGCCTGCTCTTCCTCTTCCCAGTCCTCATCTTTGTAAGTGGAACTGCAACCTACCCAATTGCCAAAAAAGCCTAGGAGTCATTCTTGATCCCTTTTCCCTTACCACCCCTCTATGCTGCCATCAGCTGATCCTAGTGACTCCATCTGCCAAGCATGTGCTCGGTTGGTCCTCCATTCTCCTCATCTCCACTCTACACTTGATCTTAGCCAAAAGGCCGAGAAGTGACTCCTCATCTCCACTCTACCCCACATCCATGACTGTATCTCAGCTGGACCCCTTCAATAGCCTTTCAACTCATCTCCCTGCTTCCACCCTTACTCCTTGCCTCACAACTAATCTCCATCTGTCTGGCTTAGAACTTGGAAGAAAGAGAAGGATGTGATTTTGGGACCCCCTTGAACTCCAGCCTAAAAGTTTGATTTGACTTATAAACAAATTTAAAAAGTTTTGAGATACAAGACATCTGAAATTATATGAAAGGCAAATGAAAGGCTTGGATGACAGCACTGTATATTGCAGACCGTTAATATCAATAATATTTAGGGAGCGCCTACTTATCAACAAGAAAAAATAACCTCATTGAAAATGAGCAGTGAAATAAGTTCACATGTGAACAAATGTCTGAAAAGATGCTTGGCTTTGCTAATAATTAGAAAAATGCTAATTGAAAAATTAGATACTTATTTGTGCTATTGAGATTATCAAACATTAAGGCAATTAAGAACCTCCTCTGTTGAGAAGGATGAGGATGTTGTTTTATTTTCTTTTGAATAGGAATGTAAGTTGGTATAATCTTTTTGGAAGGCAATATGGCAGTACTCCACACCTGGGATTCAGTTCTACAGAAAGGCTAGAATGGATGCATGCACACACACCTATCTGAATATAGGTGCTATCATTAATTTGTCCCGAATTCAACTAATATTTATGGAGAAACTATTATGTGCCTATGTGCTGGGCACTGGGCTAGCCAATGAATATTCAAAAAAAAAAAAAAAGTAAAAGAAGAAAACAGTCACATTTTCTTGCCTATGGGGGATACAAGTGAACAAATGACATGACCGTATAATAACAGTTGTTACACGTTCTCTGAAGTAAAAGAGCAGAGTGTAAAAAGAAAATGAAGAACTTACACTGAGAGACTATTTACTTCAGGGAAGGAATTGACCCGAAGTGAAAACCTAAAGGATGAGAAAGGGGTTAACCAGGTAAAGAGGGAGGGGCCAGGGTGTGCGAGTGAGGACCTTCAGCTTGAAGCACCTAGGAAGGCCCTAACTAAGGCTGGAAGGAGCGTGGATTAGAGGACTGGAACACAGAGCACTCCAATGAAATGCAGTGAGGGATAGGAGAGCGACTGGAT
The DNA here is from genome assembly GCF_028885655.2 of Pongo abelii. Classification (NCBI taxonomy): domain Eukaryota; kingdom Metazoa; phylum Chordata; class Mammalia; order Primates; family Hominidae; genus Pongo; species Pongo abelii. Next base: position 59,160,501 of record NC_071994.2, read on the forward strand.
AAGAGGCCAGAGAGGTGCTTAGGGGCCAGATGTGGGGCCTTTACAGAGAACATGGGAAGGGTTTTAAACGTCATCCCATGAATAATAGGCCAGTGCATAGTTTTAATTAGAGTAGCGACATGATTGTTGTTGCATTTTTTAAACAGGGCAAAAATTATTGTCTAGTCTCTACACAACAGTTTTGGGCATATTTTAAAAATGAGAATGGATAGGAGGAAGTTGATTAAAAGGGAAAAGAAAAAAAAACAGTTAGGAGATAATTGCAGAATTTCAGTGGCAGAAGAGATGGAGAGATGTGGATGGATGCAAGTATATATTGGAGGTAGAAAAGACCAAATGTGCTAATTGATGGGATGAAGGAGATGAGAGAGAAGCATATGCAGGAAGGAAGAAGGACTTGGAGGGCAGGGAGATAAAATTTACTTTTATTTATTGAGGTGAAATTCACATAACCTAAAATTAATCATTTTAAAGTGAACATCTTAGTGGCATTTAGTATATTCATAATGTTGCATATCCACTACCTCTATCTAGTTCGAAAACATTTCTGTCATTCCAAAGTAAAGCCCCTTTTACCCATGAAGCAGTCACTCCTCATTCTCCCACTCCCTCACACCCTGCCTTGGGCAACCACTGCATTGTATTCTTTCTATAGATTTACCTATTCTGAATATTTCATATAAATGGAATCATAGGACATGCAACCTTTATTTCTGGCTTCTTTCACGTTGCGTAATGTTTTCCAGGTCCATCCATGTTGCAGCATGTATCAATGTTTCATTCTTTTTATAAGGAAGAATACTATTCAATTGTATGTATATACCACAGATTGTTTACCTCACTTATCCGTTGATGGACATTTGGATTATTTCCATCTTTTGGCTGCTGTGAATAGTGCTGCTGTGAACATTCTCATACAAGGATTTGTTTGAGTTCCTCTTTTCAGTCTTTTGTGTGCATACCTAGAAGTGGAAGTACCAGGTCATATGTTAATTCTGTGTTTAACTTTTTGAGGAACCAACAAACTGTTTCCCACAGTGGCTGAGCCATTTTATATTCCCACCAGCAAGACAGGATCCAATTTCTCCCAGTTCTCGCCAACATCTATTCTTTTCCTGAGTTTAGTTTGGAACATGTGAAGATGCCAATGTATCATGTATACAAGGTAAATTATTGGATATAAAGGTCTAGAGTTCAGAAGGGAGATCTGAGTTTGAAACATACATTTTGGAGTTGTTCCCATAACAAGGGTACAGGAAAGGAGGTGCAACTGACAAGGGAGAGGGTATAGACTGGAAAGAGAAGAGGGCCCAAATCCTCACCCAGCCACAGGACCCCTGAATACCTGGAGGGTAGAGAAAGAGGAACTCCTAAAAGAAGATCGAAGAGGATCAATCCAAAGGTTCCACCAAATGAGAAACTGAGAGGTTGGAATGTGTCCCCTCTCAAATATGTTCTGCTGGAGATCTGGGGAGTGCAGCGAGGTGTCCTTTACCATCAGTGCAATGAGCACTTTCAGTTTCTCAAAAGCCCCATCTCCAGGTCAGAGAACTCCTTCACCATAGGTTCCACAGATCAAAATGATAGGACACACATAAGGAGAAAGACCATTTCCCATCTAAATACTGCCCAAAGTGTCTAGTTTCAGTGCCTCTCTGTGGTAGGCAAAATAATGGCATCCCCAAATTGTCCATGTCCTAATGTCTAGAAACCATGAGTATGTTATCTAACATGAGAAGAGATTTTGCAAATGTGATGAATGGTTTTGAGATGGGGGATCATCCCAGATTATCTGGGTAGGCAGAATGGGAGCACAGGATCTTTGTCACTGAAAGGAGACAAAGACTTAGATTACAAGATGCCACATTGCTTGCTTTGAAGATGGACAAAGGGGCCATGAACCAAAGAATGCAGTGACCTCTGGAAGCTGGAGAAAGCAAGGAGACAGATTCTCCCCTGGAGCTTCCAGCAGGTACCCAGCCCTGCTGATATCTTGATTTTTAAGTGTCAACTACTAAGGCCTTTCCACCTCAGGGCCAGCATCCCACCTGTTCTCTTGACCTCCTTGTGGATGTGCTCATTAAATGAGTTGGCGCCATCTCTCTTCTTCATCAGGGGTGATTTAAGCCCTCCTGTAGTCCCAACTTTAGGAAAGACATCTTTTTTCTATTTTTAAATTTATTTTTATTTTTAATTTTTGTGGGCATATAGTAGGTGTATGTACTTATGGGATACATAAGGTATTTTGGTGGAGGCATGCAATGTGTAATAAACAGATCATTGAAAATTGGGCATCCATTCCCTCAAGCATTTATTCTTTGTGTTACAAACAATCCAATTATATTCTTTAGTTATTTTTAAATGTGTAATTAAATTATTATTGACTATAGTCCTCCTGTTGTTCTATCAAATACTAGGCCTTTTTCATTTTTTCTGTTTTTTGGTCCCCATTAACCATCCCCCACATCCCCCCATTCCCTGTACCTCCCACTACCCTTCCCAGCCTCTGGTAACCATCCTTCTATTCTCTGTCTCCATGAGTTTAGTTGTTCTGATTTTTAGATCCTACAAATAAGTGAGAACATGCGATGTTTGTCTCTGTGCCTGGCTTATTTCACTTAATATAATGATCTCCATTTCCATCCATGTTGTTGCAAATGACAGAATCTCATTCTTTTTTATGGCTGAATGGTACTCCATTGTGTATAAGTACCACATTTTCTTTATCCATTCATCTGTTGATGGACACAGGTTGTTTTCAAATCTTGACTACTGTGAACAGCGCTGCAACAAACATGAGAGTGCAGATATCTCTTCAATACACTGATTGCCTTTCTTTTGGGTATATACCCAGAGTGGGAGTGCTGGATCATATGGTAGCTCTATTTTCAGTTTTTTGAGGCACCTCCAAACTGTTCTCCATAGTGGTTGTACTAATTTATTATACATTCCCACCAACAGAGTACAAGGGTTCCCTTTTCTCCACATCCTGTCTAGTATTTGTTATTGCCTGACCAGGGTGAGATGACATGTTATTGTAGTTTTGATTTGCATTTATCTGATGACCAAGGATGTTAAGCACCTTTTCATATGTCTATTTGCCATTTGTATGTCTTCTTTGGAGAAATGTCTATTCAAATCTTTTGCCCGTTTTTAATTGGATTATTAAATTTTTTCCTACAGAGTTGTTTGAACTCCTTATATATTCTGGTTATTAATCCCTTGTCAGATGGGTAGTTTGCAAATATTTTCTCCCATTCTGTGGGTTGTCTCTTCCCTTTGTCAATTGTTTCCTTTGCTGTACAGAAGTTTTTTAACTTGATGTGATCCCATGCAATCATTTTTCCTTTGGTTGCCTGTGCTTGTGGGGTATCACTCAAGAAATTTTTGAGTAGACTGATGTCCTGGAGAGTTTCCCCAATGTTTTCTTGCAGTAGTTTCATAGTTTGAGGTCTTAGATTTGAGTCTTTAATCCATTTTGATTGATTTTTGTATATGGTTTGAGATAGGGGTCTAGTTTCATTCTTCTGGTGGATATACAGTTTTCCCAGCACCATTTATTGGAGAGACTGTCCTTTCCCCATTGTATGTTCTTGGCAACTTTGTCAATAATGAGTTCACTGTAGGTGTGTGGATCCATTTCTGGGTTCTCTATTCTGTTCCATTGGTCTATGTGCTGTTTTTATGCCAGTAACATGCTGTTTTGGTTACTGTAGCTCTGCAGTATAATTTGAAGTCAGGTAATGTGATTCCTCCAGTTTTGTTCTTTTTGCTCAGAATAGCTTTGGCTATTCTGGGTCTTTTGTGATTCCATATAAATTTATTCTGAGTCTTTTGTGATTCCATATAAATTTTAGGGTTGTTTTTTCTATTTCTGTAAAGAAAGTCATTGGTATTTTGATAGGGATTGCATTGAATCTGTAGATTGCTTTGGGTAGTATGGACATTTTAACAATAAGGATTCTTCCAATCTATGAACTTGGAATAGCTTTCTGTTTTTTGGTGTCCTCTTTAATTTCTTTCGTGAGTATTTTATAGTTTTCATTGTAGAGACCTTTCACTCCTTTGGTTAATTCCTAGGTACTTATTTTATTTGTGGCTATTGTAAATGGGATTACTTTTTAATTTCTTTTTCATACTGTTCACCATTGGCATACAGAAATGCTATTGATTTTTGTATGTTGATTTTGTATCCTGCAACATTAGTGAATTATTTAATCAGTTCAAATAGTTTTTTGGTGGAGTCTTTAGGTTTTTCCAAATATAGGATCATATCATCTGCAAACAAGGATAATTTGACTTCTTCCTTTCCAGTTTGGATGCCCTTTATTTCTTCTCTTGTCTGATTGCTCTAGCTAGAACTTCCAATACTATGTTAAATAATAGTGGTGGAAGTGGGCATCCTTGTCGTGTTCCAGATCTAAAAGGAAAGGCTTTAAGTTTAGGAAAGACATCTTTGACCTCAGCTTGGTTCTGAAAGGTCTCTCCCTGACCAGTATTTTCTATGGCATTGAAGTAAGAGCACTGGATTTAAAATCAGACACTTTTGCTTGATTATTGGTGGTACTTACTAGCCTGTGCCAGAATAACATCTTAGAGCCACCCCTGTGCTTCAATTTCCTTATCTGTAAAATACAAATAATATTTACCTCATAGAAGCATTATACAGATAAAAGAAAAATGCATAGAAAAGCTGTAAAGGTCCTGAGCTTTAAAGTACATCCATACTCAGCAAAAAAGAAAACAGGAAAGAAAAGGGACAAATCACTAATACCTGCATGAAACTCAAAAGCATTATGTTAAGTGCCAGAAGCCAAAAATCTGTACATATTTCATGATTTCATTTCTATGACATTCCAGAGAAGGCAAAACTGTGGAGACAGAAATCAGATCAGTGGCTGCCAGAGGCTGGGTGTGAGGTGAGAGACTTGAGACAAGGGAACTTTCTCGCAGTGATGGAAATGTTCTATATTTTGATTGTTTGGTGGTTATACAACTATACATGTTTGTCAAAACTCAGAATTGTACACCTCACAGGGTGAATATTACTGTGTGTTAATTATACATCAATAAATCTTACTTTTCAGACATTGGAGAAAAGAATGTCCTGTAATATACTGTGTTACGTATACAGTCCTTTGGGATAGGAGCTCATCGACTGGCTACTCAACCAATAAATACCTATTCCAAATTTTTTGTTTCTATGTCCTGTTGTTCACAATGGTACGTAACATGATTTTTTGCTAATATAGAATGCTTCTTTGCTTGCAGCTTAAAATTTTTTTTAATCAGAAGGGCACTGAACACTTCCCTTCTAAAAAGTTCAACTGTTGCTGTGCCTCAAGGAACGGGGGAAAGCACCAAGGGAATAATGAGGCAGGACTGGGCTATTAAATAGCCCAGAAGCACAGAGAGGTGTGGGAGGTGGGGGGATTCTTGCTTTGGTCTCCAACAGGCGAGAAGCACTGCAGTCCTATAGCAGGTCATTGTGTCGATAATAGACGTTATCTTGGTTTGGAGAGAATGTCCAACTCTGGATTGTTCAGTGTTAGTCAGACTTCTGTGGTTGAGGATGGCCTAACATTCACTTAATTAAAACACCAGTCAGATACACGCAGAGATTGAGGCGTGCAAATCTCTGGGAGCAGGCGGGGCTCAGCCGCCGCCGCCCCCCCCGCCCCCCCCGCCCCCGGCCCGGTCTGCCGGGAGGACCCACGCCCCACACCTGCCGGCCCTCCCTTCTCATTGGCTGCTGCCCGGCTGCTCCGACGTCGCTTCTATAAGAGACAGGCAGCGCGGGGCAGTCGGCCGGCCAACTCAGCCTGCTGGCGCCCGAGGTGAGTGAGGCGGCCCTTCCCGCGGGCACCGGGGACCGCCGTCGAGGCTTTGGCGGCGCTTGGCAGGCGCGGGGCTGGGCAGAGTCACCCTCCTGGGAGGTAAATTGGTGGTCTTGCGGAGTCAGATTTGGGAGGTCGGAGTTGTACCCCTGTAGACGCTTACTCTTCTTTCCTCCTACGCTGTTTGAGGAGAAAAGACACTTTTTGAGGGCCTCCCGTGTGCCAGGAGCAGACTCTTTACCCATCATCAGATTTCACCTTCACAACAAACTCTGGTAGATATTTCTTGAGTCCCCAGATGAGGAAACTGGGGTCCAGAGTCCAACCCAAGTCTGTGTGACTCCTCTATGTTGGCAGAAACAGATTTTTCTTCCTTCCCTTCCTCTCCATCAAAGGGCAATATCTCTTTTTTTCTTCTCCTCCCATGAAGGGAAGCCTCCCTTAAACGGCCTCCCGAAGAAGAGGGAGTCTCAGATGCAAAGCTTCTCAGCATCGCACTTACCATCATCACCACCATCCCAACAGTCGACTGAGAGCTTTTTGCAAGGTCGCAATTGACAAAGAGGACTAGGTCCTTGCGGTTTAGAGTCAGCTAAGAGTCCAGGTAAACTCAACCTTACCTTTGGCGTTTGATTTTCAGAGGTTTAAAATGAACTTCCCATTGATGTCCCACTCTACTTGACTTAGCAGGAAAAAGACTAGAGTTGAACTTGCTAACCCAGGAAAAGTTTGTGCCTGTTAGTTAAAAAAAAAATAAGGTAGGTGTGTGTGTGTGTGTGTGTGGAATTCTAATATCAATGTTTCTGTAAAGTTATAATCTGTGGTTTACGTATGTTATCACTGAGGTCCATTTGTACATGTATTATTAGATTATCTCCAGATAGGGATGTGTCTTCTATTTCCATTTTCTCTGCCAGTGCCTTTATTTCCTAGAATACTGTTTTTCATGGATAGTGTTTTCTTTCGTATTTCATCTCCACTTTCATCCTCATTCCCACTCCTTATTTAGAAAAGAAAATCAAGACTCTCTAGAGGATTCCCTCCCTCTGAAAGAATCCTTCTTGCAGTTTTTAGTTCTGTCTTCAAACAATGTCCATGCTTTCAAAAGACTAATTCAGTAGTGCTTTGTGCTTCCTAGATCAGGTAAATATAAATTACACTTGTTTTACTGATTAAACTAAGGGAAGAAAAGAGTTGCTTATTGTATATGCCTTGACCTCTATCAAGGGTCGGGTCTGTTGATCTTCTGAGTGTCTTCTTGGTATTTTTTCCTTATTTCCAGTGGTGTGTCCTGCACAGCAGTGCATCCTTAGGCCAGGAGACGCAGTAGGAGAATGACTCTCTGCGTTTCATGAGAAAAGGGTACCAGTTGGTATTAGCTGATCACAGTGTTGCTTTAAAAATAAAATGCTTATGTATTGATGAGGCACCAATTCAGACAAGTGTGACCTATTTTATCTTACCAGGTTAGTATTGTGGGTTTTTTTGTTTTTTTTTTTTCCTGAAAGAGGAAGAGGAGGTAGGTAGGTTGAAAGGGGAAAGGAAAAAGTAACAGGGCAAAATATTGAGGTTCTGGAAGGGGTTTGGGGTTAATTGAATGGAGGAAAAAATAACTGATGCCTCATAAGCTCTGTCAACCAAGCAAAGTTATGGCCAAGTTTTAGTAACGATCAAAGATCTATGTCCTGTGAGATTATTTTGGGGTGGGGGGAACAAAAAAGAGGGTGAGAATTTTCTTCTAGTTTTCTACTTTCTTAGGAAAAGTTCTTTTTGAGAACCTTCATTTTTATCATGACTTAAACAAGGAGGAGTGTTTCCACATTTATTTATTTTAATTTTTATTTTTTGAGATGCAGTCTCGCTCTGTCACCTGGGCTGGAGTGCAGTGGTGTGATCCCGGCTCACTGCAACCTCCACCTCCCAGGTTCAAGCCATTCTCCTGCCTCAGCCTCCCGAGTAGCTGGGACTACAGGCGCGTGCCACCACACCCAGCTAATTTTTGTATTTTTAGTAGAGATGGGGTTTCACCATGTTGGCCAGGATGGTCTCAATCTCTTGACCTCATTATTCGCCCGCCTCGGCCTCCTAAAGTGCTGGGATTACAGGTGTGAGCCACTCACATCTTAATATAATAATGTATGTCTTTCAATAAATCAAAATAATATAAATGCTTTGCATATCATAAATTTCAATTAATGTATCCTTCACCCTCCTCTCCCCACACCCACTAAGGAGATGTTGGCACAAAACTTGATCCATTCCAGAATCAGGTAAAGAAAATAATTATGAACCCTAAAGGGATGGAGCCATGACTGTTAGTACCTTCACACAATAGCAACTTCCAGGAGAGCTTAGGGGCCAGTTTTGAAAATCGAAGGAAATTCTCTTTTTTTTTTTTTTTTTTTTTAAGAGACAGGGTTTTACTCTCACCCAGGCTGGACTGCAGTGGCACGATCATGGATCACTGCAGCCTAGAACTCCTGAGCTCAAGCAAGCTTCCTGCCTCAGCCTCCCTAGTAGCTGGGACTGCAGGTGAAAGCCACTATGCCTGGCTAACTTAAACAATTTTGTTGTTGTTGTTCATACATCTCACTATGTTACCCAGGCTCTTCATAATAGTTTTTGTTGTTGTTGTTTGCTTGTTTTTGTTTTTTGAGACGGAGTCTCACTCTGCTGCCCAGCCAGAGTGCAGACACAATCTTGGCTCCCTGCAACCTCTGCCTCCTGGGTTCAAAGGATTTTCATGCCTCAGCCTCCCGAGTAGCTGCTATTACAGGCATGTGTCATCATGCCAGGCTAATTTTTGTATTTTTAGTAGAGACGGAGTTTCACCATGTTGGCCAGGCTGGTCTTCAACTCCTGACCTCAAGTGATCCACCCGCTTTGGCTTTCCAATGTGCTGGGATTACAGGCATGAGCCACTGCGGCTGGCCTCATATGGTTTTATATGAAGAGTTTTATTCCAAGCTCCAAGAGATTGTTGAAAGACAAATTATCAGGAGATCTAGAATTCTGTTAGTGTTACCACTGACTGGAAAAAATCAGTGGTAACTTTTCTTTACTGTTCTCTGATCCTTGCTGCCAGTTCTTAAAGTTGATTTACATGAAGAAGCTAGTGGTTGGCCAGGAAATAGCTTATATTTGCAGAATCCTCTTCCTTCTGCATGTCATGGTGATGGTATCAGGAAACATGAGGACTCAGTAACTATAGGCTAACTCAGTACATTTTACTTTGGGGTCTTTGTCTATTTGTTTGCAAAAAAACTGCTGAATTATTTGCTTGAGATTTGGAATTTAATACACTTTAGGGGTTTTCTAATAAATTAATGAAACTGAAATCACCTTGATACAAAACAATACTGACATTTTATATCATAAAGCAACTTTTCCAGATGCTTGCTATTATAAGAAATATGTTAATCATCTTGTAAAATGCCTGATTCCTAGGGCAAGAAAAAATCTTAGCCAGAGGTATTTAGAATGTCTATTTCATTACTTGAACATTTTCTCTTTTTTTGAAAACTCGAAAATTTGGGACATATTCCCATTTATTTGAGATAATACTTATTGAGTACTTAGTGTAGGTTAGCAACTGTTCTGAGAGTTTTATATAAATTATAACTATTTAATTCTCATAACAATACGTTTATATATATTTAATCCTCCTTATAATCATGAAAGTGGTGTTAATTATCCTCCCTCCAAGTTTGCAAATAAAGAGATTGATACCCATAAAGATTATAACTTGCCTAGATGGATTTGCAGAAAGATTTATTACTAGCAATTTGTTATATTATTTTGCATCTCTTTTATTGTTTACATTTTCACGCTATAGGACAACGTCACCCATACTCTGTGTTTGATAAGAAAAGTCAATCTTTGAGTGGTAATTGAATGGGTAAGAAATGTTTCTGAAGGTTTTCACATCACTAAAAACATTTTGAGAATGCTTATCTGAGGCCATCCCTGAATTTTTAGCCCCAGAGCCACCAATTTGTAATTTTCTGTGTATACTTAAGTTTACCTTAAGAAATGGTCACTTCCTTTGAAGTGGAAAGTCTCTTAAGATCTCATCCATAAATCCTTTCTCAGCAGAGACTCATGGATGGGCTGGAAGCTATATTCAGTCATCTTTAGAAGCACATGGGATATTGATCAAAGGGGTGGGGAGGTGGGAAGGTGAGGGATGGTTGAGTGTACTCCTTGGGTGTGTCATGGCTGGGATCTCAGTGTCCCTTCTCTTCTGCTTATTTGTACTTATTGAGAAGTCTGTCTTCCATTTTCTCCTTCCCCATGAACAAGTGTGTGAATTCTTTGGAGGCAAATTGTCTTGTTTTTAAATTTTTACTGCCATAACTTTGACTGTGGTGCTTTACACGTGTGAATGTGCTTTGGTTGAAATTTTATTCGTTTTACCATTAGTAATTATTTGAATCACAGAAAAATCCACATAATTATTCAGTTTAACTGGCCATTTAGTTTTATAGCATTTGAAATAGAAATTGTTTTAGTTCTACAGACTAATTTGGCATAATTTAAAAATCTTGGTAGTTTTGGAAACTTGAACCTAATGAATTCATAAATGTTAGTTAAATTTTGAATTATGTATCTCTAACTCTTCTTGGTACCTGAAATATCCTAGTTTCTTCCATGAGGAAAGTCTCAGAATAGCACATCATGTTATGATGTTTTAAAACGAGTGGGAATTTTGGATGTTATGAGTTCTTGTAGCTGTTTGGTAACTTAGTTTTATATTAGAAAGGTTAAGTAGCATGCCTGAGGTCATACACTGATAAACATGAGGCCAATGATTAGATATGTCCGACTTCACATTCCGCATATTTCCTCACACTGTTTTGCAGTGTAAATAGGTGGTTAAGAAGATACCAAAGTAGATATCTGGTTCATCTTCTGAGAAGCAGAACTAGAATTCTCCTGGCTAGCAGTTATCCATCTAGTGCACATATATCTAGAGCTGGCCAGGCCTTTAGTTTACAAAATAAATAGAAAGCCTTGTCCCCACTCTGGAGGAGCTTGCTGCCTTGTTAGAAGGTGAGATATGTTCGAATAAAACATTTGGGGAAACCATTTGAGACCTGGTATAATGAAGTGCAAGGCGGGGAGGAGGTAGGCCTTCCTGACTAGTTTAGGCTACAAAATAGTTGGGAAGACTGCAAGGAGCCAGCAGGCTTGAGTCATGCCCTAAAAGAGGGATTGGTTTAGAAAAAAACAAAAGGGAACTACTAACATGTATTGTATGCCTATTCTATTCTAGGCAGGTGTCAGGCAAAGTTTTATCTTATTTTGGTCTCACTAGATTCTTGCAAAGCTTATCTGCATATCCAGGTTTTATAAAAGGTTAAGAAACTGAATCTCCTAGAAGTAAATGAGCCCTTAGTTACCAAATATTGTCTGCATTGTGCAACTTCTTTTTTAGTCCGTTGTTTTTGTTTTCATACTTTAGTTTTAGAGAATTACTCCAAATTCATCATGATTGAAGACAATAAGGAGAACAAAGACCATTCCTTAGAAAGGGGAAGAGCAAGTCTCATTTTTTCCTTAAAGAATGAAGTTGGAGGACTTATAAAAGCCCTGAAAATCTTTCAGGTAAGCATTTTCCATATTTTTGCACAGAATTCTTCTAGAAATGAATCTCTAAAACTATATTTAAAATATAGGGCAACATAGCAAGACCCTATCTCTAAAAAAAAAAACCCCAAATTTAGCTGGGTGTGGTGGTGGACACCTGTAGTTCCAGCTACCTGGGAGGCTGGGGTGGGAGGATTGCTTGAGTCCAGGAGTCCAAGGTTACAGTGAGTGAGCTATGATCACACCACTGCACTCTAGCCTGGGTATCAGAGTGAGATTTCTCTCTCTCTCTCTCTCTGTATATATATATACAGAGAGAGAGAGAGAAATATATAATTTTTATATATTATGTATATAAAAATTATTGTAAACTCTTCGGAGATGGAGTACAAACATTTGTTAAGAACTTACATTTCTAAAATAGTGCTAAATTCTAACAAGGGATACAAACAATTTACAGAAGAGGAGATACAAATAGCTACTTTGAGAAATGGGGGAGAAAAGATTCACTTCATGGATTTTAGAGAAGCAAATTTTAATTTTATTTTAATAAAATATTAAAATTTTATTGATATTTAATCATATATTATTAATTATATACTTGAGATTTAATGATATAGTCATAGTATATTTAATGATATTATTTTCATGTAGCAAAGATTCTATAATGACAGTGTCTCCTATTGTCAGAGCTTCATTGCATTGGAGGTACATTACCCTCCAATGCACCTTTGGCACAAGGATAAATTTGTGTACCATGTAGGGAAACTATCTGGTAATATGTATTATGAGCCTTAAAATGTTCATATTTTTAACCCATAATTCTAATTTCATAAATCTGTCTTAAAAATATGGATCAGTCAGGCAGAACATGAATATTTATTAAGTCCTTACTATGTGTCAGGTACCACACCAGACACTAAGGATGTGGAGCTGGACAAAGTAAACACAGTGCCTGTCCTCACAGAGTATATAATCTAGTGGGGAAGGCGACATTAAACAAACAACTGCAGTAAGTGAATAATTACTATGTGTAAAGTGACATGAAACAGAAGTACCAGATATTCTGACAGCATTGAACTTGGGGGACCTAGCTGAGTTTAAGGGCTCAGGGACACACAAAGATTTATTGTTTATAGGAACTGAAAATTATAAATAATCCATTTGTCCTAATATAGGGGATGTTGAATTGTGATAGCAGAACACCACTGTGGTTAAGCTCTGGTCTCCAGAGACAGGCCACCTGAATTCAAATCCTTGCTCTGTCAGTTATTACCTGGGTGATCGTGGGCAAATTGATTAATCTCTCCACACTTCAGGATTTATGTCCATAAAATGAGAACTCTACCTACCTCATAGGGTCATTGTGAGCATTAGTGGAGTTAATATCTCTAAAGTGCTTAGGATGGTACAGTACAAAGTAAGTGATCAATAGATGTTAGCTATGTTAATAATGATATGACATACTATTATATAGCCGTTCACAAAGAATATTTCAAAGAATTAAAAATCTTAAATACAGATAGTCTAGAAGAGCTTGTAATGAAAAGCATCAGTTTTCTTACCTAACACATACCGTATTCTCAGTCCCACTCCCTAGAGACAACCTCTTTTAACTATTTCTGGCCTTTAGTTTTTTTGGTGGTGAGTTTATGAAATCTAAACATTGCTCTTATATGCCTTTTCAAGTTATCGACTTCACACTATATTCATTTACTTTCTATTATGAACAATGATACTGACACCACCTCCCTCCCTTCCCTCTCCCAGTCCTTCCAAATCTGATAATTATATTATTACTTTTAGCTATTCTATTGATTACCTTTGGGTCTTTAAATAAAATACCTGTATGTCTTCTTCCATTAACTTTTTTTAAATTTAATTTTTAATCAAAGAATAATTGTGCGTAGCTTAAAAACAACTCAACCCATACTATAAAACATATTTTGTAAAAAGTAGTCTTTTGCTCTGTCTCTCTTCATTCCTAAGTTCCATTTAATTTTTTTGCAACCTTATGTGCAGAAGCTTGAGTTAATCACACTTGTTAAATCACATGTACACTATAATTGTTGATTTGTGCAACCTCTTCCTGTTTTATTTCATTCTTCAATTCTATCTCCATTTCTCTCTTCTGATAGAGAGCTGCTCTCATGTTTGATATGTACATTGAATTACTTTTATCTGCACTTTAGAATATGTAGTTTTTGTGTGTGCATATATTAGTAATTTATATAATCATACTGTGCTATAAAGATTCTCTTTCCCATCCAGCACTGTGTTTTTAAGACCTATGCACGTTGCTGTGTGAACATCTCATTCATTCTTCTAACTGCTACATGGTGTTCTCCGGGTGTGTCTCCATCCATTTTACTTATCCCCCGCCTAGTGGAGGCAACCATTTTCAACTCTTTAAACTATTTTTCTAATATTTACTTCCACACTTATAAATTATATGCTTATTCTGCTTCTACTTCTTGATTTCCAAAATTTAGGTAATTGTCTATTGATTTTCAACAGTGAAGTAAAAATTTAAGTTTCTTGACACAACTCCCCTTCTGATGGCCTCAACTTCCTTTCCACTCGTCTAACCGATGTATTTGTGTCCCATTTTTTGTCTCTGTCAAGTTTTAGTGTTTTTATTATTAAGATTATGTAAATATTGTTTAAAGAAGAGCCATAGTATCCACCTTTGTGACTTTTCCTTTCTTGTGCAACAGGATTACAGCATAGTGTTTAAGCACATGGACTGTGGAGCTGGACAGCCTAGATTTGAATTCCGGCTCTGACACTTGTCACCTGTGTGCTTCTGGCCAAACTGCTTAACCTCTCTATGCCTCTGTTTCTGTAACTGAAATATCTGATAGGGAATGTTTCACTTACTACTTCTACTTTATCTGAATTTTCCACATTGTATATTTTTCTAGATGAACTTGGAAATTATTTAGTTACATTTCCTCACCAAATTCCATTGAGATTTTAATTTAGGAATAGTTGACATTTTTGCATCTTTTTTTCTCCAAAGACATAGTTTAGCTTTATATTTATTCAAGTCATCATTTAGAAAATATTTACAAATGCATTATTAATGTAAAAATTTATAAGAAATAGATGAAATGAAACTCTTCTTTACTCTTGATAAATCCCAGTATGTTTTATAACTGACTTCTATCGATTCTGTGATAAATTCTATGTTCCTGAATAAACCTTGCCTATTCTAGTTTCCTAACATCCTCTATCACTCACTCCTCTTTCTTGTTAGCTCATGTTCCCTGATTTTTTTTTTTTTTTTTTTTTTGAGAAAGGGTCTCACTCTGTCACCCAGGCTGGAGTGCAGTGGCACAATCATGGCTCACTGTAGCCTTAACTTCCTGGGCTCAAGTGACCCTCCTACCTCAGTATCTCGAGTAGCTGGGACTACTGGTGTGTGCCACTATGCCTGGCTAATTTATTATTTTTTGTAGAGACGGGGTCTTGCTATGTGGTCCAGGCTGGTCTTGAACTCCTGGACTCAGGTGATTCTTCCACCTTGGCCTCCCAAAGTGTTGGAATTACAGGCGTGAGCCACCACGCCTGGTCTATTCTATCTATTCTTTAAGATTCATTTAAGTTCCCACCCGCTCCATGAAACTTTCTACTCTCTCTTAAGTCGTAATGCTTTTCCCTTTGTTGAGCATCTGCATCTGAACACTCTTTATTTTCTTAATCTTCCATGTGTTAGCCAACTAGATTGTAAATTCCTTTTTGTCTTCCCTTTATATTCTTTGCAGCTCTTACCTAGTTACACAGGTGTTCACTAAGTTATTTTAGGATGCACTGGTTAGTATTGGAGATTATCTGCTCTAACCTTCTCATTTCTTTAGATGAAAAAACTATAGGGTGATTAGTGCTCATGTTGCATTATCATGTCCCCAGCACTCTTCCTCAGCTACCCAAATTGGTAAGAGAACATACCCTCCTCCCACACTTCTACACACAGCACCCCCATCTTAGCCTGACTTGGAAGAGGTCAGAAGAGGAGATCTGGTTCAGCTGTTACTAAGATTGTAGCTTAAGAGATTTGAGGTATTGAACACTCTGTGCTCAAGCTGTTCATCTAATTTTATTAAATGGATTTTTGAAAGGGAAACTCTTCTTTCTCCAGAACTAACATTGGTATCACTTTTTGAAAACTAGCTTTTATTTATGAGAATTTTCAAAAGATTCCTCTTAGCCAGGAAACTTAATAATATTTTGAGTTGAATTCTGATTAATTCTGACAATCTGAAGGACCTCTAGTGTGTGTTATTTTATTGGTTTCTGGAGGATGGGATAAATTTTGAAAACTTTTCTGACTAATACATAATTTTTAAGAAGGAATTATTTTGTTGTTGGCAGCACTAAAAACAGCCTTTTTCCCTTTGGCTGTTCTGAGAAGTGTGAATCTGACTTTTAGTGGTAATTAAAGTAGCCTGCTCAAAGACTATTAACATTTGAGGCAGTTACATGAAATCTTTACCCTGTGCTTTACACAGGAGAAGCATGTGAATCTGTTACATATCGAGTCCCGAAAATCAAAAAGAAGAAACTCAGAATTTGAGATTTTTGTCGACTGTGACATCAACAGAGAACAATTGAATGATATTTTTCATCTGCTGAAGTCTCACACCAATGTTCTCTCTGTGAATCCACCAGATAATTTTACTGTGAAGGAAGATGGTAAGTTCGAAAGGTGAAAATACTACTTAGAAGATGAAACACCTAATGTGTGTCCAGTCTTATATTTATCTTGAAGACATGAAAATAATAAAACACAAGCTCTCCAAATTGCTTATAGTCTGGTAGTGAAGGGAACACAAAATATAGTTGCTCCAGATACCAAAGAAAAATTATAAAGCAACATTTGATCAAGTGTAAGAGAAATGTAAAAGAAAATCTTGGGTATAAGAAACAGCTGGATGTGGTGGCTCATGCCTGTAATCCCTGCACTTTGGGAAGCCGAGAGTCCGGGAGTTCAAGACCAGCCTGGGCAAAATGGAGAGACCGAGTCTCTGCAAAAAATACAAAAACTAGCCTGGTGTGGTGGCATGCATCTATGGTCCCAGCTACTCTGGAGGCTGAGGTGGGAGGATCACCTGAGCCCAGGAGGTTGAGGCTGTAGAGCCGAGCCGAGGTCGTACCACTGCACTCCAGTTTGGGTGACAGAGCAAGACCCTGTCAAAAAAAAAAAAAAAAAAAAAAAAGAAAGGAAAGAGAGAAAGAAAGAATAAGAAAGAGAGAGAGAAAGTAAGAAAGAAAAGAAAAGAAAGAAAGGAAGAGAAAAAAAGACAGACACAATTTGGCATAATCAGAAATTGATTATCTCTCAATTTCCAAATCATCAACATTTCTTGATTTGGCAAACCTATAATTCACAATCCCTGAGCACTTACTAAGTCTCATAAGACTTGCCATCTAGCAGATAGTAAATGAATATTTAAATCTGTTGCGAATGTTGACAGTTGCTGACAACTATGAAATGACACACAATATGTATAGCAGGGGACTTGTCCGTGGCCTTTTAGGAATCAGGCTGCACAGCAGCAGGTGGGCAGCAGGTGGGCAGCAGGCCTGGCGATCCTTACCGCATGAGCTCCGTCTAGGAGCGTGAACCCTATTGTGAACTGCGTGTGTGAGGGATCTAGGTTGTGTGCTTCTTATGAGAATCCAATGCCTGATGAAACCATCTCCCACCTCCCCATCTTTCCTTCTTGGAAAAATTGTCTTCCACAAAACCACTCCCTGGTGCCAAAAAGGTCAGGGACAACTGATGTACAGCATTCCTTCCAAAAGCAAATGAGAAATAAAGCCTTCTAAAGTTTCAGTTACTCAGGTTGCAAAGATAAAGGTTAAGATCTCTGCTGGTAAAAAAATCCTTGAAGTTCACTCGCGGCAAAAGACAAATAGATAATTTAGGTACATTTTATATATGGTACTCAATCTAAAATAATCTCTTCAGATTATGTCCACAGTATTTGAGGTGTAATCAGGACTGCTGTTCATCTGCTATGCGTTCGTACAGCTATATAATTACTAAAATACTTATATATCTCCACTTCTGGCTGGCAGAGAGCTACTTCCCCAAGTCCCTTGAGGGCTTCTCACCATGCCTGAAGCCTCTGTTGCTGCAGATACCATCCCCCCAAGAAGTCCCACACCCATCATTAACAATCAAAGGGTTAACACCTTGCAGAGCAGAAGCCTAGGACTCTGCTGATGTCTATTTTGAGTGATTACTGCTCCTGTTGTATTTGTTGTTAAATCCCTTGAATATCACTCCTGGATATGTTAGAAAGAGCAATATGCTGGGGCAAGAAGAGCTGAGTTCTAGTCCTCTGTCTTCCAAGAGGAGTGAGTTACCTTGGATAAATTACCTCTCCGGAGTTTGATTACCTCATCTGTAAAATGCAGAGGTGTATAGATGATGAAATAGTTCAGTTGATATTTAGGATACACCGACCTTGTGACAGATATTTCTACTAAGAAATAGGGATACAAAAAGACATAGTCTCCACCCTACAGCTGTTTCCAGTCTTTCATGTAAGACGGACATATAAACAGGTACATTATAATAAAACATAGTAAAAGCCTTTAGAGAGAAACATAACATCACGGGAACCCAGGGGACAGATAATTAGCTGTATCTACAGGGTGAGGGAAGGCTTCGCGGAATGAGAAGATCTCATTAGATTTGGGTCTTGAAGGATGTGAAGGATATTCTCAGGAAAACAGAAGGGTAGGGTGGGACAGGGAATGGAAGTGGAATAGCTATTCCAGGCAGAAGAGTAGCATTTATAAAACCCCATAGTCTTACGAGGGCTTGCGTGTCTGAGGAATGGTGAGAAGATCAAGGTGGCAAAGACAAATGATTTCTAAGATCTTTTCCATCAGCAAAAATAAATGAAGTTTTTATTAAGTTTGTACCTTGGTCTGTAAATAAAGTTGTGCATCTTTATTCTGCTTTTGTTGAATAACTAAATATGTAGCTTAAGCATTTTTAAAACTTTTAGTCTGCTTCTAAAGTACAGTATTTCTCCAAAACTTAGAACATCAACCTGAAGACTCAAAAAAAAATTAAAGCTCAGAAATTTTGAATACATTTTACTTTTTAGAAATAGGGCAATTTACTTAACTCGTATAAATCTTGCCTTGATGTACAAGCTAAAATTAAAACTCTCATCCAACTGAATTTAATTTTCTCATCTTTATTGTCTTGTTTAAGATTGTCTCTTCAACTTTTAGTGTTTTTTTTTCTTTAAATTTTACAGGTATGGAAACTGTTCCTTGGTTTCCAAAGAAGATTTCTGACCTGGACCATTGTGCCAACAGAGTTCTGATGTATGGATCTGAACTAGATGCAGACCATCCTGTAAGTATTTTCTTTTTTTTAAGACCAAGTCTTGCTCTGCTGTCCAGGCTGGAGTGCAGTGGCACGATCTCGGTTTACTGCGACCTCTGCCTCTTGGGTTCAAGCGATTCTCCTGCCTCAGCCTCCAAGTAGCTGGGATTACAGGTGCCCACAACCACACCCAGCTAATTTTTGTTATTTTTAGTAGAGATGGGGTTTCACCATGTTGGCCAGGCTGGTCTCAAACTCCTGACCTCAGGTGATCCACCCGCCTTGGTCTCCCAAAGTGCTGGGATAACAGGCATAGACTATCACCCTGTAAGTACGTTTAAGAAATATATTTATAAAAACAATTTAAAGCAAACTAAAAATTAAGGACAACTTTTTTAGAGAAAGTGTTTTTTCTAGACTAAATGAGACATTGTTTTAATCAAGATTTCAACAAGTGGGCCGGGCGCGGTGGCTCACACCTGTAATCCCAGCACTTTGGGAGGCCGAGGCGGGCAGATCATGAGGTCAGGAGATCGAGACCATCCTGGTTAACATGGTGAAACCCCGTCTCTACTAAAAATACAAAAAAATTAGCCGGGCGTGGTGGCGGGCGCCTGTAGTCCCAGCTACTCAGGAAGCTGAGGCAGGAGAATGGTGTAAACCCAGGAGGTGGAGCTTGCAGTGAGCCGAGATGGCGTGACTGCACTCCAGCCTGGGCGACATAGCGAGACACTGTCTCAAAAAAAAACCAAAAACAAACAAACGGATTTCAATAAGTGTTAGTGGACCTCCATATTGGTAGAATTGAGACTAACTGCCTGAAAAACATGTAGCTTCATTTGTTCCAAAATATCTGTCCCATGCCCAGCATTCCTATTATTAAGAGCTATTCAAAAGGTTATACTAAAATGAAGACTGCATCTGCAATCAGTTTTTATTTAAATGAGCATGGGTTATTGGAAAGGGAGATAAATAAAAGTGGGCCAGAGAAAGACTTGCCACCCACACTGCCCACCATGATTGGTTTATTAGGCAGCTGATGAACTAGGAAGTTGTTTCCTGAGAAACTTGTACAGTACAGGCAAGAGTTGGAGAATTAGTAAATCTAGAGCATTTCTGGGAGGGGAGGAGAGAAGAGAGTGCAATTGTGAAGTTGAACTGACCAGAGCTTTAATGTAGCCTCTCTCATGTGTTAGCTGTGTGAATGTGACCTTTTTATACTACCTTAGACAGCCACTAGATGATCTGTCCAATTATTCTATAATCTTATTGAATAACTATTGCAATTAATTGCAGTACTTGCCAGAAAGGAGCATGTAGTCTAGTTGAAAAGCTAAAGCACACATATATAAATAAACACACACAAGATAAAATGTAAAAAGTGCACTAGGTGAAAATTTTGCTTGATTAAAAAATTGCCTTTAAATATACATAAGAGAGCAAACACTTGTAGCTGAAGAGATCAGAGAAAGGCAACATTTCAATTGGGCCTTAAAAGATTTCAGGAGATAAGAAATGGAAAGGAAGAACAATTCAGGAGGGAACAATATGAGCAAAGGTTCAGAGGCAAGAAAATCTGGGGCATGTTTATGGAAAGGTGAGTACATCAGTTTTACTGATCTACTAAGTCCTGCTGATTTTCACCTCCTAGGTATTTCTTAAACGTGTTCCTTATTCATCCTTACTACCACATCCCTTAAACTGGTCTCCCTTCTTCTAGCCTTGTCAACTTCAAACACCTCCTCCTTATCCTCATTAGAATGATCAAAAACCTCAATATGACTGTTATTCATCTTCTCTCTTAAAAATCACCAATGGCTCCTAGGTACATACTTAAAAGAACTGAAAATATATGTCCATACAAAAACATATACACAAATCATTGTAGCAGCTTTATTCATAATAGCAAAAAAGTGGAAACAACCCAAACGTCCATTAACTGATAAATGGATGAAGTATAGTATATTTATATAAGCAAATATTATTGGCCATAAAAAGAGATGGAATACTGATATGTGCTACAACATAGATGAACTTTGAAAACATTATGATAAATTAAAGAAGCTAGTCACAAAAGGTCCCATATTGTATGATTCCTTTTATATGAAATGTCCAGAATAGGAAAATGCGTAGAAATAGACAGTGGATTACTGGTTGCCAGGAGCTGAGGAGGGTTGGGGTGGAGTTGGAGAGTGATTGCTAATGAGCATGGTGTTTCTTTTTGGGGTGACAGAATCTTTCTGAAATTAGATGATGGAGATGGTTGTTTAACTCTGTGAATATCTAAAAACCACTGAATGGTTATTTTATGGTATGTGAATTATACTTCAATAAAGTTATTTAAAAAACACCAGTGGGTTCCCATTACCCAAGGCTAAACTCCAAGCTCCTTAATGGACCTTTAATTTGCAGACCCCAACTAGTTTCAACATGCTCCGCCTTACTCTCCAAGTTTGAGCAACATGGGGTTGCTTGTATTTTCTTAGGCACAACATGCTGTTTTTTTTTTTTTTTTTTTTTTTTTAAATCACTGTGCTATTTCCACTCCTCTTTTGTGTCTTAGCTTGAGAGTCATCACTGGGAAGCTTTCCCTGAACCACACAATCGTCTTAAGTGCGCATGCCGTTCTGTACATATCTGTGCAATATGATGAGACACTTATTGTATCATTTTACAAAAACAGGTTCATGTAAACTCCTTTAAGCCCCAGACTGTGCTTTGTTCATATTGTTTTTCCAGATTTTAGCACAAATTGTAGTAAATCTGTGCTACCTCATAGATCTGTATTAAAGAGATGAGTCTCATTCTCTCTCTTCAGGTGTCCCCTTCTTTCCCAATATTTGCATTTTTTTCTCCTGGGCTTTGATTTTTGATTTTTTTTTTTCAAGATATAGTCTCCCTCTATTGCCTAGGCTGGGGTGCAGCGGCATCATCATACCTCACTGTAGCCTAGAATTCCTGGGCTGAAGCCATCCTCCTGCCTCACCTTCCTGAGGAGCTGGGACAACAGGCATGCACCACCACACTTGGCTAGTTATAATTGTTATTTAAAATTTTTTTTGGTACAGACAGGGTCTCCCTTTGTTGCCCAGGCTGGTCTCAAACTCCTGGGCTCAAGTGAGTCTCCTTCGTAGGTCTCCCAAAGTGTTGAGATTACAGGCCTGAGCCACCATGCTCAGCCATTTTGTCTAAAAAATTTTTTTTCATGAGTATAAATTCTAATGTTACTATTTTGTCTGCCTTTTAAATCATCATTGTTTCTGCAAATGGCAAATGCATTTGCATTTTGTGATAAAATCTAAGACTAGATTCAGTTAAGTCACTATTTCAAATATTAATTACTCTTTAGTATTAATTACTATTACAGGTAAATATAACTGAAGATACAGTCAAATGATTAAGGAAAAAAACCCTCACCCTTGGAAAAGAGCCATGTATTTAACTGGGATGGTGGTTTCCTTATTCTTTAAACCATTTTATCTTTGTAGGCACAATTCTATCTTTGTATCCATTATATCTTTTACCTTTGTAGCTACTGGAGTATAAAGCTGTCATGTAATATTGACTTTAAAATAAAAATGATCATAAATCTCTAAATAATGCTTGCTTATAGTAACAATTATGTAGCCCTTTAATATAATAGCTCTAGTAATAATGAAATGTTTCCCAAATATCATTTGTCAAGTATTTTTTAGTATGGATATTTAAAAACATATCTTTAATTATCAGGGCTTCAAAGACAATGTCTACCGTAAACGTCGAAAGTATTTTGCGGACTTGGCTATGAACTATAAACAGTAAGTATATTTGAAAAAATATAGCCAACCTTGAGACAATAAAATAAGTGAATAGAATAAATTGTGTTCATTTGGTAAGTAGAAAGTAAAATAAGTGCCACTATTTATTAAATGCTAATTCAAAACAACTCCTTCCTTTTATCTCATTAGTGGAGACCCCATTCCAAAGGTTGAATTCACTGAAGAGGAGATTAAGACCTGGGGAACTGTATTCCAAGAGCTCAACAAACTCTACCCAACCCATGCTTGCAGAGAGTATCTCAAAAACTTACCTTTGCTTTCTAAATATTGTGGATATCGGGAGGATAATATCCCACAATTGGAAGATGTCTCCAACTTTTTAAAAGGTAATAAGCTAATTAATTTTTTGTAAGGGGGTTGCTAAACTCTGTTTTGATGATGACAGCATTTTTTTTTTTTTTTTTTGATACAGAGTCTTTCTTTCTGTTGCCCAGGCTGGAGTACAGTGATGCCATCTTGGCTCACTGCAGCCTCTGTCACTGCAGCCTCTGCCTCCTAGGTTCAAGCGATTCTCTTGCCATGGCCTCCCAAATGCTGGGACTACAGGCATCCGCCATCACCCTGCTAATTTTTGTATTTTTGGTAGGGATGGGGTTTCGCCATGTTGGCCAGGCTGGTCTTGAACTTCTGACCTCAAGTGATCCATCCGCCTCAGCCTCCCAAAGTGCTGGAATTACAGGCGTGAGCCACCACGCCCCACAATGACAGCATTTTTAATAGAGGAATAAAGCGTAGTGTTATGGGAGGTCAGAATTTTCCTGTACTCTGTCCTGGTGTATTGGATCCAGGATTGGGCACCACACTGAAGGATAATCATAACCTGCAGCCAAGGTAGAGGAAAGTGAGCAGAATTATATGGGGATTTGAAATTGTATCACATAAGTAAAATTTGAAGAGCTCTTAGGGTGTTTAACCTAGAGATTTAGGGGCTGTTATAGCTTTATTTAAATATTTGAAAGCCATCTTTATAACAGAGGGATTACTGTGTGACTCTAAAGTAAAGGACTGTTGGATAGAAACTTCAAGCTTTTGGCCTAGAATAGAGAATATCTTGTTAAAGAGTGATTTGAAAACAGAATAGGCTGATGAGATGGTTAGTTCCTCATCCGTGGGGGTGTTCATGCAAAAGCTCCACACCCATTATTTGGTAGAGGAAATTCAAACATCTTGGAGAAGGTTGAAGACCTTTTCCACATTAAGATGTTATAATTTTAGCAAGAAAAAAGGTGGTGCTAGTAGAGATATAAACAAAGGGTAAGGACAATTTTATTCCTTTTAATTCTTTATGTTTGTTTGGTCCAGGCCTCTTTTTTCTAGCTAGCATAGGAAGTAAAATGATCAGTGATCTATCTTCAAGGGTTTACAATATTTAAGAAGTATAAATTTTCCCTTTCATCTCAGTAGATAGTCTCAGCAGATTACCATTGTGGAGAAAACAAAGCAGTTATGCTGTGACTCAAAAGAGTTTAGTTTATTTCCATCATGGTCTGAAATTTCTGTCTTTGAGTTTCTTACATAGACTTAAAAAAATCTACATATCTATTTAACTGCTTAACAGTATTCAACAACTATACACAAAACTAGAAGAAATAAATAGGAAAGAGCAATACAGTTTCTACAAGGGAAGAAATTATGTAAGTGGTTTCTATAAAAACTAAACTTTTGAAAAACAGTGATTAAGGGTGATAGAGAACCAATGCACATAATATTGCTGGACTTATAAAGATGGACAAATATATGCTACAGAAGTTGTAACATCAAATTTGCATGAGATTTGGAGGAAATGCTTTGTTATACACACAAAACTGAAAGCTGATCTCTTAGGGTCTGGAGCCTGGGCTGGCTGCAGAATGTGTTGCTGAAAATGCTTCAAGGTCAAATATCAGAGAGAAATCAAAACTAACAGAAAGTTCAAGCAAAAGTTGGAAGGGGATACCTGCACTACTAAATATGGTAGACACTAGACACATTTGGTTGTTTAAAATTTAAATAACTAAAATAAATGTAAAGCAAGAGGTTGGTTCCTCAGTCACACTAACCACATTTCATATGCTCAATGGCTACATGTGGCTAGTAGTTGCCTTATTGGACAGCACAGATACGGAACATTTCTATCACTATGGAAATTTTTACTGGACAGTGCAGTCTGCCCATCAGAATGGCAGCATCCAAATACAACACAGCTGGATGGAACTGGAATACCAGAGTTGTGAGGGTTTGGAATGAAGGCCAAGATTAGGGCTTACAGGGGTCTCCTGAACCACTGAATCCTAGTGGTGGGCCTCTTTTACAGTATGCGTGCAGTCTTGGCTGTTGGGAAATGGAAGAGCACTATCCAGTTTAGATAAAAGAAAGGGACTACTTTACAAGAGATAGTACTGGCTAAAAATGGCAGAGCTTCAAAAATGGTTCTGATTTAAATGAATACATCTTGTTAGTGATTTTTTACAAAAAGAAGATCATCTAGGAGATAGTATAAACCCTTTAGGGAGACAGCAAGGTGTTGTAAGGCATGAGGAAATCTGAGTTCTCATTCTACCTTTATCAACTAATGTGTGGACTTAGGCACATTATTGAGTCTCTGAGCCTCCATTTCATAGTCGTCACAATAAGGAGAAACATCCTTAACTCATATTGTAAACATGAAAGGAGATGTGATATGTAAAAGGTCTAACTCATTGTCTGGCCATAGCAAGTGCTTAATAATAATTAATTCCCCTTAATATGCGTATGATAAATTTTAGTTTCCATGTCTTCCATCAAAGTGTTACTTGGTGCCACTAGCAGAACTAAAATGCTGCAGTCAGGGGTCTATTCTGGTAAAGATTTTGTTTTCTCCTTTGCTTTGCAGAGCGTACAGGTTTTTCCATCCGTCCTGTGGCTGGTTACTTATCACCAAGAGATTTCTTATCAGGTTTAGCCTTTCGAGTTTTTCATTGCACTCAATATGTGAGACACAGTTCAGATCCCTTCTATACCCCAGAGCCGTAAGTACTTCTATTTCAGCCAGGAATTCATCAAATTGTTATTTATTATAATGGCATCTACCTTATGGGTCTTTTTTTTTTTTTTTTGGTGTGTGAGGATTAAATAAATTAGCACATGTGAAGCATTTAGAATGGTACATGGTATGAAATACATGTTCCATGCTCTGTATGTGTTAGCCATTATGATTATTAATTGACAACTTATTAGGTGCTAGCTGCCATTCTGAGCATAGGGAATGTAACACTGAAAAAAATCAGACAAAAATTTCTGCCTGCATAGAGCTTGTATTCCAGTGGCGGATACAGATAATAAACAAACAAGTAAATGTATGCAAATGTTGCATCGAGTGGTGTTGAGTCCCATGGAGAAAAATAAAGCTGAGAAAGGGGAATGGAGGAAAGTGTAGGTGGGTGAGAGTGTGTGTGTGTGTTGCTGTTTTGAAAAGGGTGATCAGGAAAGGCCTTGCTGAGAAGGTGATATTTGAGCAGAGATCTGATTTGGGTGTGTATGTGGCAGGGTTGGGGGTTGGGGGTGGCATGTGGATGTCCATGGGTACCTGATATGCACTTATATGTGTGTGTCTGTGAGTGGCCAAGGTTTTGAACCAAAATTGTTTCTTTATTTGATTAGTGTCCTTTGTGATCCATTACCAAAGTAATATCATCTGATCATTAGAATAAAATATTGGATTTCGATTTGATTGAATGGTTGATTATACACGTATGTTAAGCACTGCAGCATGACAGACTTGTACCTCTATTTCAGAGATACCTGCCATGAACTCTTAGGCCATGTCCCGCTTTTGGCTGAACCTAGTTTTGCCCAGTTCTCCCAAGAAATTGGCTTGTCTTCTCTTGGCGCTTCAGAGGAGGCTGTTCAAAAACTGGCAACGGTATAAATCTGGAATTAACTGTATAGATCAGTAATTTTCACCTGGGGTTGGGTGTATGAGTATCTGTGTAGTTTAAAAGTACATATTCAGAATGACCATTAGAAAATTTGTCTTTGCTTGGAGGTTGCAGTGAGCCGAGATTGCACCACTGTACTCCAGCCTGGGCAACAGAGAGAGACTCTGTCAGAAAAGAAAAGAAAAGAGAGGAAAGGATAAAGAAGAGAAAAGAAAGAGAATAAAAGAGAAGAGAAAAGAAAGGAAAAGAAAATTTGTTTTTGCTCATAATCTTTAATTCAAATAACATTAAAGAAGGATGTAAAATTTTATGGTTTATCAAAAGGAGACATGAGCTTTAAAAAAGGTAGAGAAAAACAAGATTACAATAATAGGTTATCTATCTTTTATTTTCCAATAAAAAGGATAGGTTTCCTTAAAATTATGCTAAAATATTTTTGAGTACTAGGTACAAGACACTGTGCTGGAAATACAAAGATAAGTAAGGCCTGGTTTCTACCTTTAAGGAGCTTATATACTGTTTGAGGAGACAGTTACGTCAAATGAGATAGCCTATAGCAAAGTCCACATTGCTCTGGGAGCATAGAGAACCGGGGGAAGGTTTCCTGGGAGAAGGACATCTGGATTAGCTGATGGAAAATGAGTGATGTGCTCAGCAAGGAAGGAAGAAATGCATCTCAGGATGAGGGCACACAAGGAAAGACAAGGTGGTGCTTGGTGTGTCTCAGGAATCAGCGAGAAGCTGGAGCAGAGTGTCCAAGAGTAGGGGAGGCAGTGTGAAATAGAATAGTGCTTCTAAAACTGTGGTTTGGGGACCTCTGGGGTCCCTGAGACTCTTTTATGGGGTCCTTGAGGTCAAAATCATGCCCAGATAAAAGACCCATTCAAAGCACACAGTGGATTTAAATGTAACAGGCAGTTCATTGACATAATTCAGATTCCACATTGCAGTTGAACTTTTGAGAAACTCTATCCACTTGTTGAGTCTTCATGCAGAGTAAAAGGAGAATATCCACAACTATCCAAAAAGACTATTAAAATATTCAACGCTTTTCTAACTAGATAACCGCATGAAGCCGATGTAACTCATGTACTCAAACAGTATATCCCAAAAGGTTAACTACAGAAGCAGACACGAGACTCCAGCTGTCTTCTAGCCAGACATTAAAAAGGTTTATAACATTGTGAAACAATGCTACCTTTCTTAGTTTTTTGTTTTGTATAATATAGTTATTTGTATTAAAACATTCTTTGTTACCATAAAATGAGTTTGTTAAATTTTAAAATTAATTAGCAAGCATTTTCATCTCAGTTTTAATTTTTAATATGGCTAATATAGCTAGAGATAACCTACACATACACGCACAACAAAAGCTTCAGGGTCCTCTAATTTTTAATAGTACATAAAAGTCATCAGAACAGAAGTTTGAGAAGTACTGGTTTAGAATGAGGCCAGATTGTAGAAAGACTTGTGAACTAGATTGGGATTTTGGACTTTATTTTAGGGTATTTTGGGTCAGTGACTAAGAATTGTAATTTATTTTAAGTTGAATTCTTCGGTGTGTGAGAATAATATTGATGTTCTTTTGCAGTGCTACTTTTTCACTGTGGAGTTTGGTCTATGTAAACAAGATGGACAGCTAAGAGTCTTTGGTGCTGGCTTACTTTCTTCTATCAGTGAACTCAAAGTAAGAGTTGCAAATCTTTGTATATAACCATATTCACCTAATATAATTGATAAAACCTGAAATAGTTTTTGCTTTTGAACAAGAGCTTACTATGGAAAATGCTTGGGGATGTCACTAATCATTACCTGAATGTATTTTTCTCTATTTCCCAATTATATATTATATAATATAATCCAAATGTGTGTGTGTGTATAGATAGATAGATAGATAGATAGAGAGAGAGAAAATCAGAATTTTATAAGGGCATTTATGGGGAACAGCAAGCTACTTCTTTTGCTGGAGTATACTGTGGGTTGAATAGAGCTGTGGAAAATAAGTTTGGAATTGTAGGTTGGAGCCATTGCATTAGTAATACACACACATATGAAATATTTTCATATATTTCTGATATATATGAAATGGTATGTGTATATTTTAAGTAAGAAGTGTTTTAAAATCTTTGCTTACAAAGTCTTGCTGTTTTCTCATCATTTCTGATATGCTAGCAATAACTTCTATAATTTCTAAGGAATTCTTTGAGATTTATTATTTATTTGATGAATAAATAAACTCATGTTTGTTGAGTAATCAATGTGTATGAAACACCATCCAAGGTACTGTCTTGCTTTCAGGGAGCACTTGATGGTGGGTATATAAGTCATACATAGGAATAACTAGTGTTGGGTAGAAAGTAGATGCCATAATACAGGAATAAGTAAATAAAGATCCTTGGGTGCTTTTACACAAAGAAGAGAGGAAGAACAAAGCCATGGAGAGGATCTTGGGGGTATTTACAGGGAAGTGCAAGCCATTTCTTTTGCTGGAGTGTACTGTGGGTTGAATAGAGCTATAGGAAATAAGTTTGGAATTGTAGATTGGGGCCATTGCATTAGTAATATGTTTAGAGGTGAGCCAATTATAGAAGTTGCATGATCTATGAAAATAGATATTATTCTTTGATTCACTGACTCTTTGTCTGCTAGCATGCACTTTCTGGACATGCCAAAGTAAAGCCCTTTGATCCCAAGATTACCTGCAAACAGGAATGTCTTATCACAACTTTTCAGGATGTCTACTTTGTATCTGAAAGTTTTGAAGATGCAAAGGAGAAGATGAGGTACAGTATATCTTCTTCATGCCTTCATTTTCTTCAGTGAAAGATCAGCCCCATTATGGTAACAAGTCACAGAAGTAAGCAGCTAGATAATTTGAAGCCCACAAGGAGCCTTCTGTCTGTAACACATCTTCCTTTCATAACGAGTATCTAGAGTATGTTGTGTATAAGGATTTTGCATAGTTGCAAATATGAATCAGATACATTGAGAAATTGTTTTCTTTCCAATTCTTCCAATCAGAGAGTTTAGTAGTCT
The DNA here is from genome assembly GCF_028885655.2 of Pongo abelii. Classification (NCBI taxonomy): domain Eukaryota; kingdom Metazoa; phylum Chordata; class Mammalia; order Primates; family Hominidae; genus Pongo; species Pongo abelii. Next base: position 59,190,031 of record NC_071994.2, read on the forward strand.
AATAGGGAAAATAGATGATATGCAAATTACTGTATAACAACATGGGAAATGACAAGAGCTTTGGAGAGATACAGATGAAACATTGTTCTGCATTTTATTCAAGAGCAATTCATTTCAGGTGGACAAACAGGGTAATCTTAATGTTATTTGAGAAAGGACTTGAAGGATAGATAATATTTAGATATATTAAGTTTTAGACTGAGAGATAGCATGAAAAAAGGTCAGGATGTTGAGAAATATAGGAGATATGTACAACGTAATCAAAGCTACACTTTATTAATCAGCTAAGTGTGTGGTTAAGAAAGGAGGATGTTGGAGGCAGAGAAACTTTTTAGAAGATTCTTGGAACACTTCAGGTGAAAATAAATGCCTGAACTAAGACAGAAGTAGTAGGAAAAGAAAAGACTTTCGAAGGAGAATCAATGAGACAACATTGAGTGGAAGCGGTCATGAGGTCACATTGTGATGATGGAGATTGATAGGGGTTGAAGTCATAGTCTTTGTCTTTCAGAGAAACCATTAGTTGAGGAATTAGGCCATTCATGAAACTAAATAATAATACTAGTAGGGATTCCTCTAGCATAAATGGCAACTTGTTAGAAAAGGGGGTCCCCTCTGTGTAGACCAGGTGGATTACGAGTTGGATTTCAGCTGCTACTGATGTATAGTTGTCTTCAGCTTCACATTTATCCCTAGGAGTCCCGGACATGATTGTCCGTGGGGGTGCCAAATGAGAGGTTCAAACAGTGGTTTGATAAAGGTGGCAGAACTTTAATGTTTGAAAAAAGGGCAGAATTTAGGTCATTTGAAAGGAGCCTAGAGGGAAACATTCTAAGCGGAAAAATCAACATGTGCAGGAGCTAGGACCATTCCTAGTCTATTTTGGGGTATGTGAGTATGTGTGTGTCTGTATGTGTTATATGTTATATAAACACACAGGTTACATATGTGAGTAGGTATAGTTATATAAGGCATGACTGAGGGATCTGTTACTATGTGGTTAAGTGTTGTAATGAAACAGTTTTACGTCTACTGATAAAACTACAGTAGTTGGTCTCCTTCCTGTAGTCAAGAGATGTATACAGTAATAAATGATTAATAAATCCACCTATGGGATCTTTCCCTAGTAATACTAGGGATTTACAACTACTTTATAACGTAAAGTACTTATAACTATTTTATAACTACTTTAGGTTTCCCACTTGTGTGGGATTCCAGGGGTCCTCTGCAAATGCAATGTAGAGAAGTAGGTCAGATTGGTTGTATGCATATCTAACAAAAATTTGTTTTTTGCCTAGTATGTGAAATAGATTCTGTTGTTTGTTTAGTTTTCATCATTCATTCCCTAGAAATTGATTGTCTCCTATTTGTTTTCTTAAATAGAGAATTTACCAAAACAATTAAGCGTCCATTTGGAGTGAAGTATAATCCATATACACGGAGTATTCAGATCCTGAAAGACACCAAGAGCATAACCAGTGCCATGAACGAGCTGCAGCATGATCTCGATGTTGTCAGTGATGCCCTTGCTAAGGTCAGCAGGAAGCCGAGTATCTAACAGTAACCAGTCATCCAGGAACATTTCAGCATCAATTCGGAGGCCTCTGGGCCATCTCTTGCTTTTCTTGAACACCTGATCCTGGAGGGACAGCATCTTCTGGTCAAACAATATTATCGAATTCCACTTCTTAATGAATCACTAGTCTTTGAAAATTTGTACCTGGATATTCTATTTACCACTTATTTTTTTGTTTCTTTTTTTTTTGGTAGCAGCTTTAATGAGACAATTTATATACCGTACAAGCCACTGACCACCCATTTTTAATAGAGAAGTTGTTTGACCCAATAGATAGATCTAATCTCAGCCTAACTCTATTTTCCCTAATCCTCCTTGAGTAAAATGACCCTTTATGATCGCTTAGAATACCTTGAGGAGTATTACGGCGCTGACTCATACTGTTACCTGAGATCCCCTTATTTCTAAACTATCTGTTACTTATTGCTGAATTTGTGCCAAGCTCAATCACATTCACACTAAAATTTAACAGGAGACCCAGCTGTCTTTGTTGCTAGCATGAGCAAAAGTATAGAGGCCTTTGCACATGGAGGATACCTAGTAAAGAGCAAGTAGTCTAGTTTCAAGTGTAGTATCTTGTAGGGAAATGGGAGTAGCTAAGCCTGGAAAGGTTGAATGGGGCATAATCATTAAGACTAGGCTAAGAATTCGAGACTTTATTTTTTAGGCATTAGGGAGCCCCTTCCCAAGTGACTATCTTCCTTGAAACTTTGTTTTCTTTCAATGACATCACATGATACTGGTTTTATTCTAGACTATCTATCCTACTCATGGGTCCAAGGGAAACTTAGTAGAGATGTGACTTGCATGGGGCTGTACTCAGACATGTGGTCCTAGGTATTATAATGGGGTTGTCCCCAGATTAACAGGAAGCATTGTTATCAAAGGAAGAGTTCAAACTGAGATAAGAGAAGCACAAAGTAAAAGATAGAAAAAACAGTGCTGAGTACTTTATTTCTAAGGTATAAGGTGAGGCCATAAACAGAAAGGTATGCAATGAGAGTAGAGGCTGCAGAAAAGGGGAGGAAATAGAATGTCAGAAAGGTCAAGAAGAGCAGTTTAGGACTGAGACTGTAAGTAATGTAAGGATTGCAAGGAATGGTTTTTATGCAGTCAGCTGTGTAGTACAGGGAGTAAGCAGTCCTGTTATCAATTGGTGAAGCTGAACTCCAAAATACAAACTTATGTCTCTTTAATTTGCCCCTTTCCTCCCTCTAGTCACTAAATGAAGATGTTCTTCAAGTTTCTGTCTTTGCACTTCTATCTTTTTGCTATCTCTTCATGGGGAATGTCACCCAGATACATGACTTCAGTTCTTATTTTGAATGACTCCTCTATTTGCAGTTATAACCCTGACATCTTTCTTGAATTTTTTTGCCCCTTAATTCCAACAATCTCCTGGATGTCTATGCAGATGTCTCATAATTTAGGCCAATGCTGTACAACTTCATGTGGCACCATCCACATAGAATGAATAGGGGTTGTTCAATATGACAGCTCTGCCAAGCATCTCAAATTGAACAGGTCTATAAAGGAACTCAGAATCACTTGAATATCACAGTCCATCAGCTTCCTCTCCCAGTAATTTAATTTCCATTAATGGTATATTAAACATCATATTTTCAATCATTTTCAGGTTTAGTTAGCTACTTAAAAATAGGCTTTTTTTCACATAAATAAATTGTATACCATTTAACATGTTTTATTTCAACAGACTAATAGATCTTTTAATACTTCTTAGTCCTCAAAATAAATTATTAAAAACTTTGTATTTCATGTCATATTATATAAAGAAATAGAATTTTGAAGAATAATTCATGCTGTTTTAAATTTTTACATTGTACATTTTAATAGCTAATCAACTCTTAAGTATACATTTGATGGTAAATAGATGCTAGCTAATCTGGAATCATTTGAAATATTGATTATCTGATTTATAGTTTGGTTGCAAGGAAATCTACTGTAAGCAAATCATAATAGATAGCAAATCTTATAACATGTAGAAAAAAGAAATTAAAAAATAGCAAATAACACAGATTATGCATACTTTATATGGTTATTTTCATACAACTTTGATAATGGCAAAGAATCATACTTATTGAATTTTAAAATGATGATGTTTGAAATCACTCTATGACTAAAGCACATGAGAATAAATGTTAAAGGCACAGCCTTATAATCCACAACTTCAGAACAATGGAAATTTTTTTTTTTTTGAGACGGAGTCTTGCTCTGTCGCCCAGGCTGGAGTGCAGTGGTGCGATCTTGGCTCACTGCAAGCTCTGCCTCCCAGGTTCACGGCATTCTCCTTCCACCGTCTCCTGAGTAGCTGGGACTACAGCCGCCCGCCACCACGTCCAGCTAATTTTTTGTATTTTTAGTAGAGACAAGGTTTCACTGTGTTAGCCAGGATGGTCTCGATCTCCTGACCTCGTGATCTGCCCGCCTCGGCCTCCCAAAGTGCTGGGATTACAGGCATGAGCCACTGCACCCGGCCAAACATTGGAAATTTTTAATGATTTATTTCAGTTCTTCTCACCTCTGGGTATTTGTAATATTTGGTAAATCAGGAGTCCTGAGAGTCTTAGAATTTTCATGCATTTTAAATATATGTCTTCAAAGCACCTAGGAATATGTAAATAGTTACCCAAATGTGAGAACAGAATTGAACTAAAGGCTTCGTTTATAATTTTTTTTTTTTTTTTTTAGACAGAGTCTCACTCTGTTGCCCAGGCTGGAGTGCAGTTGCGTGATTTCAGCTCGCTGCAACCTGGGACTGCAGGTGTGCTTCACCATGCCCGGCTAATTTTTGTTTTTTTAGTAGAGATGGGGTTTCGCCATGTTGGCCAGGCTGGTCTCGAACTTCTGACCTCAGGTGATCCATCCGCCTCAGCCTCCCAAAGTGCTGGGATTACAAGCATGAGCCACGATGCCCAGCCGGTTAATAATTCTTAATCAGTGAATCATTATTCAAAGACATAGTTAATATCCTCATGACTTTTTAAGGATGCTCAAAAGCTGGTCTTCAGAATACCTACATTTCTTTATCTACATATTTTGTCATTTGGAGTTATACAAGTAGTAATGACACACCAAAATGTACATAATTATTGTTAGCTTTTAAGTTGGCTTCCAAATTCAAAAAAGAAAAAAATCCTGAATTCTCTAAAGGAATATATGATAGAGTCCATATGTTAATTCATAGGAAGTGTTTAAGGTACTATGGTCTATTTTGGTCTAATCTTTGCTTTACTATGTAATATATATTTATGATTTACAAGTTTGTTATTCAGTGGGATAATAAATGAACACAAAATTTATGTTCTCAACCAGTATTTTTTTTTTCAAACATACGTTAAAAATTGATTTAAACTTATATTAGCAATTTTATTAGTTTAGGAAATCCATTATATCTTTATACTTCTTAAAAAGCCTATGGATATGAGATAGAAGCCAAACACATCTGGAACCTGGTAACCACTTTTCAGAGTTCTTGGTAAAGTCTGTGTTATGTTCCTGTCAACGAAAAGAGTCAAACACAGTAAAGTATTTGAAGAGCTAAATATGAGTGACCATGGCCCATGACACAGCCCTTAGGAGACCCCGAGAACATGTGCCCAAGGTGGTCAGGGTGCAGCTTGGTTTTATACATTTTAGGGAGACATGAGACTTCAGTCAAATACATTTATAAGATACATTGTCTCAGTCCAGAAAGCTGGGATAATTCAAAGTGTTGGGTGGGAGGCTTCCAGTTTATAGGTAGTTTTAAAATTTTTCTAATTGGCAATTCATTGAAAGGAATGTCTGGGTTGCTGTATGAGTTTGCGGAGACCAGAGTTTTATCATGCAGATGAAGCCTCCAATTGGCAGGCTTCCAAGAGAATAGACTGTCAATTTTTCTTATCAGACTTAAGGTCTGTGTTGATGTTAATGCTGGAGAGGTATAAGGAGGCATGTGTGTGACCCCCACTTCCAGTCATGTCCTGAATCAGTCTTTCAGGTTACATTTTAGAGTGCCCTGGCCTAGAAGAAAGTCCATTCAGATGGTTGGGGGGGCCTTAGAATTTTATTTTTGGTTTACACTCCTCATCTGTAAAATGAGATAAGTCTACTACACTAGATTATTGGAGAAGTTATGCTGCAAGAGGACTTTGTAAAAAAAAACAACTCCTCATTTTCCACATGTAAAGAATTACTAATACAATCACTCTCTTAACAGATATTCCTCCTTAGCTTCTGGATGATTTTATCTTCCACAAGAGGGTATTAATTTTTGCTTCTAGTAGGCAGTATATAATGGCATGGTAAAGTCTTAGTCCAATTAGGGATTGAGCCAAAGAGAAGTTGAGCTTCGGTCTTTGTGAGGGCTGGTCTATTTCCAGTTCACCTTGACTTTTAGGGTGTAGCCCTTTAGGGATCTCAAGAGAAAACTATGAGTGTGTACCAGGGCTTCTCCTTGGGGGCTCTGGACTACTACTTTTGTCCCCTCCTTCATGTCCACCATTCCCTCCTCCCATCCCTACCCTATGAGATTGCTAAAGGTACTGCTCAGCTTCTTAGTTGTTGATTTCAGAGCAGTTTCTTAGCCTCCAAGACATTGCTTAGTAATTAGCAAGTGCTTCAAGGAGAAAAGTAGTGCCAAATATAATCTCTCAGCTTCCAGATCTTGGCCCTTCAAGTTCTTCCTGCTTTGATAGCTCTCCAATAACTTGAAATAGATTTTAAAAATATTCTCTGTCAAACTTTCTAGTTTTTTTTTATGAGAGAATTGGTATGCAGCTAGCTAATCTTCCTTTATCAAAAGTAGAAAACTGACCTTGAAGTAAATAACTACTTTGAGCCTCAGTTTTCTCATCTATAAAACAATGATCCTGGCCAGGCAAGGTGGCTCACACCTGTAGCCCTAGCTACTTGGGAGGCTGAGGCAGGAGGATCACTTCAGCCCAGGAGGTAGAGGCTGCAGTGAGCCATTATCGTGCCACCTGCACCCCAGCCTGGGCAACAGAGGGAGACCCTGCCTCAAAAAACATAATAATAAGATAAAACAAAATAATAATCCTAACAGCACTTATCATACTAGTATTATTGGGATGATTAAATAAAATAATCCAACGGGAAAAAATTTCCTAACCTTTATGGTACAGAGATGCAATCTGTATGTTCCCAAATACTTTATACTTTCCTCTTTTGGGGAGACAAGCCATCTGAAAGTGAAGCCATTAAATGGTTTAAATGTAGTCCCATTCAAGAACTGCAATTCAGCCAGGCTGCTCATGGGAAGAACTAGGCAGTGGCGAGTACATAGTTGAAATAGTTGCAACATCTCAACACTTCCAATAAATTATATTAAGGGATATGACATAATAATATAACTGTAGGTTAGTTAAAATATTGATGCTTGTACATTCAAAGGGTGGAGTCAGAAAACAACTATATTCTCCCAGATCTTCTCTCTATTAAAACTGGCTCTGTAGGTAGTTCTTCCTTGCCCCTCTGGATGAAATCTCAGGTTGCTGCCTGACTTTCTACTTGCTCACAGGTAATAAAAAGTCCTTAGCTCCTAATTTCCATTTCTCTCTCTCTCTCTCTCACACACACACACACACACACTCTCTCTTTCTCATTTTAATATTTAAAAAGGCTAGTCCTGTGGAAAAACTTTGATAAAACAAACTTTAAGGCTGAAGCTTTTTTCCTCTTCTAGAACTGAGAAAGGAGTGGGTGTGCTTAGTTTCTTCATTTCCTTGTCTCTTGTTACTCAGTGGATGCCTGGGACTCCTTCAGGGTTGGGGAGATGTAGAGGGGAGGAGAGGTAAGGAGAAAAGTTCTTTTTGGTCTGATACTGTTGTGAGTTGTCATCAGTGCTTTCTGTACTTGGTAAGTATTACATGCTGACATTTTCTTGTGGGCGTTTTGGAAGACCTTCCCACCTTATTTCTTGGGATTTCTTGATGTGGGTAAATGTATCTCTCTGGGCTGTTAAATTCATTTCCCTCACCCTCAAGGAATCTAGTGATCGACTCTCCTGTGGGTGTCACTTCACCCTTCCAGAAATTCTCTTGGACAAGGTCTAAGACCATCCCCCAGCCAGTTTGCTCAGGTATGGGAAATACTCACATGAGAAATGGACAGTTTTTATTTTGAAAAACTCTGGGTGTGAAAGACCTCCCCAAAGCGTCAGTTTGTCTTTGCTCAGCTATTAGAGCAGATATCCAGCCACAAGCCCTTGTATTTCTCAGAACGGATTGGACAGAAGCCTGTCTGGGTCCCAATCTGGAGGGATGCATAACAAGCTCTCTCAGGGACCCAGCTAAAGTAACTTTCCTTAGACCTGAGATGGGTGAGACCCACACCACATTGATAATTGTGGCCACATATCCTACTAGAATTCTCTCTGGCCTCTCAACCTTTTTCGTAGACTGAAAGTCATACACCGGTTTCTAGACAGCTGCTTTGCAAGTCCTGCTTTGGTGGTCTTGAACCTTACTTTATGATATAGGAGTAACTGACAGTTGTTGCTCAGCCAAAACTGAGCGGGGAAGGGTCCCATTTTTACATCCTGTTACACATGCTTCGAAGAAATGGTCAGCACAAAAAAGCCCACTCATAAGACAGTCAGCAAGCATTATAGCTCCTGCACATTCAGATCCCTAGAGAATGAAGAGCTGTTTTATCTCTCCAAAGTTTGCTTTTTTCTTGATATGGTCATCGACGTTCTCCAGATGCCACAGGTTGGAGAGATAAAGGTGAGGGGCTGCCCTCAAGTGGTCTTCCAGGCAGAAACTCCTAGAAGTGGATGGAGTGAAAGAACAGGAAAGGACAGTGTAAGAGCTCATTGGAGACACTTCCCAGAAGCCCAGGGGTGAAGGGCAGTGAGTGCTGGAGGCCCGTGTCAGCAGAAGGGCCAAGTGCTACCGAATGTGAATGTGGATGATCATCTTTAATGTGACCCCATGTGTTCTGTATTCCCGATACGCAGTGCCATATTTTCCTTCAGATAAATTGAACTTAATTAACTCCCATCAGCAACACGACGCTGTCTGAGAAGAGCCATTTTATAGGGAAATGTTCGTTGGGTGACGATTATCCAGTATTATTAATAGAATGAGCTCAGGGCCGTGCCCGGAGCGCCGAGGCTGCCCCGGCAGGAGTCGACGCTAACTAGCCTCCCCCACTCAGCGTCGTGAGGGGCGGGTTCCCGCTCCGTGCCAGGTGCAGAGGGCGACACCGGCGACGTGCCACTCCACTCGCCTCCCAAGGCGTCCCCTCAGATGTTTGCGAACGCACACAAAAGCGGGCTCAAGACAATTGCGCCTGAGACGCCGGGCAGGACCCTGCCCTACCCCTCAGGCTCCATTTCCTGTTCCCGTAAATGGTGATGCCATCCCTGCCCTGTCAGCCCCTCTGGGCTGTCGTGGGCCTCCAAGGAGACAAAAACGCGAAGGAGCGTTGTGAACTGTGGCGCGCAGTGCACCTGCATGAAACATGAAATTATGACTAAAAATAACGACTACGACGGGGGAGGAGCGAAAGGCTGAGAGGCCCAGCGAGACAGGAGGCTGCGGGCGGAGACGCTGCGAGCGCCGCCGGGGCGGGCTGACTGGGAGGCGGCTCCAGGACTGTCGTCCGGCCCCGCCCACCACTGATCCCTAGTGGCCCGAGGGCGCGGCCGCACCCTCTCTCCCGGCCCGCCGGCCCCTTCCCACCACAGACCCCGCCCCGCGCCCTACCCATCACGCGTCCCTGGTCCAGCACCGGCGCCCAGGGCTCCGGCGCCCACTCGTCCCCGGCAGGCCCCGCCCCCGTGCGGTCCCTCCCGGAAGCGCCGGCGGAGCGTCCTCGCATGGAGCGCGAGCCCAGCGCCTCGGAGGCCGCCCCCGCGGCGGCCGCGCTCTTCGCCTGGGTACGTGACTCCGCCCCCGGGCCAGTGCCGGCCCTGAGGGGCGCCGAGACGTGGGAGCTGCTGGCCGCGGCGTGGGCAGTTCAGGGGCTGGGCGGCCGAGGTCCGAGCCGGGCTCTGGGTTGAAGGATCCTGGCCTGGGAGCGGAGGAGGAGCGGGCGGGGAAGGAAGGGTCTTCGCGGTCGACTTAGGGGCCTGCCGGCTGGCGGGGTCAGGGCCGGAGGGGCTGTGGCGCCGCGGGAAGAACCTGCCTCGGGGCAGAGCGTCTGGTTCCGCGGGAGCCCTCCCGCCCGAATAGTGCCTGGAAGACAGCGCGGAGGGCTCGGTGGAGAGGATCGCCCGGTCGCAGAGCCTCGTGGGACCACCTGTGCCCCCCACCCTCCTGATGCCTGGAGGAGGGAGGCCCTGTCCCAGCCTGGCGAAAGCATCCTTTGGATGTGAGGCCTGCGGTGTTTGGCCGCGCACAAGGCACAGACCCTGCCTATTTGCTGACACTCTGCTGTGACCGGTTCTTGCATGTCTTGGGGGAGTTGGGCTGCTGTTGGTTTGACGGGAGCATTGGGAGAGACAGGGTCATCTTGATGTGTGTCTGGGAGAGAGGAGGGTTCATGCACAGGAGCGTGGCGGGTGGCCGGCCAGCATGCACGGGAACGAGCAGTCGCTGCGTCTTGTGCTTCTTCATAGCACGTATCACAATTGTAATGATGTGTATAATTTATTATTAACGTCAGTCTCTCTGGCTAGAAAGTAAGTGTGGTAAGAGTGGGTGCTGTGCCTGTCTTGTTCACGGTGCCTCTCTTGGTGCCTGGCACATTGTAGGTCCCCAGTAAATACTTGTTGACGAATGAATGAACGAGCATCTGTGTGCCTACCTCATGTGCTGGTGTTGGGGAAATACACGTGAGTGAAATACACGAGTGAAGGACTTCCAGCTCTTGTGCTGGGGGAGAGCAAAATTATAACCTGTATTGCTGTTAAAATCAGTATTAATTGTCCAATTTTTAAAGAAGTAATGATCAGTACAAGGCGGCACTTGTTGAATGTGGGGCTGCAATTTGGCAGGAGGGAGAGCATGGCGTGGCCTGCGGTAGTCTGGCTGGCTGGGCATCTTTGAGGTGGCCCGGGAGCTGGGGGTGGAGTTGGGGACTGAATGTGTGCTGTCTTTGGCTTTTTCCCGGCAGGAGACTGGTGTCTGTGTGGACAGAGGAAACAGAAATATTGTTTCAGTACAGACAAAGCCGAATAAATATGTAAAATATGTTTAATAGGTTGTTGACACCCTTCTGCTGTGTTTGGAGGACTGTGGTGTGTTTTTCCTGCTGTATAATCTGAAACTGGGGGGGGTGTGTTGGTCGGCTAGGGCTACCATAACAAAATACCACACAACAGAGGCTTAAACAACAAAAATTTATTTTCTCACAGTTCCAGAGGCTGGAAGGCCAAGATCAAGGTGTGAGTAGGTTTGGTTTCTCCAGAGGCCTCTCTGGCTTGCAGATGGCCGCCTTCTCACTGTGTCCTCACATGGCTTTTTTCACTGTGTCCTCACATGGCCTTTTCTGTGTGCGTGAGCATCCCTGGTGTCTCTTCTTTTAAGGACACCAGTCATATTGGATTAGGGCCCCACCCTTATGACCTCATTTAACCTTAATTGCCCCTTTAAAGGCCCTCTCTCCAAGAACAGTAAGGTACTAAAGGTTAGGGCTTCAACACGTGAATTTTGGGGGAATAAAGTTTAGTTCACAGGAAAGGGATTTACCTTGTTTAGGGTGTGTGTGTGTGTGTGTGTGTGTGCATGTGCATGTGTGATATGTCTGGAGTGTTTGTAAGGAAGAAAGGCAAACAACAGTTGTAATAGGTTGTGTTAAATTTCCCTTCGTCTTGCCCTCCCTTCGAGGGCCTCTCGCAGCATTACAAAAATTGGTACCATAATTTGAACCTCAGGGTGCCCATGCATGATGTTACTTTTCTCCCAGGTGTTCAGCAGCCTTGCACCCCTGGTAATGGGACAGCTACGGAGATCTCAGGGCTGACCAAGAAATCCTGTGCATATATGCTCTATATTCCCCTCCATGCTGAGCAAGTCTTTCATAGGGTCTTACATTCATTCGCCATGTAAATATATGTGCATCTTCTTTGGGCCAGCACAGTTTCAAATGCAGGGGAAACAGCAGTGAGCAAAGCAGAGTTCCTGCCCTCCTGGGGTTTAGTTTCTGGCAGGGGTGGTGTACAGTAAACAAGTAGACATATGTAATGTAACATCAAGAAGTGGCATGAAGAAAAATAAGGCAGAAAATGAGTGATATGGGGATGCTATTTTAGATAAGGTCATACAGTTAACCACCTGCCAGGTAAGCTCTGGGCTGGTTCACTGTATGTCCTTTTTTAATTTTTTTTCTTAGAGACACAATAAGGTATAGTAAAAGGTGCAGGGCATCAGACTTTTTGCCCACCCAGAGGTAACTATGGAAAGTTACTTAACCTCTCTGAGCCTTAGTTTCTTTGATAAGAAAATGGGAGTAATAATGTCCTTCTTAGTTGTTGTGAGGATTAAAGGTGAATGCACAGTATGGAGAGAAGCACTCAGTAATTGGTAGCTAATATTGCCCCTGTGGGCTTCTGGGACTTATGCCCCTGCTGTGGCTTACTCTTCCATCTTTGAGTCCTTGCAGCCCAGGATGGCTGTGAAATAGACTACAAGGGGAAGGATTGTATATGTATGTATGTATGTATGTAAGTACGTATGTATGTATTTGTTGTGATTATTTTACATCACCTTTCCTCATTCAGGTGTCTTCAAAAACAAACATATTTAAAAGATTTTACTTCTCATCTCCAGGAAGAACCAGCTAGGAGTAGGTACTTGAATAAATTATAAAGATTTCTGAAATCTTAGTAAGATTCTCTTTGCAGGTCCACAATCCCTTATCTTCAATTCTGAATACGAAAAGCTCTGAAAACCCAAAACTTACTGGACATAAGGCCATTTATAGTCTTTGGCCACTTCTTATGAATATTTGTACTTTTTAATGCAGAAATATTATTGTTTTGCTTATGGGCTGCTGTCCCTGGACCTTGCATCAGTATATATGACATATATAGTGTATTACTTTTCTAAAAGCTGTAAAATTCTGAATCTGAAATACATCTGACTGTAAGCATTTCAGATTAGGGATTATGGACCTTTTTTGCATAATAATAATAATAATAATAATAATAGACATGTTGCCTGTTAAGGGGAAATCTGTCCCCTCCCTGGAATCTCATCTTGTGAATCTTGGAGTCACATAGCACTGTACTTGGAAAGGGCTTTAGAGATCATTGCCAGCCTCTTTCATCTGTACAAATGAAATAATGACGTGCCTTGCTTTAAGGCACAAAATCCTTAGCCAGCTTTGATTCCAGAGTCATTGTCGGTTTTCCCATCCTGGGTGTGGGGAGGAGAAACAAGAACTAATTTCAGGATGTTGCCCTCCCATTTTGATGCCATTTCTCCCTCATTTTTTTCTTTCCTTAGCTTCCCTAGGTAGTTAACCTTTATCAGAAGGAACCCCTGTGCTGACTCCAAAAGGCAATACATGGGTGCTGGAGCATAAGAAGGGAAAGATGAGGAATATTACTGGCTGAGTTGTGGATGCCTAGGACTCTTCTCATATGGAAATCATGGTGTTCTGAGGATGGGGCCTCCATCTAAATATGGAAGCATATAACAGCCATTAAGAATGAGCCTAACAGGTCATTTCCTCTTTGGTCAGTTTCCCACTTGACAAAGGAAGGGTAAGATTTACATTCCCAAATGCTCCAGAGTCCTTCTGGTGAGCGAATTATTATTATTTTTCTTTTCAGATTTTGGGGAAGAGATTTGGGGAGGGAAGAAAGGAGATGGGGTGAGAGTGTTTCTAAGTCTGAAACGCTGTCTGTCCTGAGCTGTTCTCATGATTACTCAAGGACAAGGGGAGACAGTTTTGCCTACAGCTCTAGAGACACAGATAACAAAGGAATGACCTTCCTTTTTCTTCAGGCTGGACCCTATAGGGGTCTGTGAGCAGCTTCTACTGGAACTTTGTTTGGATTCTGTGTCCATATTTATAATTTATTTGAAACATGCTGGATAATGTTCTCATTTGGGGGCTGAAGTTCAGCTAGGGAAAGCAGTGAGGTGGTATGGGTGCAGGAGGAGGGGGTAAGGAGAGATACGAGATACTCCTGCCAAGGACTCGTAGCCCAGAACTCTCTCTAGAGAAGAGAAGCCCCTCCTCCTCAAGAGGCTGTCTTGTTCTCAGTCAGAAGAACCTTGATTTAGGATATGGCCTCTCTTTTCCTGGCCATTCTAAGAGGAAAGGCCATTTTACCTCATTACCTCCAGAGGGTTGGGCTAGGCCAGTGACCTTATAGGACTCATGTCCCCTCCAGCCATGGCTAGCATTGCCGCTTTGCCTTCTGGGGCCTAAGGTAGAAAAAAGTGTGGTTTCTTCAGCTGCTGCAGGGGGCCAAGCAGGGCATTTGTCCATTGCCCCAATAAATTAAGCCTGCCAGGGTGCCTACCTAGGAACTTTCCTGGACATGAATTTCCTCCACTGTTATGTTCATGAGGCTCTTTCTAATGGGATTACAGATCAGGGGTGAGGAGACAGTGTTACATGTTGTTTTCTGGTGCTTGTTATATATTTGAATAAACAGTGCTGTGAGTATTTGCCATGAAGGAGCTAAAAAATTTTTTTAAAAAAAGAATGAGCCTAATAAATCTCATCTGTTATAGGGTCTGAGAGATACGTCAGGGTGAGAAAGACAGAGACAGGTAAATAGACATTGACAGTTGTGGTTCCCACACTTTTTCATCCTTGGCTTATTCATCCCTAGGGTGCAAATAGCTATGGGCAACTTGGCCTCGGCCATAAGGAAGATGTGCTGTTGCCCCAGCAACTGAATGACTTCTGTAAACCCAGGAGTATCAGGAGGATCACAGGAGGAGGGGGCCACTCTGCAGTTGTCACAGGTAATTTCCTTCAAAAGTAGATAGTCACTCATTTTCTTATTTAGACGTTTTCCCCTGGATATGATATTGCCATCTTTCAGCCTTTTGTATTTTGCAGAGGAAAATAATGTATTTTTGTGAAACATTTTTGTGAAAGAGCCAAATTACCCTCAGAAGATCCTAGATTTTCAGGGCTAGAAGGACTTCAGAGATCTTCTAGGCCACCCCTTTCCCCCACCCCCTCCATTATACGAATGAAACTCAGAAAGGAACACTGATTGCTTAACATCACAAGGCAAAGTAGTGGCAGTTACAATGTATATTGCTTAACATCACAAGGCAAATTAGTGGCAGAGTTACAGTGTATATTTTACACCATAGGAGTTAGAAGTCTTTGTAATTAGATTGGATATTCCTTGAGAGCAAAAACTGTGTATTTCCCTTAATCTTCCCTTACTGTATCTAGGATAGCACTTAACAAGTAGTACAAGTGCTACAATGTTGTAAAGGGGGGCATACTGCATCTGGTTGAAAACATGAGCTCTGGAATCAAATCTCTGGGTTCAGATCCTGGTTCTGTGACTTATTATCTATGTGGCCTTGGGCAAATAGCCACAGTTTCTAAATCTGTTACGTGAGGATAATAATGGTGGGTGAAGAGAACCAGTGAGTTAGCAGGGCTCCATTCCTACTGTCATGGGTCCTTGGTGCTTTTCCCTTTATGGACCCCTTCCTTTGTAAAGAAATAAAATTATATTTTACAACTGTGTTGGTATAAAGATGGATATTAATATAGTCCACTCCAGATTTAGTGTTATATATGCATTGTTACTATATTATCTTTTTCTCATTTAAAAATAACTAAAAATTAAGCCACTCTGTGGGCCTCTGAAAGCATTGTGGGCCCTAGACACTGTGCCTAAAGGATAAGTCCGCTCTGCACAAAAAGCTTTTAAAACAGTACCTGGCACGTTCTCAATGTTGAATAAATGTTGTCGGCTTTTTGTTCCAGTAGATGCTCAGTTTGGTGATTGATTGACCACTGCTCCAAGACTTGAAGTTTCTATGTAGGTATTAGTTTGAGGCCCTTGGCCTTGTGTTGTTTGGCTCCAGAATACATGAACATACACGGCTTATTAACTTGGATGGCAAAAAAAGTTATTGGTCTGAGATTCCAAATAATTAGTGAAATCTTTTTGTTCATTTTGCAGTTGTGTTTTTTCCTGTGCACACTATCACTGATGCCTTTACATTTTGCAGATGGAGGAGACCTCTTTGTTTGTGGCCTGAACAAAGATGGGCAACTGGGGCTTGGTCACACAGAGGAGATCCCATATTTTACCCCCTGCAAATCCCTCTTTGGCTGTCCCATCCAACAGGTGGCCTGTGGCTGGGATTTTACCATTATGCTCACAGGTGAGTTCACTCCTAGGTAGATTTTTATCACCACAAAGGCTTTGGGTGAGAACGGTATGATGGTGGTGACTGCCGATTAAATGAAAGCCTCTTTGTGTTTAAAAAGCACACACAAGGCCTGGTGTGGTGGCTCACAATTATAATTCCAGCACTTTGGGAGGCCAAGGCAGGTGTATCACTTGAGGTCAGGAGTTCGAGACCACCCTGGTCAACATGGTAAAACATCGTCTCTACTAAAAATACAAAAATTAGCCAGGCTTGGTACCCCACACCTGTAGTCCCAGCTACTCTGTAGTCCCAGCTATTTGGGAGGCTGAGGCAGGCGAATCACTTGAACCTGGGAGGTGGAGGTTGCAGTGAGCTGAGTTTGCGCCACTGCACCCCAGCCTGAGCAACAGAGCAATAATCCATCTCAAAATAAATAAAAATAAATAAAAAGCACACACAAATTTTCCCTCTGGTTGTCAAGGAAAGTTGTGGACTACCGTTTCTAAGGAGAGTTTAATGGTAAAGGAGACTGGGATTGGGGTGGAAAACTTTTGTCAGGGAGTAGGGAATAGACTAGATCACCTTTGGTGGCTACTTCCTGTCCCAAAAGTTCATGATAGCTGTGTGCCTGGGGTAGCTGGCCAGTGGCCAGCAGTGGCAGCAAAGGGTTACTTACAGGGAATGTGGTAGGAGAATATGAGGCAACAGTGGTTGCCAAAGCAGTGATGGCAGCTTTTTCACACTGTGGGATTTTTTTTTTTTTTTAAATAAATGGTGTTGGGCAGATCTGTTTGGTCTTTGTGAAGCCAGGTAGCAGGATAGGGTATGGCCAGAGGGTTATTAGAATAATGCACTTGGGAACAGCCAGCAGTAGTTACTTAGTCAGCTGATGTCTGTTCCCTTGAAGCAGTTTTGACTTCTCTGTTCAGCTTTGCTCTGTCTAGCTGGCCATTCTGGATTTAAAGGACCATCTATGGTTTCTGACTAGGCTCCCTCTTTGCCACGGTCCTCTGGCAAGGGCATCTTCTGTCACTCTCCTGTCATAAACCCTTGTGGATTCTCCCAGACATAGCTCAGATTCCTAGCTTTTTAGCGTTGGCCTTCTGTAACTGTTCCCTAGCTATGTTTGTGCCTTGTCTCTTATTCTCCACACTCCTCATACTTTTCTTTCTAGTCATACCAAGCAATATATGCTCTTCTGTCTGTCTGGACCAGCCCCTCTTGTCTATCTGATGGACTCGAATCCCAGCTTTAAAACCCTGCTCAAGTGTCACCATCCTCCTCTGTGAAGGGGTTCTGTAATATGTGTTGAATTTGATGGTAATTATTAGAATCTAAATAGTAACTATCATTTATGAAATGTTTATTGTGAGCCTATGTTTTGGATTATAAGGAGTCAGTAGATAATGCTCTTTCCTGCTCACATTTGGAGCCAGTTGTGAGAAAAGCACAGGGAAGTCAGTATTGGAGATTAAAAACCATTGGCTTTTCACTGGTAAAGGCTAAATTGGAGGACAGGATTAATTATGAGGCCAGTGGTCCTAATATTCTTCTGGTCCAAACTTACCCCCAAATCTCTAGGCTTTCCCCACGGGAAATGCTTCCTCTGTGTCAGCCTAGAATGACTGAGAGGGAGGTGCCAAGCCATACATGTCCTGTCCCGTCTCCTAAACTCACCAGTTGGTTACATGACCACTGTCCCCTAGAAAGCAGTGAGGATGGGGAAGGGCAGGGAGAAAAGCTGGAGTGGTTTACTAATGGAAATTTTGTCACATGGAAACATGAAAAGTGAGAAATTACTATCCTCCCATCCCAATACTAGGCACTGAGTTAAGTGTTCTACACAGATAATCTGAGAATAGAATAGACAATCTGTGTAGAGCACTTAACCTGGTGCCCAGTGTTTTCATTCCCAGAGGAATAAAAGCAGAGACTGCTCTGAATGCACTGAAGCACTTCCCCTCATCCCCTTTGCATCTCTCACCCTGCAGCATTTACCCATTGGTCACAGACATCTTACTTCATAGATTTGCAGTGTAAGTATTTGTATTTTGCAGAAAATGGTCAAGTTCTATCATGTGGATCCAACTCCTTTGGCCAGTTAGGAGTTCCTCATGGACCTCGAAGATGTGTGGTTCCCCAGGCCATTGAGGTGAGGACAGTTAATATTTAGCTTGCCCATGACCTGTTAAAGTGTTTCCAAGGTATTAACCTATCTCTCCCCAGAATAAAAGGCTGTCAGGATCCCTGAAAACCCATGGAGTAGGAGAATTTGAGTTGAAAAATAGGTCCTTCTGGGAAAAATTAAGTTGGGAGGTAGACGCTGTGAATGAAAACCTCTGTTAGTTTTCATACACTTCATATGAAGTTTTGTGAAATAAAACAGTAAAAGTAATACATCTCATAAGGACATTAATGACGTTTTACAGTTCTAAAATTAGTAATAATGGAAATTATGTTAGAAATAGGTCCAGATAGAAGTGATTTGTTGAAAGACACTAAGCTAGGCAAATGATATAGGCCAGTGCTAGCCAGTAGAAATAAAATGTGAGCCATATGTAATTTAAAATTTTCTAGTAGCCCCATTTAAAAAAGAAACAGGTGAAATTAATTTTTAAAATAACAGCATTATTGAGCTGTAATTCACATACCATAAAATTAACCCTTCTAAAATGTATATCCACAGAGATGAGCAACCAATATCATTATCTTATTTTAGAACATTTTCATTACCACCAAAAGAAACTATGTACTTAATAGCAGTCAATTCCTATTCTCCCTTCCCCTCAGCCCCTGGTGAGTACTAATCTACTTTTTGTCTTTATAGATTTGCCTGTTATTTCAGCATGTCATCAGTATAAAGTTATTTTTTGTTTTTATTTTTGTTTTTGAGGCGGAGTCTCACTCTGTCGCCCAGGCTGGAGTGCAGTGGTGCGATCTTGGCTCACGGCAACCTCCGCCTCCCAGGTTCAAGCAGTTCCCTGCCTTGGCCTCCCGAGTAGCTGGGATTACAGGTGCCTGGCGCCATGCCCGGCTAATTCAGTATAAAAATTATTAACAAGATATTTTATACTGATTTTGTACTAAGTCTTTGAACTCTGGTATGCATTTTTTACTTACAATATGTCTCGGTTTAGTGTAATCACATTTCAAGTTTTCAAGAGCTATGTGTAGGTAGTGGCTACCATATTGGATAAAACAAGTGTTAAACAGGACTCTTGGCTCTAGTTCAGAGCTCTTTACTTCAGTGCATCATACTTAAAATTACCCATTTTTGTGAAGTTTATATTGTAAGTGATCATAATAGGAATATAGAATTTTTAAAGAAATATGCTTGAATCAAAAATGAGTTTTACCACCTAAGCTGCCCCACTCCGATCTAATTTCCCTAAACTCTGATTAATAATGGGAGATGTTCTTTCCCTAGAGAAAGCTTGGGTCTGCCCCTGCCAGCTTGCTGAACTCAGTTGTTGGTCTGTGGACTGTTATTTGGGGTCATGGTTCCCGTGGTATGCACAAAGTCTAGGCTCTGTAGTCCCTGAAGGAAGTATTGTAGCTCCCAATTGCAAATAGATGGCCTTGTAAGCACCTACATATAAGTTATAATTAATTTAGCTTAATTATACTTTATATAATTAAGGAATAGAGGAACAATGGTTAAAATATGTTGGATGACAGAATCAGAAAGTGAAAACATTTTGACAGGTGATATTCTATGCAACAATAGGAGCAATGTGCCAAAGAGAAATTTAATAGAAATTAATTCATTTAATTAATGACAACCATTATGTGTAGGTACTATGTTTAGGCAGTGGGAGCAAAGTTGAATAAGACCTATCCTAGCAGTTGAGAGCTTTATAGTTTGGTAGGACATGATAGGCACATAAATACTGAAATGTAATACCATGTCAGAACTATGACAGATGCATATATATCCCCAAAGGAGGGAGTTTTGAGCATCTAGGGGAAGGTGGGGTGAGAAGAGGCTTAAGCTAAGTCTCAAAAGTTAAATAGAGGTTTACCTGTCTTGGGATAGGAGGATGCTCAGAGTGGGTGCAAAAGAAGAACATTCTAGGCAGAAGGAACCATGTAAGCAAAGGTGCAAAGGCATAAAACAGGAGAGTTTGGGATATCATAAGTAGTTTAGTATGGTTGGAATATAAGGAAGAGGTGGGAGTTCCAGGGTAGAGTGGGTGGGAATGGGGCAATCAGGGTGGTTGTATGTGACACATGGTAAGAACAGCATGGTAGGGAGGTCAGATAGGAAGATGGATTGAAGGAAGATTACTTAGGAAACTCTTGCTAACAATCCAAATGAAATGATTGTGGCTCAAACTAAAGCAGCAACAGTTGGGATGGAGAGTAAGAGGTGGAGGTGAGTGGTGTTAAAGAGACTGAAGTCACATGTAAAGCCCTTCAGTTAGTTTTTTGGGAAAAAACAAAAGAAAAATATAAAGGACAATATGTTCAAATTGTATTAACACTAAGATTTGATCTTCTCGTAAGCTAATGTTATTGTGGACTCCATTGACAGAAGTATAGTTTCCAGAAGAAGGAAGGCCAGAGCTCAGCCCTTTCTGCTGTTCAGCCTGCATCTGGGATGTTGTGTTTTGTTGTGGGTTTGGTGCTTAGGCCCTGGGCATAAAGGTATATAAGACTCAGGTCCTGCCCTTGAAGGTCCTAAAGTTTAGAAAGACACTGTGGACCTGTAAATAAACAAATGTGATAAGCCTTAATGGGGTTATGATTATGCTATAGAGTTCCTTTAAAAGAGAAAGATTGAACAACTAGAGCATGTTTAGAGAAGTGAAGACCAGGAGGGGAAGGGAATTTGAAACCCAGTGACGGCTGATGAATGGGGGATATTTGCTTTGAAGAAAAGATCTTCATTAGTTATCTATTGCTGTGTAACAAATTACTGCAAACCTTAGCAGCTTAAAACAGCAAACATTTATTATGTCACAGTTTCGGAGAGTCAGGAATTTAGGAACAGCTTAGCTGGTCTCTCATGAAGTTGCAGTTGAGATGTTAGCTGGGTCTGCTTGCAATCTCCGTGGACCTGTAAATAAACAAATGTGGTAAAGCCCTAATGGTTTCATGTTCCTTGCCATGTGGACCTTTCTATTGGACTTTTCAGACATAGCATCTGGTTTCCTCCAGGATTGGTGAGAGAGAGAGGGGGAGATGCTAAGCAGGAAGCCTTAGTGCCTTTTTTCGCCTAGATTCTGAGTCACTCATTGCTGCTTTATTCTCTTTATTAAAAGCATGTCACTAAGTCCAGCCCACACAAGGGGAGGGGTATTAAGCTCCACGTCTTGAAGGGAGGAGTAGCAAAGAATTTGAGGACCTATTTTTAAAACCACTACAAGATGTCTTAGAGAGGACATGACAACTGTCTTCAAATATTTGGAAAGCATTGTCAGAAGCTGCAGGCAGATAGGTTTGGTTCCACCTAAAGAGATAAATGGAACTGTGCAAAGATGGAACAGGCACCTGGGGAAATGGCGATCCCTATGTCACTGGGGGTAGGTGTTTGACAGGAGTTGGATGACCACTTGGTGGGGTGTTGTTGGATGGGGATTGGACTAGATCATGTTGGGAAACTTTGAGCCCTTGGTAAATAAAGTCTTACTGGCACACAGTCATGCTCATTCATTTCTGTATAGTCTAGAGCTGCTTTTTATGTTACAGCGGCAGAGCTGAGTAGTGTGACAGAAACTGTGGCCTGTAAAACTTTTACTAACTGTCCCTTTATAGAAAACATTTACTAACTCTTGGACTAGATGACCTTAGAAGTGCCTCCCAGCCCTGAGAGCTGTTGTCATATGGTATTGTGATAATAGTATTTTAAAGGATATATTTTTTTCTTTTAGGGATAAATATAGAGGTATTTATGGGTGGAAATATTGGGGGGAGTGGTTGCTTTAAACCAGTCAGACCCATAATGAGGACCATACTGCATTGTATTTGGTATAAATTACATAAAATTTTGTAGATGGATGGTTCTGAGATCTAAATCCTTTTCTTTATTTTGACAGCTCCATAAAGAGAAGGTTGTTTGTATTGCTGCTGGACTGAGGCATGCATTAGCTGCTACAGGTGATCATTTTATCTTTATTTTTTTATTTTTAATTTTAATATTTTTTAGAGATGGGGTCTCACTCTGTTGCCTAGGCTAGAGTTCAGTGGCTCGATCATAGCTTGCTGTAGCCTTGAACTCCTGAGCCCAAGCTGTCTAACTGCCTCAGCCTCCTGAGTAGCTAGAACTATAGGTGCATGCCACCATGCCCTGCTAATTTTTAAGATTTTTTTGTAGAGACAGGGTCTCACTATGTTGCCCAGGCTGGTCTTGAATTTCTGGCCTCAAGCAATCCTCCCGCCTTGGCCTTCCAAAGTACTGGGATTACAAGTGTGAGCCACTGTGCCCAGCCTGCCCTCCGCCTTTTAAAATACGTCTGTAATAAGAGGAAACTTAACTTTAGGAGAAAAACCATTTAGGGAATATTTCAAGGGGTCCTGCTGCATTGTGGTTCTGATGAAAAGGAGAGAACATCAGGCAGAAGTCATGTGGGAAAGACATTAGCAGGTAGAGAGGAAGGAAATGAAGTTTTCTAGCTCTTTGTGTTCTAGGTATGATGCTAGGTGCTATTTATTTGATTACTTTATTTAATCCTCACAACCAGGAAGTGATGCGAGTTACATTTTACATGTGAAGAAACTGAGGCACAGAGTTAAAGTGCTTGTGTAAGCTTACACAGGGAGTAACGTAGAGCTGGGATCAAAGCCTGGGATGGTTTGGATCCTAAGGCTCATATTCTTTGCAGGGAACTGCACTGCCTTCCTAATGGATTTTAATGTTTATTAATTTAAAAGCTTTAAGTGAGCTTGTCTCCTGTACTGTGAGTGGGTGATTGGACTGACAGTCTGTGTGTGAGGGGGACAGGGAGGTGGCGTGTGGGAGAACAGTGACCCTTTTATCTCTCCCCTTTTCATTTTTTCTGCTCTTACTCCTTTTGAACTGAAGGACAGCACTAATTGGCTGTGGCAGCTGAGGCTCAGGTGCTTTGTGAGTCCAGTTGTGGAGTGGAGGAAGGAGAGAGGAGGTGAGGAAGAGCTCAGTGAAGGACTATGCTGATAGTCCTGGGCTTAGCATTGATTATACTTCAAAAAAAATTCAACTTTTTATTTTGAGATAATTGCAGATGCACATGCAGCTGCAAAAATGAAACAGACCCTGTGTGTTCTTTCCCAGTTTCCCCTAATGGTATCTTGCAAAACTATAGTACAATAACATAATGAGGACATTAACATTGATACAATCAAGATATAGAACAGTTCCATTACCACAGGGATCCTTCCTGTTGCCTTTTTATAGCCACACCCATTTCTACCTGCCTATAACCACTTCTTAGCCCTAGGCTAAGCACTCTTCTGTTCTCCATCTCTATGATGTTGTCATTTCAAAAATGTTATATAAATGGTATCATACAGTGTATAACCTTTTGAGGTTGGCTTTTTTCACTCAACTTAATTCCCTAGACATTCATCCAAGTTGTGTATATCAGTAATTCATTCCTTTTCATTGCTGAGTAGTATTTGTTGGTATGGATGTACCACAGTACTAATCTGTTAGGGCTGCCATAACAAAATACCACAAACTGGGAGGCTTACAGAACAGACATTTATTTTCTCACCATTCTGGAGGCTAAAAGTCTTAGGATTATTGTGTTGTCAGCATTGGTTTCTCATGAGTTTTTTTTTTTCCTGGCCTGTAGGTGACCACCTTCTTGCTTGGTTCTTGCATGGCCTTTTTTGGGTGTGCCTATGGAGAGGGAGAGATCTCTGATGTCTCTTCCTCTTTTTATAAGGACACTAGTCCTATTAGATTAAGGCCCTACACATATGACCCCCTTTAACTTTTATTGCATTCCATAGCCCCTATCTGCAAATCTGGTTACAGTGGGCATTAGGGTTTCAACAATTTCAACATCTGAATTTTAGGGGGATACAGTTCTTCCCATGCCTATGTATATATACACACGTACACATATATACACACACACACATAAACATATATCTATAAATTTACACACACACTTGTGTATATATATGTATGTATGTATTTTTAAGATAGGGTCCCCCACTGTTGTCCAGGCTGGGGTGCAGTGGTGTGTTCATGGTTCACTGCAACCTCAAACTTCTGGGCTCAAGCGATCCTCTAGGTTCAGCCTTCCAAGTAGCTGGGACTACAGATATGTGCCACCACACTCAGCTAATTTTTAAATTTTTATTCTTGTAGAGATGGGGTCTTGGTATGTTGCCCAGGCTTGTCTTGAACTCTCAGCCTCTGACAGTCTTCCTGCCTTCTCTTCCCAAAGTGTTGGGATTACAGGTGTGAGCCTCTGTGCCCAGCCTGAATGAGGTCTACATATTGTAATTAGTTGATATGTATCAGAAGTCTTTCTTTTTTTAAAAAATTATTTTTTTCTTAATTTTATCATGGTAAAATATACGTAGTATATAGTTTATTATCTTAACCATTTTTAAGTGTATTAAGTACATTCATATCATTATGCAATCACCACCACCATCCATCTCCAGAACTTTTCGTCTTGCAAAATTGAAACTCTATACCCATTAAACAATAACTCCCCATTCCCCATTCCACTGGCCCATGGCAATCACTATTCTACTTTTGTCTCTATACTTTTGACTACTGTAAGTCCCTCATCTAAGTGGAATCATACAGTATTTGTCTTTTTTGTGACTGGCGTATTTCACTTAGCATGATGTCCTCAAGGTTCATCCATGGAGTAGGATATGTCAGCGTTTAGGTACTTTTTAAAGTGGATAATATTCCATTGTATGGATATATCACGTTTTGCTTACCATTCATCTGTCAATGGACATTTGAGTTACTTCCATGTTTTAGCTATTGTGAATAATGCTGGTATGAACATGGGTGTACAAATATCTCTTCAAGATCCTGCTTTCAATTCTTTTGGATGTATACTCAGAAGTAAAATTATTAGTTCATATTGTAATTCTATTTTTAATTTTCTGAACTACCATACTATTTTCCACACAGGTTGTACCATTTTGTTTCTACCAGGAGTGCACAAGGTTCCAATTTTTCCAAAAACTCACCAACACTTGTTACTTTCTGGTTTTTAAAAATAGTAGCATCAAAATGTGTATGAGGTGATATCTGTTTTCATTTCCCTGATGGTTAGCAATGTTGAGCATCTTTTCATGTTTTTACTGGACATTTGTATATCTTCTTGGGGAAATGTCTATTCAAATCCTTTGCACTGCGCCCTCCTCCCTCTCTTTTTTTGTTGAGACAGCGTCTCATTCTGTTGCCCATGCTAGAGTGCAGTGGCGTGATCTTGGCTCACTGCAGCCTCCACCTCCCAGGAGCAAGTGATCTTCCCACCTCAGGCAGCTGGGACTGCAGGTGTACGCCACCATGCTAGGCTAATTTTTAAATTTTTTGTAGAAATGAGATCTCACTATATTGCCCAGGCTGTTCTCAAACTCCTGGGCTCAAGCAATCCTCCCATGTCAGCCTCCCAAGATGCTGGGATTACATCTTTGCCCATTTTTTAATTGAGTTGTTTCTTTTGGTTGTTGAGTTTTCGGAGTTCTTTATATATTCTGGATATTAATCTCCTGTCAGCTATCTGAAGTCTCTTATAAAGTTTTTCCTCTTTTTTTTTTCCTCTTGAAGTCAATTTGTTATAGAGATTGTAAGTTTTTATTTCAACACTGTGCTTTGCTCACATTGTGCTCAGTAGTCATAGCTTATTTTTCAAAAAACAGGCTTGTCTGTTTATAGCCTAAAAAAGGACTGCTGTTTATAGGATACTCCCAAAGGAGCAGAACCTTAATGTTGCTGTTGGGTGATGGATCCTAGTTTCACACACCTGACTATAGATCAAATATCTAGAATTTCATCTTTGCATTTGTATGAGGTTCAGAACATAGGTACATGAATTAGATTCAGTGGGCATGAAAGTAAAAGGCCATTCCACTGAAATCATGGCTATTAAGAAGCTATCTTGCAGTCATAAATATGTATTTACTTGGCAATTAGGAATCTTTGAATTCATCTTGGTGTCATGGAAAGGGCACTACATTAGGTGTTAGGAGAGCTGAGTCGTGGCATTTTCTCTGCTGTTACCTTCCTGCGTGAGGAGACAAATCGCATCCTCTCTTCAGGGCCTCAGTTTTCTCATCTACTGAATGTGAGGAAAGGATTTGATGATCTTCAGGGTTCTTTTCTGCTTTGTCTGGGGTCTGAGTTGTCTTTTCAGGTTAATCATAAATAAGGTGTCATTTCACTGATTTGACTCTGGAGGAGTGTCCTGGAACTTTTTGTAGGAAGTTATGTGATATTGGAATTTGCTTTGATGGTCTTAGTCTGTCCTGAAGACTGGATTTGTGATTGGCTTGGTGGTAATCCCTGGACCAGTTATAGGACCTCTTGAAGCAATTGAGCTTCTCCATAACACTCATTAATTGAGAAAGAATTGGGAATTTCTCATAGCAGTGAGATTCAAAGAGCAATCTAGTCTTATCCTGATGTGCATCTTCTCTGCTTTCTCTTCCATTCTGTTGGGAAGCAAGTGGCATCGTGTTCCAGTGGGGGACTGGTTTGGCATCATGTGGACGACGGTTGTGCCCTGGGCAGACTCTTCCATTGTTTTTCACAGCAAAGGAACCAAGCAGAGTGACAGGTAAGATGCTTCTTTCTTTAGTCCTATATTTGTTCTTTGTCAGGAAGTAGAGACATAAACATGCAGAAGAGGATTAAATGGATTTTTGATTTTGCTATTTCTTGGTCTCTCTAACTTTCTCTACTAGTTGGTCTGTTAGTCTTGCTGGCATTGTTTGTTGGCCCAGTAGAAGCAACTCTCTTTGCTGCCAGAGTTTGGAACTGATTGAGGCATAGATGCAAGTCAGGTAGGTAGAGATTGAAATGGTAACTCTAGAACTGTTAAAAGCTAGGTTGGAAGACATGATTAGAGGCTCACTATGACTATATATTGTCTTCAAACCCCTAATTCTGAATCTCAGATTGAATTTACCCACCAAGCACTGGGGTAGCTGTATAGAGTTGGCCCTGCTAAACTTAACGCCTGACTAAGAGGACATGAGGATGTACCCTCTCTTCAGGCAGGCACACCCCAAAGAGGGAACCCGGGAGGACCGTGCCTTGCATGGCCAGTTCCTTCTCCCAAAAAGGAAGCAGGAGTAAGTGAGGATGTAGACAGAGGGGACAGGAGTGTTCCCACAGGGAAATCTCTCTACGCGAAAATACGAGTAGGTAATATGTGTTCTGCCGATAGGTCTGTTGGTCATTTGGTCTGTATTTTCTCCTTCCTTTTCTTCCCTCCACCCTTCTTCCCCTGTCTCTCTCTCTCTTTCTTTCTCTCTTTCTGGTCTCCTTTTGGGCCTTTCTTCCTCTGTATACAGCACCATGTCTCCATTTCCTCCTCTTCTCTCTTTTCTGCTTTCTCACTCTTCTACTTTGTGACCGAGTTTACCCAGGCTTGGCTGTAGGAAAAACTTGTGTAGGAGACTTGTAACTACTTCTTCTGTTGCCTGGAACAAATAAGGGATTTTTGAGGGTGGTGGGAAGGGGTGGGGGAAGAATAGGAAAGGGTGGGTTGCAGTGGGAGTGATGTAATTGGGTGTTGAGATCATTCTGATTTTTCTAAGTCCTGGAGGTGTTCTCTTTCAGCTAGGGGTGGGCTTAGCTTCCCTGAAACCCATGGGTTGAGCTGGGGAAGGTACTCTTAGAAAGGAGAAGGAGCATTGGATGTGGGACAGGTAGTCCACTTCACATGACATTAGAAACATATATAATGTAAACCTGGACTTCTCAAACATTTTTATGTTCTTCATCAAGGTATTCACTTCTCCCCAGGCATATCCTGCCTTCTCATTTCTGTGTGCTTATGGGCAAACTGTTACCTCTGCCTGAAATGCCTTTTCCTTTGTGTTCCCTCTGGGAAAAATTCTAAGAATTTTTTTTTTTTTTTTTTTTTTGAAACGGAGTCTGACTCCGTCGCCCAGGCTGGAGTGCAGTGGCGCGATCTCAGCTCACTGCTAGGTCCGCTTCCCGGGTTCACGCCATTCTCCTGCCTCAGCCTCCCAAGTAGCTGGGACTACTGGCGCCTGCCACCACGCCCGGCTAATTTTTTTGTATTTTTAGTAGAGATGGGGTTTCACCGTGTTAACCAGGATGGTCTCGATCTCCTGACCTCGTGATCCACCTGTCTCAGCCTCCCAAAGTGCTAGGCCTAGCTCAGATACACCTTTCTCAGTAAAGACCTTTTCTTTTGTAGTGTTCACTGCATTAACTTCACATGCATGGATAGCACAATATACTGTATTATTACGAATTGTCTGTATGTTTTCTCATATGCTAAAGATTATGAACTTTTAAAGGGTGGAAATGGTGTGTGATTTTGCTCTATATTTTAGCACAGGACCTGTTATTAGAGGGAAAAAATGTTTTTTATTTTATTTCATTTAAACAACCTGTTTGGCATCTGTTTGGGTGGGGCACAGCTTAGATTCAGAGTTGGTTTTGGGGGAATTCTCTGATGAGACATTAGAATGGATCATCAACTTCCAGTCCTCAAAGTCTTTCACTTTTCGTCCTCCCGTACTCACCTTATTGCCAAAGGTTCTGGAGCTGGAACCCTGGCTGTCCCCTCCTCACCTGGCCATTAGGGGTCCAGTACTTCCTCTCTGGTGAACATGGGTGAAAACATCTGCTTTGTCCTGTTATCATTCCAGAGGACACTTGAAGGTGTGAGGGCCATTTTATTGCAACAGTTATTAATTAAAAAGAAGTGTCAGAAAAAAAAAGTTACAGAATAAGTCTGCATCTATCTGCATGCTAGACTGCATGTCATCACAGGCTAGCTCCACTTTTAGCAGTGTAATTAAGGAAGGAAAAGTGCTGAATTTGGAGAAGGAAGCCCAGTTCAGAATCTGGTTCTGACTGTGTGTTCTTAGGAGGCTTGGGGTTATTTAAGTGCCTGCATGTGATAGCAGCTGAATGTATGAGATGTCGTTGCTCTAGACCCACTCAACTGCTGGAGTTAGGAAATAGACACACAGACATACACACATGCACACACATTTTTACATACACACACCTATGTCCATCTGTCTCTACTAGAAATCATGAATTTACACTGATTTTTCCAATTACTATCCAATATAACATGGTTGATTATAGCCTTTCCCCTTTTCATATCTATATCTTTCCTCCCCTCTTTGATAGTGATGAATCTGGCTCCTTTATCCTGAATATATTTACTTGATTGTTCAATCTCCTGGCGTGTTACCAGGCTCCCTACAATGCCAGCCATCTTCTTGGCCAGTGCTGCTGACTCAGGCCTGCCTGCACTGGCTGAGTCTCTCCCACGCCCAGGTGGTACTGGCTGAGTGCCCCCTCTTTGCCCAGTTTGTTCTGTTATAAATGTAATTCAGAAGAAAATTTTTTCTTTTGTAGGTCTAGAGAATTCTAAAGCAATGTGTGTTCTTGCTGGCTCAGACCACTCAGCTTCATTAACAGGTAGGTACCAGCTCTTTCACGGTTTAACATGCCATTCAGGATTCTGTACATGACTGCCTGAAGTGGTGATATTGAAATACAAAGGGACTGTCATAGACTTTGGAGCTAGAATTCTGATGCTACCACTGGTGTGCTCTTAGGCAAATTACTTTTCCTTTCTGAGACCATCTTCTTGTCTGTAAAAGACTTTGTGGGTAGTTATGAGAATTAAATATAATACATATAAATCATGAATAGCAGACATAGGCTCACTTCCATTTCATCTGAGTTTGCTTTCTTAACTATACAATAAGAATAATAATGTCTTCCTCTCAGGGTAATAGTGGTTGTCAAATCATGTAATCAACAGTAAATTTATATATAACATATATGGATAACACAGTGTATTATATAATTATGAATTCTTTGTAGTTTTCTCATATACCTTCGATTATGAGGGCAGAGGCTGCTGTCTTATCCATCTAATCTATTTTGGTGTGTATTATAACTGTCTAAGCTCTCTACCTGTGTATACTCTCTAGTTGTCTAATCTCAAAAGTAACCTGTTTTATCCATCTATATCTTTCTAATCCATTTATCAATCTCCATTTGTCTATCTACTCTGTTTACCTATATATCTGTTTTATTTATCTTTAATCTTTGTAATATCTAATCTATGTATCTATATATCTAACTCTAGGTATATAGTTTTGTGAATATTTTATATTGTTATATCTCTAATTTATCTACTTCATCTCTTTGATCTATCTGTTTTGCTATCTTAACTGTTTTTTTTATCCTACACTATATCTCTCTCTTTGGCTGCGCAGTCATCCTTCCATTTGAAACACCAAGCCAATACAGTATAAACTGTCTAGTGACTTCTTTCCAAGGCAATGCAGCATTTTCTTGAAAGTGACAGTGATCCCTTCTCTTTGGCCCACATTGCCCTGACCCCTGCTGGTAGACTGGAGACTATACATCTGAGAGATTTATAATATTTTGTTTGGTAAGACCTCTCACAGAGTTGAATGTATTCTATTTTTTAAGCAAAGAGGAGGGACTTCCATACTTAGTGTTTTATGTGGAAATTCAGGTGTGCCCATAACATATGTAAATTAATGGTGGTATGCATTCTTCGACATCAAAGTTGCAATGCAGCCCAGCTGAGAAGTTGTTATTTCAAGAGCACAGGAGCCATAATATGAAAGTTTAAAATGCTTTGCAAATTCTGAGCTGCAGATAATTTGTTATTTAATGAATTTAAAACAAACATCTAATAAAAAAAGCACCTACTTTTAACTTGTGTCTCACATTAGGTAGATTTATATATTAATATTTGTTAAAAGTGTTGAGTTGAAATGAGTGCCAACTATAAGGGACTCCACTGGGTATCCAGTTCCTCCCTTCCTTTTACAGAGGAAGGACTGAAGACCTTAGGGTGAGAAGTGATGTGTTCGTGCCCCACAGTCAATGAGGGATGGAGAAGGCATTCTTTTCTGAGAATAAAAGTAGACTACGAGGTGTTTCTGTTTTGTTCTAATTAATTTGAAATGACTGATGGTATGTAAACCTAGAGCTTGTCTAATTGTTTGCCAACATCAACTTCTTGAAAATTCTTGTTGGTAGTAAATTTATTATTTCATATGTAGGGCACTTTTATTATGGTGTTATTTATATATAAATGTTGAATATTTTAATTAAGATGTAATTTATATATAAGAAATTAGATTTCTTTTAAAGTATACAAAGAATTTAAATTTCATTTAAAGTATACAATTTAGTAATTTTTAGTATATTCACAAAGTGAAATGGTTTTTGATATTTTGAAAATGAGCTAAAGATTGTGGAGATTAATAGCCCTGCTGGGCACTGTGGCTCACATCTGTAATCCCAGCACTTTGGAGGCTGAGGCAGATGGAATACTTGAGGTCAGGAGTTCAAGACCAGCCTGGCCACTGGTCTACTAAAAAATGGAGTTTTTTTGTAGAAACCCCATTTCTACTAAAAAATTCAGAATTAGCTGGGTCTGGTGGCATGTACCTGTAATCCCAGCTACTTGGGAGGCTGAGGCAGGAGAATCGCGTGAACCCGGGTGATGGAGGTTACAGTAAGCCGAGATCACACCACTGTACTCCAGCCTGGGTAACAGAGCAAGACTCCGTCTCAAAAAAAAAAAAAAAAAAAAAAAGATTAATTGCCCTCTCTTTCTTCATCTAGTTCAAGCTGTTACACAGTGGATATTGTTCAATGCTCTTTAGACATTTTCTCTGGAGTGGTTGTAGATTATATAACTATTTGGCATTGCAGCAGAATTTAATTTTACCTGCTGAGGCAATAGCATAATGATCCTCATCTGGAAGACAGTTTGACTTTCAAAAAGATGGTTTAGAGCTACTAAGATAAATGAAGTTGTTTACACAGGCTTCATCGTAAGTGGCATCTTTGCAGCTCACCAGTCCACTTAATGGATTGATACTTTGCTGAGGGGGCTTCTTTGCTATCTTGTAAGAGATCTTCATACTTTGCACACCCTGGTGAAGTCCAGGAGGTTGATCTCTCTCTGGGAATGGAATACACCAAATTCACTTCATAGAACTGCAGAATGTCAATGTTGCAGGGTCACCCCAGTGACAAAAAGGTTTCACTGATTTATACTCCCTCATTTTAGAGTTAAGGAAACAGACCTAGAATGTGAAGTGATGTGCCCAGTGTCAAACAGTGATCGGGTAACAGATGGAACTTGAACTGGAGACTTCTGAACCTTAGTCTAAAGCCCCTTAATGATACTGTTTGACTTTCCATCAGTTTTTTGGAATATACTAGACTGCCCTAGGGCAAGCAATACTATCAAGTTTTATTGGGAAGCTACAAAATGCAGTGAAAGCAGAAGACCTGGCTTCTAGTCCCTATTTGACTCCTTATTAGCCATGTGATCCTGAAAAGTAATTTAACATCTTCCAGCCTTGATTAATTTATCTTCTAGAACAGTGCTAATAGAAATATAATATGAGCCACATTTCAAAAAGTAAAAAGAAACAGGTGGGATTAATTTTAATAATATATCTACTTAACCCAGTATATCCAAAATATTATTTCAACATGTAACCCATATGAAATTATAATGAGCCACACTCTTTTTTGCACTAAGTCTTTGCAGTCCATTGTGTGAGAGAGTAGCATTTCACTTACAATGTATCTCAGTTTGGACTAGCCACATTTCAAGTGTTTAATAGCCACATGTAGGTGGTGAACTACTGTATTGGGTAGTACAGTTGTAGATCCTTAGATTATAAGGGTTGGAAAAGCTGAGGAGTCACAAATTGACAAGCCATAGGCTAAATTATAGCCCATGGCCTCATTTTGTATGGCTTTCATTTACAAAATATTTTTGAATGTGAATGCCTTTTAGATAGGCACGTACTCTCTGGCTTGCCACAGTCACCCGCCAGTCATTCTTGTTACCAGTGTCATCAGTCATATTGTCTGCCCTTCTAGACCAACAGCTGTCCCTTCCAATTTTCAGCTGGTGAAACTAAGTCTTAGAGAGGAAGTGATTTGTCCAAGGTCAATAGCTAGTTAGCAGATCCAGGAATAGAAGCCAGAGTCACTTGACTCTGAATTTGTTCTCTTTCTGTTAAATCACAATGTCAGTCAGTCACTTTCCTGCTTATATCACAGGATTATTGTGAGGTTAAAACAAACTGAAGTGCTATCCAGATGCAATTCTATAGCATTATATTTTCTGCTGGACAGGGCATGCAGTGAAATAATCTTATGTTTAAAAAATTTAAGCTTAAATAATGTATCCTTTAACCTGTTATTTTGAAAAGTTAAAGCATTTTTTTCATACAGAAGGTAGTATAGGCATGTATTTTAA
Organism: Pongo abelii; assembly: GCF_028885655.2. NCBI lineage: Eukaryota > Metazoa > Chordata > Mammalia > Primates > Hominidae > Pongo > Pongo abelii. The sequence goes on from NC_071994.2 coordinate 59,223,339, forward strand.
AAACGTAGAAAATAGAGAAACGTGTCTCATACACGTGGTAGATGTTGAATAAATATTTGTTGAATGAAAAAATGAAGAGAAAACCACACATTTTTATTTCTTAAGCTACTAAGAACATTTGGCCTTGTTTTTTATATATAGAATTTTTGAAAATCTTGTAATAAGTTATTATGGTGTACACAAATTTTGTGTCCTGCTTGGCTCCACTCAACCTTGTAGTGTAAGTATAAAACAACTTCTTTTAACCACTTATTTTTTAGACTTCTGTTATTTTCCATCATTTTGGACTAATGTTCCCTCACCTCTTTTGTTCCCCTTCTGTTTGTTTAAGATGCAGGAGAGGTGTATGTTTGGGGAAGCAACAAGCATGGGCAACTGGCTGCTGAGGCTGCTTTCCTTCCTGTGCCCCAGAAAATAGAAGCACATTGTTTCCAGAATGAAAAGGTCACTGCCATCTGGAGTGGGTGGACACACCTGGTTGCTCAGACAGGTGAGACAGTAGCAGAGAACTTATGGTTGGTAAGAGCAGCTGGGGGACAGCTGTCTAAGCAGCCATGAGTGCTTGGGGTTAAGGCTTTTTACTGATGAAAGCTTAAGGATCAGAGATGGGGATACTGGGGTCTAGTTCTGCCGTCAGCCAGATATGTGGCTTTTCCTCTCAGAGTCACAGGTTTGTACCCAAAAAGGCAAGGCCTGGGCTAAGTTAACTCCTTCCGGTCCTAAGAGCCCATGAGGTTTTGAGAAGGGATCCATTGCGGCAAGCATCACCCAGAAATTTGTCCAGCTTGTTGGGAAGTTCTCACTTTGTCATAGCTATTTGCATATCTAAATCTAAATTAAAAGCATCAGAAAATGTTAAGTGAAAGATAAATATCTAAAGATTGAGGTAGGAACATTATTTTGATTCATAGCTGGCATGGAATTCTTTTTTTTTTTTTTTTTTTTTTTTTTTTCCAATAAAATATGTGTTAATTGTATTCTTTGGGTTTGGAGGGTACAGTGCTGGGGAACTACTCCATCTCCATCTGCTACCAATAGAAGCCTTTCTTTTTTTTTTTTTTTTTTTTTTGAGACGGAGTCTCCCTCTGTCACCCAGGCTGGAGTGCAGCAACTTGATCTCGGCTCACTGCAAGCTCCACCTCCTGGGTTCACGCTATTCTCCTGCCTCAGCCTCCCCAGTAGCTGAGACCACAGTTGCCCACCACACCTGGCTAATTTTTTGTATTTTTTTTTTTTCTTTTATTGTAATTATTATTATTATTATTATTATTATACTTTAGGTTTTATGGTACATGTGCCCAATGTGCAGGTAAGTTACATATGTATACATGTGCCATGCTGGTGCACTGCACCCACCAACTCGTCATCTAGCATTAGGTATATCTCCCAATGTTATCCCTCCCCCCTCCCCCCAACCCACAACAGTCCCTGAAGTGTGATGTTCCCTTTCCTGTGTCCATGTGTTCTCGTTGTTCAATTCCCACCTATGAGTGAGAATATGCGGTGTTTGGTTTTTTGTTCTTGCGATAGTTTACTGAGAATGATGATTTCCAATTTCATCCATGTCCCTACAAAGGACATGAACTCATCATTTCTTATGGCTGCATAGTATTCCATGGTGTAGATGTGCCACATTTTCTTAATCCAGTCTATCATTGTTGGACATTTGGGTTGGTTCCAAGTCTTTGCTATTGTGAGTAATGCGGCAATAAACATACGTGTGCATGTGTCTTTATAGCAGCATGATTTATAGTCCTTTGGGTATATACCCAGTAATGGGATGGCTGGGTCGAATGGAATTTCTAGTTCTAGATCCCTGAGGAATCGCCACACTGACTTCCACAAGGGTTGAACTAGTTTACAGTCCCACCAACAGTGTAAAAGTGTTCCTATTTCTCCACATCCTCTCCAGCACCTGTTGTTTCCTGACTTTTTAATGATCGCCATTCTAACTGGTGTGAGATGGTATCTCATTATGGTTTTGATTTGCATTTCTCTGATGGCCAGTGATGGTGAGCATTTTTTCATGTGTCTTTTGGCTGCATAAATGTCTTCTTTTGAGAAGTGTCTGTTCATGTCCTTCGCCCACTTTTTGATGGGGTTGTTTGTTTTTTTCTTGTAAATTTGTTGGAGTTCATTGTAGATTCTGGATATTAGCCCTTTGTCAGATGAGTAGGTTGCGAAAATTTTCTCCCATTTTGTAGGTTGCCTGTTCACTCTGATGGTAGTTTCCTTTGCTGTGCAGAAGCTCTTTAGTTTAATTAGATCCCATTTGTCAATTTTGGCTTTTGTTGCCATTGCTTTTGGTGTTTTAGACATGAAGTCCTTGCCCATGCCTATGTCCTGAATGGTATTGCCTAGGTTTTCTTCTAGGGTTTTTATGGTTTTAGGTCTAATATTTAAGTCTTTAATCCATCTTGAATTGATTTTTGTATAAGGTGTAAGGAAGGGATCCAGTTTCAGCTTTCTACATATGGCTAGCCAGTTTTCCCAGCACCATTTATTAAATAGGGAATCCTTTCCCCATTTCTTGTTTTTCTCAGGTTTATCAAAGATCAGATGGTTGTAGATATGTGGTATTATTTCTGACGGCTCTGTTCTGTTCCATTGATCTATATCTCTGTTTTGGTACCAGTACCATGCTGTTTTGGTTACTGTAGCCTTGTAGTATAGTTTGAAGTCAGGTAGCGTGATGCCTCCAGCTTTGTTCTTTTGGCTTAGGATTGACTTGGCGATGCGGGCTCTTTTTTGGTTCCATATGAACTTTAAAGTAGTTTTTTCCAATTCTGTGAAGAAAGTCATTGGTAGCTTGATGGGGATGGCATTGAATCTGTAAATTACCTTGGGAAGGATGGCCATTTTCATGATATTGATTCTTCCTACCCATGAGCATGGAATGTTCTTCCATTTGTTTGTATCCTCTTTTATTTCCTTGAGCAGTGGTTTGTAGTTCTCCTTGAAGAGGTCTTTCACATCCCTTGTAAGTTGGATTCCTAGGTATTTTATTCTCTTTGAAGCAATTGTGAATGGGAGTTCACTCATGATTTGGCTCTCTGTTTGTCTGTTATTGATGTATAAGAATGCTTGTGATTTTTGCACATTGATTTTGTATCCTGAGACTTTGCTGAAGTTGCTTATGAGCTTAAGGAGATTTTGGGCTGAGACAATGGGGTTTTCTAGATATACTATCATGTCATCTGCAAACAGGGACAATTTGACTTCCTCTTTTCCTAATTGAATACCCTTGATTTCCTTCTCCTGCCTAATTGCCCTGGCCAGAACTTCCAACACTATGTTGAATAGGAGTGGTGAGAGAGGGCATCCCTGTCTTGTGCCAGTTTTCAAAGGGAATGCTTTCAGTTTTTGCCCATTCAGTATGATATTGGCTGTGGGTTTGTCATAAATAGCTCTTATTATTTTGAGATACGTCCCATCAATTCCTAATTTATTGAGAGTTTTTAGCATGAAGGGTTGTTGAATTTTGTCAAAGGCCTTTTCTGCATCTATTGAGATAATCATGTGGTTTTTGTCTTTGGTTCTGTTTATATGCTGGATTACATTTATTGATTTGCGTATATTGAACCAGCCTTGCATCCCAGGGATGAAGCCCACTTGATCATGGTGGATAAGCTTTTTGATGTGCTGCTGGATTCTGTTTGCCAGTATTTTATTGAGGATTTTTGCATCAATGTTCATCAAGGATATTGGTCTAAAATTCTCTTTTTTTGTTGTGTCTCTGCCAGGCTTTGGTATCAGGATGATGCTGGCCTCATAAAATGAGTTAGGGAGGATTCCCTCTTTTTCTATTGATTGGAATAGTTTCAGAAGGAATGGTACCAGCTCCTCCTTGTACCTCTGGTAGAATTCGGCTGTGAACCCATCTGGTCCTGGACTTTTTTTGGTTGGTAAGCTATTGATTATTGCCATAATTTCAGCTCCTGTTATTGGTCTATTCAGAGATTGAACTTCTTCTTGGTTTAGTCTTGGGAGGGTGTATGTGTTCAGGAATTTATCCATTTCTTCTAGATTTTCTAGTTTATTTGCATAGAGGTGTTTGTAATATTCTCTGATGGTAGTTTGTATTTCTGTGGGATCGGTGGTGATATCCCCTTTATCATTTTTTATTGCATCTATTTGATTCTTCTCTCTTTTTTTCTTTATTAATCTTGCTAGCGGTCTATCAATTTTGTTGATCCTTTCAAAAAACCAGCTCCTGGATTCATTTATTTTTTGAAGGGTTTTTTGTGTCTCTATTTCCTTCAGTTCTGCTCTGATTTTAGTTATTTCTTGCCTTCTGCTAGCTTTTGAATGTGTTTGCTCTTGCTTTTCTAGTTCTTTTAATTGTGATGTTAGGGTGTCAATTTTGGATCTTTCCTGCTTTCTCTTGTGGGCATTTAGTGCTATAAATTTCCCTCTACACACTGCTTTGAATGCATCCCAGAGATTCTGGTATGTTGTGTCTTGGTTCTCGTTGGTTTCAAAGAACATCTTTATTTCTGCCTTCATTTCGTTATGTACCCAGTAGTCATTCAGGAGCAGGTTGTTCAGTTTCCACGTAGTTGAGCGGTTTTGAGTGAGATTCTTAATCCTGAGTTCTAGCTTGATTGCACTGTGATCTGAGAGACAGTTTGTTACAATTTCTGTTCTTTTACATTTATTGAGGAGAGCTTTACTTCCAAGGATATGGTCAATTTTGGAATAGGTGTGGTGTGGTGCTGAAAAAAATGTATATTCTGTTGATTTGGGGTGGAGAGTTCTGTAGATGTCTATTAGGTCCGCTTGGTGCAGAGCTGAGTTCAATTCCTGGGTATCCTTGTTGACTTTCTGTCTCGTTGATCTGTCTAATGTTGACAGTGGGGTGTTAAAGTCTCCCATTATTAATGTGTGGGAGTCTAAGTCTCTTTGTAGGTCACTCAGGACTTGCTTTATGAATCTGGGTGCTCCTGTATTGGGTGCATATATATTTAGGATAGTTAGCTCTTCTTGTTGAATTAATCCCTTTACCATTATGTAATGGCCTTCTTTGTCTCTTTTGATCTTTGTTGGTTTAAAGTCTGTTTTATCAGAGACTAGGATTGCAACCCCTGCCTTTTTTTGTTTTCCATTTGCTTGGTAGATCTTCCTCCATCCTTTTATTTTGAGCCTATGTGTGTCTCTGCACGTGAGATGGGTTTCCTGAATACAGCACACTGATGGGTCTTGAGTCTTTATCCAATTTGCCAGTCTGTGTCTTTTAATTGGACCATTTAGTCCATTTACATTTAAAGTTAATATTGTTATGTGTGAATTTGATCCTGTCATTATGATGTTAGCTCGATGTTTTGCTCGTTAGTTGATGCAGTCTCTTCCTGGTCTCAATGGTCTTTACATTTCGGTATGATTTTGCAGTGGCTGGTACCGGTTGTGCCTTTCCATGTTTAGCGCTTCCTTCAAGAGCTCTTTTAGGGCAGGCCTGGTGGTGACAAAATCTCTCAGCATTTGCTTGTCTGTAAAGTATTTTATTTCTCCTTCACTTATGAAGCTTAGTTTGGCAGGATATGAAATTCTGGGTTGAAAATTCTTTTCTTTAAGAATGTTGAATATTGGCCCCCACTCTCTTCTGGCTTGTAGGGTTTCTGCCGAGAGATCCGCTGTTAGTCTGATGGGCTTCCCTTTGATGGTAACCCGTCCTTTCTCTCTGGCTGCCCTTAACATTTTTTCCTTCATTTCAACTTTGGTGAATCTGACAATTATGTGTCTTGGAGTTGCTCTTCTCGAAGAGTATCTTTGTGGCGTTCTCTGTATTTCCTGAATCTGAATGTTGGCCTGCCTTGCTAGATTGGGGAAGTTCTCCTGGATAATATCCTGCAGAGTGTTTTCCAACTTGTTTCCATTCTCCCCATCACTTTCAGGTACACCAATCAGACGTAGATTTGGTCTTTTCACATAGTCCCACATTTCTTGGAGGCTTTGCTCATTTCTTTTTATTCTTTTTTCTCTAAACTTCCCTTCTCGCTTCATTTCATTCATTTCATCTTCCAGGGCTGATACCCTTTCTTCCATTTGATCGCATCGGCTCCTGAGGCTTCTGCATTCTTCACGTAGTTCTCGAGCCTTGGTTTTCAGCTCCATCAGCTCCTTTAAGCACTTCTCTGTATTGGTTATTCTAGTTATACATTCTTCTAAATTTTTTTCAAAGTTTTCAACTTCTTTGCCTTTGGATTGAATATCCTCCCGTAGCTCGGAGTAATTTGATCGTCTGAAGCCTTCTTCTCTCAGCTCGTCAAAGTCATTCTCCATCCAGCTTTGTTCCGTTGCTGGTGAGGAACTGCGTTCCTTTGGAGGAGGAGAGGTACTCTGGTTTTTAGAGTTTCCAGTTTTTCTGCTCTGTTTTTTCCCCATCTTTGTGGTTTTGTCTACTTTTGGTCTTTGATGATGGTGATGTACAGATGGGTTTTTGGTGTGGATGTCCTTTCTGTTAGTTTTCCTTCTAACAGACAGAACCCTCAGCTGCAGGTCTGTTGGAGTACCTGGCCGGCCGTGTGAGGTGTCAGTCTGCCCCTGCTGGGGGGTGCCTCCCAGTTAGGCTGCTCAGGGGTCAGGGGTCAGGGACCCACTTGAGGAGGCAGTCAGCCCGTTCTCAGATCTCCAGCTGCGTGCTGGGAGAACCACTGCTCTCCTCACAGCTGTCAGACAGGGACATTTAAGTCTGCAGAGGTTACTGCTGTCTTTTTGTTTGTCTGTGCCCTGCCCCCAGAGGTGGAGCCTACAGAGGCAGGCAGGCCTCCTTGAGCTGTGGTGGGCTCCACCCAGTTCAAGCTTCCAGGCTGCTTTGTTTACCTAAGCGAGCCTGGGCAATGGCGGGCGCCCCTCCCCCAGCCTCGCTGCCGACTTGCTGCTTGATCTCAGACTGCTGTGCTAGCAATCAGCGAGACTCCGTGGGCGTAGGACCTTCTGAGCCAGGTGCGGGCTATACTCTCCTGGGGCACCGTTTCCTAAGCCCGTGGGAAAAGCACAGTATTCGGGTGGGAGTGGCCCGATTTTCCAGGTGCCGTCTGTCACCTCTGGAAGGGGAACTCCCTGACCCCTTGCGCTTTCCGAGTGAGGCAATGCCTCGCCCCTGCTTCGGCTGGCGCACGGTGCGCTCACCCACTGACCTGCGCCCACTGTCTGGCACTCCCTAGTGAGATGAACACGGTACCTCAGATGGAAATGCAGAAATCACCCGTCTTCTGCGTCGCTCGCGCTGGGAGCTGTAGACCGGAGCTGTTCCTATTCGGCCATCTTGGCTCCTCCCCCCGCTGGCATGGAATTCTGATTTAAACTTTTGTTGACCCTAATAAACTATGTGTATTGGTTCAGACATCTCATGTATTCCCTCAGATGTTACCACATCATGCCATACAGCTTTTGGCATCTTCATCTTTTCTTGAATCTTCATTTGTTTCTCATCTTTCCTTTAGGGCAGTTCTGCTTTCCTGGCCTTCATATTGTTGACTTTGTCCTCAGATTTTGTTTTTTCATGGCCTCTATTCATCCCTGCCTTCCTGCCTGTTGATTTTCACAGAGTTCCCCAGCCAATTTGAAATTCCCAAGATCTGTTATCATGTCAAAGTATTCTGAGCTTCAGGGGTTCTCAGGAGTCCCCTTGCCTACTCCTGTCCTGCTTGCTAGCTACACACACATCTCTAGACTCCCAAATATCTAGTGACTCTTATTTCAGGAGTTTCTGGCTTTTGCAGGTTTTCAGGTCAGCTTCAGCTATCCTTGGTAAGTCACACATACTACACATTTCTATACACAAATGTAGACTTATGAGCAGTCATATCTATGATGCTTTTAATTGGTCTTTTAAAACATTTCATGATCATTTTGAAATAGAGGCCTGTATAACAAAGATGTATAATAAACTTTCCATATTACCGCTTTAGAGGATGCTCTAAGGAAAATGTGTCATTCATTAGGAGGAAGGTCGTCACTTTCCTCAAAGAGATTCAGATTGCTTGAAGATTGGGCTTGTCTACAGAACCTTTTCCTAAAGAGACTCACTGAGCATAGTAGCTGGGTTTTGTATGTTTGTAATTGTTGATATCTCTCTTTTGTTTCAGATAATAAGCTCTGTGAAGGAAGCCACCAGATTAGTCTTGCTCACTTCTGTATCTCCAATGCCTATCAAAGAATGTACTCATTTTCCTGCATCAAACTCTTTATAGTTAAAAGAGACTACACATACACAAATGCATACAAGGCAGGGTAGATAGCTAGGATTTCTGACCTCTTTCCTGGGACTTAGATGTTCATGAACAGAAAGCTTGTTTGTCTCTTTGGATTCTGGTGTCCAACCAAATAGGTTAATTTTATTAGGCACCTATTGAGCAATGTGTTAAGCCTTGGGGAAATGGAGGAGAAAAGACATAGGCCATATCTTCCCACTAGAATATGTAGATAGGCGTAAGCCTAAGAATATAGAGATAGAAAACTTTATCATCCATCCATCGTACAAATAGTGAGGGTCTTTTTATGTACCATGCCTTGTACTAGATGTAAATCTTGCCCTTAAGGAGTCCACTGTCCACTAGGGGTGATAGACCTGTGATAAAATTTTACTACATTCCAGTATGAGATGTGCAACAATACAGCTAAGTACAAAGTGCAAAAGTCACATAGAAATTAGCAGTAGTCTTGAGTGATTGGGTGTTCACAGGTAGGCATTTCATGGTTAGTCAGTCTTCCAAGAATTGCAGTACATTAAAATACGCTTACTACCAAATGGTGGTGAATTTGGTTGTCTGTCATTAAACCCTTTAACTAGTCAGGTAGTTGACTAATGAAAGACATAAAGATGTTGCTTCTTTGATTTTAGCTTTGAAGCATTATAGCTGATGCGATTCCCACATCTGGGCCAGCAGCCCTGCCCTTGGGGTGGGAGGTTGGAACCCATGTCTCTGACACTGTCTGAGTCACCCCAGCTGCTCTGGAGCCCAGCTTCAGGTTTCTGCCTCCTTTTGAGAGCATGGTTTTTTGGTAATGTTTCAGCTATTTACTTAGCTTGTTAATTCAGATTGCTTGTTTTTATACATTGCTACTTTCTCCTTTATCCTAAGTCCAGAATGGTTAAACCTGGGATGTTTGAATGTCCTGGTTTTTGTACTGAATTTTGGGTAAATGGGAGTTTCCTGTTATATGATTCACCAATTTTGTGTTCCTTCTAGCAGCAGTGGAGGCCCAGTGTCACTGAGAAGAAGCACCCAGGGCTTCTATTTAATCAGACTCAGCGCTCACATTAATGGGAATAAGATTTCCTCACGGGGTCAGGAGCAGCTCATTAGTGGAACAAGGAGTTATTTGACTATGGTTGTTTTCACAAGCTCCAGTGGTGGATTGTTCCTGGAACGAACTTGCAGGCCACATCAGCACAGAGGCTGCTCTCGGTCTCATTCTGGGAGGCATTAGTTGTGTGATATTGATTAAAAAAGAGTTTATGCACAGACACTATTGGCGTCTAATGGGTAGAGGCCAGGGTTGCTGCTAAACATCCTACAATGCAAGGGCAGTCTCCTATAATAAAGAATTATCTAGCTCCAAATGTTAATAGCTCCAAACACTGCTCAATACTGGACATCCCCAGTGGTAGGTGCTTAGCTAGGGCAGTTCACATGGTATCAGAATAACTTTATAGATTGTCTGTATGGGAATCTGGGGTGTGTTCTCTGCCCTCCCATCTCAGGAGTCTGTCTGATGCCTGCCTGCAGTGTTTGTGATGGAAAAATACTTTTCTCTGTTAGTCAGAGGCACTTGGAAAGAGTCCAAGAGAACCTGTTCTAATCTGGGAGAGTTGGCAAGGGTACCTGTGTCTCAGGCTCATGGTGCTGCATTCTAGAAACCTTTCCCAAGCTGCTTAATGTTCCTGATCATTGTTCTCAGGAACTTCATGGGACTCCTGGGTGACTTTATCCAGGCTCAGTGACCGGCAGGTGTCTCATCTGAGATTCATGGTTTCCTGGCTGGAGGTGCTTCTAGTGAGAGTTGGATGGCAGATCTGGGTGCCTTCCTAGTTTGTTGACCTTGATTAAGTCACTTTACCTGGTTAGGCCTCAGTTTCCTCAACTCTGAAGTCTGGTATTAAAACCTGCCTGCATTCTACATAGGGCTGCTATGATGTTCACATGAACAAATCTGTGAAAGATCCCAACTATTGTAAAATGCATACATAAGTGATGGCTGCCTGGGGTATGTAAGTAAATTAAAGACTTAGTAGTTGCTTTTAGAAAGACTTCTGTTTCCACAGGGGTAATGCCACCTTGAGACTACTAGCCTGAAAGCTCATGAGCTGGCCAGGGATGCCATACTCAATATCAAACTCTGACAGCAAAGTTTTCTTAAAGTCTTTTACTTGCATGCAGTAGGCAAGTGGCTCTTTTATATTATCAACAACTTGGAAGATTTTTGTGGCCTAATTTGTAATATTACCTATTAAAATTCAGGATACTCATCCCACTTTGTAATTGTATACATCTCTTTGTATTCTTATTTGTTTAATGTCTAGACTGTAAATTACACGAGAGCAGTGTCTGTTTTGTTCATGGCCATATCCCCAGCATCTGGCACAGGCCTGATACATAACAGATGGTCAGTAACTAAGTGCTGAATGAATAAATAAATGGCAAGGTAGAGAAAAACCTGGGCTTTGAAGTCAGATAGACCAAGGCTTGAATCTTAGCTCTCTTAACCTACTGATTGTGTGACTGTGGGCAGCTCCACCTCTCTCTGTCTCCATTGTCACCACCCTAGTTCAGCCCACTGTCACTTCTTAACTGAATCCTGCAGTAGCCTTTAACTGGTGTCCTGGTCTTCCCATATTTACTCCTTGATGTAGTTTGGATGTGTGTCCCCACCCAAATCTCATGTTGAAATGTAATCCCCAGTGTTGGAGGTGGGGCCTGGTGGGAGGTGATTGGATCATTGGGGTACATTTCTCATGAATGGTTTAGTACCATTCTTCTTGGTACTGTCCTTGCCATTGTGAGTGAGTTCTCATGAGATCTGGCTGTTTAAAAGTGTGTACCATTTCCCCCTTGCTGTCTTGCGCCTGCTCTTGTCAGATGACGTCCACGCTCCCGCTTCCTCTTCTACCATGGTTGTACGCTTCTAGAGGCCTCTCCAGAAGCTAATGCTCGAGCTATGCTCCCTGTACAGCCTACAGAACCATAAGCCAATTAAACCTCTTCTCTTTATCAATTACCCAGTCTTAAGTATTCTTTATAGGAATGCGAGAATGGACTAATACCCTCCTTCTCCCCTCCAACCCATTCTTCATACCTTAGTTGAAAGATCTCTTCAAACCCATTGTGTTACATTCATATGGCTTCCCATTGCTCTTATGATAAAAATATAATCCCTAGTGGTCCTACAGGTCCTATGTGATCTGCTGTCTGCTGACCTTTCCAGTCCCATTTCTCACCATGATAGCTCTTGATTTCTATCCAATCTGCACTCTGGCCTTTGCTTGGTTCCTTGAAAGCATCATTCATTTCCCACCATAGTGCCTTTGCACCTGATATTCCCTCTATTTGGCCACTTATCCATGCACCTCTTCTTCAGTTTGACTTAGCTAAATCCTTTTTTTTTTTTTTTTAAAGTCTTAACCCTTAACTTAGGTATCTGGGAGAACTTCTCTTGACATTGCTGACTAGTCACTTCTTTTTTTTTTCTGTTCTCATAGCACCATAAACCTCTCTTTTGTGCTATTTTTTGGTAGCATTGTTTGACTAATTTCCTTTCCCACTAGACTGTAAGCTCCATGAGGGTAGGAGCCATGCTTGCTTTTGCCTACTTAAGACATGTTGGACAAATGAAAAAACCCAACTTCTTTGAACTTATTTCCTTATTAGGAAAGTGGGGAAATAACTGCTGACCTGATATGAGGATTGAGAGAGATGATATATTAAAGCATCCAGCAAAGGACTGGCTCATATGTCTTTTTAAGACACATTAGCTCCCACTACTCTTTTGGAAACTCTTGAGCTCTCTGGAGATCACATGCTCCATTTCTTCTCTTTATGTCTCTGCGGGGCTGGATGTGAATGTCTCTGGATAGGTAACAAGTTGATTCAGTACTCTCCTGAAGAGTGCCGAAAGATCAGTGCTTACAAATGCTGGTTACAAGTGCTGGTTGCTGACGGTGTATTAGAATTTCAAAGGGAATGATTTACACAAGATCTAAACCTTAATGTGGAGTTGGTCAGAATGTCTAGAATCCAGTTGCTTTTGGGATGCTGGAAGCTTTCCCTGAATAATGCAGTATCCCAAAGTAGCCTTGTGGTCTTACAAGGAATATGGATTGAAAAAGTGAGAACAAATACAGAGAGTTCTTTGACATTCTTTACTTTCTTCAGTGTTACCTTAAAAAGCCCGGGAGTCTTAGAAGTTTTAGAGAATCAATGATGGAAGAAGCAACTTTCTCACTTTGCAAGTGAAAAAACTGAAACCAAGTGGAGAGAAAGTGACTTTATGGCAACTTTAAGCTAGAAATCTAGTTCTACTTTCCAGTGAAATTTTCTCCTTTCCGTCAGTGTCTTCTTGATTCGTGATTATATCCTTTTGATTGAGTTTTTTTATTCTTTTGTTTTCCTAAAGAGGGGAATTGTATGGTACATATGAAAGGGACTGGCTGTTAGCTACTCTTTCAAGTGTCACAGCCCAAGAAATATTTTATTGCATTTGATGTCTAAGCATTAGTGAAATTCAAGCCCAGCCATTGATTCACACTAAACTGAGTTTATAAATATACCTAATGCTGATTTTTCTGTTTTGGGGCCAAGATCCTTTTCAGAATAGGGTGACAGTATACATTACTCCATCTTCTTTGGGACCATATATCATGAAACTTCAACCAAGCTTGGGGAGATTCTGACCTCATGGGCTCTATTTAAAGCAGGTGCTTTGGAATTAATGATGCCTGTGCTTTAGAACTTTGAAAACCCAATGGGTGAAAGTCAAACTGAGCCTAAAGGCTTGTTTTGAAATGGATACTTTTTGATTCTTATTAAAGTCATGAGTTTTTGTCCTAGAATCCTTAGAATGTCAGTAATGGATGGAAACTTAGAGATCATCTGGCCTTAATTCCTCAGTTTAGAGATGCAAAAACTGAGGACTAAATAGGGGAGGCACAGTGAGTGAGTGAAGGAGCTAGGACCAGAACTCAATCAAGTCTCATGACTCTCAGTACAGTGTTCTTTCTGCCTTGTTACATTCTTTCCAGAGATGATAAGGAAGTGTGGACGACTTAACTAGTCAAATCCAGGGACCTGGACCAGGAATGACAGTTCCTTCTGTATAAGAAGTTCTGCTTTGGCCAAGCATGGTGGCTCACGTCTGTAATTCCAACACTTTGGGAGGCTGAGGCAGGTGGATCTCTTGAGCCCAGGCGTTTGAGATCAGCCTGGGCAATATGGCAAAACTCTGTCTCTACAACAAACTATAAAAAAATTAGCTGGGTGTGGTGGTGCGTGCCTGTGGTCCCAGCTACTTGGGAGGCTGGGGCAGGAGGATGGCTTGAGCTCAGGAGGTGGAGGTTGCAGTAAGCTAAGGTTACACCACTGCAGTCCAGCCTGGGTGACAGAGTGAGACCCTGTCTCAAAGAGAAAAAAAAGAAGTTCTGCTTCAAGAAAACACTTATTCTTACCTGAAGAGTGCAGCCATAGATTTCTTTAAGGATATGTGTCTGAAGTAGAAACTGGGAAATGGTGCCTGAGAAGCGAGGGTCAGGAGGCCATTCTGGGATTCACAGAAGCAGCTACATGAGAATACAACAGCAATCATAACTCTCACGGACCACCTTTATCACTATAAAGTACTTTCACATCTGTGTTCTCATATGAAGTTGGCAAGATGAGTATTATTATCCTTACTTCACAGAAGAGTCCCTAATTCGTTAATGGCATTGCCCTGTTTCACATAGATGGACAGAGCTAAAACTTGAATCCGATCTTTTGTCCCCAAGCCTGCTATTCCAATTCCAGATCTTGTGTTTCTCAGAGAGCTCTAACTCATCAGCTAAACTTCTTTTACCCTTCAAAAAACATCTTTCTCCAACTTTTGACAGTGATACTACATTCAGCAAGCAATTGGAAGGAAATTCATAGGTATCTTTAATCCTTTAGCAGATATTTGTGAAATGCTTATCTATATGTATATAGTACTATGCTACAGAATACAGGGGAATATAAAATCCAGAACCACCTTTAGGAAGCTTGTGGTTGGATGAACAACTAAATATTTAGTAGAAGAATAAAAAGAATGTGGCCAAGGGCCAAAGGAGTGGCCCAGACACTGCAGGCTCTAGGATTTCAGGGGAAGGAGAGGTCAGTGTGGGTGAACTTGGTCAGGGAAGGGTGTGAAATTGTGATTGGGCTTTGGGAAGGTCACATTTTAATAGATGGAGAGTTTGACTTGCTTCTCTTGCTTTCTGTTTGTCCTCTGGCAAGACACTAAACTCTTTGGTCCCTTTCTTCCATCTGGCCAATACGTTTACATAATGATCTTTAAGGGTCATTCCAGCTCTGAAATTCTATCCTATAAAAAATAAAACTGGCCTAAAGAAATAGTCATGGATGTATTCAAAGATTAAGTATAATGCAATTTACTGCAGCCTAATTTATAATGACAAAAACAAAGGTATGGAAACAAATGAAATTGAAGAGAGATTGGTTAAACAAATTATGGCAGAGCCATATGTTGGAATATTATATTGTCATTAAATAGAATGTTTTAGAAGGATATTTAATGACAGGAATACGCTCATGGTATAGTAAGTGAAAAGAATGATTAACCATACTGTAACTTCTAATTTGTTGAAAGAAAAAAAGAATGTTTCTGTAGAAAAGACTAGAAGGAAATGGGCCAGGTGGGATTATGAGTGAATTTTGTTTTGTATGCTGAATTTTGAATATTTTCAATTTGATTATATCTCCTATAAATACTATTTTAAAGTTAATGAATAAGATCACTTAGCACTCAGTGCAAGAGACTGGCTCCTTTGCCATCTATTCCCATGTATATGTCCTTGACAAATCACTTGCATGGGCCTCAATTCGGAGGTTGCATGGAAGAGAGGCAAGATACTTTAGCAGGAGGCAGGAGAGTGGCCATCTATTTTTGGCTCGGTCATGAGTCAGCTTTGTGACTTTGGGTAAGTCCCTCCTGAATATCCCTCAGCCTCAATTTCTTCATCTGAAGAGGGGAGTTTGAGGTCACAAAAGGTCCTTTAAGTTGCAAAATATATTTGTTCCTAAAGATGGATAATTTCTCCACAATTGTGGAACTGGCTAAGAGGCCTCTTTGGCTTCTTGAGCCTGGTCTCTTTCTTTTCTCTCCCGCTCCCCTGCACTTGGGCTCTGCTGGCTGCAGGCTGATTTCTTTCATTCAGAGTTCAGGGTGAATTGGAGTAGAAGTTGAGTGATAGGGGCTCTGCTCAGGTAGGGTGTAATGACAGCACTGAACCACTAGAGGGAAGCATTGTTTGATTGCTTTCCCCTTTCCCTTTTTTTTTTTTTTTTTTTTTTTTTAAGCTGTTGTGTCTGCAGGTGAAGATTAGCCTTGATTTGCCTGGGGGTTTCAAATTTTAGCATTTTAGAATTAAAAGGACTTTGAAGATCATCCAGTAAAACCCCAGTATGCTGCAGATGTGAGATGATAGAGACCTGAAAAAGCAAGCGACCTAAAGTCACACAATGTCCTTTTTCAGGGTCTACACTATAAAGGAAGGCTGCAGACAGAGCCAAGGGTATGATCAGTTGAGTCCACAAAGAATAGACAGGTCCCATGTTGTGCAGAAACCTAAAGGATCTACTTGTATACTTGCATTCACTGAGCTCCTCTGGCCAGGTGTTAAGAGTCCTGGAGATAGAGAAGAAAAGATATAACCCTGCCCTGAGGAGCCGCTGTCTGGCAGGGGGACGCACACACAAACACACAATGCTACCCCAGGTGTCTTCCCCACTATTTGCTGGTCTGCCTAGTCTAGGATCCAGGCTGTGGTGGTGGCTTGGAGCCTGGTTTATGGAAGACCCTGCAGGTGTTCTTATGAATGATCACCTCCTCCAAGATTAGGGAGATACATTGGGTACCCCAAGTTTGTATTTCCAGTTAATTTCTGCAAGCAATGCTTAGCCTGTTCATGTGCCATGCCTTACCATTTCTTGAGGTTTGCGAGGAATCCTGGCAGTTTTTTCTCCACCTTCAAACAGCTTTGTTCCTTGGCTCTAGGCTGACTTTATTTTTGGTTTGGAGGTACCCACCAGCCCTAAGCATTGTGGTAAAGTGAAATTGTGTACTGGCCTGGGAACCAGGCAGCTCTGTGACCTTGTGCAGGTTACCTTCTGTCTTTGAGAAGGGAGGTCATGCTCTCAGCTGCAGCTGTGTCATCTCTGCTAGAGAGATGAAGTTTTGTCATTATATTTGGATTTTGTGTTTGGCAGTGAATACCCATTGATCTGTGGTCTAGAGAAGTGTAGCATGTGTGCACCTGAAGCAGAAGCAAGTCACCCTCTGAAGTGGGTATATTCGACAAGGGACTGGGCCTGCAGGGCCACCAGATGGCAGCAGTAGGCAGCCAGATAGCCTTGGGATGAGGCCGGTAGAGTCATTATCCGGAATTCGTAAGGTCAGAGCTGAAAGAGCCCCTAGAGGTCACCCAGGCCTTCCCCGTTTTTGTATGGATGGGAGAACCTAGGCCCAGAAAGGGAAAGGGGCTTGCATAAGGACATACCCTGAGTTAATAGCTGATAGTCCTTGCTCTTAAGAGGAACTGAGATTGATCTGACCTCTAGCTGGCTGCCCCATGGCCTGGACAAGGGCCAGTGAGCCAGCTGTGGGAGAGGACCTGGCAGTGGCAGTTAACTGTCTGCCTTTTCCCTGATTTCTTCAAGGGCCTGGTCTTAATGATTTTTCACCTTCTCACTCACAGCAAAAGCAATGTGCACGTCTTTTCTGCTCGCCTCTGTCCTGTCCAGTTATCCTCCTCGGTTCTCTGGGCCAAGGTTTCCCATCACGCTGTGCAATAGATAGAATTAGGGGTCATCTCTTAAGCCCTATACCCCACAGATGGGCAGGCCCAGGGCCTTGCCAGAGGCATGCTGAAGACATGAGTTAGCACAATTGGTTGAATAAGAACAATTTTTTTTTTTTTTAATTTCCAAGGGGATCAGGATAGGGCAGGGAGCCAGTGTTTGCCAAGTACTTACTATGTACTAGGTTCTCTGCCAGGTACTGCTCTACAGCCTGAGGGTAATACTCCTGTAGCCCTTAAGGTAGGGTTCATTTCCCTTCATTCTAGGTGAGGATTGAGTCTCAGAGAGGCTAAGTGGCTTGTATAAAGCACCATAGCTAGTTAGAAAGCAAAGTAGACACTTGAATCCTGCTGTGTTTGATATCAAAGCTTATTTTATTTCATCATGCCACTTCCTCTCAAGGTGACCTTACGGGAAATGTAGCAAGTGACTATCTTATTCCATTCAGGCTGCTATACCAAGTAATATAGACTGGGTGGCTTTTAAACAATAGAAACCTATGTCTTACAGTTCTGGAGGCTGGGAAGTCCTAATCAAAGTGCCGGAAGATTTGGTGTCTGGTGATGGCCTGCCTCCTGGTTCATAGACTGTCACCTTTTTGCTGTGCCTCACATGGCAGAAGAAGTAAAGGAGCTCTCTGGGGTTTCTTTTATAAGGCCACTGATCCCATTCATGAGGGCCCTACCTTCATGACTGCATCACCTCCCACAGGCCTTGTCTCCATAATATTAAGGGTTAGGATTTCAACGTATGAATTTGATGGGGACACAAACATTCAGTCTGTAGCAGCCCTTTAGAGTTTAGGGAGGGGGCAACAGATATTTTGTCTCTCCTTCCTGGAGAAAGCTTCTGGGGGAGTTATGATGGTGAACTGCCAGAGGGAGGAGGCCTTTGAAGCAGGAAAGGGCAGATATTTATTGGAGCAGGTTAGGGAGTGGTGGCTGGTGGTATAAAGCCCACTGAGAAATGGTTGAATACCTTTCCCCTCTGTGCCTGTGTTCTAGCAGTTCCTTCTTCCAGGAATGCTCGTCTTTGTGATTCCTGCATAGCTACTGCCTCATTTCCATTGGTTCTTGTCCAAATGTCACCTCTTACACTCTATTCCCTTCACTGTGTTAGTTTTCATTATAGCAGTTTTCATTGCCTGAAATCATAGTGTCATTATTTGTTTACTTATTTGTTGTCATTCTCTCCTAACCGAATGTGAGCCCCACAAGGTTAGGGACTTGGTCTGCTTTATTCACCCCTAGAGTTCTCCAAATATAGAGGAGAGGCTCGAGTGCTGGTGGCATGGAATGGGTAGAACTTTTGGATGTGGAAGTGATGCTATTTCCAATGGCTGTGTTCAGGAGATAACAGCCTGTAGCTGACCCTGCCTTCTTCCTACCTTCTTGGAGAAGCCCAGGCCAGAGAGCCTCAGCTCCCTGAGGCTGACAGCAATGCCTGATGTCCCAGCGTTTTAAGACCAGCTTTGCTCCTGCCCATCTGCAAGGCTTTGCATTGGGACCTTGGCTTCCCCATCTGCCCATAGTGAGTGGGGTGACCAGCCATGCTGCAAGCTCACCAGATGGTTCTGGGAAGGGTGTAGAGGTCTCTGGCAGAGAACTCAGTTTCCATTCAAAGAATCTTCCTCTTTCCTGATGGAGATTGATTTGTTCCAAGAGCTCTCTAAAAGTGAGCATTGAGTTACTGGCCTATAATTTTGCCATCATTTTTAGGTTCTTGGCAGATGGCACCCTGCTTGCCCTTTCTCAGGGGACCTTGCCTGTCCCATGGGTGCTCTCAATAATCATAGTGACAGCCGGGCATGGTGGCTCACTCATGTAATCCCAGCATTTTGGGAG
This sequence comes from Pongo abelii, assembly GCF_028885655.2. Taxonomy (NCBI): domain Eukaryota; kingdom Metazoa; phylum Chordata; class Mammalia; order Primates; family Hominidae; genus Pongo; species Pongo abelii. The sequence continues at coordinate 59,242,231 of NC_071994.2, forward strand.
GCCGAGGCGGGCAGATCATGAGGTCAGGAGTTTGAGACCAGCCTGGCCAATATGGTAAAACCCCATCTCTGCTTAAAAAAAAAAACAAACAAACAAAAAAAAAAACGAAAATTAGGCAGGGTGGTGGTGCGTGCCTGTAGTCCCAGCTACTCGGGAGGCTGAGGCAGAAGAATCGTTTGAACCCTGGAGACAGAGGTTGCAGAGAGCCAAGATCACACCACTGCACTCTAGCCTGGGCGACAGAGTGAGACTCCGTCTCAACAATAAATAAGTGAATAATCATAGACCAGTACCTTAAAATGCTCTCAATGTGAGCCAAGGGGAAAGCAGCCCATTCTGAGGAATATTGGAGGAATCAACTCTTGCCCAATCAGAGAGTGACTTTCTATCTCAGGAGGAAGCTTAATGTGGCCAAAAGAACACTGAAGAGCTAGGTTTAAGTTCTAATTTGGCTATTTGTTGGCTGTGTGATCTTGGGCAAATCATTGGGCCTGAACTTCCTCACCTGTAAAATGAGAGCCTTAATTCCTAATTTGTCTGCTTCACAGGGGTGTCTTATATCCTTTACTCATTCACAATTCCTCCCTTTATTCCTTCACTCATTTGTTCAACAAATATTTGTTGCATAGGCAGAAGTGAGGGGAGGGCATTCCAAACAGAAGGAATACTGCAAAAAAATCTATAGAAGTGGGAAGTGCTCTGTGGTGTAGTTTGACCTGGGCCAGATGATAAGAGACCGGGAACTTTTGGGTATAATGAGAAGGGGTCCTTGTTGAGGCATTACTCTGTGAGCAGTGGAGGAGCAGCTGGAGGTTTCTGTGAGGAGTAGGGGTGTGTGAGAAACATAAACATTGAAAGGAGAGACCTTGACTTGGGGTGGCTCTTGCAGGCTCCTCTGTTGAGGCCTTATGCTTGCTTTCTGCTCATCGCTGTGACTGAATTAGAAGTCCTCTGAATTCTTAGGGGAGTCCCTTTCAGGGGCTCAGGTGATTTTGAGAATCTATGAGATGGGGAGATGGGTGGGACTGGAGTCATCTGGTTCATTGGCCTTTCCTCTGGGAAGCTATCATGAGCCATGTGGAAGGTTATTCAGGAAACCATCATGTTACCTTTCATCTTGAAGCATTTCTTAAAGGCCTAAAAATGAGCAGCTCTGGGGCTTCTCCTTATACCTCCCTGAGGAGATGGAGGTGTGTGAGGAAGGGGTCACTCACATTTATCAAGGGCACATATATGCCAGGCATTTTACCAGGGCTTTACAAACATTTATTTAATCCATATACAAATTTTGCCAAGTGAGGCTCACTCCCATTTTACACATGAGGAAACCGAAGAGACAAAGAGACATGGGCTCACTCTACCTGGGTACTTAGCCTTGCTTTGCTCAATGTGAAATGCAGGTCAACATCACCTTGTCAAGTTTGGGGGTGTTGTGAGGCTCAAATAAGATCATGGAAAGCACTTTGTAAACTGGAAAGTTACTGTGTGCATAGGCAGGGAGCCATCAATAGTACTACTGCTTCTCAGCCACATTCCTACATTGAATTTTGCTTGGGCCACTCATTCCTGAGCTGATAGAAGCTTCTAGCCATTAGTTTCTCTTCTGTGCACTTTCTCCCCCAGCCAGCCCCAGAGTCAGTGGCCCTATTCACCACTTCTCTCCATTAAGCCCACAAATAAGAGCAATGTCCTTTTTAACACTTTAAAATGTTAACACTTTAAAATGTTACAGTACCAATCAATATCAAGGTAAACTTTCTTTTCTTTTTGCCATTTTGGTGAAAACAATAGTAAATTGTGGAATTTTAATCCCAGAAGGGACCATTTTATCCTTATTTGAAATTTGAGAAAACAGAAGCCCAGTGAGAGATGATTTGTCCCCATGGTCCCACAGCTAACAGGTAGCAGAGCCAGCCAGGATTAGAACCCAATGGGTCCCTTGTCTAGGACCCCTCCACTGCCCCACATCAGCCCTTTTATGAGAGACTTTGGCTTCTTTGTGGAGGAAGAATCCAGTTTAATAAATTTCATTATACCAGCCCCTTTATGTAACAGGGCTGTTTCCGGGTCCTGGCAGATGGTCCATAGTAACAGTGCTTTGCTGATTTGGTTGGAGCTGAGCCTATGAAATGAAAAATCCTCAGTAGCAGATGCCTCTCCCAGGCCCTGGCCATGGAAAAGTCCTCCTCTCCAAGGAAAGTACTTTAGCTTGGGTGGTAACTGTCTCTGGTAGGACTAAGTGTGAGCACCCTGAAAGATAATCTTAAACTGTCAAGCTTTTACAAAAGGTCACATTGGTGACTTGGAGGTTCTTGGTAGTTGAGCTGCTAGTAGAGGGTGTTTGTATTCTGGGGCCTGAGAGACAGATGGGAGCAGGGAGCAGAGCAGGGGAGAGATTAGTAGATGTGGAAGGAAAAGGTGGCCATCCCACCCTGGGTCTGCCCTGGCAACCCCTCCTTTTCCATACCATGAGGCCATGGACCTCTAGACAAGCCATTTGAATGTGACAAGCGTTTGTCACACCATCTACTAGCCTTGACAGTGGACTTTAACCTCAAACCTCTCCCAACCCCCTACTTTGGAATTACTGGGACTCTAAATCTCCTGATTATCTTCCCTTTCCTGGTGGGTCCTTGAACATTATACGTTCTCCTCAGTGGCCTCCTTCGGTGATGCTCATTATTGCCACTGCTCGATGCAAGTGCCAAGTCCCCAAACCACTGACAGTGGAGTGGTCATTATCTCCATTGGCATCTTCCTGACCATGTCCACTGCTCAGTTTCACCCTTGTAGAGTTCTCAAATATGGGGTGGGAGAATGTTTTCCCATCTTTGAGTATAGCTCTATTAGGACCCCAATAGATCTTTTATACTAATCTCTCTTGAAGAACCTGGGACAGTTTCCCAGGGATGGGGTTAGAGTAAATTTGAGAGGCACTGTCTAAAGTCATGTACCAAGATGTTCTCACTGGTTGACCACAAATTGGCATCCTATGATAGGCTCCTTCCCTTCCCTACTGCTGCCTCTGGGTGAATTGCTTACCCAAAGATTGGGGCCAACCTTTGTCTCCTCTATTGGAGATCTTAATCTGAGCTTCCCATTTCCCAAAAGCCAGTTTCTCTTTGGAAACCAAGGATGCAAATAGTATTTCTAGGGGGTTGTGGGATGTCTTGGGGTTTCAGAGGTGGGGTCTTGGCTTTCTAACATAACAGTGGCAGTGGATACATGGCAGTGGATGGGCTTTGCAGAATTCACTGGCTCCAGTGTATGGTCTGTCTGTCCCTGGTCCTGCTCCTGTGGGACCTTAGGGTGGTCTGCAGGGGGAGCTGTGTTCCCACGGCCAAGTGCTGGGATTTTTACCAAGGGAACTCAAGCATCTCCTCTCTGCAGGTTTAGGCATGCTTGGGAACTGCGGCTTTCCTTTGGCTGTGCTGACTCTCCCAAGTCGCATTCCCAGCTTTAGCCTTCAGCTTGGGTACTGTGAGTCATCGTCATCAGTGGAAAACACGGTCTCATCAACAGCTGGGTGCAGTGCTTGGCCTTTTTTCTTTCCTTTTTTTTTTTCTTTTTTTTTTTGTAACTTCACAGAGATGGAAACTGCTGATGATTTTGCAGCGGACAAAAACTGAAGGTGATGTACAGAATTAGAGATGGCAGTTCCAGATAGGGAGAGGAGGATCTGGAGGAGATGGAGAAAGGGATGTTTCTTTCATTACCCAGCTCTTGGGCCTCCCAAAAGCCATCCCTGGGATGGAGGCAGTGAGGAATCGTGGGGACCTCACTTGTCTGCTCTTCCCTGCCAAGGAGCTCAGGAAGCCCATGATAATTAGGTGAGGCAGGTCTCAATGGAAGCTTGGAGAAGTTGACTGGTACAGGCATACCCCGGAGTTATTGCAGGTTTGGTCCCAGACTACAGCAATAAAGCAAATATCCAATAAAGCGAGTCACACAATTTTTTTGCTTTTCCAGTGCATATAAAAGTTGTGTTATACTATACTGTATACTATACTTATTAAATGCACAATAGCCTTATGTCTATAAAACAGTGTACATATCTTAATTAAAACATATTTTATGGCTAAAAAATGCAAATCATCTGAGCCTTCAGTGAGTTGTGATCTTTCTGCTGGTGGCCTTTTAGAGGAATGTCTTGCCTTGATGTTGATGGCTGCTGACTGATCAGGGATGTGGTTGCTGAAGACTGGAGTGGCTGTGGCAATTACATGAAATGAGACAATAGTGAAATTTGCCACATCAATTGAACTCTTCCTTTCACAAGATTTCTCTGTAGCATGCAATGCTGTTTGATAGCATTTACTCATAGTAGAACTTCTTTCAAATTTGGAGTGAGTCCTCTCAAACCCTGCTGCTGCTTTGTCAATTAAGTTTATATAATAGCTTGTCTTTTGTTAGCATTTCAACAGTGTTCTCAGAATCTTCACCAGGAGTAGATTCCATCTCAATAAATCACTTTCTTTGCCATCCATAAGAAGCAACTCCTCAACCCTACAAGTTTGATCATGAGATTGCAGCAACTCAGTCACCTCTTTAGGCTCTACATATAATTCTAGTTGTATTGCTGTTTCTACCACATCTGCAGTTACTTCTTCCACTGAAGCCTTGAATCCCTCAAAGTCATCCATGTGGGTTGGAATCAACTTCTTCCAAACTCCTGTTAATGATATTTGACCTCTTCCCATGAATCATGAATGTTCTTAATGGCATCTAGAATGATTAATCCTTTCCAGAATATTTTTAATAACTTTGCCCATATCCATCAGAGAAATCACTATCTATGGCAGCTATAGCTTTACAAAATGTATTTCTGAAATAATAAGATTTAGAAGACAAAATGACTCCTTGATCCTTGGACTGCAGGATGGATGTTGTATTAGCAGGCATGAGAACAACATTACTCTCCGCGTACACCTCTATCAGTGCTCTTGAGTGACCAGGGTCTTGGTCAATGAGCAGTAACATTTTGAAAGGACTCCTTTCTGAGCAGTAGGTCTCAACAGTGGGCTTAAAATATTCAGTAAACCATGCTATAAACAGACGTGCTATCATCCAGGCTCTGTTGTTCCATTTCTGGAGCAGAGGCAGAGTACACTGAGCATAATTCTTAAGTGCCCTAGGATTTTTGGAATGGTGAATGAGAATTGGCTTCAACTTAAAAGTCACCAGCTGCATTAGCCCTAGATAGTATCTTCTTCCCATAGAAGGCTGTTTGGTCTACGTTGAAAAGCTGTTGTGTAGTGTAGCCACCTTTATCAATTTTCTTAGCTAGATCTTCTGGATAACTTGCTACAGCTTCTGCATCAGCACTTGCTGCTTCACCTTGCACTTTTTTGGAGACAGCTTCTTTTCTTTTCTTTCTTTTCTTTTTTTTTTCTTTGTTTTAGTTGGAGTCTCGCTGTGACGCCCAGGCTGGAGTGCAGTGGTGCGATCTTGGCTCACTGCAACCTCCGCCTCCTGGGTTCAAGCGATTCTCCTGCCTCAGCTTCTCGAGTAGCTGGGATTACAGGCATGCACCACCACGCCTGGCTAAGTTTTTGTATTTTTTGTAGAGACAGGGTTTCACCATGTTAGCCAGGATGGTCTTGATCTCCTGACTTCGTGATCCGCCCGCCTCAGCCTCCCAAAGTGCTGGGATTACAGGTGTGAGCCACCATGCCCGGTCCTACAGCTTCTTTTTTTAAACTTCATGAACCAACCTCTGCTAGCTTCCATCTTTTTTTCCTCAGTGTCCTCACCTCTCTTAGCCTTCCTACAATGGAAGAGAGTTAGGGCCTTGCTCTGGCTTAGCTTTGGCTTAAGAGAATGTTGTGGCTGGTTTCACCCTTTATCCAGACCACTAGAACTTTCTCTATATCAGCAAAAAAGGCCATTTTGCTTTCTTATCATTAGGGTGTCCACTAGCGAAGCACTTTTAATTTCATTCAAGAACTTTTCCTTTGCATTCACAACTTGCTTAACAGGTGCAAGAGGCCTAGCTTTTTAGCCTATCTTGGCTTTTGACATGCCTTTCTCCCTAAGATTAATCGTTTATAGCTTTTGATTTAAAGTGAGAGATATGTGACTCTTCCTTTCACTTGAATACTTAGAAGCCATGGTAGGGTTATTAATTGGCCTAATTTCAATATTGTTATGTCTCCGGAAATAGGGAGGCCTGAGGAGAGGGAGAGAGAGGGAAGAAGGGCTGGTCGGTGGAGCAGTCAGAACACAATCGATTAAGTTTGCCATCTTATATGGGCATGGTTCATGATGCCCCAAAATAATTGCAGTAGTAACATCAATGATCATTGATTGCAGATCACCATAACAGATATAATAATAATAACAATGAAAAGTTTGAAATATTGCAAAAATTACCAAAATGTCACACAGAACACATGCTGTTCGAAAAATGGCGCCAATAGACTTGCTGGACTCAGGGTTGCCACAAACCTTCAATTTGTAAAAAACAAAACAAAACAAAAACCACAGTTATCTGTGAAGTGCAATAAAGTGAAGTATGCCTATACTTTTCTAAGAAGCTGTGGACAAGATGTACTAGAAGTCAGGGCGGCCTGGGTTCTAGTCTAGTCTTACTTCTAACTCACTATTTGACCTTGGGTAGTTAAGTTACTTTTGTTTTGGGCCTTGTTTTACCCAGCTAGAAGCAAATGATTGGGTAAGAAGTTCTCTAAGGTTTCTTCTGGCTCAGATGGTTTATGAGGCTGAATTGAATGTGAAGAACTTTGAACCTTATTCCCATAATCCTCTTGAGAATCCAAAACCTATAGTTCTTTCTCCAGATGAACAGTGTTCTGCTCACTGTATAAGGAGAATCACATAGACATGGTATTCACCCTCCAAGGACTTACAGCTTGTTGTCCTTCTTTCCTGTCCCCATCAGGCAGCAGACAGAGTCTACTGGGAAGCAGGAAATTGGGATCCTAGTTCTGGCTCTACCAAAACATACTGTGTCCTTGGGCAGATCATTCCCCTCTTTTAGCCTTATTTTCATTTTCTTTAAAATCAAGGGATTAGACTTGCTGCTTGGCTTCAACTACCCTCCCTCACCCCTCCACACACACTCCTCGCCCCCCAGCCTCCTACTAGCTTTTCTGTAGGGTGTGATTCTTAGCTGCAGAAGGCCTGGGGTATAGTTTCCTTTCTTACCGGGAGGGAGAAAAGCAAGATTATTTTTTAATTACGCAGCTAATATTAGGCAGCAATCTGCATTTTAAAATGTTATTAATAAGAATCTAAAACTGTGTGATGAAGCTTTAGAGTTTGAATGTGAAATGAGTTGGGAAACATCTGTAGAGTCACTGGCCTCAATCAGGGATTTTTCTCAGGTTGCCAAGCAGCTTCTAGGTGTAACTAGCAGTGTGATGTGCTGCTGGACCCCTGGAGGAACAGGAAAACCAAGACCTCAGCCGGCACATCTCAGAGCAGGGACTCATGGTCCAGCCTCTCATGTTGGTTCTTTGTAAACTGGCTTTAGAGAGTGATAGTCATAATGTTATTAACACCTGCATTTAAGAGTTTACAAAGTGCGTTTATGTTTATTGCCTGCCTTTTCATCATAGGCTTGAGAGGTAGCTTGAGCAAGTTTCATTGCCTCTACTTGAGTTGGCTGGGACTTGTAAGTTTAAGGTTCTTCCATTAGGAAAGGTTCTTCCATTAGGAAAGGTAGAGGAGAAGCTCAGAAAGGAAGATGGGAGCTGGACACTGGTCCTGGGCCTCCATCTCCCTCCCCAGCACTACCTGTCTCCTTTCCCTACTTTATATTTCTCTATAGCAATTAAAGTCATTTGCCATAGGTAATGTTTTGTTGTTGTTGTTGTCTGTCTTTCCCCTCATTAGATTTAAGCTCCATGATGGAAGGGAGTTTTGTCTTTTTTTTTTTTTTTTTTTTTTAATTAGAGACAGGTTCTTGCTCTGTCACTCAGGCTGGAGTGCAGTAGCATGGTCATAGCTCACTGCAACCTTGAATTCCTAGGCTTAAGCAATCTTTCCACCTCAGCCTCTGGAATAGCTAGGACTACAGGTGTGCACTACCTGTTCACCTAGTTTTTTTTTTTTTTTTAATTGTTTGTAGAGACAGAATCTTGCTGTGTTGCCCAGGTTGGTCTCAAACTCAAGCGATCAAACTCATGGCTCAAGTGATCCTCCCATTTGGCCTACAAAAGTGCTAGGATTAAGTTTTATGTGTTCTGTTCAGTGCAGTAGCCCCTAGCACCTAGGACAGCACCTGGTATATAGGAAGTGCTCAATAACTATTTGTTCAATATTGTGAATGCCTGGATCTGTTTCTATCTATATAGGCTGTGTGACTTGGAAAATTATTTGTTTTCCTTAGTTTTGTTTTCTCTTTGGAGAGTAGGTTTAGATGGTCTCTGATATCCTTGGTGGTAACAGCAATACCTACAATTCCTAGTGTTCAACAAACATTGAACACCTGCTCTGGGTCAGGCCCTGTGTTAGGTGCTGTGGGGAATACTGAGAGAATAAGAAAAGATTACTGTTCTTCACCCTTCAGTGGGCAAACTAAGATATGCAGTCAAATAACCCTATGTTTGGAGGGATAGAAAGTTGTTGAAAGAGAGGTACAAGCACCATGCCAGTGGTTCCTAAAGGAAGAGGTGGCTTATTCTGACCAGGGGATGATAGGGTGCTTTAGGGAGGCGGCAGCATTTGAGCTAGGCCCTGAAGGGGGAGTAGGATTCCATAAGTGGGACAAGCAGGCTGACCAGCATTGCAGGGTGACAGGTGTTGCAGGCTGACCAGCATTGTAAGCTGGGGGCAGAGCATGGCCCTAAGGCCCAGGAAGGAGGAATATGAATATGCTTTTGACAAAGGAGCAGTCATCCAACATTGAGAGAACGTAGGTGCTTTGAGAGAGGCAAGGGAGCTACTGAACAAACTAGGACTGGGGCTTCCTGCCTTGCTCTTGCCTAGCCTGGAGGCAGAAATCAGCCTGACTCCTTCTTGCTTTTCTCTGGGAAACCCTAACCCCATGTTGTAGATATTTCTGCAGTCAGTCTTGGTGTTCCTCAGGGTGCAGTCTGTCTTCACTTCTACCACTGCTGCCCCCGATTTGGTAGCTAATAAAGTCAGTGGTGAAAATGGAGCAGCTGTGTGGAATACTTCTATGTTTTGGGAATCTGACCTTTGCCATATAGGTCAAGGATGGATGAAGCTCACTCACTCATCAGCTGGGCTCTCTCTGTGCCTCCATCTCACGTGTGTGTCCCTGTGACTCTGAACAACCTCAGGAAGTCCTTGCAAATGTTCGCTTTTGAAGAGCCAGTGTGACCAAGTGAAAAGTGGAGCTGAGGTCAGACAGACCTGTGCATCCCCTGCAGGACAATGACTGAGGGCACTGACTCTGGTTGTTAGGCCGCTGGGTCCCATCCTAGCTTTGCCATTGAGAGCTGCTGGCTCTGAGCCAGAGACATAACCTCTCTCTATGCGTTAATATTTTCATCTATAATTTGAGGATTATAATGCCTACTCAGGGTATTTCTGTGGATTAAAAGGGATAATCCATATGAGGAGTTTAGCATGAAATAGCCCTCAAAATATTAGCAATTATTATTATCGTTATTATTGCAGCTGTGCCACTTACTAGCTATGTGATCTTGGGCAAGTCATTTAACCTCTGTGGTCTGTTTCTTAATCTGTAAAATGGGATTCACAATAATCATTCATGGTTGATCAAATTATGTAACTTAATGATAGTGCATAAAGCAGTTTTATACAGAGTTAGCTCTCAATAAATAAATTCTCCCCAACCCTTCAACTTTTGTTCATTCTCTTTGCAGGCTTTTTCTCCCTTTTTTAGTGAGGCAGCCTATATTTGGGAATTTTATTTCTGTATTAACTTCAAAAAATTCCAAACCTTTTATTATGTGATATTGTTTATGATACGACTTTGGAAACTTGTGACATTTTACTAAAAAATAACAAACTGTACAGTCAAGTTTTAATGTTTATTTACACTAGGAACTATATGAGTAGTCTTTGATATTAGAGTGCATGCTTTATTTTTGAACAGTGGTCAGACTAAATATTCCAAAGGTGACAATAAAATTTAATTGTATACCAGTCATTTTAACACTGAAGATTTTTAGGCATCATAATTAAAATGTAGATCAGGGAGGTATCCAAGAGGTCATCTATTCCAGTCCTCTCGTTTTATAGATGGGAAAACTGGGCCCCTAAAGGAGAAGGGACCTGTTCAAGGCCATGCAGCCTAGAAGAGAAGCCAGGATTAGGCCTGAATCTTAATTCAAGTCTTATGAGTCTTGAGTTGAAGCTTCCTCTCTTCTCTTTTCCAACTTAATCTTGCTTCATCTTTCTTTTCCATTGTTCCCTTTCACTCTTTTCTTTTTCCTACCTTTAATTAATTTGTTTTGTTTGGTACATTAGAGGCTTCTGATGTGCAAGCCACTATGCTTGAATCTTAAAAAAAAAAATTGAAATTCCATGATAGAGCTTTCAATGTTCTTTCTCTTTTTTGATTATCATTAGAGGCATTGACCCTAACACTTTGGTAGGTGGGAATTGGCTGAGAAGATTTGACAAAGTGGTAGAAATGCTGTGTGAAACCATGGAAATCCTTAATAAGGCTGTGTTGTTCAGTTTGGGAGAATAGTAGTAGTAATGGCCATTCACTAGTTAGTATGTGCCATACGCTTTATGGAAAAGTATCCTTGCAGCAGTGCTACAAGGGAGATGCTTTTGTTTTCATTCTGCAGATAAGACTTAGAGTTGTTGAGTAGTTTACTCAAGATTATGGAGCTATGAATGGTAGTTTTCAGTAGTGGTGAGTGAGAGGTAGGTAGGTTGATAGGTAGGGAGGTGGTTGGATTCATTTATTCTATTGTTCATTCAGGCAGCAGATATTTATTGAGTGCCTACTTTGTGTTGGGCATTATTCTAGGACACAAGAATGAGTGAAATAGCCAGTCCCCAGTGTCATGGAGCTGGCTCTCTGGAAGAGGAGACACACATTAATTAAACAGTCCTAATGAGTGTGCATTTATAAACTGAGGTAAATGCTCCCAGGATGAGGAACATGGTCCTCTGAGATTGTTGCACAGAGGAACCTGATCTGAGTTGAGTAGTGGGCAGAGTTGAAGATGAGTAGGAGTTGACTAGGTGAATGGGGTCAGGGTAGTAGAGATAGCTGGGGACAGAGGGAACCAGTATGGAGGCTGTATTAGTCTGTTCTCACGCTGCTGTGAAGAAATGCCTGAAACTGGGTAATTTATAAAGAAAAGAGGTTTAATTGACTCACAGTTCCTGCATGGCTGGAGAGGCCTCAGGAAACTTACAATCATGACAGAAGGCACCCCTTCATAGGGCGGCAGGAGAGAGAATGAGAGCCAGCAGGGGAAATGCCAGATACTTACAAAACTATCAGATCTCATGAGAACTCATTTACTATCATGAGAACAGCATGGGGGAAACTGACCCCATGATTCAATTACCTCCCACCAGGTCCCTCCCACAACATGTGGGGATTATGGGGATTACAGTTCAAGATGAGATTTGGGTGGGGACACAGCCAAACCATATCAGAGGCCTTGTGGAGGAACAGCATGGCACATGCTATACGGAAAGGAGTGTGGTGTGACTGCTTCCAGCACCTGTGCTCTGAGCTCTCTCCTTGCCTGTTTCCTGCTCCTTGTACAGGAAGATGATGCTAGGTGATTCTTGGGCAGTTAGTTCTGTGTTTGACTAGTCCCTGGGTATATCATCAAATGCCCTTTTTATAAAGTCTCTGTCCACATGGCAGAATGAAGGATGAGTTACAGAAGTCAAGTTCTTACCTTCTAAGGACACAGAATGAATAACCCAGAGAGTAACTGGTGCTTGTATTTGTAAACAGGTGAATCATAAATATAACAAACCTATAGGTAGAGAGCTTCCTCCTTTTCATGAGTATATTCTAGAAGACCTTGTAACATCCTGGAATATTAGAGTTGACAGGGACTGAAGAGGTCATGTGGCCTTTTCTCTGTCTTACCCATGGATTTTCTTTTTATAACATCCACCTCAGTTTGCTGACTCCATTTTGCTATCTTCAGTGACATTATATTCCCTTTTTGGACAGATACTGTCAAGAAAATATGGATGATCCTCTAATCTACCTTTCTATCACCTATAGGACTCCCTTCCTTAGAACAGGGTAGAAGTTTCTCTTCCCTGAAGAGCTCAGACATCCCTGGAGCTACTTCTCATTGTACCTATAGCTATGGCTGCAGCACCTGCATACCTTGATGGATGGTAAAGGAAGTTGGCCTCTTGAATATTCATCATCCACCCACCCTACCCGCAGAATATCCCCTGTTCTCTGTGGTTTGCATCTAGTAGTCTTTCTCCTTATTCTCTCCCCTTTCATTTATATTTGACTATTTGATAACATGTTTGCAAAATGCCCCAGGAGAGTTAAATAATTTGGTAATGAAATAACATTTTATGATTTCTATTAGCGGGACCCTTGATGTAGCATCTCTACACGTTCATCATCTTCCTACTCACCTTGAAATCCTGAAATCTCAGAATGGTGTTTATTTCCTCTCCTTTCCTTTTAAAATCACATCTAATGGGGTGCCAAGCCCTGTAAATTCTTTCTTTTTTGTTTTCCTATGACTTCAATTCTAGTTTAGGCCTTGATGCATCCTAGGCTTGTGTTATTGTTGTTGTTTCTTTCTTTTCTTCTCTTTTCACTTGCTACCTCTGTGACTTTGGGTAAGTACCTTGTTCCCTTTCAGTAACATGGGGATGGTAAAAGTGCCTAACTCACAGGGTTGTTGCAAGAATAAGCAGGATACTGTACAGAGAATGTACATACTTTAATAAATGTAATTTAATGTACATACTTTAATAAATAAATTAATGTACATATATTGGTGATGTGTTAAAAAATATTTTACTAATAGACGTCAGGCGTGTTGGCTCACACCTGTAATCCCAGCACTTTGGGAGGCTGAGGCAGGCAGATCACTTTGAGGTCAGGAGTTCAAGTCCAGCCTGGCCAACATGGCAAAACCCTGTCTCTACTAAAAATACAAAAATTCGCCAGATGGTGGTGCATGACTGTACTCCCAGCTACTCAGGAGGCTGAGGTGGGAGAATTGCTTGAACCCAGGAGGTGGAGGTTACAGTGAGCCAAGATCATGCCACTGCACTCCAGCCTGGATGATGTAGCAAGACTCTGTGTCAAAAAAAAAAATTTTTTTTTTTTTTTTTTTTTTTTTTTTCACTAATAGTAAGCAACGAAGTTCAGGGACCCCTGGTCTGGAGGGTGATATCCAGATCCAACCACGGCACTTCCCTGTGGCTGGCCCCAGCCTGGCAGTCTTGACTCCCCTTCTAGTCTCCTTCTCTTGTGACCCTTATTCACTCTCCTGCCTTTCGATTTTTTTTTTTTTTTTTGAGACAGAGTCTCCCTCTGTTGTTCAGGCTGGAGTGCAATGGTGCCATCTCGGCTCACTGCAACCTCTGCCTCCCAGGTTCAAGTGATTCTCCCACCTCAGCCTCCCCAGTAGCTGGGACTATAGTCATGGGCCACCACACTCAGCTAATTTTTGTATTTTTAGTAGAGATGGGGTTTCACCATGTTGGCCAGGCTGGTCTCGAACTCTTGACCTCAGGTGATCCTCCCGCCTTGGTCTCCCAAAGTGCTGGGATTACAGGTGTGAGCCACTGCGCCTGGCTGCCTTTTGATTTTCATATCATTGCTCATCCCCTCACGCTGCTCCTGCAATATCCTTCCTTGGTCTCCCATTTTCTTTTCTTATCCAGAAGTTCACCTTAAATGCCTCTTGTTCCCTCAAGCCTCCCAGGAGAATTCTAGTTCCAGACCCCTTAGGTGTTCTTTCTCCATACTTCTCATTTGGCGTCTGTCGTTTTCTGTGGTACGTTGATATCTTTTGCCATCTATACTTCTTGGCTCTGTAGTTATTCTGTGCTAATTCTTACATGGACATGCCTTATAAATTGTGTTTCACTTGCTGACTTTGTTTTGAGCTATTTTGTCATCTCTGTCATTTATCATTTACCTGGAGACACATACCTATACTTTTTGGATGACATTAGTGTATCTGTTTTTTTTATCATAGTAATATATAATCCTTTAAGGAGAAGATACGTTTGTTAAATTTGTGATCTGAATCTCCCTGGATTTGACAGTATGCATCAGCTTGATGCAGACATTCATCTACAGTGTATTAATGAGCATTTTTTATATGTGGATTCATTGTTTTCTTTTACTTCAGATGACATAAAATCATCATCCATGTGTTTATGCCTTTATTTCAGCACTTACAGTCCTGAGTTCTACATGGGCTCCTGGGAAGAAGATTATTCTAGTGAGGAAAGCTGGATGGTACACAGAGCATATCCATTTAATCTGGATTTTCCTCTTCCTCAAACATTGTAAAAATGGCTGTTTCATCAGCCAAGTTTTGTCAGTTTGGGACAGCAGCTGTGCAATCATTGGAGATACCATTGGTCCTGGAGTCAGAAGACACAGGTTTAAATCTTGATTTGACTATTTGGTTGTTGTTTGAACTCAACCAAATCATTTAACTCTCATCATTTAACCTCATCTGTAAAATAAGCTTAATACTCTATATGCCACAGCATTATTGTGAGGATTGAGACAGCGTCAATGAATGTACTGGGTACCTGGGAAGAGGTCAGTAAATGTCTGTTTAAAAGAAAAGGAGAAATAAAAGGGTCTCTTCTGTCCTGGGTGAGCCTTCTGATGCAGAGTTTATTTTGAGGAGAAACAGACAAGTTCAGAGTGCATTAAATTTAGGCTTGAGACTGAAGACTGAACATTAAGTCAGCCTGGTTTCTGGACTCGTCTTAACCAGAATGTCTATGGCCTCCCCAGAGAGTATGAGGATTAATTAGTTAATCTTTGTAAAGTGCTTTGAAGGTAAAAAGTGCTCTGTAAGTGGAATGGCTGAATTGCTATCGGGGATATAATAATGGTGGCACTATATTCTGCCAGTCTTGACTGTCTTTGACATCAATAATTAATAACAGGAAAGCTCTAAGATGTTTTACTTCATGTGAAAGAAAGGATTCAATGTGTGATTTCTGGTAAAATTATTTCTGTAGTCTTAGTGATAACAACTTCCTAGTTTTTCCCAGCAGAGGAACGGTCATTTAAGCAGCAACAGTCTCATCACCTGGCTTCTTGGGAATCTCCTGCTGAGCAGTCTGGTTAGAAATCCTAGCCTGCTCAGGTAGAGGGACAATTTGCCAGTTTTGGATGCCCTATGGCTCCTGGGCACATGGGTTTTTAAGAGGCTAATCTTGCAGAAGTGAAGGAAGAGTGTTGAGTGATTATGCAGTGACTAGTGCTTAATAACCAATGCAGAGTGATACCATGGGCTAGTAGAAAGAGATGTGGCTTTGCTGTGTGACCCTGGGCGAGTCACTTCTCTGAACCTTAATTTTTTTCACCTGTCAAATGGCAGCATAGTAGTTGATGAATACAATGATAAAGGTGGCTCACAGGAGGGTGACTTTCACCCTTTCTGGGGAGAGCTGGGGAGTCAAGAAAGGTTTCATAGAACTAGTGGTACATGAGCTGGACTCCAAAGGTGGAGCCATAGTTTACCAGCTAAGGAGAGGGCATTCTTAGCAAAAGGAACAGCACACAAAGAGCCATGAAGGAGTACATGTGAATGGACCTACTCCCAGCTCTCATAATATACGAGGTACCCCAAATACCCTGTGAGCTACGCAGACTTTGTTCCCTCTTTGAAGAAGCCCAAAAGTCAGAATCCTGTAAACTGCTTGGTATCTACGTTAGTGTCTGCTAGCAGGCTGATGCTGAGAACTGTTTCCCTGCAGAGCCTTGTATCACTGCAATATTCTGACATTTCCCCATGAATCTATGGTTATTTTTTTAGCTGACACTATAAACCATATGTTGAATGTGGGGCCAGATGAAGCTTTGATACCAAACACAAAGTATGCAGTAGTAGATTTGTCTAGAATTTAATATGTACTGCTCTGTGTTTTGTCTCTAAAGCAAAGTTTTTCTTTGTTAAAATAAACATGTATAAAGAATTTATACAGTGCACATGGTTATGCATATTTATTGCAGAGAATCTGTTAATAATCTATGCCTCATCAGATTTTGCATTTCTGTTGGAATAACAAATGTGGCACTTGGTACAACTGAATGAATTTGGTGAGTTTTCTCTTATCTGGGAGAAGAAAGTCCATTTCTCCTTTTGCAAATCTCATTTTCTTTTGTCATTTTTAGCACTGGCCAGCTTCCCATGTGGTGCATCTGGGGGACTAAATGCTTTTCTGGCTCCAAATGGTTTTGCCATTTTTTTTTTTCTTGTCTCACTCCCTTCGCTCTAGCACACATAAACACTTGCCTTAGGATTGTTAGAATTGCTCCTTTGGGTAAGAGCATAGATTCTGAAAGGTCCCTTTATTTTACAAGGAGGGGAGAGCAAATGAAACTGGCCATTCGTTGAGCTAGGCCCTAAGAGATTGTGGAGTGGAGAACTTCAAGGTGGCTAAATGGGGCCCTGGGTTGGGTGGGGGAGAGGAGAGCCTGCGAACAGGCATCTGGGCAAAGCACAAGGAGTGTGTGGGGAAGGGAGGGAATGGAAGGCCGTAAAGCATGGTTGAAGTATATCCATAGTCATATCCATATCTATATAACATGCAAGAGCAGAAACTTTAGAATGAATCTCTGCTTGAATCCAGCTCTGGTACTCACAGCTTGTTTGATCTTGGGCAAGTCATTTAACCTCTCTGAACCTTAGTTTCCACATCTGTAAAAATATGAGTGCATATGCCTTCTTTACAGGAAGATAGGAAGGCTCCTGGTAGGTGGTACTAAAATAAATGTCACGCTTTCTTTTGTAATTCATTGCCTACCCATGAGAGCACAGCTGTGGAATGTAGTCTTAATTCAAATAATATTTGTTTTTAGAAACTGGCAAGATGTTTACCTGGGGCCGAGCAGACTATGGTCAACTAGGGAGGAAGTTGGAGACTTACGAAGGCTGGAAACTAGAAAAGCAAGATTCATTTCTCCCCTGTTCAAGACCACCGAACAGCATGCCTTCATCTCTGCATTGCTTAACTGGAGCAACTGAGGTAGGAAGTGACTTCTCACAGATATAATGTGTCCCTTTTTCTTGTCTTTCAGTGAATCATTTACAGAGGGCCTACTGTGTGCCAGGCATTATGGAGAGGTACCATGTAGGAACCTGAAGAGGTCCTTGCCCTAAGGAGCTCATGCTTTAATGTGGTCAAAAGTCAGTTACCCAGATAACTGTACTGCAAGGCAGACTTTGTGTAGTTCCTTGGAGGTTCAAAGTACTTTGGATCTACTGTGAAGAGCAAGAAATGAATTCAGGGTACAGAGATTGGCCTAGGCTTCAAAAATGACAAGGCAGGCCAGGCACGGTGGCTCATGCCTGTAATCCCAGCACTTTGGGAGGCCAAGGTGGGCGAACTGCCTGAGGTCAGGAGTTCGAGACCAGCCTGGCTAACATGGTGAAACCCTGTCTCTACTAAAAATACAAAAATTAGCAGGGCGTGGTGGCACACGCCGGTAGTCCCAGCTACTTGGGAGGCTGAGGCAGGAGAATTGCTTGAACCCAGGAGGCGGAGGTTGCAGTGAGTCGAGATCGCGCCACTGCACTCCAGCCTGGAGGGGGGTGGGGGCAGAGCAAGACTCTGTCTCAAAAACAAAAACAACAACAAAAAAAGAAAATGACAAGGCTTTGGTCTGTACTATGGAGGATGGGTCGGACTTGAGCAAGCAGTTGTGAGACAGAAATAACAGCTTGAAAAGAGTCATGGGGGTAGGAAAGTGAAGAAACTATTTTGGGGACCACTTGGTGGTTCAGTTTGGCTGGAGCATTGGGTATCTGGAGGGACAATTATGAGGTAATATCAGAAAGATGGGCTGGAACCTGATCGAGGGGGCCTTTAATACTGAGCTAAATATTTTATACTCGTGTTTATTTTTCCCAGTCCAGAAAACG
Organism: Pongo abelii; assembly: GCF_028885655.2. Classification (NCBI taxonomy): domain Eukaryota; kingdom Metazoa; phylum Chordata; class Mammalia; order Primates; family Hominidae; genus Pongo; species Pongo abelii. The sequence continues at coordinate 59,260,272 of NC_071994.2, forward strand.
CTATAGTTCAGTTGCTTATTCAAACCCCTTTGATTTTCTGAAATAGCTTGAATTTCTACATTTAAGGCAGGAATCTTAATTTCTCCAGGATGTGTGTTTCTGTTACTAAATTTTACTTTACTGTTACCCTTAAAAAAAAAAGAAAAGGCTAGATTTTTTAGAAGAATGAGGATGGCCACACAGGAAATGTGCCTCTGAACCCAAGTTGGCTTAATGAAGGAATTCAGTCTTCATTCAGAGTCTGTCAAAAAAAATTAATAAGCTAGTGAGACTTCTGTAATTAGCATCAGACTAATGACAACCCTCTTCATACCTAGAGGGCTTCCCTTCCCCAGGGCTCTGCCTGGCCTCCTCCTTCCGGGTATGTAGGACGCTTCTCAATTTCTGCTCACATCCCAGCCGTGGTCTTCCTGGGCCTTTTCTTAGTGCTGGGTTAAGTGTGTCTATCTCTTTTTCTGTCTCTTTCTCTTGGGTTGAAAAGGAACTAAACAATACCACAAAGACAATTTACATGTAATAATAATGAAACTACTTAGTATTATGGAAGATTTCCATAATTTTACCACCCTAAAACAGCTACATTCCTTTTTGTGTATACACATGTCCATACTTCTACAAGTTGTACCAATAGCATTTATGATGTTTTGTTTTCAATCTTTATTTTATCACAGATGCTTTGCTTTTTTCCCTCTTGGTCTTTAAAATGATCATTTAAAATGGCTATACGGTAAACATTACATGATTAGAAGGTTCTAGGATTTCTCAGACCATTCTTTGGATATTAGACATTTAGATCATCCTTTTTTTTTTTTCTTTTTCCACCACTAGTGAATCTCTGTTGAACTGTTTCCTTAAGATATGATCTTGGGGATGCAGTGACAAGGGCAAAGGTCAGGAGCATCTTTATGACTTTTGATATATTTCTTTAGATTGTGTTTGGCAGAAGTTGGCTCTACCAGTAGTGAATAAGGGAATGCAGTATTTAAACTAGTATTGTCTGCTTAGTGAGTTAAGGTGCTGAGAGCCTTTAAATAGTGCTTTAGACTCTAGTTTTTCTTTGTCTTTCCAAGATCATTTAAGACTTTGCGGTCAGGTAGTATAGTAGTGGAGGAACAGAGGATTCTTAGATTTTTCCGAGTCTCTAGTTCTATTGGCAAGATGAGTATACCCTGTGTAATAATACCTAAGGTATTGGTATTGGTAAGGATAACATGCAAAGTTCTTGACTTAGTAGGCACTCAGAAACTGTTGATTCCATTCTCTTCTTACCCTTTGAAATTTTTTAATGCCATGTGGTAGCCACAGTATGCAGCACTGTGACAGACATGACCAGTGCAAAATTTAGTCTAAGAGCCTGACATTGATGTGAATTTTATGTAGCTTATCAGGAGTGGGCTTGAGCCCTGAGCCCCCTGGCAGCTTCATTTTAGAGCTCCTTCCTTCCTAGCTTCAGTCTCTGGGGTGCTGGAGTGTAGATGCTCTGGTCTCATTTCAGGTTCAGACTCCAGGCTATTACTCTCTGGTAAATTGGGTCTGGGAATTATCTCCAGCTGTGGATATCCAGGTCTGGCCTGCTAGGCATATATTTGCTTGAGGCCAAGAGAGAGCCAGGCCAGGAGGCAGCTATATGCTACTAGGAGTGGGTTCACTTTGGAGAAGACAAGAGCCACACTAAACTAGGTGCTACCCTGGTCATGGGCTTGGCCAGAGAGGTGCAGAGATACTTGGAGGCGCAGGACAGTGTTGGACTAGGCTGATGTTTCCTGACCCTCGAGGACCTGAGTGTGGCACATAGCTGACCAATTGCCTTTAATGCTTCTTAATTGCCTTTAATGTCCAAGGGATAAGCAGGAGGAGGAGTGAATTGTCTGGTGTCTCAGATAGGATGTCTGCACAGAAGGGTCCAGAAGGATAGCCAAGCAGGAGAGGAAAACACAGGTAGACAGAGCTAGACTGTGGTATAACCATCCCTTCCTGGGAACCAAGGAAAGCAAAGAAATGCAAAGTTATTTAGTGCTTATTATAGGCCAATATGCTAAATGCTTTGCAGATATTATTTTGTCTTCATGATAAACCTGTGTGCAGGTGTTACAATTGCTGCTTTATGAATAAGGAGACTAAGGCTAAGAATGGGTAAACTCAACTGACCTCTACTGATCACACAATAGGTAAACAGTGAGCCTGGGTCTTGAACTTGAAGTGCTTAAAGAAGGTCACATACTCTTTAGATAAAGTAAAATTGAGGTCCTTCTTTCTATGTGCCCTTTCCTGGGTGGAACCCTTTGCTGAGTTCTTGAAATCTGGGAATAAGGTTCTCTAATCCCTAAGTGTTTCAGTTCTTTTCTTCTGAGCCATGTCTCCTCTCTAGCCTGAGAAACAGTTTATTTGAGATTTTAGACCTTGCAGGCCTTCCTTTAATGTTCTTACAGTAGTAAAAACTTCTGTGTTTCATTCGCTGTCAGTTTTACCTTAGATACTGGGCCTCTCTAGGAACTCCTGGAAAATTCCAGGGTGGGTAGTACAGTGATCTGGATTAATCCCACCAAGCACATGTCAGGGCAGGATGTGTGTGAACAGGTTTGTTTGCTCCTTGACTGCACATGTATACCCCAGCAGCTCTCTACTTTCCAAGCCAGTTTCATAGCTAAGGTCTCTAATCCCTAGCTGCTAACTCAACTTTGGCAGACCTGAGAATGTTAACTAACCTATAAGTTCCAGGCTTCTTCAGGACCACTTCAGCTTTGCTCTGATTGTTTGCCCTGCCTCTATTCTCTGCCCTTGTTTCTTGTCCCCAAGCCCTCCTATTCCAGTTTAGGTTGTGGGACTTGGTATGATGCTGCTGTTCCTTATTCCCTGGACCTCGATAGAGTGCTCCTGCTCCCTGTCCAATTCTTTGTGTTTCCAAGACAAAATCCCTGTCTGGTCTTCCCAGAACTTGCAGTTCAGCTTTGACTGTCATCCCTATGGCTGTGCCGTTATTGCCTAGGACTGACCTCAGTGACACTGCCTTCTTGGATTTCTTGCCGACCATCCCCACCACTGGCTGTTTGTGTGCTGTCCCACCTTTTATGCTCTCCTGGGTCTCTCTGACATTTACCTCCTTCTTGACTTTTGAGTTCTTGCCCATTCCATAAACATTGGTTGACACCTGTCGTGCACCAGTGTTGGCCATACAGTGGAAGTGGATGGGGAAGTGGATACAAGGATGAAAAGTACACAGTCTTTGCCCTCAAAGAACTTTCAGGTATGTAAGTTAATATCTACTGTATAGAGTGAAAAGTGCTATTAGAAGTATGTACAAAAGGCCAAAGGAGCACTAAAGATGGAATGGTTAATTCTGAAGACACTAACAAAAAAGAAATGTTATTTGAATTGGGTTCTTAAAAATGCAAGGAGTTTAGCAAAGATAGAAGGATATCAGGCCGAGGGACAACATAAACTGAAATTGAGTCTAGATCACGTTTAACTTCTGATGCAATCAGGATGCCTACCCATTCTAGTGGCTGAACCTAGTTTTGTAATCTGGCTGCCTGTCTAGCCTGTCCCATCACTGTCTGAAGGAAAATGACCTTCACATACATTGTCTCATTCGATCCCAGCATGATGCTGTGAAATAGGCCAGAATAGGCATGGTTATTCCCATTTTGTTATTCAGGAAACTGAGGCCAGAGAGGCTAGCTAGGAATTAGGAGAAGATCCAAGGCAAACAGCTTGATTCCCAGTGTTTCTAAGGACTTTCTCTGGGCTCAGTCTGCAGCCACAGTCCTGAGTCATGTTCCTGGTTTAAATTCTGCCCACGTTTGGTTCAGGAGCACCAAATCCCAGCCAGGGAACTCAGTATACACGTGCATGTGTGTGCACATACAGTGCCATTGGAGCAGGAGCAGGAAACATGGAAATAAAAGTTAAACCAGAGATTGGGTAATTGTCAAGCCCAAATGCCATCAGCTCTCATTTGCAGCAGGACTAAAACTGCTAGATGATCAACCTGTGCACAGGGTCTAAGTGCAATCTGTCGGAATGAGTGGGAAAGAAGCTATTTTTAGTTTGCAGAGTCACTCACTGAGCTGTGTTAGCTGAGGTTTGAGCCAGGCCCCTACACTTTCCACAGTGTTATTTCTGAAGGAGAAATACCACTTGAATGCTTGTGTAAAACCCATTAATGAACCTGGAAGTTTCCAGGGTGTCTTTGTCCTACAGCTCCCTCGGAAGACTGCCTTTCCTGAATGACCTTCCTCCTTTCCTATATTTAATGCATTTCTAATTTTAAGTTTGTGTCAAGACTGTGGGACTTTGGTGCCCTAAATAACACAGAAATCTACCACCAGCAATCAGCTGAGTCCAGAGGGCTCTGACAGAATTGAACACAACCTGAAAAAGCATTCCCAAGTGGCTCTCTGGTAAGTACCCACAGCATCATTGCTGTTCCTGAAGAAGCATGAGGTCTCTGAGACCATGGGCCTAGGCAGCCCAAACCTTTCAGTTGTAGCAGGGTCCAGTGTTTTAAAGCCCTTTGGAAATGGGCAGTGCTTAAAATGGGTAGTAGTGTTCACCCAAAGATGGTTTCACTGAAGATTTAAAAATCTAGCACATCTGTGCTGTAGCTGCTGACATAGCAGGGGAAGAAATAACACAAAACAAACCTCAAAGTGGTGGACCGGATTTGTCCCTGTGAACACTCAGAAGAGAGGAAGAGCTGTCATGTTTGAGAGAGATGGTGAAACAAGCACTTACTACCACCCACTATTTTCTTATTTATATTTATCATCTGTCTTTTCTCACTAAAATAGAAAATCCAAGAGAGCAAGGGCCTTGTCTGTCTTGTTCAAAGATGTGATCCCAGTGTCTAGAATAGTCCCTGGCACCTTGTGGGTACTTAGTGAATGTTTACTGACTCAATAAGTGAAAAATGAATGAAAGCAATGGTTTTGGAGGTATGTACCCATTTTCACTTCTTCTTCTCTTCTTCCCCATAGTCTCTGCTTCTCAATCCCAGGCCAGTTCGGGAATAGGCATTTCCATGTTTTCAGGCATTTGGTCATCAGATGCCCTGCAGAGCCAGTACAGATAGGCTGTGAGCCTGTATTGTGCTCAGAACAGCCCTGAAGTTTCTTGCAAAGGCTATCGATGATGAGCCTCATAGTCCTTTAGCACTTCACAGTTTACCAAGTACTTTCGCGCCTATTCACCTTTGGATTTTCTTCTTTAATCCAATGGATGCTTGAGTATGCCTGTCTGTCTGAACACAGCATTAGGGTAGGGGAAGCAGAGAAGAGTGGAACAGTTTCTGCCTTAGGAGCTTGTGAGTTAGTAGCAGGGCTAAGTTCACTGTAGGACAAACAGAATGCGACAAAGGCTTTAAGAGAGTCTGGCAATGAAAATATGTTGATCCTGTCCCTTCCCATGTCTTGGTGACCTTTTCTTTCTTGCATTTTCAGTCCCTGTGGTTTTGCTGGGTTCTGCTGGGTGCGGGTGGGGGCTGGGGTGGGAGGTTGTGACTGGAAAGCCTTCCTGAATTGGAAGGCTTGATGTTAAATTAGTGCTCAAGGGAGCAAAAGTAAAGTAACAGGGGACTCTTGGCAAGAACTTGAGGAGGAAAGCAGAGGAATAGCAGCCAGATAGAGACTGAGTATTGACAGGAGAGGGAGAAGGGAAGCCAGGTCCTGCCGAGTCACAGAAGCCAAGGAAATGCCAACAGGGAGGTCATGGAGGTTGGAGATGGAGTAAAGACTATTGGATTTGGTGACTGGGAGGCTGTGGCACTTGAGAGAGCAGCTTCAGTGGGAAGGTAGAAGCTAAAGCGGGAGCACAGCAAATGAGTGAGCGGGTGATGAGAAATAGAGGCTGTAGGTGTGAGTAGCCCTTCCAGGAGATTCTGGTCAAAGAGCATGAAAACAAGCCCAGTACCTTGAAGAGAGAGATTGGTTACAGTTTGTTTTGCAAGCATGGAGAAACCAGAGTGCGTCACAAGGCTGAAAGAGAGATTTAGAGAGAGGAAGAAAACTGAATGAGTAAAGTTGCAAGAGGAAGGGAGAAGAATTGGAGCAAGGCCCCCAAGAAGATGAGAGAGAGGATTGAGGTCACTGTGAAGGGGCCAGTTCTGACAAGAAGAAAGGAGACTTTTTCTTTCTTTCAGTGCTGGAGTAAAGAAACAAGGGGATATGTGAAGAGAGAAGTTTTGAGGTGGAGAAGAGAATGCTTTCATTGAACTGTGTACTTCTTTTGTCATCAGGTTTTATGTTAGTTTTATTTATTTATTCAACAGATGTTTACTGTGTACTACTGTGGGCCATGCACAGGCACCAAGAATTCACAAATAAAAGTCAAACTTGCTGCCCAATACTGCAATGTGGTATTTATGAGTAATGTGGTAATTATTAACATGCCCATTTCTAAATCAAACTTGAAGTTCTTTGAGGACAGGCATTATTTATCTTTGTATAATTAGGGCAAGGTTTGGTACAAAGTAAGTAATAATAGAATTGTGCTGAAAAAAGTGTGAGAGCTCATGTTGGTTGGCTTAAATCTTTGTGGTTAGATTGGAAGGCAAATTATCTGCTGGAGTGATGAGGTTAGAGCAGGGAGGCTACCTGGGAGGGACTAGTTCACTTAACTCTGTAATGGGTTCTTCCAGCACTGTCAGGTGACTGCCTGGAAACAGGAGAAGGAAGACACCATTATTGGCTCTGACTTCTGAGTGGTGGGAAGGGCAGATGCTGCTGTCCTCATCTGGGGGTGAGGAAACTGAAGTTGAGAAAGAAAGCTGTCACTTGCTCAAAGTCACAGTACATGGCAGAACAGGGACTTGAACCCAGCTCTCAGACCCCTCATTTTTCTCATTGCTAGCCCTGTACACCAACAGCTTCTTCTCTGGACAGTTCTGATCAGGGTGTGACCCTGGGCTCCGGCTTTGGGTATCACTGGATGGTAGTCAGGTCTAATGGAGACTTAGTGGCCCTTTACAGGCTCTGCCTCAGTGTCATATCAGGAAAAGCAACAAGGAAAGGAATAGCCTCAGTAAGTATTGGGACAGTAAGTTAATTCATGCTTATAGTAAACTCGTGCTGGCTGGAGTTGGAGGTCTGATGGAGAGTCTTGAACGTAGAGCGTGACTTGGGTTGGACTTTCTGCTTTGTTTGTACAATCTGTATGATTTTGGGTCATTCAAAACCTTTCCAAGCCTTAGCTTTCTCATTCACAAAGTGCACATAATAATATCTGCTTTATCTTGCCCATAGAGTTATAGAAAAATGCAAATAGTATATATAGGGGTGTTTGTAGACTGTAAAGTGCTGTACATGTACAAAAAAAGTTGTTTTTTAGGTTCATGACATATGAGCTGCTTCAGGTACAGCTTTTGTTAAAAGTATGGGTCAGAGCTGCTGTTTTGTCTTAATCACTTGAGATCTTAGGAGCTACATAGAACCACCGTGGATCTTGTAAACACTTCTTAGAACTAGAACCAGTGAAGATAGTGGAGCCTAGATGCTTGATAATCCACCCAATCTCCATGCAGCATCAGAGTATGAATTCCTGTTGAGGCAGCCATCAGCATTGACAGCAAGGATATCTCTGGCTTGCTTTTTTTTCAGCAGCAGAGGAAATTCATCAGCACTGATTTAAGGTTCTAGTGACCTCATATGTCACTACCATGCTCTGCAGAAGTACAACTGCCCCAGGCTTTGCCCAGGGTCACCCTGGAGCTGACCAACTGTCTTTTGTTGCATTTGACCTTGAAAACTGGGCTGTCCCAGGGTGAAAGTAAATCATGCAGAGGTTTAGAGTGAAAACAGAGGCAATGAGGATTTAAAGGAGACTGCAGTGGTCTGCTGAGAGCAATTCTAGGTCTGTGAAGGCTGAATGAGCTGCACATGAATTGGCTTGTCAGGGGACTAAAACTACCTCCGTTTCTACCACTATTCTTCTAGTTTGGACCCTCATTATCTAGTGCCTAATACAGTGACAGCTTCTTAGTTGGTAACCCCTTGCCTCTAGTTTGGTTTCACCCCAGTTGCTCACAACCAGTTGCCAAAGTGATGTACTGAAATAGAAATCTGATTGCACTATGCTCTTTTTCTTTAGACTCTTAGAAAATACAGAAAACGTTTATTCCCATAATAAACACTTATTAGATAGCGACTTTCTATATGAAAGAAACTTAGCCAAGCATTTAAGATATGGTGGAGATTAAGACCCAGCCTCTATTCTCAATGGGTAGGAGAAACACACAACCCATAAACTGCACAGCCAGTATGCAAAGAATGGAGTCATTAGAGTGTAAGCTCCAGGACTGTTGTTGGCCTTGTTCACCACTGTCTCCTCATCACCTTGAATAGCACCCAGCACACAGTAGGTGCTGAGCAAATGATTGTTATAGGGATGAATGTGTGCCCTTACTTTCTGATGGCTTCCTATCCTGAATGAAGTCTAAAATCTCTGGATTTTCATAAGAAGCTCTTCTTGATCCAGCTTCTGTCAAAATACCCAGCCGCACCTTCTACCAGTCTCTCCCTGTATTCTGCAGTATATCTATGTCTAGCCAATAATGCATCAGGTTTTTTGATACTTCTGGGTCTTTGTATGCTAGTTCTGCTTCCCTTTGCCTTTGGCTCCTTGGACAACTACTACCTATTTCTCAGTAGCTGACAAGGATGATGTCTTATAATCATGTTGGTATTCCTACCACCCAGTCTTACAAACATGCCTCTTCTTACTTTCTCTATTGAGTTTTTCTTTGCGTGGTATTATTATCCACCTTCCTTGGCTCTGTTGAGCAGCTGTCCCTGAAGCACTTTTCCACCCTGCCTTTACCTCCCCTGCCCTTGTTTTTAGGCCTGGAATTTGTTGGGCTGTTGGTGGCCTGGCTGTGGGATGTGATGAGCCCTGACCTCCCTTTCGCCTTTCCTAAACACTTTCTCCCTCCTGCTTTGGCCACATCCAGACAGCTAGATCTCTCTCCCAGTTCTACTTGCACAAAAACCCTACCCTGAGCAGGGTATGGGTTTGCCAGTCCCATTGCGCAGGGATTGGACTCAGTGTCGTGGATCCTTAGTCACTGTTTGGGACTTTGTTCTGAGTGGCTCATTCCCCTATATAAGGCCATCTGCTTGATTCCAAGGGTTGCTATTCCTTGGAGCTTCTTGCTTGGAAGCCTTCTGACCAATGGGACCTCCTTGTTGTTTACACTGACCTGAATTAAGCCTCTGCCAGGTTCCATTGGGTACTTTATATTGGACAGCTGCCTTAGGAGCGAGCCCTGTAGTTCCCCATCTTCCCCAAAGATGACTGCCATCTGGCTCCAGCCTCTTCTTTGCCTGAAATGTCCTGAACCACTGAGGCCTTGCCTGGTAGGCACCTCTTGAGGTAGATAAAGAGAAAACATTCCTCTTGTCACTTCCAAGGAAGCAAAACCACACCATTCCCTCGGGATGCAGTCTTTAGACCCCCAAGATCCCCGGCCAGTTGTTAGAGGGACTGGTGAATTGTGACTAGAATGGGGAGGCTAATCTTTGTATGGTTACATAATTCCCTTTGTGATGTAGTGGTTCTGTCTGTGGGGACACTGCCCGTGGTGGCCGCCACCTGCTGCATCTGAAGATTACTGTTTGGAAGAGAGCTCTTTTTACTGGATGTCTGGTGTCATCCAAGACTCGGGGAGACTGGCTATGGGTAGCAGAAATGGAAGGAATCAGAGATATCTTTGCAAAAGGAGCAACTGCTACAATAATTAATTGTGAAGCCTCTGGCTTTTCAGAGGAACCAGAAGTATAAGTGGAAAGCAAAGTAGGAGGTAGAGTGGGGTCCCACTCACAGGTGCTGGGAGGCTACTGTGGCTCCCACAGGGGCCTCCCCATGTGCCATTTCAGGAGACCCAGCTGGCTAGGGAAGGTTGCTCATGGCTGCTGAACAAAATGTTTATGTCACTTTAAGCAGCACTCCCAAGACTGGGTGAGGAAAGTCCCTCGCTTCAAAAAGGTTATTCAGTAATTTTTTAGTTTCTTCTCTGTGGTTTTATTTCACTGTGGTCCTCACTGATAAGATTTCTTATTAACTGCGTGGAGCATGCATATCATTTGAAGATAGGGTTTGCACGAGGGAGCAACAAATAGGGGAAGGACTTGGAAGAATCAAGAGACAACACTGCGGCTTGATCTTTGGACAGCTGCTTTTACTTCTCTGAGTCTCAGATTTTGCATCTGTCAAATAGATATAATAATTCTTATTGGATTTAGCTTTGTAAGTTGTCAGAATGATGTCAGGGATGTGAAAGCATTTTATCAACTATGAAGCACTAAACAAATGTACGTTTTGTTTGTAGATTTCTTACATGGGTTTTTAGGAAACTAATTTCTTATAGCACTTTGGGAGGCTGAGGCAGGTGGATCACTTGAAACCAGCCTGGGCAACATAGCAAAACCCTGTCTCTACAAAAAACACAAACATTAGGCATGGTAATATGTACCTGTAGTCCTAGCCTCTTGGGAGGCTGAGCTGGGAAATGGAGGTTGCAGTTAGCTGAGATTGTGCTACTGTACTGCAGCCTGGGTGATAGAACAAGACTCTGTCTCAGAAAAAAAAAAAAAAAAAAAGAATGGATTAGGAACAATTGGATTTTTTAAAGGAGGTAATAATAATGTTAGTTCCTGTTTGTCAAACATTGACTACATGCCATGTATTATGCTAAGCACTTTATAAGCATCACTTTTAATTCTTAACACATTCCCATGAAGCAGTATAATAATTTATCCTTATTTTGTAGATGAGGGAACCAAAACCTGGGGAGGTAACTTGTTTAAGGACAAAGCTGGGAAATAGCAGAGCTAACATAGTGGCAGCAGTGTGGATTAGAGGACATACAAGTGACTGGATGGTGGTTTTCCAGGTTGAAGGGCAAAGAGGTGACTGCGGCTTGGTGCTCACCCCAACTCCTAGAAGTCCAGATGTGCCAGTCTTCTGGCAGAGCCTGTAACAGCTCATTCTTCCCTTCCTTGGTGTCTGGGCACAAACTAGTGGAGGTAAACAGAGCCACCCAAGAGGCTTTCCTTCCCCAGAAATCACCACTTTAAAGCTGGTACAGTAAAGCATGCCTTTGAAGACTTGAGAAAAGATATTTTAATTCCTCATGATTCTTTCTTGGGCTTGTGTTCTGTTTCTGTTTACAGTGGAGAGAAGTATGAGTTTTGGGTATCTCAGACCTAGCCCCCTTACCTGCACATCCAAAGTGTACTACTTTACAAGGCTCAGATTAGAGCTTGCCCAGTGGAATCTTTTCTGGACAACTTCAGTTGCCATTTCAAATATGAGCTACTTGAGGATAGGCACCATATCTTGATTGTGGCTGTAACTTTAGTGCATGACACAGTGCCTATCAGAAAGCAAATGGTTGGGATTTGTTATTGAATTGAATGGAAATCTTAACTCAGAGTTTGAATCACCTATTAGTATTTGATTGTATTGTAACTTCTGATTATCCCACGTGTGGTGGTCTTCTAGAGGAAAGTATATGTTGCTACTGAGTGGGCACTGTATCTTAAGATTTTTCGTGTGTCATACCCTGTTAGGCAGGGAGTGAGGGGCTAAGTCACATAGCAGGCACTTGGAGAAGCCTTGGGGGCTCCATCTCTGTCTACTCTGAAGCAGACTTGGAGAGATCTGTCATGAGATAGCTGTATTGGTTGCTAACAGAGTTATACTGTATTAGTTCCGGAGGGAGAGAAACAAAAACAGAATGCTGACTCCTCCAGTAGTCTCAGCATGAGGGGCATAGAAATATGGGCATCTTTTTCAATCTGCATTGCTCCATTCCTCAGACACCTATTTTAGGGTGAGAGCACAGAGGCATGCAAATGGTGCATTTCCCTTTGCACCCCTCAAGGTGAAATTTCTGCTGCTGCATGGAGACTTTTGGGAGCAGTTCTTTAGTTACTGCTGTATAACGCATTTATCATTCTGCTCCCCTGGCACATTTTGTCAAGCTGCATAATTTCCCCGTGTCTTACAACACTCACTAGCTCCATGGTGATGATCTATCTGGTAGCCGCAGCCTCCCTCATCAGGGTCTGTGATGCAGTGGAAAGAGCAATGTATTTGCTAATAATGACAGCAGGTAGCATTCACCAAGTCTCAGTAGATGCCAGGTTCTCTCCTAAGCACTTTCTAGGCACCATCTCTTTAATCCTCATGACAGTCTTGCAGAGTAGGGATTATTATTCCTCCGTTTGCAGTTGAAGAGAGTGAGACTCAGAGGTGGTCACTAGTCCAAGGTCACATGATTAGTAAATGACAAAGTTGCTAGTAAAACCCTGATCCTACTGCAAAGCCTATGCTACTACATACCAGGATTCCATTTTTTCATCTCTGATATTGACTCCCTGTGGGACCTAGGACCAGAGACTTTGCTTTCTCTGAGCCTCAGTTTCCTAATCTGTATAATGAGAAGCAGTTCCAAGGGTTCTTCCAAAGTTCTAAGGCTCATACCATTCTAGTTTGGCTAGAGCTCTTAATCACCTGGAGACCAGTTTCTTTTCACCTTTGAGTTTCTGTTTTTTTGAGGTGGAGTTTCACTCTTGTTGCCCAGGCTGGAGTGCAGTGGCGCGATCTCGGCTCACCGCAACCTCTGCCTCCTGGGTTCAAGCGATTCTCCTGCCTCAGCCTCCTGAGTAGCTGGGATTACAGGTGCATGCCACCGTGCCCAGCTAATTTTTTCGTTTGTTTGTTTGTGTTTGTTTTTGTTTTTGTTTTTTTAGTAGAGACGGGGTTTCTCCATGTTGGTCAGTCTGGTGTTGAACTCCTGACCCCAGGTAATCCGCCTGCCTTAGCCTCCCAAAGTGCTGGGTTTGTTTGTTTTGTTTTATAGTGGCAGGCTAGCTGCTGTGTATTAGTTCCACAACAATAACATTAGAATCAGGCAAGTAAGAGAATGCATAGTATAAAATTGTATGGATCAGTGCTGTCCAGTGGAACTTTCTAGGATGATGGAAATGGTCTGTATCAGTCTAATACAATAGCTAATAACCAAATGTGGCTACTTAGCACTTGAAATATGGTTAACGTAACCGAGTGACTGAATTTTTAATTTTATTTAATTTTAATTCAAGTTTCAGTAGCCACATGTGGCTAGTAGCCACCATACTGGACAGTGCAGGTATAGATAGTGTAATAATATAAAACTAAATAGAGCATAGATTCTTCTATGTTCCAACCAAGGCTTCTAATTTCCATTTGATTTTTTCCAGAGGTGTAATACCTGATGTATTATTACATTTGTATTGTGCTTTCAGCTTTCAGCACTCAACATACTTATTAAATCATTTTGTTTCCTACCTAGGAGGCATATAGAAAAGATGGTTTGTCCTATGTATGTTTTTCAGATAAGGAAACTTAGGCACAGAACAATTTAATATACTCCTGGCAGCTGAGAAAAGTGCTAATTGTGTATCAAATATGAATAAGTGGCTTATTTAAGGCCATTTTTGGAGCAGTAGAATTAGGACTGGAAACTTATATCTTCTGATTTCCAGCCTAAGTTTCCTCTAGTTTTCTTGTCACTGATATGGCAAGCATAGAATAGAGAGACTGTGTTCATGAGATCATTCTTTTAATGTTAGGCAGGAAGGCCTTTTCTTTTCATTTTATACTTTTCCATACTATTTGATCTTTTAATTCTATGTTGGTATCATCTTAATTATAATAATGAAGTAGATATTTGGAAAAGTTTTATGAAATGTTATGAGGCTGGAAAATATAGCTGTTCCTGTTTTGTAAATGTGAGATCTGTCATGCTAATCAAACAGAAGCAGGTTTTTCATGCGGGATCTGTGCTCAGAAGAGGATTGAATCTCATCTCAATTCCATTTCTGGTAGTGGTGCAGTAGTTTCTATCAGACCAGTCCTCCTACAGAAATAACTCAGACAAAATGTGAAAAAAACTACCTGAAGGAAATGGAGAGTGACCAAAAGCAGACGCATTCTTCACAAGTGTCAAGGTCCTGGAAGTTAAGACTGAGGAACTGTTCCAGGTTGAAAGATTCTAAAGAGACATAGCAACTAAATGAAATGTATAGTTGTGAACTGGATCCTTTTGTTGTAAAGGACATTACTGGGGCAATTGGTAGAACCTAAATTGGAGTCTGAAGCTTCTTGAAAGTTACATATCAGTGTTTATTTTTTAGTTTTGATGGTTGAATTGTTATGTAGACAGTGATGTCAATTTTGGTGGCAAACATGCTGACATATTAGAATAATGGGGCATCAAGTTTAGCAACTTGCTCAGAGACAGTTTAGAAAAAAATAAAGGCTGGGCACGGTGGCTCATGCCTGTAATCCCAGCACTTTGGGAGGCTGAGGCGGGCGGATCATGAGGTCAGGAGATGGAGACCATCCTGTCTAACACGATGAAACCCCGTCTCTACTAAAAATATAAAAAATTAGCTGGGCACGGTGGCACGTGCCTGTAGTCTCAGCTACTTGGAAGGCTGAGGCAGGAGAATCGCTTGAACCTGGGAGGTGGAGGTTGCAGTGAGCTGAGATCACGCCACTGCACTCTAGCCTGGGCGACAGAGCCAGACTCTGTCTCAAAAAACAAACAAACCAACCAAAAAACAAATAGAGGGAAGGGGATATAGCAAGCAAAGCTAGTGAAACGTTAAGATTTGGGAATATGAGTTAATTGTAAACAGGAGTTCTTTGTGTGGTTCTTTCAACTCTTCTCTAGGTTTGAATTTACTTAAAAAGATTTGAAAAACTTTGAACAATAATGAAAGTAGAGCACATCAGTGTTTGTGGGATGCAGCTAAAGCAGTACTTTGAGGGAAATTTATATCTTTAAATGAATATATTAGAAAAGAAAAAGGACTATATTCAACTGCTTAAGGTTCTACCTTTAGAAGTTGGAAAAAGAGGAAAAATAAACCTGAAGTAAATAGAAAGAAGAAAATAATAAAGGAAAGAACAGAAGTTAATGAAATAGAAAGGAGAGAAAAATAAAAATTCAAAAGCAATTCTTTGAAAATATCAACAATATTGATAAAGCCCTACCTGGACTATCAAGAAAAACGAGGTCACAAAATGCAAATATTAGAAATGAAAGTAGGTATGTCACTACAGATTATATAGACATTAAAGGAGACTAAGGAAATATTACAAATAACTTTATGCCTATAAATTCAGCAACTTAGATAAAATGACTTAATTTTTGAAAAACTACAGTGTACAAAAACACAAGGAAATTGAAATAGAAAATCAGAATATCTGTATGTCTAGTAAAGAAATCAATTTATTATCAAAAACTTTTCCACAAAGAACTCTTTAGGCCTAGGTGGTTTCTCTAATAAACTTTATCAGACATTTAAGTAAGGAAATAGTACTATTTTTACACAAACTCAGAAAATAAAGGAGGGGACACTTCCAAATTTGTTTTATGAAGTCAGCATAATTCTGATACCAAAGACATTACAAAGAAGAAAATTATAGATTAGTATCCCTTATGAACATAAACACAAAAATCTGCAACAAAATATTAGCAAATCAAATCCATTAATATTTAAAAAGGATAATATATCATGACCAAGCTATGTTATCTCAGGAATGAAAGCTTGCTTTTTCACTTGAAAATCAATTTAATTCATCATGTATTACCAAAATAAAGGAGAAAAACCATAATAATAACTTCAACAGATGTGGAAAAATCATTGACAAAATTTAACATTTATTTGTGATAAAAACTTAGCAAATTAGAAATGGAAGGGAATTTCTGCAGTTTAATAAAGGGCACTTATAAAGCACTAACATGATAATTGATGGTGAAAAATTTAATGTATTCCTTCTTAGATCAGAATGAGGCAAGTATGTCCTCTCACCATTTTTATTCACTGTTATACTGGATGGAGGTTCTAGCCAGTGCCATAAAGCAAGAAAAAGCAATAAAAGGCTTAAAATCAGAAAAGAAGAGGTAAATCTGTTTCTATTCATAGATGATATGATTGTTGAATTATAAAATCTAACAAATCTATAAAATAACTATTAGAACCAAAATGGCAATTTAGCAAGGTTCAAAAATCAACTTTTTTTATCTAGCAGCATCAAATAATTGGAAAATTTTTAAAAAGCAGTTTTTTTACAATTATAATTTTGCAGTTATATCAAAAAGCACAAAATATTTAGGTATAAACTTAACAAAAATGTGCAAGACTTGTACATAAAAACTATAAAACACTGCTGGGAGAAGTTAAAGACCCAATTAATTGGAGAGAGATATCTCACTCACAGATTGGAAAACTCAATGTTGTTAACTTGTCAGGTCTTCCCAAGTTGATTTGTAGATTTAAAGCAACCCCAATCAAACTCTCAAGAGACTTTTTTGGGTGTAGAATTTGATAAGATGATTCTGACATTTATATGGAAACATAAAAGGCTGTGACTATCCAAAGCAATCTTGGAAAAGAAGAATGAAGTTGCAAGATCCACCTAACCTGACTTCAAGATTTGCTGTAAATCTACAGGGTCTCAGCAACAACAAAAACCAAACAGCCCAATTTTAAAAAAGGGCAAAGGACTTGAATGGACATTTCTCTAAAGATAATATACAAATGACCAAAAGTATGTGAAAAGATGCTCAACATCCCTAATCATTAGAGAAGTACAAATCAAAACCACAATGAGATACCACCCAACACCTATTAGAAGGGCTACTATACTAAACAGAAAATAAGAAGTGATGGCCAGAATGTAGAGAAATTGGAACTCTTGTGCACTGCTGGTGGGAATGTAAAATAGTGCAGCTGCTGTGGAAAACAGCATGACAGTTCCTCAGAGCATTAAAAATAGAATTACCATATGATCCAGCAATTCCACTTCTGGATATATATCCAAAAGAGTTGAAAGCAGAATCTCGAAGATATATATGCATACCCATGTACATAGCACCACTATTCACAATACCCAGAAAGTGGAAGCAACCCAAGTGTCCATCAAAGGATAGACGATAAACAAAATATGATATATACATGCAATGGAATATCATTCAGTCTTAAAAAGGAAGGAAATCCTGACATATACTACAACATAGAGGAACCTTGAGGACCTTAAGATAAGCAAAATAAGCTAGTCACAAAAAGACAGATACTGTATGATCCCGGGATGGGTACAGAGTTTTAGTTTTGCAAGATGAAAAGAGTTCTGGAGATGGATGGTGGTGATGGTTGTAGAACAATGCGAATATACTTCATACCACTGAACTGTACACTTAAAAATGGTTAAGATGGTAAATTTTATGTTATGTATATTTGCCACAATTTTAAAAATTGGAGGAAAAACTCATCAGCATATGTGAAGGACACTTGTATCTACAACTTATTTTAAAATGCATTTAAAAAGATTGGTGAATAGAGAGAGGGATGGCTAGATATGTGATTAAAGCAAATACAGAAAAATATTAACTGTAGAATCTAGGTAGTAGGAATATGAGTGTTCATCGTACAATTATTTAAGCTTTTCTGTATGTTTAAGCTTTTCTGTATGTTTAAGCTTTTCTGTGTGTTTAAAAATGTTTATAATAAATATTGGTGGAGAAACCAAATTGTGAGGAAACAGAAAACTTGTTTGTAATGCTTTTGGCCACAATTCAGCAGAAGTACAGTGACTTGGAGCCTGCCTTGAGCAGTGGGTGGTCTGACCTTGGGCAGTGGTTCATATCTCAGCCTTTGCACTTACTTTCTCCAGTGTAAGACTGAAGGAACACTAGAAAGGGGCCGAAGACTGATCATCAAGCTGGTCATGGTGGCGTGTCCCCGTGGTCTCAGCTACTCGGGAAGCTGAGGCAGGAGGATCTCTTGAGCCTGGGAGTTAAAGGCTGCAGTGAGCTATGATCATACCACTGCACTCCAGCCTGGACAACAGAGTGAGAGAGAGAGAGAAAAAAAGACTGATCACCATTTTTCAAAGAAATGGTTGTGTGTGGGTTTGGGCAGAGCATGAGAAACTGACATTGAGGGCTTCCTTACCTAGCATTCTACATGTACACTGTCTTGTTTATTTCTGCCATTAGTAATAATAAGTTATGTACATGTTATTGTCTGTTTTACAGTTGGGTGGGCGGTGGTGGTGGGGTGCGGTCACTGGAACTCAAAGAGGCTAAGTATGCTGCATAGCTGAGCAGGGCCTGTCACCCAGATAATCTTGACTCACCATGCACCGTCTTTTCCTCTATCCCAGATGGCCTTTTTAGCATCCTGGGATATTGATGTCTTGCCCACAAGGAGAGGAATGTTTAGAGTGCAGGGTGGCTTGGGTTTTCTTTGACCCCTCTTTTTTGGTCTGAAACGTGCTATTCTAACTTCCCTATTGAACCCACCATACTGGACTCAGTTCATTTGCTAGACCTCTTCCCATTCAGCTTTCTTCTTCTTTGTTAGACTGGAGGTGGAAAGGAGGAACCAGGCTGGAGAGTATACTGCCTGTTTTATTAGAAAGGTTTTTCTGGGGCTCTTTCCTCTGTAATAAACATGTTTAGTTCCAAATAAAACAAGTAACTAACTGTTCCTTCTGATTTTCAAATATTGCTGAAAATATTGGTGACATTCTTGGTTGCATGTCCTTTTGATGTCTGAGCATTAGACTGAGAAAGGGACTGACAGCCCCATTACCAAAGAGGTTTTCTAAGAGGAATGGCCAAGTCTAGAATAGAACAGCCATCTGCTGCCAGTTGGACAGGGTTCCACAGAGCTATGGATTTGACCCAAAGGCTGGCCTTTGCTTTGTGTTTGCACTTTTGGGATATCCCTTGTGTCATTGCTCCCTTCTGGCTCATTGGCTCTCCCTTTCCCCCAAGGGCTGCCCCATCCCTCAGGAGTCATGCTGCCTGTGATGCCTAGGGATACTGTATTCATGCAGTGAGGTGGCACCTCAGCTTCTCTGCACTGAAATGCCCAAATTAATTCACCATTCTTAGCAGTCTTCCCAGCTGAGAAGACTCATGGCATTTCAGAATGTTCCAGTGCAACAGGTGGGGCTGAGGGGAGGTAGATTTTTCTGTCCACACTCAAATACTCTTGCCTGATTTACCTTGATATTTCATTATCTTGGAAGCCATCAGACTGGGGAGGGAGCTGAAGACAGCTTGGTGGGTGAATAGAAGTCTGAATAATGAAGTCTACTTTCCTTTTTAAATTAGAAAGAAAATAACATATTTCCAGGATTGTCATCTAACTTGTTTACTATTAATGCTTTTCTATTCTTATGTCTTTTCTCTACCCCAACCTTCCCTTCTTGTTCTCCTTGTTCTGCCACTGTTGTCTTCCTATTCCTGCTCCACCTTCTACTCTTTTAACATTTCTTTTCTGATAATATGAAAATGTGGAATGGTAGGAAAAATATAACACACCAGACTCCTTCACCCCTTCCCTAGGTGTTAGAGTCACCGTCTTAAATAAAGAGTCCAGAATAAACATTCTTTCATTCAGAATTTATTACATTTATTATGCTCTATCCTATAATAGTTCTCTGATGAGAGGAAATCTGTAGCCAGGCTAAGGAGGACCAAGAAACCAAGGTAGAAATTGATGATTTTTTTCTAACACCCATTCGTCCATTGCTCCAGCCTCTTCTGATACCCATGAAGTATCTCTGCCTCTCTCCTCTGGTGAGGAATATGGATGTTCACTTGTATCATTGATCTACTTAGCATTAGATGCTATTTCACTTCCTGTATAAAACTTTGGGTCTAGAGCACCCAGTATACCCATATGTTCCTAGGATGTTCTGTCTTTTTCTGTTTGCTTGCTGTCAGTTACTCCTAACTACAAGTATGAACTTCATATTTCCTAATCTCTCAGTCACTGACAACTTAATAACTAAAGTGTCCTGCAGTCTTGGGCAAAGAGAACCATAGGAGGTAGAAGAGTCTGGAGTCCTTCCTAATATCAGGGGTCTGGGGTCCTCCTAATATCAGGGGTCTAGGGTCCCTGAGGAGCTAGGGATTCTGTAATGTAACACATGGAATTGGAAGCTAGGACACTTGGGTTCTAAACCTAGCTTGTGGATAACTTGCTGTATGGCTTTCAACAAGACACTTTGCCTCTCAATTTTCCTGTCTCAACCTTAGGTGCTTGCAGGGGTATAGGTATAAGTTAAGATGCTTATATTATATTGTGACCAAGCCAAATCCCTACTATATTGTCTTTTAAAACACTTGGTGGGCCAAACCCATGGTGGGTCAAGCATAAAATGTCTGATGGTTGTATTTGACAATCTTACTCCTCCTTTCCTTTCCCATGGCATATATGGGACCACAGCTGCAAAGTGAAGCCTTTGGACCACTTTAGGTCCTCAGAGAAGTTACCATGAGCACAGTGTCCTAGAACCAGTAGCAGAGGTCCTAGCAATATGTTTGCTGGACAGAGGGGCTTTTACCACTTGTGGTGTTAGAAGCTGGTAATGGCCTAGTGGCCAAGCTGGTGATGGCATAGTGGCCATTGACTGCTAGGGTTGTTCCCCTGGAGGATCTCTATTTCTTGGCCACTGACTACTTGCTTTATCCCCAATAGTATGTGCCACTGAGCATCAGGGTACTAGGCAGGAAGGATGGGGTAACACATCCTGTGGGCAGAGAGATTTCACAGGGGGCTGTAGAATCCCAGGTCTCTAAAGTCTAACCTAATCAGGGGCCATGTGGTCACATACTGCTAGCTTGAACTCTCTCCCCAGAGATTCCATTTTAGGATAGTTCTTACTGAACTATCCTAAAGTTCATTCTTATATTGTTTTTTATCTACCTCTGTGAGGTAGGTAGGACAGGAATTTTTAAAAATAATATTAAATTTCATGTTATAGAAAGTATGCATGCTCATTATAGAATTGTGGAACACCAAAATCATCTGTAATTTCACAACTTGGGGAAAACCACTTATACCATTGTAATACATTTTATTTTATTTATTATTATTATTTTTGAGGGAAGGTCTTTCTCTGTCACCCAGGCTGGAGTCCAGTGGCATGATCTCAGCTCACTGCAACCTCTGCCTCCTGGGTTGAAGCAATTCTCATGCCTCAGCCTCCCAAGTAGCTGGGACTATAGGCACGCACCACCACGCCTGGCTATTTTTTGTATTTCTTTTTTAGTAGAGATGGAATTTGGTTATGTTGGCCAGGCTAATCTTGAACTCCTGGCTTCTAATGATCCACCCACCTCAGCTTCCCAAAGTGTTGGGATTATAGGCGTGAGCCACCATGCCCGGCCCATCGTAGTACATTTTAAATATTTTTTTCTACACGTATTTTTTAAAAATATGAGACGTTATAGATAGTGTGTTTGCTTTATATTCATATTTCCACCTACAATTATATTAGGAACATTTACCTATATTAAATATTATTTAAAATAACTATTTAACATTTAAAAATAATATTTTGTTATTTGAATATGCCATAATTTATGTGATTATTTTTGGAAATTTAGGTTGTTCCCAAGTTTTTGCTACCAAAAATTATGCTATGATCAACATCTTTGTACTTAAATCTTTGGTCAAATCTCTGATTATTTTCTCAGGAAGGATTTCTAGGATTAGGATTCCTGGATAAAAAGATACAGACTTTTAAAAGGCTCTTGACACATATTTAGGATGGCAATAATTATTAAAGTTCACATTCTCATCCTTGATCCCTACGCTCATCACTAGTATAGTGGCAGATACCTGAGTGTCTGAAGTACTTCATTTGAAAACTCCCTGTACCCACGAAATGGTATCTCATGTACTCTTGGCATCCTTAACCCTAATGAATGGAACCCCTAACTCTGTAAGTCTCTCTGTGAAATGCTTGTTGGTTTCCTTGGCTGGAGCCACATTTGGACCAGAGTGTATGCCCTAGAGAGGAGGAAGGTTCGTATTACCTTGGATTGACTGAAGGGCCAGCCTTCTTTATTAGAACCTGAAAAAAAAATCCTGTTCTGTTACTTGTCAGATGAGAATAATGAATGTGAAAACACATTGAAAACTGGAGAACTCTATAAATGTAATGTGTTATTATTAGGGCTACTTTGGATTCAAATCGTAATGCTGATATAACTACTGAGATACTACATAATGCTTTCAGCACATTAGGGGGCTTTGATATTCAAATGATAATATAGAACCTCAGAGAATATCTTACCATGCTCTCTTATTTTATAGATAAGGAAACTCAGGCTCAGAGAACTTAATCATCTTATCGAGTATTACCCAGAAGAATAGGGCAGCTAGGTCCTCACTTCTAATTCTTTTTGGCCACATTCTTGGCCACGTTGTGGAGCCAAGTGCAGCAATTAATATCGTGCTTGTATGTGCTTCTAAGGTGCTGTTTAACATTTTTACCAAATAGTTTTAACATTCTGCTTGTTATACTGATTTACTTTGGATGCTATTAAAAGAATAGATAGAGTCCTGGGAAATTTCAGGCAGGTTTACCATTAGATTATTTCCTTTTCTGAATTGGTGAGCCTGAATTAATGAATTATAGTACAAACGCACATATGCACATAAAGACTGAATGGGCAGTGATCTTTGAGGAAATTCATCGATTGTAACCTCTAATCCTGCTCTCTCCACTCTGCTGCCCCATCTCCCCACTTTGCTTTATCACTTGCTAATATACTGTATTCTTTACTCATTTGTTGTGTTTATTATTTATCTTCCTTTACTAAACTGTAAGTACCATGGGGGCAGGGTTTTCGTTGTTGTAGTTGTTTCTTGACTTCTCAGTTCTTCAGTCACTGCCTGTCATACAGTACATTTGATAAATATTTACTGAATGAGTGAATGAATGGTTCCTGAATTAGGAATAAGGCTTTTGTGTTGGGCATAGAGACCTAAGATCCAATTCTCGTTCCTAATTGCCTGTATAAACTTGGATAAGTCTTTCTTCTCATTGTGCCTTCTTTTAGCATCTGTAAAATAAAATCATTGGTTCTCTAAGGTTCTGTCCAGCTCTAAAATTACATGATTCTATACATTCTTAGTTTTTGGTGTTTTTGTTTTGTTTTGTTTTTGTTTTGTCTCCCTCTGTTTCCCAGGCTGGAATACAGTGGTGCTATCACAGCTCACTGCAGCCTCAAACTCCTGAGCTCAAGCAGATCCTCCCGTCTCAGCTTCTTGAGTATCTGGTGGCATATGCCTGGCTAGTTAAAAAAAAAATTTTTTTGTGGAGACATGGTCCACTGTGTCTGAGGTTAGTCTCAAACTACTGGCCTCAAGCAATCCTCCTGCCTTGGCCGCCCAAGGTGCTGGGAACATTCTTTTATTATTAAATGCTTACTAGTAATACACCATTTTTATTTTATTTTATTTTATTTTAAAATTGTATGCAGAGCCTCAAAATCTAAAACAGATAAAAATATAACTGTTCTGGTTGAATTGGGAATAGGAATAGGAAAGTCGAGGATGGGAGAAGGAAGCCTTATCACTTGGCTGCCTACTGGCAGGTTCCCTTTGTGGTGGCTCCTGAGGCACATCCAGGAGCACTAGGGCCCTATAGGACTTAGTTTGAGAAAATCTTTGTCTAAATTAAGTGAGACATAGGACCTGGGTCATGTCTTTGAGTGAAAATTCTGTTTATGCTTAGATATGGATTTGAAGGGAATGTTGAATAATGAAAAAAAGATGTGACATGGTATTAGGTGGTGGAATTGTAGATGAAGTTTTCTTTCTTCAAATAATTTCATTTACTTATGCAAAAAGAAAATCAGGATAAAATTTCTGATTTTATAGTTTTATTAGAAATTCATTTGGTTGAGGTTAGTCAATACACTTGGTCTGTAGTTCCTCTTTCTTCCATAGGTACAAATGTCATACAGCCTGAAGCCTAGAGATCTGTTTTGGAATTGCCAGAGGATTAGGGGGTCTTTATAAAGTTTTTACATTAAGTTCTCACAGTCATTGCCCCATTTTATTTAAGTGGACTATTGTTGAAGTTAATAGTGGAAGTAGTGTCTAAGCAGTGGTCTGACCTAGAGGAGAGTTGTCAGATATATGTATTCAACAGGACAATAAATTAAAGATAAATGACATAGGCAGTTTCTTTTTTCCTGAATGAATAACTAGATTGAACTCTGTTTGGGTTACCAGCTGGGAAGCAAGCTAATATTTGTCTAGCTCTGTGATCTGAATTGTTTGAGGGATGGTTTGGCTTGTTTTAATTTTCATATCCATTAATAATTGAGAGCGATTGCAAGCTCTTGTTTTGCTGAGTGCATATTTACCATGTATTATATTACATTTTATTAATATAGCAGTTAAAGAAACATTCAGAGTAAATAGTCCCTAGACCCATTTGACTGGTATCCCTTCCTGGATAATGGCAGTGATATGTATACCCAGACAATAGCTTTCATTTAAGGATCTCAATATTAAAAAAAAATTCTAGTTTTTTAAATTATTCAATTTATTCTGAGAACCACTTGAGCCTTGTTAATTCCATGAACATTTAGACACTGAATGTTGCAGAGAAGTATGAACATAGAGGTACCAGCTTTAGTAGAAACTTTCTTGTGGCTGTCATCATAGGAAAAGCAGAGCCACTTGTTCATGGCCATTATTGATTGACCCAACTGACTGGGCCTGTCTGTTGCTATGGTAACTGCAGCAACATTTGGAAATATGCAAACTCAAATTTTCCAAAGACACTTATTTTATGATCCAAAATTTAGGGATCCAACAACACTGAGAACTATTTTCCAGTTTTCCTACTTGCCCACCTATATGTTTGTAATACTTAAAATAGCATTTTTTTTTTTTTTTTTGCCTAATTTAAAAGTATTTTACAAGTAGTTTGTTCTTCAATAGAGGGTTTATTTGTTTTGAACTTAAGGGAATATAGATGCTGTCTCATAGTAACAACTTTTTGTTTTCTGATCTGCTTATCACAACAATTTGGTGAATTATGGCAGAAATTATTGTTTAATTTTATATGTGAGGAACATGAAGCCCAGATAGATGGAGTGACTTTCCCAGGGACAGTAGCTAGTAGTAACTGAGCATGTTAGAAGCCAGGTCTCTTGCTACCTGGTTTAGTGCTCTTTCCAATGGAAGTCAAACTCAATGCATATCATTTTTCTTCCTCAATTTGCCATTTGGATGTCGCAAGATGACATTAATCAATCAATACAGATTAAAATAAGAGAAAATCAATGAGGACTAGTAGCGAATTAGAACATTATTAAATTTACAACCCTCCAAGCCAAGAGTTGTATAAGCCTCAATTTAAAATGAAAGATGATAGAAATGAACTATCTTTAGATGGATTTATGATTAACTATGTGTATCTTTTCCTTTGTGACCTGTAGAACCTCAAATCATCTCTACAGGAAATTTGCTATTATAGTACAGCTGACTTTTCATTATTATTGTCTTCCTCAGTATTCAACATTTTGTGGTATACTGGAGGAAAACTGCATTTGGATGATAACATTAGACCTAACTTGACATTGAGTTTCATTCCAGGAAAACAGATATTTTAAAATCAAATGTGTTATTTTAAAACTTAGTTGGAGTTAAACATTAATGTATAATTCAGTATAGCCTTTATCATCATGAGCACTTTTTATTACATGGTTGTCCATGCGTTTTAAAATATAATGATGCTCTTTAATTAGGGCCACTGAATTAGTATGCATAAAAACAATCCATTTCTCATTATACTCTCCCTGCTGCCAGCCACCCAGCTTGAAGTTGCTCTGCCTCTCCATTTGTTCCGCATCTCTATTCCCACCCCAATGCAATGACAAACAAGAAAAGATAAATCAAAACAGTAGCTCTGGACAGCAACTAAGCTGCACTGGGTTGATTTCACCACCTGGTGGCAGAGGCCAAGAAATGTTTCAATATTCCTTCATTACCTCCTTTCTCCTTCTATGGCTCCTTTCTCCTCTTAGGGCTGATCCTCCCATCTTTCTTTTTTTATTCAGAGCTCAACAAATTCAACTTTAAGCAGTCTCTTTCTCGTATGTGCACACATTTATTTTTCCATCCTTTCAAAAATTCTACCTTCATTTTAAAATTACTGACTCCAGGAACATTTATTGCTCCTTTCCTTCTTACTTTCTGTCCTCTTATTTATGAGTTTTTTTTTAAAGTGACCTTAATTATGATTGCTGAGTCTGAGAGATCTGCCAGCGAATGTGTGGGAACACCCTTTGAAGTGATGGGCTCTCAGTTGAAAAAAAGGCCTATATTTGGAAATGAAGCACCACACAGCAAAAGGCCTAGGGCCTTAGGCCGCAGAGGTTTTTCAACACACGCAGACATTCCCTGTTGCATTAGCACAGCATTTCTTTCTTTTTCTTTTTTTTTATACTTTAAGTTTTAGGGTACATGTGCACAACGTGCAGGTTTGTTACATATGTATACATGTAGCACAGCATTTCTTTCTCCTCCTTCTCTGACAAAGTTTTTTTTCCAAAACACCATTATTTAAGATACATTGAAAAACCTATTCTTACCCAGTTTTATTGCTTTTCTCTTAGGTATAATTGAAAGCTTAGTTTTCTACTATTTTTACTGCAAACATGCAGCAGTTTGGAGGCTTCAGGGCAGTGACTCTTAAACCTCAGCATGCATCAGAATCACTTGGAGGACTTGTTAAAACACAGATTGCTGGGCGTCACTCCCAGAGTTTCTGATTCAGTAGGTCTGGGAAGGAGCCTGAGAATTTGGTTTCTAACAAGTTCCCAGGTGGTGTTGATGCTTAAGGTCTCGGACTATGCTTTGAGAGCCACAGCCCCAGTATTAAGTGGTCTTTTATAATGCAGATATTGGGTGATGTTTTGCAGTCCATTCTTTGGCCTAAGTGCTCACAGAAGTCACCTTGTGGCATGTGGACTGGGTTCTAGTTTGCCACTTTTTCTTTCACAGCTGGGACCACTTGACCTTTAGGCTGAGGCTTTGTCTAAGGACAGTAATTGTGTCTTATTACTGTGTTTCTCCAGCCCTAAGAAGAATGGGTAGGACATATTAAATGGCATTTAGTGAATGTTGGGTATGTGTTTGGATGGAGGTGGTTAGTATTGCAAGGCAGCAGGCCCAGGACATTGAGTATTATTTGCAGTCTTTCTGTAAGGAAAAGGTTCTGGGTTATGAATGGGTTACCTTACTGTGTGTGGCATTACATGTTTGTGAAGTAGGCATTATATTTTTGCTCCCATGTTCTTTCTGATAGTAGTATGATTTTTATTGCAGGTCAGCAATTCATTATAGATATTGCTGTTATTACAATGGAAACAAAGGAGAAAATTGTGTTCTGGGTAAATTTCATTTGGCAGTTGTATTGATTAGTCTTTCTAATACTCTACCTAATCTTATTTAAAATAAGAAAGAATACCTGAAATACAGAAGCAAGTGACAAATAAATGGTGGCTGTTTCAGGGAGTGCCTGTGATGATATTATCTAGTAAATTGCAAATGCAGAGGGAACAGGTGCAGTGCTGAATTGGGAGACTAAATAGGCTCAGGAAATACCATATTAGCTCTTCCTTATGACCATTTTTTCTGCAGTGTAATTGAGAGCAGTGTAGTAGACGTCAGCGCAGTGGTGTGCGTGATTGAAGAGTTCTTTTGCCTGCTGATTACAGCTGACTGACATGCATCTAGCATCTCAGATCTTTCTCACTGTAAGGGCCCTTAGACACTATCCTAGTCTAATCTCTTCGATTTACAGATGGTGAAATGAGACCTGAATAAGGGAAACTCTTGTCCCAAATCACACATCCAGTAGGTGGCAGAGTTTGGACTTGAACCCTGTCATCTGATTCTAGGTGTAGTCCTCCTGTTGTGCTGTGCTGCCTTTAACCTCACTGGTTTAACTAAGCTTACTTGTAGACCTTTGGATTCCATTAAGTTACCTATGGACAGCATAGATGGGGAAGGGATTTTTGTATGCTTTTGTCTAAATGCTTCAAAAGCCAAAAGGAATGGGCTCAGTCTCTGCCATCTTCTCCCCATGGCTACAGCCATTGGATCCTCCATCTGCAGGCTCAGTCCTGGGCCTAGTATTGTACCTTGGTCAGACACATTGAAGGAGCTCAAATTCAAAGCTTGGGAGTCAGTAAGATGTCATCTGGGATGCTATCTTTGACCTTCCCTTATTCCTGTGCCTGAATCCTGTCTTGATAAGTTCTGATAGAATTGGGGCCCTGCCTAGGTGTTGTCAACTCTTTCGTAACTATAGGCAAGTTGGGAAGTGGGTAGGAGGATAACATTTGTTGAGCATCTATTTTGTGCCAGTTACTTTACCCACGTCATGTTATTTAATCTTCACTACATCTCTATGAAGTTTTGTCTCCGTTTCACACATGAGGAGCTAAGGCTCAGAGAGATTATGGGACTTGCTTAAGGTGACCTAGCTAATGAGTGGTACAGCTGGGGTTCAGATTTGAGTCTGTTGAGCTCCAAATCCTGCTATACCTCTCGGAGCCTGTAGCTTGCCTATAAATCCTAGTTTGTTCATTTGTTCAGTGAATATGTATTGAATCCTACTATATTCTAGCCTCTGTGCTCGTAACTGGAGAGGCAGTCCCTGCTCACATGGAGCCTACCATGTATCTGAGACTATAAAGTAATGGTGGATGTGTAGAATGTTAAAAAGGAAATGCTGTAGGAATATAGAGCAGACAAGCCTAATCCAGTCCGGGGTGGGATGGGGGAATAAATCAGGCAAGACCTCTTGGAAGAGGAAACATTTACACAGAGAACTGTGTAGAAGCATGAAACAACCTTGCAAAAGACTAGGAACTAGGAAGGCTAGAGTGGCAGGAACATAGTAAGCAGTAGTAGGCTGATGTTCTGCTGCCTGCCTGCCTAGCACAGCACCTGGCATATAATGGGAACCCACGAATGTTTGCTGAACAAATGCATGAATGGCTAAAACAATGAATGAATGGCAATGCTGAAAGCTCATTTTGCTTGTTATATAAAAACATAATAAGTTACCTTGGGATGATTCATAGTTCCAAACAGCTTTTTCCTCCAGCTCCTCTTGTCTTTCTGTTGTTTTGGGTTTCCTTGCTATATTTTGAATGTCCACACACGTGTCCTGCCTTTCCTTCACAGCCATGGGGTGTCTTCCTGTCTCAAAGAGAGCAAAAACTGAGCTGCCCTATTATCCTCTTAGTGGCTGCCTTGAGCATGAAGTTTGAAATAGCGTCAGTGATTTGATTTTTTCCTCTGGGATCTGGCAATTGAAAATAAATGTAGAAAGAGCCCCAAAGGAGTTTTTTCTTGGGGGCATGAGAGATGACAGCACCAGTTATTGGTGCACTTTGACAATGCCGAGTTATGTAAGTGGATGAAAAATAAAGGCTATTCCACCAAAGTCAGCTTGCCTTACTTAAGTGATTTTGTATTCACAAAAGTGAGTGGTCCAAAGTGTTCTGTAATTCTGCTATTTGCAAAATTCCTAGTTTATGACATAGAGAAATAGAATTCTATAGATTGAGTTTCAACAAATGTTAATGTAGATGATGATTATGTGTTAGGTACTTTCACATTGCATTTAATAACTAAAATATAAATAGCATCTAGTTTCTAGAAAAAAATTTCTTGCCTGGAAATTCTGGTAAGAGTAGCATAAAACATTACAAAACCTGGAAAAGGTTAGAATAGCCTGTTTGTTAGTATACCTTGGTCCAGAAAAAAATGCCAAGCTAGTTTGAATCCCATTTTTCTTTTTTCAGGTTTAAATCTCCCAGACCCCTTGGGGTCTTCTGTTCTGGCTTTTGGACTGAGGAGTAAGCTTAGTTCACAAGTTTGAAGGGTAGTCTCGACTGACTGATAAAACCAAGCGAATGATCTTTGGTCCTTGTTTCTTTATTGGTTTTTTTAATTGGTTGGTTCGTTCATTAATTCACTCATAAAACATTTGTTGAATGACTTCTATGTGCAGGCCACCATAGCTAGAGACAAGTTTTACAGTCCTGTCCTCACAAAGCTTGCAGTCCGTGGGAGAGACAGAAAAGAAGTCAGAAACTGGCTTCTCCCTGGATTTGGAAGCGGGAGTCTTCACCACTAAATATTCAGTCTATGCTGGTTCCACTCTGCTTCTCCCTTCCCTTTCTCCTCCATGGACTGACTCTGTGGGTCTGTGACCCCAGAGTTTGTAGCCCTCTCTCACCTTTGCCCTACTGTCTGGGCTCAGACGGTGTTCCTTTCAATGTGGTCTTGTCTGTGAGATTCCAACTGAGACTGAAGTTCTGTAGGTGAGGACCAGTCAGGAGACAGGTGAGGCTGGGAGAAATGCTGTGGTTTCAGAGGTGACCTCCTTGCTGATTTTAGAGCTCTCTGTTCATGCCTGCTGGCAGCATGCCAGTACAGAAGGAGCTTTGGATTCACTAATGCTTGGTTCATGGTTAGACTTCCGTGCATAATTAGTATTTTTAAAGTCATTTTATCTAAAGACTTCAAATTTAGAGACTCTAAGTACTTGAGAGACATTTTATGGATTGCAGCTGAGTTTAAAAGGATCTTGCAGCATTTTCTCCTCAGCCCTTACTACTAGCCAGCTGCTTCTAATCACATTCAGTAAAGTCCTGTGACAGACTCTTTCTTCTTCCAGCTTCTTGCAGAAGATGTCATGCCCTAGGTCGGCCTGGATCTTCCTGAGAAGCTGCACAACAGTGTTTCTCAAATTTCAATGTGTGTGCAATCACTTGGGGATCTTGTTAAAATGTAGAAGATTCTAGCTCTGTAGGTCTGAGTCAGTAGGGCTACTCTCCACTTCTAACAGGTTCCCAGATGATGTCAATTCTGTGGTCTGAGTAGCAAGGAAATTGCTAAATGTCAGGCATAGAAGGGGCTTTATAAATGGATCATCATATCTGAGACTGTGACTTTACAAAGGAAGACATAGAAATCCAAAGAAGGAGAGTGACTTGCCTGAGGTCACACAGCAAATTAGTGGAAGAGACCAGGACCAACACTCAGGTCATCATTTTCCTTCTGTGTTGTATGTGTGCTTTTCCTCTGCTGATCTAGCAATGTAAAGAAGCAGAAATAAGGTTTCCTACTTGCATTTTTATGTTTATAGCAGCCTCACAGAACCAAAATCGGGTATGTTGGTAGTTTAGCCTTGCCTGAAGCCCTTCTTTCTTAGGTTTTAGTGAGGCATTTACCACAGGATCTTAAGCAGAGCTTCTCTATGACACCAGGCTTTGTGTTCAGTAGTGCTTGTTGAACAGGACTTGAGTCCCTTCCACACTGGACAAGGGGAAGTGGGTGGTGCCAAAAATTGCCAGATGGCCCCAAATGAGTCTCTAGTGTGGGTTAACCCTCAGAATCCAGGAGCAAAACGTGGGTCTGGGACACTGAAGCAGCCATCAGACTTCAGAATTTGCTTAGCACTTTGGCTTTTCGGATGTGCTAAGTGGCAAAGAGGGCATACTGGGAATAGAGTAGGTATGTTTGACCCAGAGACCCTGTCAGGGGCCTGGAGTTGGTACAACAAAGCAGCCAGAGAACATGGTGACAGGCGATGGTTGGTTTATCCATCAAAGAGGTCCTGTGAGTTGGGTAGGGGCATAGGAGCAGACAGTCTGCAGTGATCTAGACCAGTGGGTAACCTTTTCATTCTATAAATATTTGTTGTATGCCCATTACATGCCAGATACTGAACTGCACAGTGGGAGATGTGGAGATGAATTCCTAGAGCTCTGGTCTCAGGAGGCCCTCCAGGTTGATTCTGCATCAAGACAGTCTTTTGGAGTAATAGCAAGGTAGGACTCTGGTCTTGGTGAAACGGTTTATTAGGTGGGGATTCAGATAGAGGAAACAATCAATTCAGGGTCACACTTGCTGAACCTCTGGCACAAAGGAGGGCATGGTTTCTAGAATAAGGCAGATACCCAGTGACGGAAACCAAGGAACAAGATCAGGGCAGGAATGGTAGCACACTGAGCCTGCTTCTGAGCTGCTAACCTCTGAAACTTGAAATCTTTCCTGATAGAAGACAGGGGTATGCTGGTGTAAAGGTCACCTGGTATGGACATGGAGCCAGGCACTCTGATACTGGAAAGACTTAGCCATGCAGATTTTCCATCTGTTTACCTGTCTCTCCCTACCTCTGGCCCTGCTTGTGAGAACTGTCTTGTTCTGTGGTTGTGGAGGGTAAGATTCTGGAAGCTTCTTAGGATCAGGCCCTCTAGGGTAGCAGAAGTGGCAGAGGCTCCTCTCCCCATCATCATTTGTACTAACATGTCTCAGGGCCTCTTAGGGCTGAGATGTCATTAGATGTCTGATGGAGGCAAGTGACTAATGCCCCAATTGGGAAAAAAAACTGGGTGAATGAGAGGTTGGCTTGAGACCATAGATCTGTCTGCATTTGAAACTGACATCTAATGACTGAGCTGGAAGGGGTGCAGTATTGGTAATAACATTAACAGTTGAAGGGAAACAATGCCTAATACCTAATAGGCTCTCAGCGAATATTTATTAACTGAGTAGGTATTAGCAAAGTGTTTATAGTTTTCAAAATATATTCTTTCCCCCAGACTCTGTGAGACAGGCAGAGCATTATACTCATTTGATAGTAAGGCAGCTGAGGCTCAAGATGTTACATATTTTGCCCAAGATCACACAGCTGGTAAATGGTACAGCTGACACTGGAACTCAGGTCTTTTGAGTCTTATTCTAATGTTCTGTCTTTGAAGACACTTCCAAAAATGCAGACAGATACTGTCAGGGATCTTGCTATTGTACATTTAATTTTTGGTATCTATTAAACAGATATGGTTTTTTAATGCAAAACATTTTTGTAAGAAGGAAATGTGCCTCCCTGTGTGCATTTTAACCAAATTGAGCCCTTGGGTCTCTTTGTTTTTAATAAAGAGAAAACACTGGGGTCTGGAACAGCTGAACCAAGCACCATTGCTGCCTAGTCATTAGCTCTTTCTGTCTAATTAGATTGAAAGCAAGGAAAGAAGCAGAAAAGGCAACTATTTTGTGTTTAGCAGAAGTGGTCATGTATGGTCTTGAACACTCCCTCCCCCTTTCACCCTTCTTTTCTTCTTCTCTTCCCTCCTTTGCCCTCCAGAAGGCTTCTAGAATGCAGTCCCTTTCACCCTGCAGTAGTGTATTTCTTCTGCCATGAGTGGTGTGTTTGTGATGTGTGTGACAGACAGATGGACTTCTGGGACCTTAGAGACTTGGTGGGTTACTGTATCTCTTTCGTGGTGCCCAGTGGCCTAGTCATGTAGAGCAAAGAGGCTATTGTTTTTTCTTTAAGAACAAATTAAATAGAAAGCATTACTCTGAAGTACAAGGAGGACCTTGGGTTCCTGTAAATGGCTTAAAAAACAAACAAACAAAAAGAGTACACCTGAAAGATTTTGTCACTGGAACTCCATCCCCAAGTTTGCATGTGAATAAAAAATTGCTGGCTGGGATCCCAGGCCTGTTTGTAGATGGTTTCATCTAACCATCAGTGGTGACTGTGACCTCTTGGCCTGTTCATGTGGTCAAAGTTTTCAGCTGGAATTTTCCATATTCATGCTCCTCTATTGCACAAATTGTAAGACAGCAAACATGGAGGGAAGGTGATTTATTACAACTCATAGACCTACACTTTATATGAAGAAGTCTTGGGGAATGCCAAGGGCCAGTTGCAATTTTTCTGAGACTAGTTTCTACCTAACTTCTTGAGCTGGCCAGCTTCATTTTCCCCCTCTCTCCACCCCATCTCCATTCTTTTCTTCTCAACCCAAATCACCCCCTGCACCCCCACTGTTCTGTGTTTGTCCCCAGTCTTGCCCCTTTTTTCTACCCTCCACACTGCCACCACAATGCTTCTATGTTTCACTCTCTTACTCAAAACCCTGCAGTGGCTTTTCAGTATCTTCCAGGAGAAATCCATTCTCTGTGGCAGAGCTCGCAGGGAATTTTTGGCTCTAAGTCATCTCTTCACCCTGTGTGTTACCACCACTCCTTTGCACAGACCCTTCTTATAGCCAGACTTGCAGTTCCTGAACATACCAGGTTCTCTTTCCTGCCTCTCTGCCTTCACACATGGCCTTCCTTTGGCCTGATTTTAGATCTTTAGATTTTAGTTCAAGTGTTACCTCCTCTGTGAAGTTTTCTATATATGCCAAGGCAAAATTTGGTGCTTTCCTTTCTGCTCTCAGAGTAATTCAAATGTATTCCTACTATATTATTTATTACATAATTCCAGAACCATTTGTTTGAATGTTTTTCTCTCTCTCTTACCTCATATTCATTGCCCCAAATTCATTCACTAGCTAACCCTTTTTGAGTATTGACTCTCAGTCAGGGATTGGGATAAGTAAGGGCTTTAGATAAGTTCACTCATTTCTTCCTCCTTGGGTGCAGAGATTATTATCATCTTCACTCTACAGACTAGGAAATTGAGGCTTAGAGAGTTTAAATGACTTGGCAAAGCTAGTAATTGGTAGGCCTGGGAATTGTACCACGCACTATGCTAGATGCTGTAGATATAAAGTTCAATATGACATAGTCTCTTCCATCAAGGAGCTTGTGATGTAGTAGGTGAGACAGGTAAGTCATAGTGTCAGTCCAGGATGCTGAGTGCAATGATGAGGGTGTCCAGGGTGCTATGGCAGCAGAGGGCTGGGAACTAACTTATCCTGGGGGAGGGCTGGAGCTGTGTGTACACCCACCTCTGCATCCCTAGCACTTAGCACTGTGTTAAATTGTTTTCCCCTGTGACCAGGACTCAAAATATCAGTCACCTTTTGCTTCACTCTCTGTATTCTCATTAGTCCATCTACAACACCTCCCTTCCCAGTGAGTCTGGAATCTGTACTGCCTCCATCCTGGTCCAGGCCCCGTTCACATAATCTGCAGCAAGCGTGTGAGGAATGTGCATGAGAGTGTGAAGGTTTCTGGAGTACCAGGAGTCTCTGGAGATTGCCTGTGCTCAGCTCATTTGTCATTGCCTAGGTTTCCTGGAGCATTTCCATCCTAGGAAATTTTTTCTTGGCCTCAGGACAGAATTTCTAAGAACATGTCCCAGGATTGGGCCCTCTGGCACCGAGTCCCTCTCACCCCACCACTTCTGGCCAGCCTCTGCTGTGTACTGGATCCTGAGCTGCTTACAGAGCTGAGCACACTGAGAGTGGCCCCTGCTCTCCAAGGACTAAGGATCCAGTAGGCTAAACTGGATGAGGGCAGAAGCCTGGCTAGACCTGGGCCTATGGCAGGGCTGGACCAATAGACGGGAATCAGTTGATGACAGGAGAAGAAGGTTGCAGGGACAGGGAAACGGGCAGACCTTATAGATGGGTCAGCTAGAGAGGAATGCAAACTAATGTATATCTAGGTGGGATGGGACTGTCAGAGGTCAGAGGAAGGAGAGATGTGAAAGGGCTGGCCCCGTGGTCATTACCCAGATTTCTTTCTGTTAGGGTAACCTCCAGGTGGAAGTTAGTTTCAAACCAGCAGAGACTAGGATGGCAGTTTTAATCTGAAATCAAAAGAGGTGAACCCAGTATCCAGATAGGAAACCATTCTAATTTTTCCAGGACACAAAAGGAGTAAAGGGAATAGAGAACAAAATGTAAATAGCTCCCTTATGTGCATTGTCCCAGGTGCATGGTATGTTATTTAGTTTCCACAGAAACCCCATGAATCTACATTTATGAATGGGGAAACTGAGACTGCAAGTCATACAGTGAGTACACAAGAAAATGAGCAGTATTTGAAGCCAGGTATGATTCCAGAGCTTCTCCTCAGTGTTCTGCTTGTTCTCAGGGGACTAAAAAATACCCCCAGTGGAGACAATTGAGTAAACTCCTGAGTACCACACAGTATGCCAAAAACTGACCAGTATGAAACTGCCACCCAAGGAGCAAAAAGCTGTTAATGAAATATTTGCCAGCATGGGCTGTGTTATAATACTTAGAAAAAAAAACCCAGTGTTTTCTGCAAAGGGTCAGGTTCTCTTTACTTTCTCTTCCTTGTTCTGAGCATGATCATCTTTTCCAAGAGCTATGGGTAACCTCATGACCCTAAGTCTCTGAAAGACCCTTGTCTGTTGGTACCTTGATGAATAATCCTAAGACAATATAGGCTGGCCTGCTAGAGCCCTCTCTGTGAGTGTGTGTGATCTGTCTCACTGCCAGAGCTCATTTGGGCTCGTTTAATAATTGAAGGCCAGTGTTAAGCATTTTGCAGTTTGTCCTTCGTAGACAGGAGTGGTTTTCTGTGTGTAAAGTGATATGCTCTGTTCTCCAAGGACACTCTGTTTCCTGAAGTGCAGCTGACTCAGCATGTTCAGACGTTGCCATTGGGTAACTTAGATTTCATCAAGTTCTCTTTTAAAGAGAAATCTCTCCCATCTCGTCTTTGAGACAAGTCTATGAGGCTTGGTTGGTGGCTGGGGCTTGAGATCACCTTACTGGGAGTTTGCACTAGGGAAAGTGGGCTACAAGGCAAGCTCAGCCACTTCCCATTGTGCTGAGGAGTCAGTGCATTTAGTCACTTTAACAAAAAAAGAGGGGCCATTGCAGGTCTCATTACCATCTGTTCACCCTGTGTTGGTCATTCTAGGCTGGTTCTAATTACAGTATCCCTAAATCATGTGTTCTTCCGTGCTTCCAGGCCTTTGCATGTGTTCTCTCTGTCTCTTGGTCTCTGTCTCTTTTTCACCTTCCCCCATGCTTTACTGAACTCATCTTTCCCTGTCTACTTCATTTCAGGTCTTGTTCTCCCTTGGGATGAGGACTCTTTGTCTGCACCCTCATAGCCCTTTTTGTCTATGTTTCTCTTAGCACTCATTCCCTTTTGTGGGAGTTATATGCTTACTTGCCTTTCCCCAGCAGACTGAGAGCTCTTTGGGAATGAGGGAATCATGGAGTGTATGAACAAATGAACAAATTGAGGTAGTTGTAAATTCTGCTGCTGAGAAAATAACAATTTTTACGGAAGAAAATCAGCATTTACTGAGGACCTATTATGTCTTAGGCACTGGACTAGATATTTTACATGTGCAGTCTCATTTAATTTTCACAATGGCCTTGGATTGTGAATATTAGAGGTTATACAAAGAAGCCAATCTTCCTTCAGTCTTTCATTATCATTCTTCTGTTTTTGGACTGACTCATCATAAATGACCTGCTTTATAATTTAATAATGAGTACTTTTAAAACTTAAAAAACTACTTTCTTTTAATTTTGCAGTTTCACAGTTTAGCATTGAGTACAATAATGTATCAGATGACTGTCAAAATGCAGAACCAACTCTTTTGCTGGAAATAATTACACTTTGCCAAACCCGTTTATTTTGAGCAGCTCCAGTGTGATAATGTACTGAACTGTAAATGTGAGTCTTGTGATGTATGGATTATGTGGGGGGATCAGAGTGGCAATTAAACCAAGTGCAGATCCACTGGATGGGTGGTAAAAAGGGAAATAGAACATGTCCCTTTGTTAAATACATTCCCCTGAAGATAAGTTTGTAATTTGACAATCTAGGCAGCTGGAAAAATTAGAAACTGCTTCACTGGAGAAGCTGGCCTGATTCTTCAAACTTGCACTTGGAAAATGAAACCATTCGTTCTCTTGGTGATTCTCTGGTCAGATTGATTGTTTCTCAGTCTATAGGCAGTTCAGGATCTCTATGCATACGTAGACCTGCTCCCTTCCAGGCCAAGTCTACTGTCTTGTGGGAATGGTTGCTCTAATCTCACATCATTGGCCTCCCATATAGGCCACTGTAGCCTTAAACTTGGTCTGTCTAAAGGGAGACTTTGCCTGCTAGAGTGACAGTTGAAGTTGGCCAGATCTGTGTTTGAATTCAGATTACTATCACTGATTGACAACTGTGTTATTTAGGGAAAGTTGCATTCCTCCTCTCAGCCTCAGTTTTCTGATCTATAAAATGGAGATAGTTCATTGAATTTATTGAGCACAGTTATGTGCCAGCCACTTCCAAGGCATTTGGGGAATAGACAGAAATCCTTGTCTTTATGGAGTTTACATTTTAGTGAGGAGAGACAGACATTAAACCTAGACATAATAAATAAGAAATTCAAATACCATGTTAGAAGATAATAAATATAATCAAAAGAAGAAAAAAGAGTGAGAGCAGGGTAAGGGATTTTAGGAATTCTGGGGAAAGTGTGAGTTGTTGTTTTGTTTGTTTGTTTGTTTGTTTTTGAGACAGAGTCTCACTCTATTGCCCAGGCTGGAGTGCAGTGGCGCGATCTCAGCTCACTGCAATCTCTGCTTCGTGGGTTCAAGCAATTCTCCTGCCTCAGCCTCCCAAGTAGCTAGGACTATAGGCACGTGCCACCACACCCAGCTAATTTTTTATATTTTTAGTAGAGACAGGCGTTCACCATTTTAGCTAGGATAGTCTCGATTTCCTGACCTTGTGATCTACTCGCCTTGGCCTCCCAAAGTGTTGGGATTACAGGCGTGAGCCACCGCGCCCGGCCGTAGTTTTTTTTTTTTTTTAGATGGAGTTTTGCTCTTGTTGCCCAGGCTGGAGTGCAATGGCACGATCTCAGCTCACTGCAACCTCTACTCCCCAGGTTCAAGCGATTCTCTGCCTCAGCCTCCCGTGTTGCAATTTTTAATAGGCCTCATTGAAATAATGACATGGAGTTGGTGAGGGACTTAGCCATGCAGATATCTGGGGAAGCATGTCCCAGTACAAAGGCCCTAAAGTGGGAGCAGGCTTGGCATATTCAGGAAATAGAAAGGAAGCTGGCATGACTCAAGTGGAGTGAGTATGGGGGAGAATA
The DNA here is from genome assembly GCF_028885655.2 of Pongo abelii. Lineage (NCBI taxonomy): Eukaryota > Metazoa > Chordata > Mammalia > Primates > Hominidae > Pongo > Pongo abelii. The sequence goes on from NC_071994.2 coordinate 59,299,002, forward strand.
AGAGAGCATGAGTTCAGGGAGATAATACCCTGAAGGGTTGTAAGGATTTAATAAGTGATATCTATAATGCACCTTGCTCTTCCATTTCACTACCCATTTTTCAAATGGTACTGTTACCCAGACTCCAAACTTCAGGGAGACTTTGATGTCTTCCTTTTCTGCTCACATTGCCGGTCACTTACTGTGTTCTGTAACCGTCTCTCTCTCTTCTGTCCCTTTTTCCTCATTCCCATTACCCTTAACCTAGTTGTTTCCAAACTCTTGCCTGTCTAATCACAGTGGCCTCCTAGCTATTAGATCTGCGGCTTCTGGTCTCTCCATCTCCATCCCTCCCCTTACCCTTTCCTTTTCAGGCTGTGATGCAGTATTGAGCCTTCTCCCTCCTGCTTATAACCTCTCAGCTGCTCATTAGTGTACTCATTTATTCATTCCTTTGTTTATACATTTAGCATCTTTTGAGAATTTACTAATGCTCAAAGTCATTTGAATTCAGTCTAATGGAGGAAGCAGACTTGAAGTAATTATAATACCAATTCAGAAATGTTTGTTTTTACCCTAGTTTGTTGCAAAAAGGATTTGGGGTTCAATGATTTGTTATGTAATATGATGAGTAATATGCAGCAGCTCTCTATATATGTACAAAGTTCTGCTCTCTCAACCTAGCATTTAGAGTCTTCCCTACTGAGGCACAGTCCTGCATTTCTAGTTTCATCTCCCAAAGTCACGTTAAGTGAATCTTTTGCTTCACCTAAGGGGATAACTCGCAATTCTGTAACTTGACTTCTCTTTCACACATTTATACCTTTGCTCACACTCTTCCCTTTGCCAGGAGTGCTTTTTGCCTAATCCATATTCTGCTTATTTTTCCAGACTAGCTTTAGACGGCATCTCCTTGGAAAATCTTCCCTGATGTCCAGGTCCTAATTGATCACTTCATTCTCTGAACTTCCGTAGTAATTTTTTGTCAGTTACCATTTCCTGCTTTGGATTTTAGGTAGGTAGGTGGGGGGCGGTGGGGGGGTGGGGGGAGAGAGAGAGAGAGAGAGAGAGAGTGTGTGTGTGTGTGTGTGTGTGTGTGTGTGTCTGTTCCTGCTTTATTTCTCTTACTGATTATGAATTCCTTAAGTCATGGGGACATTTTCACCTACAGCACCTGGCACAGCACCTTTTCCATAGGAGGCAGTAAATCTTTGAATGAGGGAATGAATGGATGTTTCCCAGGCCATGACATCTGGGGAGAGATTTGCCTTGGAGGTGCTTTTTCTTATGTTGATATAAATGGAGTGCTGACAAGTTCCTGGAGCCCAGATGTATTGACCCTGCAGGGAGCTGCTACCTTCTGGTGCTGTAATTCAGAATGCATGTTCTTGTAGAAGCCATGATGTAAATAGTTTCTACAAGTAGTTCTCTCACTAGTTCCAAACATCTGACTTAGAAAAACACTTTTGGAGTCTTGCTCATTCATAAGTTGGGGACTGCCTCTGTTTTGAAGTGCTCCACTTATACCAGCAGGCAGGTTGTATCTGCTTAGCTATACCCACAGGCACCATGGAGTGGAGAAAGGAACACAGACTTTGGGTCATACAGAGATGATCAGCTGTACCACTTCTTAGCTTGTGACCTTCAGCAAGTTACTTCACTGATTTGAGACTCAATTTTCTAATCTGTAAAACAGGAATAAAAATACCTACCATAGGCATAATGAAGATGAACAAGGTAATCTGTGTAAAGGGCAGTGCCTAGTAAGTACTTATAAACCCCATTTAAATAATCAAAATAACAGTAAATTTAGTTTCTTTTGCATCTCTGAAGTTCCTGTGGACTAGGATAGTGCTTCTCAAATGATATAGTGCATATGAATCACCTGGGGATTTCATTAAAATGCAGAATCTGATTTAGTCAGTCCGAGTTGGGACCTGAGATTCTGCATTTCCAACATTCCTATGCTGCTGATATAGAGACCATACTTTGAATTGCAAGATGTTTGGGTGATGGTTCTCAAACTATAGCCTGTTTCTGAATCACCTGGAAAGCTTGCTGAAATGAATTTCTGGGCTCCACCGCTGATGATATACTCATTCAGTAGGTCTGGAGTGGAGCTTGAGAATTTGCATTTCTTTCTTATTCATTTATTTATTTATATTTCCATAGGTTTTTGGGGAACAGGTGATATTTGGTTACATGAGTAAGTTCTTTAGTGGTGATTGTGAGATTTTTGAGACCCATTACCCAAACAGTATACATTAAACCCAATTTGTAGTCTTTTATCCATCACCCACTTCCCACCCTTTCCCCCTGAGTCCTTGAAGTCTATTGTGTCATTCTTATGCCTTTGTATCCTCATAGTTTAGCTCCCACTTATGAGTGAGAACATACAATGTTTGGTTTTCCTTTCCTGAGTTACTTCAGTTAGAATAATAGTCTCCAATCCCATTCAGGTTGCTGCGAATGTCATTAATTCATTCCTTTTTATGGCTGAGTAGTATTTCATCATATATATGTACCACAGTTTCTTTATCCTCTAGTTGATTGATGGGCATTTGGGTTGGTTCCATATTTTTGCAATTGCAAATAGTACTGCTATAAACATGCATGTGCAAGTATCTTTTTTGTATAATGACTTCTTTTTCTCTGGGTAGATACTCAGTAGCGGGATTGCTGGATCAAATGGTAGTTCTACTTTTAGTTCTTTAAGGAATCTCCACACTGTTTCCTATAGTGGCTGTACTAGTTTACATTCCCACCAACAGTGTACAAGTGTCCCCTGCTCACTGCATCCGTATTCTAATAATATTCCCAGATGATGCTGATGCTACTGATTTAGGGACCACACTGAGAACTGTTGTGCTAGGGGGATAATAGGGATGAAGTTAATAAGAAAAAACAGATAAATGATAGTGATTGTTCCACTCCGGGATATTTGTACTCTCTGCCTTTTAACTTGTATGTGTCCATAGAGAAACTATTATCTGACCAGGCTTGGAATGTCTTATTAATTATTGCATAGCAACAAAAACCAACACTTACTGAGTACTTATTATGTGCCAGGTATTGTGCTAACACCTTTATATAGTTTCACTTAATTCTGATAATAATCCTGTGAAATGGATACCATAGTTTTCTAGCTTGGTGTTTCCTATGCTAAGCAATTCATAAGAATCACGTGGTGTGCTTGCTAAAAATACAGATTTCCAGGTCTCTACTTTGATTCTAATCTGGTGGGGCTCAATGCCTCCAGGTAATTTATAAGCTCAGATAAAGCTAGAGATCTCTGCTGCAGTTAATCAGCTACTCTGCTTCTCTTTCATCTATGCCCAACACAAAATGCCAATTTTTAAGAAATAATAATAATAAATTTGACACTGAAAGTTGCACTCAGCCAAATTTTCCTTTGATGATTCAGAAAGCCCTTTAGGATCTCCAAATGCCTTAGAATCCTCATTTTGAACACTCTTGGACTGTAGAGGTACAGAAGGGCCAGGTGATAGAGCGATGTATTTACTACAAAGCCAGGGAAGCCCATGCCAACTGTATAACTTTTGGCTCTCTTGAGCATTTTGTTTGGAAAGTTATTCTAGGAAATTGGTCTTCATTGCATCCAGATGGATGCGGTGATTCCACAGACTTTTAAGAAAAACGGGGAAAAAAAGGTTTTACTTGCTTGTCTTCAGGCCAGTTTGTTTGCCCACAGCAAGGCCAGTGTGGCCAACCACTGGTTTGCACTACAACCCATCATTATGTCAACAGTCCCTGCACCTGCTGCTGTCCCTCACCTGGCCAGACTCTTTAGCTCCTCCCTGGTTTTCCAGCCACTGGCTTCTTTGCCTAGCCTTTCCCATGTAGCCTGGCATTGCCTTACCATATCTCATTGGAACTTGGCTAAGGATGGAAAAGGGGAAAGGTTCATAGTTTTATTTGTAGTTGGAAATTCACCAACTACAATCCCCTGCCTGCTCTAGGAGATCCTGTCTGCATGCCTTGCTGTGGGTGGTGGAGTTGGGCAGTGAGGTGTTGTGAGGGTGAGATTGTCTGTTAAATGTACCATGCTTGAGTCATCAGCAAAGACTGTTATGAGATCAAAGAAAATGGAGGTTTTCTTTAGTTTTACTGATGCTAATCTGAGTTGTTTCTTGGGCCAGTTGAGTTAATGGTCCTCAGAATAGTTTTCTCTTGCTAATGGAAAAAGTGTTTCAGTTTGATGGAATGAGCACTGGACCAAGAGTCAGAAGAACTAGGGACTCAGAACACCTCTCCCTTTGATTTCTTCTGTGACCTTGGGCCAGTTAGGTGATCATCTCTGAAGAATAGTTTTATCTTTAAAATGAGGAGGTTGAGCTCAGTGACCTCAGGATCAGCTTGATGTTCTGTGATCTTGTGATGACCTAGTTGCAGGAAATATGCCATCAAAATAACTTGTCCCAAAATTCAGTCAAGTTCACCCACTCAGCCAATATGTATTCAGCATCTGGTATATTTCAGGTACTGCCCTGGGCATTATGGGGGATACAGCTATTAATAAGGCACATTGATCCATTTACTCATTCATTCATTCATTCATACAACGAGCATCTACTTATTGAGCACCTATTTATGCAAGCACTATACAAAAAGCTATGAGAGGTACAAAAATGAATTAGACACAGGTTTTGTTGTCAGTCAATATGCCGTCTAAAAGGGAAGTAAGAATGCAATAAGGAAAGCTGTTCCTAACCATGTTCTCTAAGAGAGGACCTCTTCTTTTATTCTCCATTCCTTTCCTGCTTTTAATGGCACTTATCATCTGACCTTATTTTATCTGTTTAGTATCTGTTTCCCCATCAGAATTTAAACTCCATGAGAGCAAGGCCCTTTGTGTTCATCACTATTATATTACAGTGCCTAGAATAGTGCCTGACAAAAAATAACCCTCAATAAAATACTTTAAAAATAAAATATGTATGAAAGAAGCTAGAAACTATGTGTCATAAAAGATATTTAGATAAAATGTTATGGGAGCTCAGTGAGAGGAGAGATCTTTTAACGAGGACAATGGTTTTTAACTCTGGTTGCATATTAGAAATACCTTGAGTTTCTCTCACTCTTTCTCCATAAATAAAAATAAAATAAAATAAAATACTTAGCTGAGGGCAGTAGTACATGCCTGTAGTCTCAGCTACTCAGAAGGCTGAGGCTGGAGGATCACTTGAGCCCAGGATTTGGAGGCTGCAGTCAGCCTTGGATTGTGCCACTGCATTCCAGCCTGGGTTCAGAGCAAGACCCCAACTCTAAAATAAAATAAAATAAAATAAATTAAAAAAATAAAAACATTAAAAATGTTACTTGCCAAGCCCTACCCCAAATTCATTAAATCGTCATCTCTGAGGATAATGCTTAGGCATCAGTATTTTGTAAGAGCTCCTCAGGTACTGATAATATGTAGCTAAAATAATGTGAACTAGTAGAATAGTCAGGAAAACTTCATGGAGGAGGTGGGATTTGAGCTGGCTTGAAAATCAGGTAAGATTTGGACAAGAAGGAAGCATTCCAGACGGAGTGCACAGCATGAACAAAGTACAGAGGCAGGAATCACAGGCTGAGTTCAGGGATCAGCAAGTAGTTCATTTTGGCTGTAGCCTAAAGAACACAAAGGGAAATAATTGAAACAATGTTGTAAAGGTCAACTGGGGCCAATTTGAGAAGGCCTTTAATGCCAGGCTATAGGATTTGGACTTCATTCAGTCATGTAGTCAGTGAAAATTGTGAATGGTTATTAATCAAATGATGTGATCAAAGCCTTCCCTGGCTGCCCTTGGAGGATGGCTTGGAAGTAGGCAGGGAGACCAGTAAGGAGGCAGTTGCCAAAGTCTAAGTAAGGTGGGCTCTACTGAGGGCTGCATCACTGGTGTTGGAGAGAAGGGCTGCAGTAGAGCCTGTACAACCAGGCCGTGTGAGAGCTGCCTACACTGCAGCCACAGGTCTCTTTTTCTCTTGGTGGAGTCACTGGCATTGCAGTGCCAGTGCCTTTTAATCAAGCCAGGGGAGTCAGTCTGCACTGGCATTCCCTAGCCTAGCTTTTTCCTGTGCATGACTGAGGAGTAGATAGTGCAGCTAAGCCTCTTTCCTGAAATGATAGGCCATTTTATTCAGAGAAGCATTTCTACAGGCAGAACTCAGTACCCTCCAAAGCTACCTCTGAGATAGGTTTCTATTATCTTACAATAGCAGTATGTGTCTTCTCTAGCTAATTCCAGCACCATGAATGAAGTCAGCTCTACCAGTGTCTGGAGCTGTTAATTTCTTAAGCTCTGGGTGGACTAACAACATCCTGCCTCCAAAAACACAGCTTTGAGCTAGGGCTGGGGTCAGGGGCCCAAGGGTGTATTTCTAGTAGCTTCATAGCAGGATGCTCATTTATAAACAGCTGAAGTTTTTGGAGGCACAGGACATCTGCACAGGCAAGCATGCCATATGTGTGTGGGGCTAGAAGAAAGTGGGGCTAGTGGAGGCAGGATGGTGATTGGGTCTAGTATTGCTGATACAGGCTTATGCAGAGAGGACTGCCTGCCCTTGGCCAGATGCTGCCGGTAGCCAGTGCATCCCCAGGGTCATATACTACCCAAAAGGACAGGCAAGCAAGAGTTGCTAGTGCAGATATTTTTTCTTTCCCTCTGTCTGTTTAGCCAAGGCTGACCCAACTCACAGTCATTTGTTTCAGAATGTCAGTCCCTGAGATGGGCACAGACTTTACAGTTTGTAAGGACCCTTTGCACCCGTTATCTCATTGGAATCTCACAGCAGTCCTATGAATTAAGTAAGATAAGAGGTATTGCTCCATTTTACTAATGAGAAAACTGGGGCTAGGATAGGGTAAAGTAGCTTATTCTACAGTTGTGTGGATGTAAAATATGAAGGCTGTGACTTGTTCAAGCAGGAGCCGAGAGGCCACTTGTCAGGGCTGCCTTAGGTGGAATGTATACACATTGCGGTAGAAGAAGTAGTGAATGCTTTGGCTCCCTCATAATCTAGCTGGGTGATTCTGCGCAAGTCCTTTATTATGCCTCTCACTTTTGTCGGCTATAAAATGGGAATATAGCATCTATTTAATAGGATTATTTGAAGATTAAAATGATCATTCATTTTGAAAGTGTTTAGTACAATGCCTGGCATACATTAGATGATGTTCAGTTCATTCCTTGGTTTTTAAACTTTTTAATTTTGAAATATAGATTCAGAGGGAAATTGATACAGATGATCCTATATACACTTCACCCAGCTTCCCTCAATGATAGAATCTTATGTAACTGTTGTATCATATCAAAATCAGGAAATGGGCATTGGTACAATACCTCTTGTTAACTAGGCCACAAATGGTATTCAGATTCCCTGTGTGTTTTTAAAGAAAAATTATATCATTTCTGAGTTTTTTTCTGGTTCTGAAATGTTTTTATACAGTGTTATCGTTATCCTTGACTTTTCTCTGGCATCTAACTTTTTAGAAGCTTTGTTCTCTGTTAGTTTTCATAACACTGTGTATTTCTCATTGTCATCCCCCTGTCTCCTTCACCATCTTCTCTTCTCTTCTATACTGTATGTCTCCCAGATTCAGTTCTTAGCCCCTGCTCTTCTCTCTGTTTGTTTTGTTTTATTTTTCCCTCTTGGATAGGGTCTTACTTTTATCTTTGTTCTGGAATCAGTATTCCCACCTCCACTTACCAAGCCCCTCTCTAGTTCCCTGTTTTTGACTATTTGCTGAATATAAGCTCAAACTCATCATATCCAAAGCTAAATTTGTCATTTTTTTAAACTCCAAACTACTACCCAGCTACCTCCACTTGACTTCCCTGTTTCCATTAATGAGTTGTCATTCAAAAACTGCTCAGGGCTGTACGAGGGGACTTTTTGGTGATAGATATGCTCATTATCTTGATTGTGGTAAAGATTTTACTAGTGTAGGATAGGCATGGTGGATAATGCCTATACTCCCAGCACTTTGGGAGGCTGAGATGAGCAGAATTGCTTGAGCCCGGGAGGTTGAGAACAGCCTGGGCAACATGATGAAATCCCATCTCTACAAAAAATACAAAAATTAGCTGGGTGTGGTGGTGCGCACCTGTAGTCCCAACTACTTGGGAGGCTGAGGGGGGAGGATCACTTGAGCCTGGGAGGTGGAGATTACAGTGAGCCATCGTGCTGCTGCACTCCAGTCTGGGCAACAGAGAGATCCTGTCTCAAAAAAACCTAGGTGAAAAGAGAGACTGTCTCAAAAAAAGATTTTTACTAGTGTGTACATATGTCAAAACTTATCAAATTACACACATTAACTATATATGTGTGTGTATATATATTATATATATTTATATATTATATATTTATATATTATATATTTATATATTATATATTTATATATATTATATATTATATATATTTATATATTATATATTATATATATTTATATATATTATATATTATATATATTTATATATATTATATATATTTTATATTATATATATTTATATATATTATATATATTTTATATATATTTTTATATATAATATATATTATATAACATTATATATAAAATATATATTATATATTATATATTTTATATATAATATATAAGATATATTATATATAATATATAATATATAAGATATATTATATATAATATATAATATATAAGATATATTATATATAATATATAATATATAAGATATATTATATATAATATATAATATATAAGATATATTATATATAATATATAATATATAAGATATATTATATATAATATATATGATATAAGATATATATAATATATAAGATATATTATGTATTATATATAATATATCATATATAATATATTATATATCTTATATATTATATATTATATATAATATATATGATATATAATATAATATATAATATATCTTATATATTATATATAATATATAATATATAAATATATATATAAATATATAAATATATATAATATATAAATATATATATAATATATATATTTATATATATATATAATATATATAATATATGTATATAAAAAATACCTCAATAAAACTTAAAAAAAAAACTTCTCAGAGCCAAACATGAATCCTGGCCCCATCACTCATACAAGTTACTCACCTTTCCTCTGCCTCATTTTTCTAATTTGTGAAATGAGGGTTATAACAGTAATTTACCATATTGGATTGCGGGGAAGATTGAGTAGGTAAAGTGCTTAAAACATTACCTGACACGTATTAAGCTCTTCAAAAGTATTTGTTGATGTTCCTATCTTATTCATCTCATGTGCCCCATGTCTGGCACAGAATAGGTGTTCAATAAGTGTTTGTTGAATGAATGTTGCCACAGTCTTGAAGTACTATTTTCCCTCCCTGACTTTTATTTAAATATTGCTTCTTCTGTAAGGTCCAGCTTAGGTTCTACTTGATCTGTGAGGTCTTGTCCACCCACCTGAGCCACGAGGCCCTCCTGGCCACCCTCCTCTCTCCCCAGCACTGATGCTTTGTATTAGTGTATTTGTTACTGATTCACAGCCAGATTTTTGGTTTTGCCTTTTTTTTAAAGTGGTTTTCAGTATAGATATCTTTCTTCTTCATCTACATTGGACATCTTCTGAGGGCACATGTGATTTCTGATTTTTTTTCTCTATGTCCTCTTTGCCTATGCTGGGCATATAGTTGGTTTTCAGTAAAAGTAGAATGAATGAATGAATGGTGTATGATTTGCAAAATATTAGGGAGACTTCAGACGACAAATTCCCATGATTTAGCTTATTAAAACAAACCCACAACAGGCCAGACATGGTGGCTCATGGCTATAATCCCAGCTCTTTAGGAGACTAAAGCGAGAGAATTGCTTGAAGCCAGGAGTTTAAGACCAGCCTCAACAACATAAGAAGACTCCATCTCTACAAAATTTTTTTTTTTTAAATTAGCTGGGCATGGTGGCACATGCCTGTAGTCCTAACTACTCAGGAGGTTGAGGCAGGAGGATTGCTTGAGCCCAAGAGTTTGAGGTTACAGTGAGCTATGAGTTCACCACTGCATTCTAACCTGGGTAGCACAGTGAGACCCTATCTCTAAGCAAACCAACTAACCAACCCTGAACTTACAAGATTTAGCCTTGGAGGGAAATTTTCTGTGTGTGTGTTTGTGTGTGTGTGTGTGTGTGTGTGTGTGTGTGTGTGTGTAGGTGGCAAATGGTTCCAAGTCTGTTCCTCTGAATTCACCTTCCCTTTTGGATCTTAGGGGAACTGTAGGCCTCCTTTAACCTCTTGACCCAAGTTTGGACCCTAACCTTACTGTGAGTCCCCTGAGTGCAGCTGAGGCAGGCTGGCAGTGTTCTGGCTTGTCTGAATGATAGTGCATGAGAGATAGGGAACTAGACAAAGAGAGAAGAAATGTGAAGCATCTGGCTCACTTAGTCTAGGATACTCGGTCTCTGGCCCTAAGGGGCGGATGCAACTCCCCTAACTCTAGCCAGGTCCTCTGCTTTCCAGCTGCAGCCCCTTGCCTCTGTGGGAGGTCTAATCTGAAAACTTTCCCCCAGGAGCTCCTTCTTGGATATATGACATTTTAATGTCTAAGATTGGAGGACCTGGTTTCTACTTCTCTGAATACACATTTCCTGTATTCAGTTTGAGAGATATATCCAGGATGATCACTATTCAGGTGACACTTCTGCCACTCCACTCTGCACAAATGTAGTTCTGGTCTGTCCTTTATTTGACTCTAATAGCATGATGATACCTTAGCCATATCATCAAGAAGACATCTATATTCTGATAGTTACACAAAATAACACATTATTCTGTGCCATCCCAGCTGGGCCCTGATCCTGCTTACAAGTTCATCATTATTAATACCATTCCTTTGGATTAAGCATTGCCCTTTCCAGCAGAATATCCCACTGGGAATGGTAACATATCAGGTTCTTCATACCTTGGAGTATATTCCTTTATCAACATGTGTTCTTTCTCGTCACAAGGAATCTGGAACAATTTATAAGCTCTGGATTCCTTCAAACAGAAGAGACAGCTTCTGGCCAATACTCAATAATAATTGTCAATCACATTGCTCCTTTCATTTACAAAGTGTTGTATGTCTCATATGTTTCTTTAAATAGTTCTGTGAAATAGGTATTATATTCCCATTTTGCCAATGAAGAATCTAAGATTCCTAGGAAAACAATGGCTTGACTTGCCCAAGGTCACAGAGGTAGTAAGTGGTGGAGCTACCTAACTCCAAACCTGGTCCTCTTTCCATCGTAACTCCTGCCTCCTTCTACCAGCATCTTCCCTTTGATCTGCCTAGGCTTATTCTGGCTTTAGCCCCAGGTTTTTTCTGTGATTCCAGGCTAAACTATTTATTAATTTATCTGCTGCTTCTATACCTTTTTATTCTTGGGAGAGTTCCATGGATTCCAGCAAGAAGTTTTACCTCTCAGGCCTTGAGATTCTTCTGTGGCTTTTCATGCTGATGATGGAACCCTATCCATTTCCCTTAGCTAGAGCTCTTACTAGTTTCTGCTTTTATTTTTTCTACTGTCAGATTTGTTGTTAGTCTGAACCTTAGACCCTGCTTTCTCCCTAATCTGTCCCATATTTCTCACCATTTGTCCTGTCAGTATTGCTTTGATTCATTAAGGCTCCCCCCTCTATCAGGTAGGCTTGGTTTCCCATGTGCATTTATTTATTTACTCATTCACTCATTCATCAACTGTTTTCTGAATACTGACATCAAGCACTGTATTTAGAGTTCCAAGATGTTAAAATATTGTTGAGGAGATCAAGGAATCAGGAGCCCTTTACAATTCAATATGGAAATGATTGTGATGGCAAAGACATAAGATGTTTTTGGGAGCATAAGAGGAGGGATATGTCATCCAGATTTGAGGGAGCTGGTCAGAACAGTCTTCTCAGAGGGGATCCTGTCTGAACTGACTCCTAAGGGATGAGTGGAAATTGCCTTAGAGTGAGTGAGTGATGATGATGGTGGTTGGGGGAGTTGTGGAGAGGGCAGAGTTTCAGGTAAAAAGAGCTGCTTATATGAAGATCCAAAGCTGCACATTCAGGAAACTGCAAGCACTTCAGCATGACTGGAGCAGAGCCTGTAGGGATGGTGAGGGATGAGACAGGAGAGGTCATCTGGAACCAGATTGTGTAGGACTCCTATTTTGTTCTGAAGGTGATGAGGGGCCATTGAAAGATCTGAAGCAGAAGAGTGGCTTGTTTAAAATAGTGTTTTAGAAAGATCACTGTGATGACAGGGTGAAAGATGGATTGGAGAAAGGGAGAGATAAGAGGCAAGTCAGAAAACTGTGACAGTGATTGAGGGCTAAGTTGAGGAGAACTTGAACTAAGGTTATGGCAGTAATAATGGAGAGAAGTAAATAGGTTCAGAATATCAGGGAGGTGGAATTTCTAGGACTAGTAGCTGATTAGCTGCCCATGGAGTTGAGGATGCATGCTATTTTGTCTTACCCTTAGATTTGTCTGCCTTGCTGTCTTCTACATGCAGTTCCTTTTTGCTGTCTGAAGAGAAACCTGATGTTTGTTTCCTGGTTAACTATCAATTTCCCTTTCTCTACCCCATCTTCCCTCTGAGATCCTTCTCCTTTTAGCTGACTCTACCTTTATCATCTGTCTGACTAATGTCCAGGTCATTTTTTCAATTTGTACTTGGAAACCTGAGTGACACTTTGAAATTTCTTTAGGTAACCCTCATTCCCCCTCTGCCTGGATAGTGCTATCCTCCTCCGAGAGTGGTACCTGGGGAGGAGTGAGGAAAAGGGCAACCTTATTTGCGGAGCTATCTCAAAAGAAAGAGGAGGCAAGTATCTGTCTTACATTTTTAGAATAGAAGATCTTTAAACACAGGAAAAGAACATATAACTAATTCTTATTGTGAGAAGAGAAAGCCCATTGTAGGCAGATTGAAATGCAATTGGTGACATTCAGAACTGACCCCTCCATGGTAGTGCTGACCAATTTAATCTTTTGTGGAATAGAATAGAGCATTAGCGTCAGAAGGAACTATAGAGTTTATCCAGTTCATCACCCTCATTTTGCAGATGAAGACTCTGAAGTCTCTAGGGATCCTGTGGTTTGCTCAAGGTCTTAATTATTTAGTAGTAGAACTGGGACCAGAATGGGGACCTCTAGTTCAGTTCTTGTTTCACTAGTCTGATGAAAGTACTTTTTTTTTGGTCATAAGTTTGACAGTTTGACAGACTAGAGAATAAGAGACTCACAGGATGTTTTAATGACAATCCAGTTTGATATTTTCCTCTTTCCCCAAGACACTGGAAATAGCTTTCCCAGGGTCACGGACTGGGCGAGGAGAAGAAGGGCCTGCAGACTTATAGCCTAGTGCTCTTCCCAGCCGGTCCAAAGTCTCATCTAGGGCCCAAGGCTTGGACAACTGTGGCTCCAAGGACACTGAGCAGAATCATTCTTTAAATGTATTACAACCACAGTCAGTTTCATAAGATCGAAAGACATGATTTCTTTCTTTTTACCCTGAAGTTTTTTTTTTTTTTCTTTTCTTATTTGATAGAAGTGTATGGCTGTGGAAATTACGTCAGTTTAATTAGGCTGCTTGACACAGTACTTTTCCACTGAATTTACTAGGAACTGTGAATTTGTTGTAACAAACTGCACTGCCGGCTGCAGTATCTGATTGGCATGCCAGGAGCATCACTAGCGAACAGCTAAATAGAGATTGGGGAGAAAACTGGGTCAGGAAACAGGCCTCCTGTACCTGCAGAGGCTGCAGAAGGCGGCGCAGAGGCGGCAGGTGGCCACAGCATGGCACTGTCTCCTAGAGCCTGAGCCACCAAGCGCCCCACCCCCACTTAGCTGTGTGCTGCAACCCCCACCCCCACAACCCCTTTTGCAGGTGAATGTTCCTGTGGCCATTTTGCCTTCTGTTTCTCTAAAGACCACAAAGCTTTTATATCTCTCAGCTCAACAATGGCTTTTTCTCAATAAAAAAGACAGAGACTGGTTTAGACCGAAACTTTGTTAGCCACTGGTATTCTAAACCATGGATCAAGTCTTTTGGCTTTGCAGAGCTGGTTTTGTCAGGAGGCTGAAACTGGGTTTGAGAGTTCTCCACAGTAATGAGGAAAGGGTTGGTAATGTTTCAGTTTGCCTGTCTCCTGTTTTCCCTTCCTTATCAGCCCACCCCTCCCCCTGCCCTACTCCAACTATGTAGCATCCACCTCTGACAGTGTCAGTGCTGAGCACCAACACAAATTAGGAGCCCCTAGAGAAGGAATGAGTGGTTATGCCAGAAGGGTCAGGGGAAGCTTCTTGAAGGCAGTGGCATTCAAACTAGGTTTTGAGTGATGAATTGGGTCAAGACAGGAAGAAATGAAGGGAAGATGCTGGTGGCCTCCCATGCTGGTCTCAGGACTGCCTTGTTAAGGCTGGAGACCTCCTCAGCAATCTGGGGTTGGAATCTATTTCAGAATTTCGAGGCTGACTGAGACCCTAAGGATCTGCTCATCCAAGCTCCTTATTTTATTTTATTATTATTTTTTTATTTTTTTTTTCAAGCTCCTTATTTTAGAGATGGGCAGACTAAGGGATAGAGAGGAAAGGACCAGAGCATAGGCCAGTCTAGTGCTGTTACAACCACACAGTTCCCATTTGTGCACTTGTCCTCATTTCTAATGGGTCTCTGAAAACATTCACTTCTTCTTTCTGGGTTTCACTCCTGTCACCTCTGACTCCTGTCATGTGAGCTCTGAGAGACCCAGTGGTCTCCACTTATAAATTACCCACCCATTAGAGAAGGAGCCCGGGGTCCTGCTGACTTTGGATTCCAAGGTCACTCGAGTCTCTGCCAGACAACTGCATCCTTCCTCCTCAGACTAAGCCTGGTTCAGCCAGTGCTGGTTGTTCAGCAAGGCTGGTGCCTCCCCAAGAATGCTTGGTAGGAATGGGTCTTGCCTCAGAGCAAGGGCTCAGATTCTCACAGTCAGAAAAGCTGAGTGTGGCAAGAACCCAGGCCATTGCACTTTTATGCTATTCTGTGAGAAAACTGGGCTCACTGTGACTAAAAATTGTTTTCAATAAATTACACTTCAATTTATTGAAATTTGCTTTAAAGACAATGTTTGTTAGAACATTTAAATTCTGTACAGCATTTCTTTTGCTTTTGAAGAGAAACAGAGGGTGGAATAAAAGCAATCTCCCTAATAATTTTTCCTGGATATTTTGGATAGTCTCCAATATGAGGAATGTTGTCTTTGGACCAAGTATTGATGTTACAACTGAAATGCAGAAATGTGTACCCATATTCTTATAGATGTACTAAAGTTTGCTAATCAAATGAACTATTTGTGTAGGATCTTTCAGGGCCAATTTCAAGGCCAACATGTTTTGGAAGACAGTTGATAATTCAGATGTCAAGTAGTCTCTGGGTTGAGCGAAGTTGAAAAAACAGACGAACCCATTAGGATAGGTGAAACTTTCTGACTGTGAGAATTAGGCTTTGATGACCCAGGGAATCAGGCATCCAGAACTGATCCAGTTCTCAAGCAGAAGTTTCTGTCTTGCACTGCATTGCATTGTGTTTTGGGTCAGAGAAGGTGGTTTTAAATGCCTCTAAATAATTTCCTTGGTCTTGGAAGGTTATATCTGTTTGCAGACTGGTAGGCCTTGCATCTAGTTGGTATTTACTAAAATAAAGAGGGAGAAGGAAAGAAGAAATGCTTCTTGATACCTAGGGAGGTTTCTGCTCAGAGACTGACATAGTCATATAAATTTCCATTTATTCTTAAACTAGGACTTGTCACTAGAGTCACCTAATAGTTCATAGAAATGGTTTGAATAGACAGAGTAAAGCTGGAGAGAGATTGTAATTTGAAGTTTATCAAGAGTCACCTCTCTTCCTAGAATGGTTACATTAAAGGAATTGAAAGGCAGGGCCTGTGGTTATAGTCGAATGCCCCAGTGGGGCTCAGTCTGGCATGGTGGAAGCTGGCTGGGTAGTGTTTCCAGGATCCCAGCGTCTTTGGTCATGGACATTTATCTTAAGAGTCGACTTTAGTCCTCAACCATTCACTTTTAGCTGCTGCCAAGGATACCTTGGAGAACCCCCACTCTTTTCCTTGAGGACTTCACTTCTGCTTCACTGGTTCAGGCTGTGGCCAGTGTTCCTACATCCAGCCTTGGAAATGCTTTTCTCTTTCTTGGAGCCCTCATTAGCCCTCTGATACAAAATCAACACAGGGTCTAAAGCCGTGGGCTGCATTTTCTCCTCTTCCCTTGGCTTTGCTACTATCCCAATCCCTGAACACTTCCCTGCATATACTCCCCTGGCCCTAGATACCTACTCCTGTTCTAGGCACACAGAGCAGATGTGGGCTAACTGATCTGGCACTTGTGGTGATGCCTGCAAGGCCTACACGGCCGAGGTGAAGGAGGGATTATAGTGTTCACAGTTGATGGCTGTTACCTTGTCACTTAAGATGACCTACGGAAGTGGAGACTCCCCTTTCCCTTTTTCTCCACGGCTGTCCTCTTCCCTACATTAATGACTCCTCAGTTCTGATCATGGTTAGAAAGCTCAGGCAGCTTCAGTGTGCCTCTTCCTTCCTTCCATATTTATCTGTTCAATGATCAAATCCTGTGATTTTTACCTTTGGAATTTCTTTTATATCTCTCCCCATGTTTTAACTTTTGCTGCCACCTGAACAATTGCAAATAAGCTTCTCTTCCCAAAGCTCTGCTCTGGAAATGTCTGTCCTAGTTGCAGCCTCTACAATGTCAGCTTCCATTGCTTGCTGCCCAGGCCTCTCCTCATTTACTTGTTTACATCTCAGGCTTTTATACTAAATGTTCATTAAACATTCTACGATCTATCCAGGGTAACCTTGTCAGAACAGGGAGGGAAAAAGGAAATATCTATCTTCTTTCTTGTCATTTCTCTCAGATGAATGAATTAAATATTTTTATTGCCTTGAAGATGAATTATCTTCTGTCCCAGGCCAGCTTTAATATTCTAGGTGTATCTTCTTGTGACTGAGACCTGCCAGTTGGAGTTTCTGCCCCCACTCTCAACTCTGTGTTTTTGCCAGGTTTTTCTTCATCGTCATATCATGTAGGCTTCCGCAGTGAGTCACAGTCCAGGGGTTCAGAGAGACTAGAGTGTGACCTGCAGGGTTTAGAATAAATTTTGAATTGTCTATCTTAGAGCTGAGAGACCTCCTGAAATCTTCTGGTCCTTTCTGGCACATGAGATACTGTTATTGTACTTAACAAGTGAAATACCTGAGACCTAGAGAGTTTAAATGACCAACCTAAAGCTGCCCAGCTAATAAATTATGAGTCCTAATGCCAGATTTTATCCTTCTGAGGAAACAATTTGGAAAAGGCATCAACTCTCTGGATTCTCTTTGCAGATAAAACAATTTAGGACCTCCTTTTGTAATACCATGCCTTGTTAGTGTAAGGAAGGAAAGACAGCTTAGAAGAAGTCATTTCCTTTGGGCAGGTGATGTCTGGTAGATAGGCAGATATCCCTTGTCCCTTGTCTTCTAGAAAGCTCATGAGCTCAGCATGTTGGAAACTCTAGTCCTGCGTGCTTCTTGTTCAGCAAATCCTTGTAGGCACTCATGTACAAAATGATTTTTTGTTTGTTTGTCTCTGAAGTGGCTTCTCAGTCCTTGAGGGCCACCAGGCACTAATTCCTCGTTTCTGCCCATGTTCCACCTAACTAAAAAAGTAAACTTATGTTCTTTCTACATGTGCCGCTCCCCTGACACCTCCTACCTTCCCCAAATCCCTCTATTCTTCTGGGTGTTCTTCTGTTCTTCTAGTTACCCAGGCTTGGGGTTCTCTGTGATTCAGCTTGATAAGAGTGCTCCAGTCAGTTAGTTCATCTGCACTCACCAACTCTGCCATTTTTTCTCTTGAACATGCTTTGCAAATTCATCCATTCCTGTTTGCTCCCTTGTGGCTTCCACTAGCCATAGCCGGGTGTCTGTGCTCTCTTTCCTGGACCACTGTAGCAGCCTCTTAGTGATCTTCTGGTCCTTTGTCCTTTCATCCATCATGCAGACTGATAGACTACCAGCTTTTGAATTTAAAACTTGGTAAAGCAATCAGGCCAAATGTTATAGCCCTTTCATCAATCAAACCTTCAATTCCCATATAGGTTTTTCATACCAGTCAAAGTGGACTACTCCTGTCTGCTGCATGTTTACTCATTTATTCCCTCCATCCCTCTCTGCCTTCTTCAGTGAAAAAATACAGTAATGTTTCTTTGCAAACTATACAGTAATGTTTCTTTGCAAACTATAAAGCATGCAACCTTTTATCTGTCCAACAAAGTACTCTGCTATGTGAAAGGGAAGAATGGAGTTTTGGATTTGGTAACTACCTACTGTGTGCTGATAATTTTTATTTAGTATCTTATTTAATTTTCTTGTTATTCCTGTGAGTTAGATTGAGTTATGTTTACATTACAGATATGGAAACTGAAGCTCTAAGAAAAAAGTAACATGTTCTCCTGCTCTGCTGCCATCCTGGTGCTAGATGCAGAGTGGTGGGTGGGAACTAAAGTCTTTAAGAGGGCAGGAGGGATAAAGCACACACATAAAACATCTGTCATGGAAGAAAATGCTCATTGTCATGAGAACTGTAGTTATGATGCTGTCAAAATTCTGAGGATAATGAAATTTCTTCTAGCTGGAAGATTAGGAAAGACTTCATGGAGAAGTTGGATTCCACTGAGTGTGAAGGATGGGCAGTGTTTTGACAGAAGGAGCTGAGAGGCAGAGATCAGGAAGGGAGGGACTAGCATAGGCAGAGGTACAGAGAGGAAATGCTGGTAGTGCCATTAGAAATCATTAGTTTACAGTCCACTTTGGTTGGAGCATAGACTTCTTGTGGTGGAAGATGTGGTGGGATGTAGGCTGTAAAAGTGAGCTGTAACCTGTTCATTGATGATCTCTTAAACGTCTAGCTAAAGGATTCATGGTTTTTTCTATAGGCTCAGGGGAGCCATTAGCAGGTTTTGAGCAGAGGAGTTGCTAGTCTGAGCTGAGGTTTAGAAAGGTTACTTTGGGCACCCAATGAATTGGAGAGAAGGAGAAACAGCAGAGAGAGGAAACACTTAAGAAACTATTGCCATTGTCCAGTACAGGTGTTTTGAGGGCCTGAACTAGTACAGTGGCAGTAGAGATGGAAAAGAGGGGCAACATGAGAGCAGAACTGGGAAGGCAGAATTACAGGATTTGGTGGTTGGCCACACTTGGGGAGTGGGAGGAGGAGGTGATTCTGAGGTGACTACAAGGATGGTGATGGCAGCACCTAACAGAAATAGGAGGATCAGTAAGGGAAACAGATTTGGGGGTGGGAAGGGATGAGGTGGTGGTAGACGGTGTGTTCTGTTTTGTGCAGCTTGAATTTTAGGTGCAGGTGAATTGCCTATTTTACATCTGTGCTCAGTGTTCTTCACCACGACTGCCACCATTCCTGGTCCCCTTCTCTCCTCCCTCTTTATTAAGCAAACTTTTGGCTCCTTTTACAATGTAGCTGAGTGAAACTCTCAAGTGGACTTTGTTTATCTTTGAATTTCTGATGTACCATCCATGTCACTTGGTATTTCCTAAGGCCAGTCTCCCCATTGTATGCTTCCACACACATAAATATACCTACAGGTATGAGCACCTGGTGGTTATAACTGGCATAGTAACACCAGTGGTTCATGTTTATATGAACGTTTATGGTTGACAAAGCACTTAGAATTGTCAGAAGTATGTTGTACTTCTCCGCTAATCTCCTAGGTAGGGTCACTGAACCATTGACTCTATAAGCTAAAAAGGTTATTGGAGAATAAACAGTAGATTTTAGTTTAATAATAAATGCAGTTGGAGCCATTAGCATATATCAAATAGGAAAGTTAGATGACTTTTAGCTGCTATAAGTACATAGATTTTGTTGGAAGAGATGATCAAATTTTAAAATATATTCAGGATGATAACAATGCCGAGATTGATGTTTTGTGGGTATTAAGAATAGCTGTCATGTATAGGGTACTTTGTACAGATACTGCTCTAAGCATTTTGCATATCATAATTCAAATCTCATGGTAACCTAGCAAAATGGCAACTATGTTATTCCTGTTTTTTAGGTGGGGAAACTGAGACGCTTAGAGTTAAGCAATTTGCCCAAGGTCACATAGCTCAAATAAGGCAGAGCCAGGATTCAAACTCAGGCTGTCTGTTTCTAGACCCTGCACTATTAGCCACTATGTGTACTGCCCCTTGGTGATATTTCAGTCAGCTTTGAAATATTGTTTAAAGCAAACTCTAGCCCACTACTCTTAACTCCTATAAGGTAGGGATATTGTCTTCATTCTCTGTATCCCTAGTGCCAGCACATTGCCTGGCATATAGTACATGTTCATTAATTTTTTTTTTTTTGGAGACAAGAGTCTCAAAATTCAGGCTGGAGTGTAGTCGTGCCATCATAGCTCACTGCAGCCTTGAACTCCTGGACTCAAGCCATCCTCCCACCTCAGTCTCCTGAGTAGGTAGGACTACGGGTGTGCGCTACCATGCCTGGCTAATTTTTTGATTTTTTTTTAGAGATGGGAGGTCTCAGTATGTTGTCCTGGCTGGTCTTGAACTGCTGGCTTCAAGTGATCCTCCTGCCTCAGCCTCCCAAAGTGCTGGGATTACAGGTGTGAGCCACCATACCTGGCCTCATTAAATGTTTGATGAATGAATATCTTTCTAAGTTACTTTCCTAATTTGATATGAAGTGAAGGTGGTCAAAGAAGTTTCTTACATATTCCTGTTGTTGCTGCTAGAGATGCTGTGTTTCACAGAAGAGGTATGGTATGGTGATATATTAACACGTACACCTTTGGTGTAGATTTGGACAAATCACTGAGACTCTCTAAGCCTTAGTTTTATTATCTGTAAAACAGAAACAATGATAGAACCTGCAATGTAGAGCTTTAGTAAGGATTAAATGAAATAATTCTTGTAAAACCCTTAGCATTGTACTTGGCACATAGAACTCAGTAAATTTTGGATTTTATTATTACTGATGGAAATTTTGAAACCGTAGAAGGGAAAAAAAGTCATTTTTTAGAGTAGGACCAAATTATTAATTAAAATGGAAATATACAGTGATTTTAAAGTGCCCTGGTATTCGTCTGTTCTCACACTGCTATAAAGAAATATCTGAGACTTGGTAATTTATAAAGAAAAGAGGTTTCACTGGCTCTCGGTTCTGCAGGCTGTACAGGGAGCATAGTGGTTTCTGCTTCTGGGAAGGCCTGAGGAAACTTACAATCATAGTGGAAGGGAAAGAAGAAGCAGACATGTCTTACATAGCTGGAGCAGGAGCAGGAGAGAGAAGGAGGAGGTGCTACATACTTTTAAACAACCAGCTCTCACGATCACTCACTCACTATCATGAGAATAGCACCGAGAGGGTGGTGCTAAATCATTCATGAAGGGCCACGCCCATGATCCAGTCACCTCCTACCAGGCCCCACCTCCAACACTGGGGATTACAATTTGACATGAGATTTGGTGGGGACACAGAACCAAACCATATCAGGCCTTTAGAGATCTAAAATAATTGTTGATGGGTACAAAAATGTTTTGTTTGCTCATAAAATTATAGCTGACACATTTAGAGAGAATTAAACTCAAAGTTTTGGAAGAGTTGTTTTTCTTTTCTTTTTTTTTTTTTTTTTAAGAGAGTGGGCAAATCTTTATTTCTCTTAAGTAGACTCACAGAAACTTGGTTGGAGGAATCCTCTGAGGCTTTCAGACCAGTTTTCTTTTCCATCTAATGTTTCTTAATGAAATATAAAGGAGGTCTGGGGGAAAAATGTTTTCCTACCCCTCAAACAATTTCACACTTCCCCTTTTGTTTCTCTGGGCCATTAGATATTCAGTGGACAAAGGGGCAAGTGAACCATCATGTAAGCATCTACTTTGTCCAAGATGCTAAATAATAGCTAACTGAATTCAACCCTTATGATAGTCCTGTGAGGTTAGTACTATAATTCCTATTGTGCAGGTGAGAAAACTGAGGCCCAGAAAGTCTTAGTAACTTGGCCAAGTTCACAGAAGATTGTGATAGAACCTGAAGTTCAACCTACTCTCACCTGGACTACTGCAGTAGCTTCCTGACAGTCTGTGATTGCAGAGCTCATGTTCCTTTCTCCCTGCCGTGCACCCTTCCTGCTGTGTGTGGCAGAGGGTGACAGCTTATGTTCACAGCTTCACTTTAGAGCTGCTAGAACAAGGAATTCATTCAAAAATATTTGACCTGTATATTGCTTGAAGGCAAGACAGGGCCAGATTCCTGAGTTTCTCAGTCACCATTGCTGCCTACTTGTTTAAAATATATTTTTTAATAGTGTTAAATTATCATGAATGCTCAGCCCTGCCAGTGTGGCCCCTCTATAAACGGGACATATTGTTAAAAGGAACTTGACAAGAGAAATCTATGTAGCATAGCTTTTTGAAAACTTGGTTATTCCCTTCTGGAATGTATTTTAAGGTTTCAAATTGTGCTTTTGATAGACTGTTTACCCACATTAGGGGTTAATGGGGTCCTTAGTCTTCTTAGAGTGGCAGATAAAGAAATGAATATATAGTGGTGTGTTTTGAATATATAGTTGTGAGTGGGCCTCCCCATTCTCCATGCTAGGCTGAAGGTGCAAGTGGAGGCAGAAAAGTCAGACAGGAAGGGGTTAGGATCAGTCAACCAATCCACCCCAACCACAGCCTTTCTATTGCTATACATTAGATTTGTTTTTCTGCCTGCTTTCTATCACTATAAATCAGATTTGACTTTCCTAGAGTTTCATATTAATGAAATCATGCACTATTTACTTTTTTGTGCCAGGCTTCTTTCACTCGGCACAGTGGTTTTTGAGATTCATCCATGTAGTTATGTGTTTCAGTAGATTGTTGCTTTTGTATTGATTAGTGGTATTCCATTATATGGTTGTACTATGCTTTGTTTATTCACTTATCCATTGTATTAGTTCTGTCTTGCTGCATAACAAATTACCACAAACTTAGTGGCTTAAAACAGCACGTAATTAATAGTTCATAGTACTGTAAGCCAAAAGTCTGGGTGGGATTGGCTGGTCTTTCTGTTTAAGATTTCACAGAGCCTAAATCAAGGTGTCAGCTGGACTGGATTCTTATCTGGAGACTCTAGGGAAGAATCGGCTTCTAAGCTTGTTCAGATTGTTGGGAGATGTCAGTTCTTTGAGATTATAGGACTGAGGTCCCTGTATCCTTGCTGGTTGTCAGCCTTGAGTTGTCAGCAATAGATGCTGCTCTCCAGTTCTTTTATGTAGCACCGCATCTTCAAACCCAGCAATGGTCCCTTACATCCTTCTTGTGCTCCTAGTCTTTCTGATTTCTCCTTCTGCCATCAGTCAGAGAAAACTCTCAGCTTTTAAAGGGCATGTGTGATTAGATTAGGCCCACCTGGAGACAGTCCTTTGATTTTTGGTAGAGCTTTATTTTTAGAATGGCCTTTCTAATATTAAGGTGTACTTTGACTTTTTAAGCCTTCCCTTCCCTTCCCTTCCCTTCCCCTTCCCCTTCCCCTTCCCCTTCCCCTTCCCCTTCCCCTTCCCCTCCCTTGTCTCTCTCTCTTTCTTTCTTTCCTTTTTTTTTTTTTTTTTTTTTTAAACAGAATCTTCCTCTGTCGCCCAGGCTGGAGTGCAGTGGTGTGATCTTGGCTCACTGCAACCTCTTCCTCGTGGGTTCAGATGATTCTTGTGCCTCAGCCTCTCTAGTAGCTGAGACTACAGGCACACGCCACCATGCCCAGCTGATTTTTTTGGTATTTTCAGTAGAGACAGGGTTTCACCATGTTGACCAGGCTTGTCTCAAACTCCTGACCTCAAGTGATCCGCCCACTATTTCTGTCCATTGATCCTCACTGTATCACTCTACCATCTCATTCTGCTGTCTGATTCCCCTTGTCCTATTCTATGCTATCCCAGTACCTGTACTATCCAAGTCTTCTGTTTTCCAGACTGAAAACACTCATTTTTTTCCCTTTGTTTTTTATGTGATATGTTGTAGCATAGCATTAAGTGTACTCTCTGGAATTATACCATAATTTGATTTAAATTGCAGCTATGCCACCTATGAACTGTAATATTGAAAAAGTTAACTTCTCTGAACTATAGTTTCTTTATGTATGTATACTTTATAAAATTAAATCACAGATTAAATGAGCTAATGCATGCAAACAAAATTCCTAAGCACTTTTCCTGTGACATTATATACACCCCATATATGTTAGCCAATATTATTATTTCAATATTGCTACCTTTTCCCCATTTTGTTCTTTTTCTTCTGAATGTGGTTCATTTTGTCAATTATCCTAATAAAATATACTCCCCAAATTGTATAGTTGTCTTAAAGGGATTCATAGCCCTCTTTTCAATAATTCTATTTTAGAAAACTTATCCCAAGGAAATAATCAGAGATATAAGTTAAGATTTTTTGTTCACCACACACTTTATAATGACAAGATATTGAAAGTAATGTAGGTACCCCATAGAAGAGAAATAGTGAAATAAGATGTATTCCTATGATGCTATAAAGTCTGGAAAATCACATTTTCAATGAAACAATGATATGGGTAACATGTTAAAGGCAAAGGTCATGATATAAAACTGAATATATAGTATGACTATAAGCTGTGTTTCTGAAATTATATATATTTTATTCACATGCAGACAAATATTGATAGGAAAGGACTAAATGGAATATACCACGTGTTAAGTGGACAGTGGGATTATGGGTGTTTTTGTTTTCCTTATTATATTCTTTGCAATAAGTGTATGTTACTTTTATAACCTAAAAAAATAAATAAACTTTATTTAAAAATTATTATGTATATGTATATGTATGTCACCCAGAATAGAACGTGATAATCTACAACTTTGTTTTGTACCAGAAAAGTTGCAATCATGTCAGTAGATCAAGAAGGTCACTGTGATGATCACTCAGCTAGGAACTGGACTTCTGGCAGTGGGATTCTAGCAAGCTGCCCCTGGGAACAGGACAGCAGCACTCCTAAGTCTGCTGACTTGTCAGGCTGTGCCTAGGAAGAGAGTCTGTCAGGCTGGGTTACGTGGCACCAGTTAGCTGCAAAAGATATATTCATCATTCTTGCTTTGTGTTCAATGTTATATTGTATACACTTGCTATGATAAGCTTTGATCTCTCTGTCACATCTTATCTTCATTATTGACTTTTTAATCCCAGAAAGAGTAAAGCTTTAGGACCTGGCCTCAATACGTTTTGTTTTGTTTTAATCAAAAAATCAAAAGTGATCCTTACAGTGAGGGGCTCTGGGGTACCACAGGGCCTCTTGATCAGGGGCCATGTTCACGTGTTTGTGCCTCATGCCTGGCAATGGCCCAGCCAAGCTCTGCTGTGCAGCTGTAGCAAAGGCAAAGATTCTTGGGCTCTGTGCACAAATGGCTCAGAGTCAGCCTGTCATCTAGTTGTTGTTGTTGGGGATAGAATGGAGACGGGAAGGGGCTGTGCTGCCTTTCCCCATACACTACAGGCCCACTTTTTAACTGTCTCTGCCCTGTGGTATCACCCAGGGAACTTTTCCCTAGGCCTTGTGGGATCTGCCTGTGATGTTTTGGGAGGCCATTCTGTTTAGCCACTGACTCAAATTCTTAATGTCTGAAGGATCATCAGTCTCTGAATTCAGCCATTACTTACAGAGTTCAATGCATTTACAAGACCCTGATGAGGAGCTGAGGAAGTTCAGAGATAAATTCAGTGTCATTCATTTAGCATTTCCTGAGTACTAATGTGTCAGCCTCTGAGCCAGGAGCAGTGAGGGGTACCCAGATAAGTGGATTCAATTCAACAAACATCTCACTAAGACCTACTATGTACACAGCACTGTGCAAGCCACTGGGGATAGAAATGAATGAAATATAGCCCTCATGATTAAGAAAGTTATAATCAATATAATTTGGGAAGAGACAGATTTGAAAACCACTTAATAATAAGTAGAAAAAGTACTATTTCTATAGCAGGACCCAGAGGAGGAAGCAATTACTTATGAAGTGGCCCATCCACTTACTAGCTATGTGCTTTTAGTCAAGGTATTTAATCATCCTATTTCTCAGTTAATCTATAAAATGTAGATATAATGTGTTAATCCACAAAAAGTACCTAGAATAGGTTTAGTAATCAATAAATGTAATTCTTTTCCTTTTCTTCTTCTCCTCTCTCCTTCCTTCTCAAGGATGAGTGGTAAAGGTACACTGAAGTGAGAGCACAGCATAAGTTGGGCATGATGAGGAGTGGGGTGGTGGGATGCTGTGTGGAGGGGTTTGATGAGGTATGAGTGCAAGTACTTGTGGGTAATTTTACTGGGGAAAGAGGCTAGAGAACTGCATTGGGTCTAGACCATGGAAGATCTTAAATACTAGACAAAGGAATTTGGACTTTGGCAATGTGGAGCAAAATAATTCACTTGTACTTTAGGAAGACCATTTTGACAGAGTGGGGGAGAGGTCAGAGGGGAGAGGAGCACAAGGAAGCTGCTGCAGAATCCCAGGCAAGAGCTAAGGCCAGAATTAAGACTCAGACCATTTCTCTGACACCCTCAGTGTCATGGAGGCTGAGCAAGATATTTAATTCCACCCTTTCTATGTGCCTGTGGTTTTCTTGCTGGAGGAACACTGGTTTGAGTGATAGTTTATTCCATGTAGCCCATAACTTTTAATATTCTGAAGTTATGTTCAGCCTTCTGATCTCAAGGCTGATCTACCCATGCATCCCTGCCCATTTGGCTGTACTCATCACATCATATGAGAGTTGAGCATATACACAAGATCTTTCTGCACGTGGACACTAGTGGCTTGTATAGAGCTGAGCCACTGTGGAACCAGCTGAACTATGAAATAGCCTCATGTAGGGGAGCCTCTCTGAAGAGAGGCCCAGTATTTATTCACAACAATGAAAATTACCTTGATATAGATTCCATATAAAGATGTTTTCCAGAGGCCCCATGATATGAAAAGAGTGGGGATATCAAGGGAGATGGAAGTAGTAATATTGGTTGAACCACTTCTAGATACTAGGAGGTGGGTTGGGTTCTTTAGCATATTTGATCTCATTTAATCTTCACTATCATGTGAGGCAAATATTAGCACACCCATTTTACAATGAAGAAGCAAAGGTTCAAAAAGTACAGGCTTCATGCCCAAGGTCAGACAGCTTACATATGTCAGACCTTGGACCAGGCTCTTAATGTCCATGAGCCTCAATTTTCTCATCTATTTAAAAAAGTCATAATAAAACCTA
Organism: Pongo abelii; assembly: GCF_028885655.2. NCBI lineage: Eukaryota > Metazoa > Chordata > Mammalia > Primates > Hominidae > Pongo > Pongo abelii. The sequence continues at coordinate 59,326,353 of NC_071994.2, forward strand.
CTTTTAGGGCTATTTTGTGGATTAAATAAGGTTCTGCATAGGTAATAAAGAGAAAACCATTCCCTGGCATCCAGGAACTGGCCTGGTACTATCAGTCACTGGGCCTTGGTGTTGCTGTGAGCTGGCCTGGCACTCAGGTAGGTGTTGATGTTCTCCTGTTGAACATATAATACTTCACAAAACATCAACATCAGACAAGGCCACTCTGTGACCATGATGGATCAAGACAAAAATAAGACCACTTTGTAATCATGTCTGAACACAGACAAAACATGAACATTGTCCAAGCCATAAAACACCAAACATCCCACTCTTCTGTCTAATAGAGTCCTTTCTAATATGTTCCAGGCTGGAGGGCAGTGGTATGATCTCGACTCATGGCAACCTCCGCCTCCCAGAGATGTTCCATGGTTTCCTGTTGTGTGTGTTCTCCTTCACAGCAATAAGTAGTAAACCCGTCTGTTCAACTACACACATGTTCCTGGTAGTCTTGGGCTGCAGGGCATTAACAGTGAATACACTTGGAAACTGTTCAGTGCTAGACAAATGTTAGTGGATGTTTTAAATCAGTTATCTATCGCCACAGTAATGTTATGTAATAAATCACTCATAACCTAGTAGTTTAAAAACTTCTAGGTTCTACTACGAGAAACAGTTATTTGTTCATGTGTCTGTGGCTCAGCTGAGTGGTTCTTCTGGTCTTGGCGGGGCTTGCTTACATGCCTAGGTCTTGGCTGATCTTTGATTAGGACAACTGGGAGTGGCTCAGTACTGTTCTACATATCTCATCATTGAACATGGTAGCCTGGGCGAGTTCTCATGGCAGTGGCAGAGGGGAGAAGGCAAAAATGAGCATAAATATACAAATGATTTTTCAAATCTCTGCTTGTGTCACATTTGCTAACATCTGGTTACCCAAGCAAGTCACATGGCTGAGTCCAAAGTCAAAGGATGACGGGCTGGTAAACTGTCTCTGAATGGGAAGGCAATTCATGGCAAAGGATGTGGATATGAGGAGGAGTAAGAATTGGGGACATTCATCCAATCAGTCTATGATAGTGTTTTTATGTTTTACTATCTTCTAGGCATGCTTCCTTTATATCCCCAAGTGCTCCTCACATTTTTCCTAACTCTGTAGTGTTTTTCTGGAAAAAGCTGGAAGCTTCCCCTCCCCTTTTTCACCCCCATTTTAGGCATAGTCCTACTCCAGAATTTATCTATATGCAAATACTTACTTTCAGAATTTTTGCCCACTTGGAAAAAAGATCCTAAAAGATAGACAAGGAGACCAAAGAAGATGGTGGCTTAGGAAAAATGTCTAGCCAGTAGTAGGCCAGATACAGAAACTCAGAACTTGAAAGGATTTTAATAATTAGCTTTGAGAGGCAGTCACCCCGTCTGTACTTAAATGCTTCCCATAGTGGGTAGTAGCTCACTACCTTACAAGATATACCACTCTGTTTTAGAATAGCTCTGTGTTAAAAAGGTTCTTCTGCATATTAGACCACACTCTGTTAATAACACTGTTTTGCCATCTGGAACCCTGCAGAACAAGTTTTCTATGTGACTGTCTTTCAGTTATTTGAAGAGTCATATGCACCTCCACCTACCATGTCCCTACAAATCTTTTTTTCCAGGCTTAACACGTATTGTTTCTTCAGCAGCTCATTATATGACAATTTCTACATGTTTTAATATTCTGGTTACTTTGATCTTATTATTCCTTAAATTCAGTATCTTAAAATGTGAGAGAGAGTCCCGAACTGACCACAGTTCTCGAAATATGATGTGACCAGCACAGAGGACACTAGGACCAGTTCATTTTTGTGGGCAAAAATGTAATGCAGCCCAGGATCCTATTTTTTGAGAGGCTATGTCACATTGCTGACTCAAATTGCAAGTATGGATCTTTTTTCACAAGAAATGCTTTTTAGTCATGTCTTGCCGATTCTGCATCTCTACAACTTTTTTTTTGAAACTGAGTGTAGGAATTCACATTTTAAATTATAACCTATGTGTTTCTACTTGTTCATCTCGTTCAGTCCAGAGCATCTCATCCAAGGTACTGGCTGTCTCTCCCAGCATTATAAATTCTGTGTGTTTAGTAAGCAAACCTTCAGTCTTTATCCAGTTTGTTGATCTGAAGTTTAGATAGGCCAAATTGAGGGCCATATTCCTTGGTAAACCACAAGATGCCTCTAGGTAAGAGCTTCACATAGGAAGATTTCTGTTTTAGTCTCTGGCTTATATTCCAATGAGTATCATTATTTATTTTGATGCTCAAATTGTCTTATATTTAGCCAGTGGGAACCCCTTCAAATTTGCTTCTGTGTCATTTGACATGCCCCCATCATTTTTTTGAGCACTTTTTTTTTGCTCTCTGACACAAGATGTTACAGGTTCATCTTATACTTTCCCTGCCTCAGTCCTAGAATCAGCCATTTCTCCAACAATAATTTTTTAGTGGAGAATGATTTTTAGAAATAAAAAGCAGCTAGGCGCAGTGGCTCATGCCTGTAATCCCAACACTTTGGGAGCCTGGGAGGTGGGAGTATCGCTTGAGCCCAGGGGTTTGAGACCAGTCTGGGCCACATCATAAGATCCCGTCTCTACAAAAAATCAATCAGTCCATCAATCTCAGGTCTGGGTGTGCTTTTATCATTGGAGATTGCTGCTCACAGGCTCCCTCAGTGGACAAAGCTGAGAAAACATGTGAGAGAAAACGTGAGAAAAACATGAGTTTGTGCATACACAGACACACACACACAGCCCTACTTTTCTATATATATTTATTTCTGTTTCTCTGTCTGCCTTGAAAACAATGAGTTCACACCAGTGTCTTTAGTTATAATGCAACACTATAGAGTTCCTTCTATATCTCACTCTTTCAGTTGTAATTCACTTCCCTGACTATGAGAAACCTGGCTCCCATTATCTTCAATACATTTACTTACTTGCTCAGTTCTCCTGTATGAAACTGATCCATTGCATCACAGCCCTGCTGACTACCTTCCTTGCACAGGTTGATTCCCCACCAGGCCACACAGCTGTCCAGCCAGGCTCTGAACCTCCACTGGGACCCTGCTGCCCCTTCTTAGCCACTTTTCTCATGTAGGAAAGGAAGCTATCCTGGTATTTTTTTTTTTTTTTGGTTGAAGTATAACTTACCTACAGTAAAATGCACAGATCTTAAATATTCAACTCAGTGACCTTTTATATTTGTATGCACCCATGTAATCACCCAAATTAGGCACTTCAGTAAGCTTCCTGGATATACCCATCCCAAAATAACCATTATTCTAAACTTTCACCACAGATTCATTTTGCTTAACTTTTTATTTTGAAATGATTTCAAACTCACGGAAGAGTTGCAAGAATAATATAAAGAATTCCACAAATCCCTTCACCCAGACACAGAATGTATTAACATTTTGCCACATTTGTGTCCTGTCTCTTTTTAAAATAATTTAACGTTGATAGAATACTCTAATCTACAGAGCTTCTGTATATTTTTCCAGTTGTCTCAATGATGTCTTTTATGACAATTTTTCACTTTGATCTAGGATCCAGTTCAGAATCATATATTGCATTTAGTTGTCATGTCTCCTTGCCTCCTTTATTCTGGAATAGCTTTTCTTTATCTCTTATGACATTGACATTTTTTAAGAGTACAGGACAGTTGTTTTGTATATAATGTCCCTCAATTGGTTTTATCTGATTTTTCCTCATGATTGGATTTCACTTATGCACTTTTGGCCGGAATACTAAATAAGTGATGTTGTGTCTGTCTTTAATGCATCATATGAGGAAGCACCTGATGTCAGTTTGGCACATTATTAGTGATGCTAACCTACATTTCTTGTGTAAGGTGGTGCTTGCCTCCTTTCTCTGCTATAAGGCTACCATTTATCCTTTGTAATTAAGAAGTAATCTGTGAAGAGATACTTTAGGACTATGTGAATATCCTTTTCCTCTTCAGACTTTTTTTTGCCCAGTAGTTTTAACATGCATTGATGATTCTTGTCTGAATTAACTAATGATTGCAAAATTATTTTCTAGCCCAATTATTCTTTTACATTTATTATTTTTGGCATCCTACTATAAGAAAGAGCTTTCTCTGCTTGCCTATCTATTTATTGCTCAGTATATACAGTGGATTTTTATTTTATTCAATGGGCTATAATCTACTGTCATTATTCATTTTGGAGCTCAAGTTCTCCCTGATTTAGCTAGTGGGAGCTGTTTCAGGCTGGCTAGTTTCCTTTTGACATGTCTCCATTACTCTTTTATCACTTTTTTACTTCGTGGTACAAATACATGTTCCAGGCTCAAACTGTTCTTTCCTCATCCCAACCCTAGAATCAGCCTTTTCTCCAAGGAGCTCTGATCCTTCTTAGTTGAATGGTATTTAAAAGCCAGGGTCTGTGCACCAAGTAAACTCATTGCTGCTGGGGTGTCAGTGCTGCTAGGCAATTTCATGTTGGTTTAACTCAACGCGTGCGCGCGCGCGCGCGCGCGCGCGCGCGCGTGTGTGTGTGTGTGTATAAAACTGGGAGTTCATACTGATAACTCTAATTCTAACTTGATATCCACAGGGTTTTCTCTTTGCCTTCTCTCATTCTATATTTGTGTTTCCTTCAACTACAGTGAGCATTCTGGCTCCCAGCAACATTCATATATTTCCTCATTTGCATGGTCCCACAATATATACAAAATACTTTCAGAATTGATACACGCATGCAATGAAAGAAAATAACCTACAAAGTAGTTAAATTTTTTTTTGCATTCTGTTTGTTTGTAAACAGAAGTTATTTAGTCAAAGTACTGTGTTCAAGAGTTAGTCTGACCCCCTTCAGAGCAGTTATATTATTTATTTGAAATCAGTTTTGCCTACTTGTGAGTTTCATATTATTATTCTTAAAGATTTATTTATGTTGTGAATATCAATATTTTCCCCCATTGCTGTAAAGTAGCAGTCCCCAACCTTTTTGGCACCAGGGGCCAGTTTCCTGGAAGAGGTGGGGATAGGATGGTTTCGGGATGAAACTGTTCCACCTCAGATCATCATGTATTAGTTAGAGTCTCATAAGTATAGCGCAGCCTAGATCCCTCCCACGCGGAGTTCACAGTAGGGTTCACGCTCATATGAGAATCTAATGCCACCGCTGATCTGACAGGAGGCGGAGCTCAGATGGTAATGTGAGCGATGGGAAGCAGCTGTAAATACAGATGAAGCTTCGCTCCCTTGCCTGCTGCTTACCTCCTGCTGTGTGGCCTGGTTCCTAACAGGCCATGGAATGTTACCACTCTGCAGCCTAGGGGTTGGGGACCCCTGCTATAAAGTATTCTGAATGAACTACACTGTATCCATTATACTGATGATGAATATTTGTGTTATTTCATATTTTTATTATGAATAAAACTGCTATGAACATTCTTGTACATGCCTTTTGGTAGAAGTAAGCAATAATTTATTTTGGGTACTTGAGTGTCCATATATGTGTTTAGCTTTAGTAGATACTGCCAGACAGTTTTTCCAAGCAGTTGTTGAGTTTACACTCCTGTCAGCAGTGTAAGAGTTCCAGTTATTTCACATCCTCGTTAGTACTTGGTGTTGGCAGTCTTTTAATTTTAACCTATCATGGCTACTAGGGAAAGAGTTAAATTGTTTTTGCGAAGTCTGCCATAGGATGTTTACCTGGCCTGAATCTATTGATTGCCTGTCTTTTAGTTTGATTGTCCAACTCACATGGTTCCATTTTGTTCTCAGTACAAGTACTGAGTAACTTAAGTAACTTGGTGGCATGCCTTTACTGAAATCCAGATGTATTGTTGTGTTAGGCTTTTTTAGTTGGCAAGGACCAGAGATATTAGCAGATTATTATTGTGAAGACTGTATTGTACTTTAGCATAAGTAAGGAAAACAGGTGAAGCAAATGCCTTATAAAAGAACAATGGGAAAGTCATTTAGAACCCAAGGCAACTCAAAAGCCTAAACCTTCTTGAGCACTCAGCAGTAGGATCTATTGATTCTTCCTTTAGAACTCACATCCTGGTGACTTAGCTTCACTTTACTGTTCCTGCTGCTTCTGACTCCTCTGCTTGTACCTCCTCCTCATCTTAACCTTCCTTGTGTCTATTTCTTCCAGCTACTGCTCCAGCTACCAACTGGAGGACTCACTCCCTAGAACTGTTTCAAGGCAGAATTTTCACTAAGCCATTTCACAGGCTGTGGTCAATCTATGCATTAATCCACATTGAGACAGGTGTCCATCCATAGTCCAATTAGGTTTGGCCCCAGGAAGCAGGACCGCATGGTATCAACATGGCCATTTATGATGAAGACATTCCCTTAGAAGGGCACTATGGGAAAAGCAAGCATTCTGACTGCCTGGCTAGTTTAATTGTATATATTATAGCCTAATTACTGTGTATATTATATTCTAATTCAGTAGACATTTCTCAAGCCCTCTCCTTATCTGTCAATAAACTACTGGAAAAGGAAATGAACTGTTTATACTGAAGGTGGTGTTTGTTTGTTTGTTTTGTTTTGTTTTTAGTCTCGCTTTGTCGCCCAGGCTGGAGTACAGTGGTATGATCTCGGTTCACTGCAACCTCCGCCTCCCAGGTTAAGTGATCCTACCACACCACCTCAGTCTCCCAACTAGCTGGGACTACAGGCACACTTCACCACGCCAGGCTAATTTTTTTGTATTTTCTGTAGAGACAGGGTTTCGCCATGTTGCCCAGGCTGGTCTTGAACTCATGAGCTCAAGCTATCCGCTTGCCTCAGCCTCCTAAAGTGCTGGGATTACAGGTGTGTGCCACCGTGCCCAGCTTGAAGAACTCTTCATAGTGAACCTATGCCAGTTCCTAATGCTTATAGTCTCTTTTATATGTTCTCAAATAATATATAAGTCCTAAAATGTATCTGTAGAACAGGGTCAAGCCCAAAGTGAATTTTATTCTGTAGATAGCAGAGGTTAGGGTGCGTGAGGTATACCTGGTTGTTTGAATTCCATTTTACAGATGAGGGAACTGAGGGCCAGAGGGAGGCAAAGAGATTTACCCAAAGTCACATGGCTAGGAAGTGGGGGCGGGGGGCGTCAGGACTTAAATCCAGGTTTTCTGGTTCCATATCCAGAACTCTCTCCATTACCTCACACTGACATGCCCCATACTCATGTCCAACCTATTAAAAGCACAAAGGAGATTTGATAAAAGCAAACTATAGCCAAGGCAAGTGGTGAGAATTGAGAGGAGGCAGATCTCCTAAAGGCTGAGGTGATCTGGGGGACTGCCTCAAGGTTTTGAACTAGGCCTTGTAGAGTTGGTTGGATTTAGAATGGTATGGAGAAGGGAAAATGGTACAAATGAAGATACAAAAGTGGGGGAAATGAGATTTTTCCAGAGACGGAAAAGAGACTCGTGTTGCTGGGTTAGAGGGTTTATTTAGGAAAGGAGTGGTAAAATGTGTGTTAAACAGTAATGAGACTTTGATAACTGTGACAACTTTAATTAAAAAAAAAATCAGATCATGCCCATGCACGTATGGTGGGTCATGCCTGTTATCCCAGAACTTTGAGAGGCCGAGGGAGGAGGGTCGCTTGAAGCCAGGAGTTCAAGCAGTCTGGACAACATGATGAGATCCTGTTTCTACAAGAAGTAAAAAAAAATTGGCCAGGCATAATAATGTGTACCTGTATCCTAGCTACTCAGGAAGCTAAGGCAGAAGGGTCGCTTGAGCCCAGGAATTCGAGGTTATAGTGAGCTAGGTTCATACCACTGCACTCCAGCCTGGGCGATAGAGCAAGACCTTGTCTCTAAAAACAAAAACAGATCAGATCATGATATTATGGTGAGACGAGAGCTAAAAGTCATTGGTTGTTAAGACTCTAGGCTGAGGCGAAAAGGACTAAACTAAGATGATAGCAGCTGGAAATAAGTCAGATTTGAGAACCGTTGAGAAGGCAGGATTAACAGGATCTGGAGACAGCCTAAATATAAGGGTAGGAGAGAGATAAGGAAAACAGTTAGAACTGTCACTTGAGAGTTTGCGCCTTTGTGACAGGGACACTCTGTATCAAAAGAGGAGAGTATCAGAGGAGGAGGAGGCAGTATGTGTAGTGAGTTAGCTTACAGGCTTTGGGCCAAAGCAGACCTGGGACCAGTGACTTAACTGCTCTGAGCGGGTTTGCTGGCCTGCTATGTAGGGAGACAGATTCCCACTTCTCAGAGTGGCTGTGAAGATGAGAGGTATTGCAGGTAAAGTGAAATTCTATGTCACATGCTTGACATTCAGGCACTTAACCAAACTTTAGCTCTCTTCTTCTCACCCCAACTTCTCTGGAAGATAGCAGAACCTAGTTCAAGCCTCATTTTTTTTCACAGGCATACATACAATGTGCTTTTTTTTTTTTTAATGTATATATAATACATACACATATATACGAAATAAAATACAAATTCAAGCCCACAGAGAGAGTTAAAGATATCTTAGTAAGGCTAGGTGCTTCCAGAAGCAAACAACCGTGCTGCCTCTCTGGTGTCACCATGGCCTTCCCCAGTTGGGACCATTTCTGAGCTTAGGGGTGGAACTCTGGTGGCTGACTGGATTGCAGTGTGCCTGTAAAACATGCCAAGCTTCCAAGCACTGCGTTTCTAATAGTTTGGAAATTCTGGTTGTCACCCCAGAGATACACAGATGGAAACCGGGTTTGGGCAGAGCTCTAGCAAAGGCGTCACCGAGACGCCCATTCCCTCGCCCTGTTAACCCAGGCGGCGCAGGCTGCCCAGCCAGCTGGGGCTGCCATTCTGGAGCTGCTTCTGGCACGCTTCTCCCACCCTGGCGGCTGTGCCTGCCAAGGGCTCGCAGTGCGGCACAGAGCATAACCCAGTACCGTACCAACCTAAACGCCGTTACTCCCCTTCCACCCTGGCCGTCACGTGTCTCCGCACGTACGCCCCGTTGCCATAGCACCTGAAGGCGCCCGGGCTCATTGGCGCCGGGCGAGAACCAATCAGCAGGCCTCGCTGTCCATCTGGCACCCTGGGTGGCCTTTGGGCTGCGGCTGGCTACCCCTCTCTGGTAGAGGAAAGCGGCCCCTGGCTGGTGGCGTGGGGCTGGCCTCGCCCCACTTCCTCTCCTTGGCGTACCTGACCCTGAGTTCTGGTCCTCAACCCGGTGTTCGTTTCCCACCCCACTCTTCCGCGCCCCGATTTCCCGGTTTAGAATGTTCAGATTTGAACAATCTGGCGGCGCTCTCTCGCCAAGGGTGTCCATGAGGAGGGCAGGCGACAGAACTTTGTTGCCACTTTGCAGCCGTTCCCCTAAGAAATATCCCTGGAAACAACTCCTTGATCATTCCAGAGGTGGGCACTCCTAGCCCCAGGCAGGATGTTGTTTGGGTCCTATAAATCTAGGGCTCTCCCATCCTTACGTCCCTGGCACTGGGCTTGCCAGATGTAAGGGAACTGGATGGGTGGTTTATTTCCATCTTATATGAGAAAAGGAAGGGTACATACTGTTTTGAGGAAGAAAACTTGAACCTGAAGGATCACAGAATCCTGCACCTCCGCTAGCTGTGAAACACTGGGCAAGTTACCTTGCTTCTCTGAACCCCAGCAGCTTCATTTGTAAAATGGTTGTAACGAAGGAATCTCTTAGGTTTTGTGTAAGTCTATATGAGATAATATAGGTAAAGCAGTTAGCCAAGTGCCTGACCTATAAGTATTCTATAAGAGCCAGTCAGCTGTTTTTACAAACCGGTACAACTATACTGCTGAGAACCAAAGTACTCACATCCAACAGTTGGCAAACATTTTCACATTCATCCAATTTTTGCTTAAATTATTGGTTTGTTTAACTCATTAATGCATTCAGCATGTATTTACTGAGCATATTATCAGTCAGCTCTTGCCCTGGTCCAGCTGTATTTTCTAAGACCCCACCCCTAGGAGAGTTTTAACTGGCCTTGCAAGAACTGATGAAGTCTAGCCTGGTGGGTGGGAGGGAGATCTTATCCCTCTGGCACTGGGGTTTCGGAATTTGTTTTTTGCAGCTCTGACTTCGCAGGCTGAGGTCCCTGAACAGAGCAGACCTCTCTCATGTCTGGGAAGCACTGAAACAGAGCAGCTTTCCACAGCCACCTTTGCTTCTCACCCCTTACCCTTGGGGAGTTGTGTCCCCCTCCTCCAGAAGGTCCCAATCGGCAAGCTGGAACCTGCTTTTTCTATAGTAGGGTCCTTTTCCTATAACTGACTTCTGTTATAGTCTTCTGTGCTTTGCTGTGCTGGAGTTGCCAGAAGAACCCTACTCTGCTTTCAGTGTCCCCAGCATCTTCATGCTGTATCCTTCTAATGCTGTCTCCTTGCCCGCATTGTGCATGTCAGGGTCTGTCTCCAATTGGACTGGATTGGCCACACTGCTGCTTATACTTGCTTTGGGATCATATACCTTCCCTGAGTCCCTTCTCTTTGTACTGCCATCTCCTCACCCCCATGCCATGCACTTAGATCGTGTGGCAGAAAGACTACTGAGCAGGCAGTCTTCTAGATGTCTGAGAGACAGAGGACCTAACACATGCACAGTCTGATCAGACATCATAGTGTGATAAGGGCCATGATACACAGTGCTGTGGGAATAGCCAGGATGGGGCAGCTGGCTCTGCCTGAAGAAGTCAGGGAAGGCTTTACCAGGAGGTGATGTTTTGTTTTTTTTTTTGTTTTGTTTTGTTTTTTGAGACTGACTCTTGCTCTGTTGCCCAGGCTCAAGTGCAGTGGCGTGATCTCAGCTCACTGCAACTTCCACGTCCCAGGTTCAAGCGATTCTTCTGCCTCAGCCTCCTGAGCAGATGGGATCATAGGTACCCGCCACCACGCCCCACCAATTATTTTTGTATTTTTAGTAGAGACGGGGTTTCACCATGTTGGCTAGGCTGGTCTCAAACTCCTGGCCTCAAGCGATCCCCCCACCTCGGCCTCCCAAAGTGCTGGGATTACACGCGTGAGCCACCACACCCAGCTGAGCAGTCTTAAAAGATTTACCTTGGTAGACAGTGGGAGAAAGCAAATTTCAGGCAAGGAGCATAGCATGCATAAAGGCCTGAAATTGCATGATGTTCTTAGAGAAAAGTAATGTGATGTGAATAGAACAAAAGGATTATATTGTTTGGTTTGAGGGTTCATGAGTAGCAGAGGGAGGAAATGAGGCCAGAGAGGTAAACAGGGACCTACTCATGAGGGCCTTGTAAGATGTTTTAGGCTTTACCCTACCAACACTGGGATCCTGTGAAGGTTTTATACATGGGCATGACATGGTCAGATTTGTGCATGAGGAATGTGGGATGCATGACTGTAAGGGGATAAATTGTCTCATTTGTCCTCTAGCAATTCTGTAAGGCAGGCAGGGAAGACACTGTTATCTACTTTTTACACCTCAGAACACTGAGGCCCAAGAGGTCAAATCAAATACCTTGCCCTTTAGGTCTCAGAGCCAGAAAGAGGAGGACCTGGGACTCATCTAGCTTCCTGGTCCTGAATCTCTTTCTCTTGGGCGCATTGCCATTGTTAACAGTGTCTTCTAGAAAGCTGCCTGCAGCTGAGGAGTGGGTAGATGCTGACAGGAGCATTATGAAGCAAATGGTCATTGATACAGTTTCACTGAGGGAGTATAACACTGGGATTTTGCAGCCTGTGGTGTTCAGTCTCCTGACCTCTATGCCAGCACACAGACAGCAAGAAGCAGTGGGGAACTTTGAGCTTCAAGCTCTACATTGGTTTGACAAAATCCATTCATCACTGTCTCATTCATTAATGTGCTGTCTGATACTGACATTTGTCAATGGCTTGTTTCTGGAAGCCCCTGGTCCTCAAGGCTGGTCAGCTCTACAGTCACAGCCCCAGGGTGAACCCCAGCAGTCAGAAGCAGGGCTTTTCTCTCTCTGCATTTTGTAAAATAAAATAACTTTAAAACAATAACAAAGGTAACGATGTAGCAGTAAAGAACACTAGCTTGGAGATCAGGCAGACCTGGGTTTTAGTTCTGCTGCTGCCACTTGTCTAGCTGTGAAGGTTGTTTAATATGTATGAGCCTCAGTCTCCTTATGTCTCAAATAAGCAAAGTGGAACTTACCTGAAAAGATTGTTATGATGACTAAAATGTGATAATGTTTATAAAGTACCTTGGCATGACACCTGGCACGTATGAATCCTCAATATATGCTGGCTTAGTTCCTACAGTTACTGTTGCCCTAGCCACCACTACTACTGCCACCACAGTTAAATAATATTTGGAACATAGAGAATAGTAGAAAAAATATCTTACAATCTTACCACCATGATGCAGCTACCCTTATAATTTAAATTTCCTTCAAATCCTTTTCCCCCACTACTTCTAAACATTCCTGATTTTATAGCATGTATATTTTACACCCAGGTGGGTTTTTTTCTCTGTGGTGGTAACTGCATTACACTTATTTTTTCTAGTTTTTAATAGATTTTTTCCTAATTATAAAAATTGTTTATAAAATTCAGAGTATAGAAAAAAAGAAAAATAAAAATCATACTCATTGTTAACATTTTGATGTCTCTCCTTCCATTCTTATTCATGCTTTATTATAGAGTTCAGATCATATTACATATACAATTTTTATGTAATTTTTCATATCATGAATATTTTCCTATTATTATAAGAATCATTTTCCAAGGCTGCATATTAGTCCATCAGATGGCTCTACCATAATTTACATAAGCATTTCCCAATTGTTCGACATCTGAGTTTTCTCCAGTTCTTCAATCTAAATACTTCCTGTAACAGACCTAGGGAAGCAGCCTCATTACAGCCAGGAAGCATATAATGAACTTGTGCTGCGTATATGGTCCTGAGTGAGGCATAGTGGGAGCCCTCAGGTCAATCAGACACAGAGCCAGCCTTAAAGGAGCTCAGAGACTAAACAACCTGGAAATACTTACTAGCAATTAAGCACTGTCAGGGAGTCCACTTAAGTGTAGGTAACCCTTTTCCCTGTGGAAGCTGGGATCTGGGAAGCACAGCTTCTACACAGGAAAAAGCCTAGGAAGCCTTCCTGCACCTTCTCACCTATGAATATGCAGATTGGCTTCTAAGGCTCAAATGCCTTTTGAGCTACACTGTCAGGGGCCTGAGCTAAGAACCATTGAATATTACTTCCAAGTGGTTTTCACTGGGAAAGAATGAGAAACACTACCAAAGGAACTTGTGGGAGAATTAAGAGAATCAGAGTGGCTCTAGTCTTAGTTTTTTATTTCATTTTTTTTTTTAATTGAGAGATAAAATTGTATATGTTTACTGTATACAATATGATGTTTTGAAATATATACGCATTGTGGAATGGCTAAACTGGCTAATTAACATATATTACTTCACATAGTTGTCATTTTTGTGGTGAGAAAACAAAATCTACTTTCAGAATTTTTCAAGAATATAATAGATTAACTGTAGTCGTATATAATAACATGGATGAACCTGGAAGACATTATTTTAAGTAAAATAAGTCAAGCACAGACAGACAAATACCACATGATCTCATTCAATAAGGAATCACTCATACGTGAATTTAAAAAGTTGATTTCATAGAAGTAGAGGATAGAATGGTGGCTCTGGTCTTAGTTTTGTCACAGACTTTCCCTGGGACCTGAGGTAAGTTATTTCTCCCTCCCAAGCCTCCATCTTCTCCTCATAACGTAGGTGATCTCCAGGGCCCTTCCAGCATTAACATTCCAGAGTACTTGAAACATTCCTCTTGCCAGGAGCTAAAGTGAGTATCCTGATAAAGGTCACAGGATAATTCTCTAAAGTCTAGAGCTCCTCTTAATTCGTCCTGGGGAACCATTTATGCCTTTGTATTCCCAGTCACTTCCTCCTGCTAGCAGTTGGGACATATGGAGACTGAAGGGCAAGAAGTATCTCTCACTGGTTGGAAACCCTGGATTCAGAAAGCCAAAAATTGTCCTTTATATATTAGGTATTTGTTCTTTTATGTACTTTGTTCTTTCATTCATTCCCTCATTTAGCAGATGTTAACTGAATCCCAGGCCTTGTCCAATCCATCTGTGCAATACAGAGGTGAATGAGACTCAACCATGTTCTCAAAATAGATGTAGTCTCATAAGAGGACAGGAAACAATGATAAAAGGCAACAAGATGGTTGCTACGGTGGGGGTACATTTAAGGGCATAAGGACAGGTGCACCTGGGTCTGCCTAGAAGCAACAGCAAAGAAGTCTTAGTAGATACTTTGAGATTTTAAAGGATAAGTAGAAATTTTTTAGGTATGCAGTAGAGGAGAGGACATTCTGGGTAGAGGAACAAACATGTGCAAGGGGCTAGAGGTGTGAGAGAACATGACATGTTGGAAGAACTGCATATAGTTTGTGTGGCTGGTAGGTGAAAGGGAAAGTGGACAGATGAGAAAAAGTCAAACATTTCTCCACAGACCAGTCTGTTTCCACTGAATTCTTTGCTCATTTTTATCAGTCCATATGAGAGGGATGGTCTTTTTAGTTCAGTTTTCAAAAACTGTTATCTTTATTGCCTTATCTTTCCATTTTTACAGTAACATATGCTCATTATAGAAAGTTTGAAAAATACAAAAAGTAAAAGGAAGAAAGGATTTTAAAAATTACTCATGGTCTCACTAGCTAAAGACAACTTTAATATCTGATGAATTTCCATTCAATTTTTTTTATTTTCTCTTTTTACATAGCTGTGAATGTGTTGTTATTATAATCTTAACTTTTGTATGTGATGCTCCTTTCTATTTCCTTTCTAAATTTTGCCAAAAATGGATGTCAGTGTCATTAGAAAAGAACTATGATTATAAAATATACTGGCTGAAATATCTATCCATTTTCTTTGTCTTTTTTTTTTTTTTTACAGGTCTCTTGTGGCTCAGAGCATAATTTGGCAGTAATTGGTAAGTAATTTTTATACTGATAACTGCTTCTTCTGAAAATCATGTGGCAGAATTGGAGAAGACTTTTGGTTAACCAAAAGCCATGGTGCGTGCGGTCATACATGTATGTTAGGGGAGATTGGGGGAAATGGAAGTCTTTGGTTGGCCAAGGGTTTACTAGAAGCTCCTTTTCTGAATATTTCAATCCATATCATTGAGCATCTTTTTAAGGTACCTGAGCTGGCCTCCCTGCCCAGGAAGTGGCATTTGAGCATATTAAAGAACTCACAGGCTGAGGGGCATCATGTGTAGAAAGCCAGACATAAAAAGGAAGAATGATTGGACTGCTTCTGGTTTTTTGAATAAATCCCCATTCTAAGTTCTTTCCTATTGGTTTGGCTCTTTCTTTGGAAATATGCAGCTCTGCTCACTGCCCTTGCTGCCTTGTATTTAGTGGCACTCAGGAACTCCCAGTTGGACTCAAACCTCTGGTTAATAGAGGCTTCCTCTTAGTTGGCCCTGGATAATCACAGTTTAGTGTTTTCATAATTAGATCTATGAGTAATTTATTCAAGAAGCCTTCTCATTACTTCCACAGGTAGACTCAGTTTCCATCTCACAGTACATTAAAGAGACTGCCATGTAGGGCCAGACTGCCTGAGTTCAGTACAGACTTCTACTTACTAGCCATGTGAACTTGGACAAGGTATTGACTTCTCTATGCTCATCTTTAAAATGGGGAGGGCAATAGTGCCTACCTCATAGTGTTGTTGGAAGGATAAGTTGAGATATGTAAAGCACATAGAATGACGCTTAACTCCTAGTAGGGGCTTTGGGAATGTTCGTTGTTATTACCTGATATTATATGTTAAAGTAATTGCCCTCCACTGGGCTTTAGTTTCCTCATCTGTAAAATGGAGAAGTTAAAACAGAAAACCAAGTTTCCCTCCAGCTCTGATATTTTAGGACTCTTGTTACAACCCCACCACTGACTGATTTGTGTCAATAATTTCTGTTCCTGGCCACTCCTGTCTCCTAGCTTCTAACTTTGAACTTCTACCAGGCCAGGCCCTTGTGTTTTCCTCGTTTCTTGCCTGTTCACAGCACCTAAAGCAGTGTGTGGCTCTTAGCAGAGACTCACACATTCTTTTCTGAATTGAGCTAGACTGGCTCAGCTGCCTGGGGTGGCAGTCATTTGAAGCACTACTTTGCAGGCCCAAACATGATGTACAAAGAGGCAGAACCAAGGACAGCAGAGGATATGGGGAGTAACAGGGGCTGGAGTTAGAGAAGGAGCTAGAAAATGTAACAGCAAACCTGCATGCTTTGCAGCAGGACCAGATACTTTATACCGGAACTGCTTCAGCCTGGGTGTAATTAAGACAAGCTAATCAAAAGAGTCAAAGGCGGTGCCTAGGACATTGCTGCTACCGCTATCACTGGACTGGGAGAGGTTGGCTTCCCCTGGGACCAACACAAACAAGAAGATTGCAGGGAATCTAAATTTGTGAAAGCACAAAATCCAGATGAAGGAATGGGTCAGAGCTAGCAAAGCAGCAGGCTGAGCTGACGTAGGCAGCCTGGGGCTGTAGGAGCAAAGACTCTGCAGGCAGATGGCCTTGGTTCAAACCGGCTCCATCTCTGTGTGAGCGTCCATATTCTTCTCATCTTTATAACGGGGGTAATCATTCCACCTTTCAGGATTATTGTGATTAGGTGAGATAATTTATGTGAAACACCTGGCAGATATAAATTCCTTTGCTTCTCTTTTCTCTTGGTTGGGTAGCGGGAGGGGAGAAATACTTGTTAGTGTAACTGTTCTAGTGAAATATTTCTTTGTTGGGAGAGAAACAATGACATTCTGGAAAGATGTGTCCAGTGTTACCTGTGTGGAGGCCATCAGAGGCAGTGGGAGAATAGGGCATGCTGGCGAGCACTTGAGGACAGACCTGTTATTTTCCATTTTATCATCAGTGCCTGGGACCTGGCTCACAGACTGCTGAATGAATGGTTTCAGAGTCAGGAAAAGTGAGTGGCAGGCACAGGGCTCTGCACATATGTACCTGCCTGGCGGCCAGGAGCAAGAGGCTCTCCATCACTGGAGGAATGAGGCCCTCAGTGGGTGCCCTGCAGGGTGCAGGCTTTGAAACAGGAAGCTACAAGAAGCTGCCTGTTAGTCCTAGCAGGAGGCTAGCAAGAGGGAGACAAGTTGCAGGTAAAGAAGAGTTCCTGCCAGCTTAAAGCCATGTTTCTCATGGGGTTGAGCTCCTCCCCTCAACCCTACTGCCTTTGCCTGCTTTAGAGGGATTTCCCTGCCTTCAGTTTCATTCCCTGAACTCTAGCCCTTCAGTGCCTGGTCTGTGTCCCACATGTAAAAGGCACAAAATAGTTATAGAATAGACTAGAAGAGAACATAAAGCAGCCAAACTTTGCCCAAGGGTAGAAGCAACCTTAATGTCTAATGAATGTGTGACAGATGAATCAACTTGGAAAGGGAGGTGAAACAGAGAGTGGTGAAAGGACATGATTGAGAACCTAGTCTGTCTTAGGTTAATGGATACAACTCCTCAAAGTATATTTGTTGTATCTGCTTTGTAGAGACAAAACAGACTCAGAGGTTAAATGGGTTAAACAGGTTGTAGAGATAAGTAGCAGTGTTACCTGAGCAATGGGCTCACTGCCCAGCGCACATAGAAGTGAGTACTGTGACACTGGCTTTGAGAAAAGAAAAAGCTTTATTGTGAGTCAATTGACAAGGAGACAGGGAGACAACGCTCAAATCCATCTCCCTGATCTGGGAGTGGGTCAAGCTTTCATGGCATTTTAAACTAATCCCAGGTGATGCCAGTGCAGCTGGTCAGCCAGGCTGGTGATGGTAACAATTAGGCTGCTAAAGCTTTTCTCCTGAGCATGCCAGGTAACTTTGGCTTTGCATTACCTGTAGCTTAAGCAGTGATTACTTGGTTTGAATTGGTCCCACAGTTACAGCAGTAAATAGTAGAGCTGTCTGCCTGACTTCCAAAACTGCTCCTCTACTCCATCATTTCCAGTGGCCTGAAGTAGTATGGGTAGTAGTTAAGAAGAGCTCAGGCACTGGGGACAGATTGCCTGGATCCAGATTCTGTCTTCTCCACTTACAAGCTGTGTAACCTGTATAAGTGGCTTACCTTCTCTGTGTCTTGTTCACCTCATCTGGGATATAATATTATTGACTTCATAGGGTTGTTAGGTAAAGTGCTAAGAACAATGCCTAACACAAAAGTAAAGACTCAATAAATGTTAGCTGCTATTATTATTATTATTATTCTATATTAAGACCTCAAGGAAGGAAGTAATTATAAGCCTGAGGCCAGGGTAGGAATCTCAGGATCTAGAGAAGGAAGTGTCTTTCCCAGCCTGGATATCAGGGTCCGCGGCAAGATCTCAGCATAGCTGCAGGATGGATTTGTAAACTGGAGCCTGGGGTTCCCACTGGGAAATCTGCACATCCAAGCAGCCCTGGAAACAGTGCTAGCCCAGATTTGTTCAAGGACAGGATTCTGCTATTCATTGTCCCAGACAGGGACTCAGGCCCTGCATGTTCCAGCCTGAAGCAAGCCCCATGGAAGCCACATTTCAGTTTCTTGCGAAGATGGTAATTTTACTCTGCTGCTTTATGTGCTTCTGGGTTTCTTTGTTCCCCTTCTTTTGAAACTTGGTTTAGTTACTTCCTTAGTTTTCCAATAAAGTTTCTCTTGACATGTTTTGTCTTTGCCACCAGGTGCCCCCATGACTAGACAGAATGGTGAAGTGGTATGAGTTCCCGCTTTAGACTAAGGAAGAACTGTTGGAGCTGAGCATAGAGAGACTCAGGTGACAATCAGAAAAGAGAGAGCTGAGGCCATTGACCATGGCTGGCTTGGGCATTCTCTACCTATATGCCTTGTACAATCACTCTGCCTCACTGAGCCTGATTCCTCATTTGTAAAATCGACATCGTGATACCCACTCCCAGAAGTTGTTCTTCCCATGGCATAGGTATGTCAAGTGCATGCTCAGTAACTGCCACATCATAGGTGCTCCGCAGGTGTTGTCCACTTGTCTGCTTCAGTAATTCGCTTTCTTCTTTTCCACGTAGGATTTCTTTCCACATCTGACAAAGCTCACTGGCTAACTCCCATTTGTGGGCATAGACTGAGGTGAACTGAGGGCATGTGGCCATCACTTGCTGAGAAGACCCCTGCCTTTCAGAGGCAGGGTCCCCAGATCCAGCTCTGTTTTCAGGCCCCTCACCTCTGTGTCTGGATGAATTGGCTCCAGCTGTTGTGCTTCCACCAGGAGCAGCTTATTTTGGCTTGAATTGGCAATTTGTTTGCCTTCTCCCTGATGTGCAGTTGTTTTGTCTTCCCTTCCTGTGGAGAAAAAAGAGCTGACTGCGTTTCGTCTCTCCCTGTTCCACACAGACCCTTGGAAGGATTTTATTGGTGGCCCTTTCCTGGAGCACTCAGGCTTGCCAGACAGGCATTGTTAAAGGGTTGGTTATTGGCAGGAAAGTGTGATGCCTCCTCCTCCTCCTCCAAGCAGAGCCAGTTCTTTTACTAAATTGGAGCTATAATATATGCATGGATTTTTTTTTCATTTCACAGATGATTTTCAACTGTTGAACCATTGTACCTTTATAATATGTATGGAGGAGCATCTAACCTTGGCATGAAACCATCAAGCAATTTCATGTAAGAATTTAATAGGAAAATAGAGAAATAACTCTTTTTTTGGCACTGGATATTACTCTGAGCGGTGATATCTCCAAACCCTAGGGCCTTGTAGAGAGCTTAGAGGCAGATACAAACTTGTATGTTTCTATGCACAATGAGATAGGCAGAATGTAAATGCTTTACCTCTCTCATCCCATTTAATCCTCACGCAAATTGATGAGCTGGTACTCTGGTTAATCCCATCTTCTAAGTAAGGGAAAATGAAGCTGAAGGTGAGCAGTTTACCCTGCCCAGGTCACACAAGTAGGAAGAATTTGTGTGTTAGGTCTTTTACCCACACCTCTAATTTCAGAGCCTGTGGACTAGTACCCGATGCTGCCTTCCTGCAGACTGGTGACAGTCTGGCCTGTTTTTAAAGCCACCACATAGGAGTATTTCATCTTTTTGTTTCAGTATTTAAAATGAAAAACTCCCTTCCATGCTATCCCCCTCTCTCTAGCTCCCCAAAACCCTTCTACCACACGTCCAGGTGATGCCTGTTACTAGTTTCTTCTGTATCCGTCTAGTGTCCTTTTACATATGTAAGTGAATACTAAGATATGTTTTTATCCTTCCTTTTACATAAATGGTAGCATACTATACTCATTTCTCAGTGCCTGATTTTTCTCAACAATTTTTCTGGGAGATCTTTCCATGTCAGTATAAAAGCTGTCCTAGTTCTTTTTTTACAGTTACATAATATTCCAAAGTTCCTATATATCTTGATTTATTTAACTAGTGACCTGTTCATGGACATTTATGTAATTTCTAGTCTTTTGTTATTATAAGCAACGCTATAGTGAATGACCTTCTATATATGTTATTTCATGTGTAGGAGAGTATAGTTATAAGTTCCTAGAAGTGAAATTACTGTGTCAAAGTATAGATGTATTTGTAATTTTGCAATGTACTTCAAAATTGGCCTCCATAGGGCCTATGCCATTTTTCACTCCCACTAGCAAGGTATAAGGGTGCTTGTTTATTGCAGCCTCCCTAATAGGATATGTCTTGGATTTTTGCCAGTCCGATAGGTAAGCAACTACTCAGGGTAGTTTTTGTTTATCTTTAAGTTGAAGTATAACATATATAGTATAGTAAAGTGCACAAATCTTAAGGGTTCAGATTGATGAATTTTTACATCTGTGTATACTTAAGAAAACACCATCCAGAGCAAGATATAGAACATTTCCTGCACCCTGGAAGACTAGTTCATGCTCCGTCTCTGTCTATAACCCACCCCCAGAGGTAACCGTTTTTCTGACTTCTGTCTCCAAAGATGCCTTTGTTTGAACTTCATGTGAAAGGTGTTTGGCTTCTTTTGTTCAACACATTGTGTCTATAAGAGTCATTCATGTTGTGTGTAGCAGTAATTTTGTAATGTTCGGTAATATTCTACTGTATAAATATGCCACAACTTATTTAACCATTTAACTGTTGAACATTTGGGTTGTTTCCAGTTTGAGGATGCTATGTACATCCTTATACATGCCTTTTGATAGATGTGCATTTATTTCTCTTGGGTGCATGATTAAGACTAGGAATTCTAGTTCATGTTTAATATTAGTAAATATTGCACAACAGTGTTTAAAGTAGTTGCACCAATTTACACCCCCACCAGCAATATGAGAGTTCCATTTGTGCTATACTCTCGCCAGATATTTTCAATCTTACAGATTTAGGCAATTCTGTTGAGTGTGCAGTATGGAATCTCACTGATTTTAATTTGCATTTCTCTCATAACTAATGATGTGGAGTACCTTTTTACATGCTTATAGGCCATTTGGGTGGCTTCTTTTGTCAAATCCAAAGACTTAAGTCCTAAGACTTTAAGTCTTTGCCCATTGTTTTAAGATGGGTTTTGTCTATGTTTTTCTTAGTGATTTGAAGGCATCCTTTATATCTGGTAGATTCCAGTCCTTTGTTGAATATGTATATTGCAACCATCTTCTCCCAGCCAGTGGCTTACTCTTTTTTTTTTTTTTTTTTTTTTTTGAGATGGAGTCTTGCTCCGTCACCCAGGCTGGAATGCAGTGGCGCAATCTTGGCTCACTGCAAGCTCTGCCTCCTGGGTTCACGCCATTCTCCTGCCTCAGCCTCCCGAGTAGCTAGGACTACAGGCGCCTGCCACCACGCCTGGCTAATTTTTTGTATTTTTTAGTAGAGATGGGATTTCACCATGTTAGCCAGGATGGTCTCTATCTCCTGACCTCGTGTGGCTTACTCTTTTACTCTCTTAATCGTGTCTTTTGATGAATAGTTATTTATTTTAATGAAGTCCAGTTTATTGACCATTCCTTTAATGGTTTGAGGTATTTGTGCCCTACTTAAGACATTTTTACCCGTTCCAAGATCATGAAAGTATTCTTATATTTTCTTTGTGAAGCTTTATTATTTTGCCTTTTATATTTAGGCCTAAAATCCATCTCAAATTAGTTTTTTTTAAACATTTAGAACCATTTATTGAAAAGTTCATTTTTTACCATTGAATTGTGGAGGTACCTTTGTTATAAATCAAGAGACTGCAGGTATGTGTGAATGTGCTTTTACGTTCTTTTTTATTAGTTTGTTTTTCCATTTGTATGCTAGTACCACACCAGCTTGATTATTGTAGCTTTATAATAAATCTTGATATCTAGCATTATAAGCCCTCCTACTTTGTTCTTTTTTAAGATTATTGTGGCCTTTTTAATCTATCTAATTTTAGTTATTATAAATGAAGGTTGAGCATCTTTTTATATGTTCCAGAACTATTTGTGTTTTCTCTTTTATGAGGAGTTTTTCACACCCATATTAGTTTTGTTCATTGTTGCTATAACAAATTACCATAAAATTAATGGCTTAAAACAAGACAAATGTGTTATCTTCAAGTTTGAGGTCAGAGATCTAAGATGGGTCTCACTTGGCTAAAATCAAGCTGTTGGCAGCCTTCATACCTTCCAGAGAGAATTCATTTTCTTGCCCTTTCTAGCTACTAAAGGCTACCTGTATTCCTTGACTTATGACCTCTTCCATCTTCAGAGCCAGCCATAGCTTTTCAAATCTTTCTCCTACTGCATCACTCTGACACTGACTCTTCTGCCTCCCTTTTCTACATTTAAGGACCCTTCTGATTACATCATCCCTGCCTGGATAATCCAGTATAATCTCCCTATATTAGTACATTTTCATACTGCTGTAAATAACTGCCCAAGACTGGATAATTTATAAAGGAAAGAGGTTTAAGTGACTCACAGTTCAGCGCGGCTGGGGAGGCCTCAGGAAACTTACAACCATGATGGAAGGTGAAGGGGAAGCAAGGCACCTTCTTCACAAGGTGGCAGGAAGGAGAAGTGCCAAATGAAGTGGGGAAGAGCCCCTTATAAAACCACCAGATCTCTTGAGAATCTACTCACTATCACAAGAACAGCATGGGGGAAACTGCCCCCCTGATTCAATTACCTCCACCTGGTCTCTCCCTTGACACGTGGGGATTATGGGGATTACAATTCAAGATGAGATTTTAGGTGGGGACACAGCCAAACCGTATCACTCCCTGTCTTAATATCAGCTAATTAGCAACCTTAATTTCATCTGATAACTCAGTTCCCCTTTGCCATGTAACAAAACATATTCGTAGGTTCTAGGAATTAGGACATGGACATCTTTAGGAGGCCATTATTTTTTCTGCCTCAGTATCCTTTGCCTTGCTATAGAGTCTGAATGTTTGTGTCTTTCAAAAAATTTTATGTTGAGATTTATTCCCTAATGTGATAGCATTAAGAGGTGGGGTGTTTGGGAGGTGATTATGTCATGAGGGCTCTACCCTCAAGAATGGGGTTAGTACCCTTATAAAAGAGGTCCAAGGGAACTTGTTCACCCCTTTTGTCATGTGAGGACATTTAAAAGGTGCCATCTAAAAGGAACAGGCCCTCACTATATACCATCAGATCAGCTGGTACCTTGATCTTGGACTTCCCAGCCTCCAGAACTTGTATTGTTTATTCATTTTCCAGTCTAAGGTATTTTGTTATAGCAGCCCAGAAGGACTAAGACAGCCTTTTATTTTATTTTTTTAAAACAATTGGATTGTCAGTCTTTTTCTAATAAATGTCTAGGTGTTCTTTACATATTAGGGAGATTAGGCATTGTTCTGTGATTTGAATTGCAAATGTATTTTCCCAGCTTTTTATCTTTTGTTTTTGATGTTTTTGTTTATTTTGTCTGTAATATCTTGTCATACAACCTTTTCTTTTACTATAGATTAAATGTATCAGTCTTTTCCTGTATGGCTTTTGGATTTTGAGTCAGGGAATCCTTCTCTACTCCAGAGTATAATGGTCTTTCTTTATATTTTATTCTAGTATGGTCATGCATTGCCTAAAAATCGGGATACGTGGCCAGGGTCAGTGGCTCACACCTGTAATCCCAGCACTTTGGGAAGCCAAGGCAGGCTGATCACTTAAGGCCAGGAGTTTGAGACCAGCCTGGTCAACATGGCTGATATGGTTTGGCTGTGTCCCTACCCAAATCTCATAGTGAATTCCTATGTGTTGTGGGGAGTGACCTTGTGGGAGGTAATTGAATCATGGGAGCAGGTCTTTCCCATGCTGTTCTCATGATAGTGAATAAGTTTCATGAGATCTGATGGTTTTAAAAAGGGGAGTTTCCCTGCACAAGCTCTCTCTTTGCCTGCCACTATCCACGTAAGATGTGACTTTCTCCTCCTTGCTTTCTGCCGTGATTGTGAGGCCTCCCCAGCCATGTGGAACTGTAAGTCCATTAAATCTCTTTATTTTGTAAATTGCCCAGTCTCAGGTATGTCTTTATTAGCAGCATGAAAATGGACTAATATGGTAAATTGATACCAGGAGTGGGGTGCTGCTGAAAAGATACCCGAAAATGTGGATGTGACTTTGGAACTGAGTAACAGACAGAGGTTGGAACAGTCTGAAGGGATCAGAAGAAGACAGGAAAATGTGGGAAAGTTTGGAACCCCCTAGAGACTTGTTGAGTGACTTTGATCAAAATACTGATAATGATATGGACAATGAAATCCAGACTGAGGTGGTCTAAGATGGAGATGAGGAACTTGTTGGGAACTGGAGTAAAGGTGATCCTTGTTGTGTTTTAATAAAGAGACTGGTGGCATTTTGCCTCTGCCCTAGAGATTTGTGGAACTTTGAACTTGAGAGAAATGATTTAGGGTATCTGGTAGAAGAAATTTCTAAGCAGCAAAGCATTCAAGAGGTGACTTGGGCACTGTTAAAGGCATTCAGTTTTAAAAGGGAAACAGAGCATAAAGTTTCAGAAAATTCACAGCCTGATGATGTGATAGAAAAGAAAATCCCATTTTTCTAAAGAGAAATTCAAGCCAGCTGCAGAAATTTGCATAAGTAACGAGGAGCCAAATGTTAATCCCCAAGACAATAGGGAAAATGTCTCCAGGGCATGTCAGGGGTCTTGATGGCAGCCCCTCTTATCACAGACCCAGAGGCCTAGAAGAGAAAGATGGTTTTCTGGGCTGGGTCCAGGGTGCCCCTACTGTGTGCAGCCTAGGGACTTGGTGCCCTGTGTCCCAGCCACTCCAGTTGTGGCTGAAAGGGGCCAGTGTAGAGCCCTGGCCGTGGCTTCAGTGGGTACAAGCCTCAAGCCTTGGCAGCTTCCACATGGTGTCGAGCCTGCGAGTGCACAGAAGTCAAGAATTGGGGTTTGAGAACCTCTGCCTAGATTTCAGAAGATGTATGGAAGTTCCTGGATGCCCAGACAAAATTTTGCTACAGTGGTGGGGCCCTCATGGAGAACTTCTGCTAGAGCAGTGTGGAAGGGAAATGTGGGGTCAGAGCCCCGACACAGACTCCCTACTGGGGCACTGCCTAGTGGAGAAGTGAGAAGAGGGCCACTATCCTCCAGGCCCCAGAATGGTAGATCCACTGACAGCTGTGCACCTGGAAAAGCCACAGACACTCAGTGCCAACCCATGAAAGCAGCTGGGAAGGAGGCTGTACCCTGCAAAACCACAGGGGCAGAGCTGCCCAAGACCATGGGAACCCACCTCTTATATCAGCATGACCTGGCTGTGAGACATGGAGGCAAAGGAGATCATTTTGGAACTTTAAGATTTGACTACTCTACTAGATTTTGGACTTGCATGGGGCCTGTGGCCCCTTTGTTTTGGCCAATTTCTCCCATTTCGAATGGACTATATTTACCCAAAGCCTGTACCCCCATTGTATCTAAGAAGCAACTAACTTACTTTTGATTTTACAGGCTCATAGGCAGAAGGGACTTGCCTTGTCTGAGACTTTGGACTGTGGACTTTTGAGTTAATGCTGAAATGAGTTAAGACTTTAGGACACTGTTAAGAAAACATGATTGGTTTTGAAATGTGAGGACATGAGATTTAGGAGGGGCCAGGGACGGAATGATATGGTTTGGCTGTGTCCCAAATCTCATCTTGAATTCCCACGTGTTGTAGGAGAGACACAGTGGGAGGTAATGGAATCATGGGGGCAGGTCTTTCCTGTGCTGCTCTTGTGATAGTGAATAAGTCTTACGAAATCTGATGGTTTTAAAAAGGGGAGTTTCTCTGCACAAGCTCTCTCTTTGCCTGCCACCATCAGTGTAAGATGTGACTTGCTTCTCCTTGTCTTCTGCCACGATTGTGAGGCCTCCCCAACCACATGGAACTGTAAGTCCATTACATCTCTTTCTTTTATAAATTACCCAGTCTTGGGTTGTCTTTATTAACAGTGTTAAAACAGACTAATACAATGGTGAAACCCTGTCTCTACTAAAAATATAAAAAAATTAGCTGGGCTTAGGGGCACATGCCTGTAATCCCAGTTACTCAGGAGGCTGAGGCATAAGAATTGTTTGAACCAGGGAGGCGGAGGTTGTAGTGAGCCAAGATCCTGCCACTGGACTCCAGCCTGGGTGGCAGAGCAAGACTCTCTCTCTCTCAAAAAGGGGGGATATGTTCTGAGAAATGTGTCATTAGATGATTTTGTCACAAGCATTATAAAGTGTACTTAACAAACCTAGATGGTATAGCCTAGTACACACCTAGGCTATGTGGTTTAGCCTGTTGCTCCTAGGCTATAAACCTGGACAGCATGTTACTGTACTGAATACTGTAGGCAATTGTAACACAATGGCTGATCAGTTATCTCAAAACTATTTATTGAATTCTTTGGCTGCCTTCCTGGGTCCTGTTGCTACCAGAGCAGCCCTAAGGCATTACCCAAAATTGCACAGCTGGTCAATAGCAGAGCTGGGACTAGCACTCAAGTCTAGCTTGTGCTATTCAGAAGGAGATGGTGCCTGGTTCTCAAGGGGCTTTCTGAAGTGGTTGCCTGAGCTGTTTGCCAGACAGGGAGACAGCAGCTAAAGGCAAAGCAACAGTTTTTTAGTTCTCTTGGTTACCAGTGCTCTGTCCCAGGTCTTGCCTTTCTCAGCCCTGGAACTGATATATTCGTTGCCACTACCACACCTGGCCACTTGGGGCACCATATTTTCCTCTCCAACAGGCCAGAAACGTGATAAACCTTTTACATTTAAGAAAGATGTTTCACAATAAATACAGAGATTTTTTACAGAATCTTGCTTATTGCTCAAGTCACATTTCTGTTAAGTCATATGTTTTCAAAGCATAGCTTCAAATCCCAAGATGTAACTTTTTACCTCTCAATCAAGGTGGATTTTTCACTGTTCCTAGAGAAGCAACATTTATATCACTCCACAGGAGTCATTCTATATGACACCACAGGTGAGGGTGCCAGGCTGTTGAGGAGGCTCCCATAGTTGCTAAATTACTCTTTCATGCTGGTCATCTCAGGCACAAGGTTGACCACCTGTTTAGCACAATGCTCTGGTCCTTTTTAGGGTTGCTTACAGTAGTAGAAACTGCATTTGTGACCCACTGCACTTGTTTACAGTTACTCAAGAGGCTTGAGGCCTTGCAAAAGTAAATCTAATGTGAACTCAAAGAGGAAAATACAAAGAATTAGAGCAAGTTAGAGACAGCCTTCCACTGTGCACCATAACTAGAGTTATGGTGATAACTGTGTTATCCTAGGCAGTTACTCTCCTTCTCTGGACCTTTAGAATCCCCATCTGGGAAATGTGGGAGCTGGACTAGACAATTTCTAAAGTCTTCTGCAACTCTCAAAGTCTGTCTTCATGTCCACAAACTGTGTTGAACATCTTCATAGACTCAGACCATCTATACTTGCCTTGCATGCAATAGGTGCTTCACATGTTTGTTAAATACTGAATGAACATTATATGCAATATTTTCTCATTCTCTCCCTTCAGCTTACTAGTGGCTGATGATGTGCCATGTAGTGTTATGGATGCTGTGGAGGAATACAACATTCATGGAATTCACATTCATGGAACTCACATTTAGTGGGAAAGAGAGCTATGGGAATTAAATTTGGCACATACTTTGCACTTAAATACTGAATGAATGAATGATTGAATGAATGAATACAAAGCAGACCATGATAAGAACTAGGAGAAAGAATGAAGAGGTAAGAATGATTACTTTTGGAAATCCTTGTGGAAGAAGTGGCTCCTGAGTGGAGGAAGGGTAAAGAGCAGCATTCTGTGCTGAGGGATAAGCATGAGCAAAGGGAAAGAAGGCTCTAAAGTGTGAATGGTTGAGGGACAACTGGTCAGCCAGCAAAACAGCTTAGGACCAGGTCTCCAACAGCATGCTGAAGGGCATTGACTTTATTGTTTAGACGGTGTAGAACTATCATAGGTTATTTAGGAAGATTCTTCAGAAGTTGACAATTATAGCAGATAAAACTTTTTTTCTTTAAAGGATAATACCTTTTTACAGAGTAAAACTGAAGTGACGTAGTTAAGTACAAAGTGCTGACACTATTCTGAGCATTTTGCATATATCATCTCATTTAGTTATCACCATGCAGGGTAGAAAGTAGATAGAAATTGTCCCCGTTTTTCAGATGAGAACTCCAAGAAGTAGAGCCCAGAATTCAAACCAAGGTCTGCTGACTGCAAGGTCTGCGCTTGCTGCTTCTTCTGCTGCTCCCTGCAGAGGTTTGACTTAGGTTAATTAGCATATCAAGCAGCATAAACTGAACTTTTAATATGCATGTGGCTTTGGAAGACAGGAAAAAGCAACAGCAGAGCTAGCATTACTGATGGTACTTGTTTGTAGGGGCAGAGGCCAGCCCCCATCCTTTTGTCTATCTACCAGAGCATAGCAACTAGGGGACAACCACATGTGACATTGGGCAGCTTTGACAGTGGCCAAGCAGTCCAGCCCATGAGCCTGCTCTGTCCTTCCTTAGACAGGCACTAGCTTCCTGAGCCTGGGCAGCACCATTGTATCTGCAAAACCCAGACTCACAGTATTGCCTCTCGGCATCCACAGGCCTCAGCTTATGCTGGTGCACCTCTGTATCACCTGTCCTTTGACTGCTGTCCCTGCTGCCTCTTGCCTCTGGAATCCTCTGTTCCTCCTGGGTGCACCTAAAGCCCTTAAATGTAGAACAACTATGACTATTCATTCACCGTGCTGTCCCTGGGCAGTGCTTTAGCAACATTTGGTTTGCCTGTTTGTCCATTCATGAATTCATTCATTCAGAAGCTGTACCATGCAATAGGAAGAGTACTGGGACAGAATACCTGAGTACTAGACAAGCTGCTGACACCTTGGGCAGGCCACTTTCCTTCTACAGGCCTCCTTTTCTTTATGGATAAAATAGGAGAATTGAGTAAGATAATCTTTGAGGTCTCTGCTAGCTCTCTCACTTTGAGGCTGTTTTGTTTAGCTGTAAATTCACACCTTCATCCTAACATGGGGTTAGGTAATGCTTCTTAGAAGAGATGATCCTTGAAGTGGGTCTTAAAGGATGAGTATGAAGAAGAGAAAGGTATTCCAGGGAATATGATCAACATGAACAAAAGTATGGAGAAGGCATGGCAAACTGGGGGAAATGAGGGCATCTGGAGGGGAGCAGAGCAGTGGAAGACAAGGCTACAGTGATGGCTACGGCCAGGTCATAAAAGCTTTAATGTCAGGCTAAGGAACTAGAACTTCATCCTGTGGGGTAAAGGTGCAGGAAAGATTTTAAAGCAGAGAAATGACTTGATTTGATCTATTTTTAGAAGCTAGTACTGTTCAACAGAGAAACCTGGGAGGAATGGCAGTGGTTTTAATCTTGTGGCTTTATAAGATATTAATTTGGTAAGTTTTTGCTGTTTAGCCGATACAAGATGCTACCGACCTGTTGGATGGGGGATGTCATGATTTACAGTCTGACTGTGGCTCTAGAATCCCCATCAGACTCCTTGGCCCAGATTCTGCCCCATTCTAGTTGCAACTCCAGGCCTAGGCCAAAGCCAGCCCTTTTCTCTTCCCATGACAACCAAGCCAAACAGCTGACTTAGGAAGCTCCACAGTGTAGCCCTTGTGGCACCCATGCATGTGTCATTAGGTCCTCATGTGTGCTTACTGTTTCATACTGTATCAGGCTCTTTGACTCACCAACTCCTTTCATTCTTACAGTAACTCTGAAGTTCTCAGAGAAAGTACAATCCCTACTGTACAGTGGGGAAATGGAATGTCAGAAGGGTTGCATGATTTGCCCCAAGCAGCGTAATGTAGTGTAAGGGGCAAGAGGCCTTGGAGTTGTTAAGTCATGGGTTCCATTTCCAGCTCTGCTGCTTAATATCTTAATATCTGACCACGGGCAAGATTGCCACCCTCTCTAAACTGTGGGTTTCTCATCCTTAAAGACTGAGATAATAATAGCTTCTGTATGTGTGTACCGCTGGAGCGAATTATGTGGTTTATGGAAAAGCTCTTGGCACAGAGTAGGTGCTCAGAATGTCTGTTTCTGTTTCCTCTGACTCACTTCAGTGCTCTTTCTGGTGTTTCGCCTTGCTTCCCATATGGCCCTCTTTGTCATCTCTCTTGCTCCTCTATTCTTAAGTCAATGCCACAGACATGCATTACTGGAAATGTTCTTCCTGGGTACACAATATGAAGCTAAGCCTTGTGGATGAAGTGAGAGGACATAGGAAATGGCCCTTTCCCTCACTGCTTGCTACCTGATTGTTGTGGGTGTTAGGGTGGAGAGAGTTTAGCCTTCACTCTTGAAACAAAGCTGAGGTGATCTGACCATCTCATGATGATCCCTTCTTCCTCCTCAGGGAACTTACTGTATGCCAAGTGCCAGGCTCAACTCTTACACTGTCTCATTAAGCTCTTACTCACACTGTTAACATCCACTGTGTGTGTATCTTACATACACTTAACATGTAACCCTGTTTACATGTTCACTTAACATGTAACCCTGTTTACATGTTCACTTAACATGTAACCCTGTTTACATGTTCACTTAACATGTAACCCTGTTTACATGTTCACTTAACATGTAACCCTGTTTACATGTTCACTTAACATGTAACCCTGTTTACATGTTCACTTAACATGTAACCCTGTTTACATGTTCACTTAACATGTAACCCTGTTTACATGTTCACTTAACATGTAACCCTGTTTACATGTTCACTTAACATGTAACCCTGTTTACATGTTCACTTAACATGTAACCCTGTTTACATGTTCACTTAACATGTAACCCTGTTCTACAGATGAGGAAAATGAGGCTCAGAAAAGCTAAACATATTAAGATCTCAAACTCATATTTGATGAAACCAGGATTGAGCCACGTTATCTGATTCTGGAGCATGCACTCTTAAATTAGATTACCTTTTGTTTATTACAAAATAGTGTATGTACATAGTTTAAAATTTTTTAAATACTAAAAGGCTTAATAATGGCAATTTCTGCCTCATCTTTTCCCACTCTGTTGTCCGATTTCCGGAGCCAACCATTTTGAATTATTTTGGGGTGTCTATCTCTATATTTCTAAATTAAATGTCTATTTAAGATATCAATTTTAAAATAAATTTTATCTGTTGCATTCTTATAAATAAAAATTTAATTATCTTATACCACCACCTTCATTTCCCTTCCCTCCATCCTCACCTGTAATTAAGTCATTAGTCTATTATTATGAGTAGTGTAGATACTGTTCTCACTGCTAAGCCAAGTAATATATCATGATATGGTTGCTATTTTATACTTTTCTTTTCCTGGAGTTAAACTTGCCTGTTTATTTTCCCCTTCCTTTAACTGACTTTCTATATACCAATCACTAATTGTTCCCAAATGCCTCCAAAACATCTATAAAACACCTCTTACACGCTTTGCAACATGGTCAAAGACGTCAACTCTTTCAGCAGTCTCCCCACCCCCACTTTCACCACATGCCACTCTGGGGTTCTGCCTTTCTGTTCCACTCTGAAATGGTTACTCTAGGCCTGCACAGTGGTTACCTGATGACTTCTGTATACCATTTTCCTGTGTTAAATCCCTGTTGCCTATCTTCCTTCTTCTTTAGATTAGTCTCATTTTGGTGGGGCACAGGACTCCTACCTTTCCTGGAAAAGAGGAGTTGAAGATAAATTTTTTGATTCTTTGAAATTCTGAAAATATGCTTACTCTATTTTCGCACTTGATTGACACTTTTGCTGTTTGTAGAAATCTAGGTTGGCAATTTTTTTCATTCTGACTTTTGCATGCATTTCCCATTGTCCTCTAGCATCTAGTGTTACTATTGAGAAGTCTGCTGCTTTTTCTAATTCCTGTTTCTTTGTACATTGCCATTTTTTTTCCTTGAAATTCCTAGGAACTTCTCTTTACTTCAGTGTTTTGAAATTTTGTGATGACATGCCTTGGTATGTATCTTCTTTATTCATTGCTCTGGTGTTTATTGAGCCTTCTCAGTCCAGAGGCTTAGGCTTGCCAGTTCTGGGAAATCTTTCTTGAAATTGTTTTATAATATTTTTCCTTATTTTTCTTTGTTCTATCTTTCAGGGACTTCTATTGAATGTATATTGAATTTCCTGACTCCTAATTTTCTTATCTTTTCTTTCCTCTTGGGCATGTTTTTACTTTTCTTACCACTTTGTGAGAAAATTTTTTGACTTGATCTTCCAACTTTTCTAATGAAACTTTTATTTAGCTATTATTTTTAATTTCTAAGGCTCTTTCTTATTTTTAATCCTTTAAAATAGTTTTCTGTTCTTGTTTATATTGCCATATCATCTATCATTTTTCTATGGATATTAATTATAGAGTTTAAAAAAATGTTTTCTTTTGTTCTCTGCCTTGACTCTGTTTTTTTCCAATTTTTAATTTTCTATTTCTTTGTTTTGGGTTCTGTCTTTCACACTGGAGACTGTGCTGGATGTTTTTTGTTTGCCCTGTAGATGCACTATCCACCTTTTTTCACACTCCATATACCCCTAGGGAGGATGGCCTCTCTATGGCCTGCATCAACTGGCCCTCTGGCTTCTGGTTGGGTTCAGCTAATGAGACGAATGGCAGATCTCAGGACTGAAAAACAATGAGAGCTTCTCCCTGCTTACCTGCTGTAGCTGCATCCCTCTATCAGGGATTCCAGTCTGGTGTCCCTCTCCTTAACTTCACCCTCTCCAATTCACCCTCTCCAAGGGTAACCACTCCTTTCCCTTACTTCTTCAGGCTTAGAGGTGGTAGAGCTCTAGTTTTATCTAGTAGTCCTGGAATATAAACATTGTCCATACTTCTGTAAATGGTTCCTTTATTAAACTCCTGCTATCCAGTTTGATGTGGTCCTCTGCTGAGATTCTAACTGATACAGAGGTTTTCCTCTCTAAAGATCTGATGATCTTTAGCTGGCTGTTTATATTGAAAAGAGATACTACATGAGACTCTGTGTGCATGGGGAGGGTGCATTGGCTGCTGACTTCCTTGTAAGATGTTTGGACTGAGGAGTTGGGGAAGCTTTTCCCCATTGGTAAACTTCCAGAGATCAATATTTATGAACTTTTCCCCTAATCTTCTGTCTTGGGGTGTATATGCTTAGTTGTTGACTTTCTGGAGCAGGATGCTGGAAGGGGGCTGGGGGGAGTCCCATCATCCTTTACATAGACTGTCACTTACTCACTTAACCCTTTTGTTTCATTGTGATCCTCACTGCCACCCTCCGACGACTCTTTTTCCGGATCCAGGGCTGTCCTGGGTCAGTTTCGCCAGATAATGTGTGGTGTTCGTTAGGTATAGCAACAGATAAGTTGCCTAGTTATGTGTTTTTGGGGAGAATCTGGGCATCTAACTACCCCCCATAAATATACTTTCAGGCAACCCCTCTGATTTCAGCCCTATCCTTACCCGACTTTCAAAGACACTTGGTGCTTCTCAGTCCTGAGGCTTTTCAGTGTCTTGCAAGACAAAATTTGTTTCCTTCTCACTGTTCCCTTCAGCAGGCACAAGGTTTCAGCCTCCTCCACTCTGCATAGTCAGTTACCTCCTTCATCTGTGGTATTCATCTGAAATGTGTTGAACTATCTTGTTTCTCCTTCTCTTCGTCTTTTCTTGGTGGATTCATACTTTCTTTGTTCCTTTACAGTTGGTTTAAGAGGGTTTTGGAAGGAAATAGAGATAAAGGTATGGGCTCAATCTACCCCAATTAATGGAAGTTCCTACTACTCTTTGTAGGCCACAGCTGAAAAGGATAGAGGAAGTGGTCCCACAGTGGCCCAGAGAATGCGAGGCAGGCTGGAAGTTGTGTGACTGCACAGTATGACAGAAGGGAAGCCACTCAAAGCTGAAGCCTTGGCACCATGGCCTTTGTATTTGCGAGTTTTGTGAGTCTGTTCATTTTATTCGGGCAGCACCTCTGAGACGAATACTTCTTGTGAAGGGAATTTACTAAGATCAGTTGGGAACCTACTTGAAGAAGTTTTCACCAAATGGCATTACATAGCAAGAAGGGGGAAAATATGGGGAGCTCTTGGACAGATCCTTTTTAAAATTTTAA
Source organism: Pongo abelii (assembly GCF_028885655.2). Taxonomy (NCBI): domain Eukaryota; kingdom Metazoa; phylum Chordata; class Mammalia; order Primates; family Hominidae; genus Pongo; species Pongo abelii. Next base: position 59,360,903 of record NC_071994.2, read on the forward strand.
TTTTGCCAAATGGAGAGGGTAGCCAAAGAAGATTTATATGCTTCTACTGTGGGAGGGACTGCTTTTCGGAGCAGGGAGAAGCAAAATCTTAGCTGATCTAATGTAAGAAGAGCCCTGGGGTCATAGAACCACAGACTTTCATGGTGGAGGGGACTTCAAAAACAGCCTAATCTTTACAGAAGAGGAAATTAAGGCCTAAGTTTGGAAATGATTTGCCCTAAGTCACACAGCAAGTTACAGGCTATGCTCAGAATTGTCACCCACAAGTCCTAACTTCAGCTGGCACATTACACCCCTCTGGAGATAGAATGTCAGCAGCTTTAGAGGTGAGCTCCAAAGACCCCACCCTTGTCGCTGTGACCTCACAGTCCATGGCCTTAGGAGCCCTTGACTTGGCTTGTTTCTGGGTAGTTTCTGCCACTCACCCACACTGGAGATGTTACATTCTCCATTTCCCTATGCTGCATAGATTTGTACCAAACCAGTACTATGCCAAATTGTAGACCTGTTTAGACATGTTTCCTTTCGTTTCATTATTTTTGGGGGCTCTGCCAAGGCTCACCATATGAACTCAAATGTGGTTTAAGAAACAAAAAAAGATAATGACTTCAATAGCTTGGCTTTTTAGGAAAGTTAAGGGGGGAGAAGAGTCCAGGAAGCCAACACACTGTATGATCAACTCTCAAATATTTATTGAATCATAATAACAGTAATAGTTGACATTATTGATCTATGTGTGGTTTTACACATTTTACATACATTGTTAATTGATTCTTTACATCAACAGTAAGGTAGGTACTATTATTATACCTGTTTCACAGATGGGGAAACTAAGGCAGAGAGGGTAAGTAACTTGCTCAAGGAGGAGAACCTTGTCCTGGGTACTCTGCAGCTTAAGGAGTTGGGTATCTAAAGACACAGGTTCATAATTAGCAATATTCTCTCAAATTATTCAGTAACAGATTGTTAAGAGCTGCAAAGGGGTCACTTTTGGCTGCCAGAAGGCTCCAGCTGCAGTCTGTCTCCATGAAGGCATAAAAGGGGAACATTTCACTTTTTCTGAAAACTGGGAATTTATATACACAAAGGATGATGAATTCAGGATCTAAAGCATGGAAATATGAACAGAAGTCAACAAAGTAATGTGTAATTGGGAATCAATATAAGAGAGGGCCTAGTGGTAGAAATGGTAAGTCTTGGGTATTGACTGAGTCAGCTTGCACTAGGGAGGCCAGAGCACAGGGGAGCCAGCCATGGCAGCAGAGATATTGACAGAGGGTAAAGGATGAGCTTGTTAGTTATATTGCCTTTAAATTGTCAGTGGGATAGGCAGTGGGGTAGTCTGAAGACATTCCTATAAAAGAGGCCTAGAGAGGAAATTTGTGGGTTAGGGTTGGGGATGTGGTTTTCAGTATCTTGCATTACAGGACCACATCTGTGCCCACATTGCAGAATAACCTTTGTCCATTCTAGAGAGAGCCTGCAAAGTATAGATGGCCATGGTATACTTGGGAATGTTGGGTTTATAGAATTAAAGTGGGTTGGTGCTGAAAAGGATCTCAGAAGCCAACTGTTCCCAGTCTTCACCTATAAGTGAAATATTCAAGTCTTAGAAGGGGCAGTGATATGTTTCAGTTGTGAGCCAGCCAGAGGACATGCCCAGGCAGACTAAGAAAGCAGATCTCCCACCACTCAGCCCAGGCCCCTTTGCTTCAAATCATGTCGCAGAGGGAGAACAGTAGTTCCCCTTATCTGCAGTTTCACTTTCTACAGTTTCTGTTACCTGCAGTCAGCCACAGTCCGAAAATACTCAATGGAAAATTCCAGAAATAAACAATGCAAAAGTTTCACATTCTGAGTAGCGTGATGAAATCTCATGCCATGTCACTCCATCCCACCCAGAACATGAATCATCTCTTTGTCCAGTGTGTCCATGATGTATATACTATCCGCCTGTTACTGTATAGGAAAAAACAGCAAACGTATATAGTTTGATACTATCTGAGATTTCAGGCATCCCTTGGGGGTCTTGGAACATGTCCCCTGAAGATAAGGGGGCACTACTGTATTTAAAACTGTGACAGTTTCCAAATCCAGTAGTGACTATCCCCTAGTGAAGATGTCTTTTTAATCTGGCTCCTTAAACTGTCCAGGTACCTTTGTTAATCTTCACTTTTAAAATGAAATTTAAATTACCTTAAGTAATTTACTTGCCCTCCAAGGGCTCCAATTGCACATCTATAAAATAAAGATAATACTCTGGCTCTCCTACTCCCCCGCTTTACTTTATATAGACTTTCTGAGGTTGGAACAAGTATAAGTATGGTTGGAAAAGAAAGATAATAATTTTGTATAAAAAGTAAGAATATTATAGTTTTAATAAATCGTTTCATTATAATTTTCAAATGAAGTTGATGTGATTTTGAGAGGGACAGTAAGTCCATGAAAGAAACTCAGCTCTGCTCCTTCCTAGCCATGCAACTTTGAGTGAATGATAACCTCCTTGAGCCTCAGTTTCCCTATGTAGATAAAGAATGAAAATGCTCAGAGCAACTATGACAGTTAGACGGGATAATATATGTAAAGGACTGAGCTTAGTGCCTGATGCTTGACAGAAGCAGTAAATGCAGATTTCTATAGCTCCACATCCTTGCCAGAACTTAGCATGATCCAGTTACCAAATTTTACCTGTCAAAGGTGAGAAACAAAATGTTACTCTACCAAAATAAGAATTTAGTTTCAAAGACAGAGTGTGTCAGTCCAGGTTCAACTAGAGAAACAGACCCAGAAGGAGATGCAAATTAAGATATTTTAGGTGAGGAATTGGCTTGTACAACTATGGAGACTGGCTAGCAAGCTTGAAATCCACAGGGCAAACTGTCAGGAAGGACAGGCAGTGGCAGCGAAATAGGAAGTAGGGAAGAGATTTGAAAGCCAGTGCTTGTCAGTAATTAAATGGCCTAATATGAAAAGGATTGAGAAGGGAAGGGGAAGAATGGGCAGGATCGAGGTTGTGGTACCCTTTTCTCCTTGGTAGACTGGGTAGATATGTCATCATTGAGAAGAGAAATGCCTGGAGAGGGGAAAGAATAGGCTTTGGGCAAGGTAATGAATTTATTTTTTAGCATAGCTGAGTGTAAGATGCCTGTGGAACAATAGCCATCTTACCCAAATAGGACTATCTGATGGAAGGTTGGAATGAAAACTTTCAGCTCTGTAGAGAAGTCAGGGAGTTGGTTCTGTAGAGAAAGCTTAATGAAGCAGAGCTACTTAATTACAGTTTTTTCTTTATGTATATGTACATAGCGTTTCTGCTAAGTGGCCCTGCTATAGGGTATGGTGTTGTGATAGCTTTAATAATGTTATGTAAGTGTCACTGTTCTGTGATTATTTTTGCTGCTGCAATAATTTGGCCCAGGGCAAAGACTGCTTTCCTGGTCCCTTTTTTTTTTTTTTTTTTTTTTTTTTGAGACGTATCTTGGGCTGTCCTCCAGGCTGGAGTGCAGCGGTGTGATCTTGGCTCACTGCAACCTCTGCCTCCCGGTTTCAAGTGATTCTCCTGCCTCAGCTTCAGCCTCCCGAGTAGCTGTGACTACAGGTGTGCGCCACTGTGCCCGGCTAAATTTTGTGTGTGTGTGTGTGTGTATTTTGTTGTTGTTGTTGTTGTTGTTTGTTTGTTTTAGTAGGGACATGTTTTGCCATGTTGGCCAGGCTTCTCAAACTCCTGACCTCAGGTGATCCACCTGCCTCGGCCTCACAAAGTGCTGGAATTACAGGCGTGAGCCACCGTGCCCAGCCTCCTGGTCCCTTTTTATAGGGACAAACTCATCTTAGTGGACTTTCCAGATTCCAAGAAGCTATTGCGAAGATTGAGTCCTCAATAGGAACGCCATACGTGGATACATGGGAAGGCTCTGTCTCCTGAGGAAAAACCAGATGGAGTTGTTCATTTCTGCGGAGTGACCTGAAGGCACATAGCACCACGTATGATTAATGACTTTGTGTAGCAGCTCACTGCCCCAGTAAGCAAGGCCAGCCCAATCACATTGCCTGGGAAGAAGCACTGTGTGCTCTTCCTCAACCCTAGACCTCCTCTTAACAGGTCTACAGATAACAGATGGGGGTGTGGTGCCTTGGGAAATACAGGAGCAAGGGGAAGGAGAAGAAATGAACATTCACTTAACATTTCTCATGTGCCAAGCAGTGTGTTGGGCACGTTCATGATGATAATAATGAAAACAGTGACAGCTAACACTTACTGATTGTTTGCCTTGGTGCCAAGCACTGTTCATTTATGATAAATTTTTTTCTATTTAATCATCACAACAACCATATGAAGTGGGTACTATTGTTTGCTATGTTTTACAAGTGAGGAAATCAGGGCAGAGAGATTAAATGATTTGCCTAGGGTCACACAATTATGTAGTAGTATATATCTAAGGTGGGACTTGAAAAGTGTTCCTAAGCCCACAGTTCCAGACTCCGTGCTACTACTCTCTGATACTGTCACAGCCACTTTCCCCTCCCTGGTCCTGTCATGCAGAGGAGCAAGACTACAGAGTTCTTTCTCTGATAGTTCTCATAGATTTCTGTCTTCACTTTATTGGGTGAATGGGTTATGGGAAGCACTGAGCGAGAATTAGGAGACCTAGGTTCTTATCCTACCCTCGGTCTGACCTTGGACCTCAGGTCTAACCCTCACATTCTTCATCTGTAAAATGGAGATACTAACATCTACCAGGGTATTATGAGGATCAGATGAATAAATTGCTAGCAAAGTGTTTATGTAAATGCTGAGAGTTACCTTGTTGCATCTGTACCTACTTCTTTGCTTTTCAGAATACCTTCTTTCCTGTTACCTTCCCTGACCCTGACTCCTTTTGTCCTTTATTATGATTTATGACATTTTTATCACTTAAAAGTCTGTGATAATCATGCTTAAGGCAGGAGGCCACTGAAATTCTTACATAAATAATTCCACCTACCTGAGCCAAATGGAGGGGGTGAGGTGGGGTGGTGTGTAGCAGATTTAGCAGCTGCTGAAGCTATAACCAAGAGAAGTCTCCTTGTCAGTCACAGGAATGAATCATTCAAATGGCTGCCTTGCTGGGTCCTTCCCAGAGCCAGAAGGTAAATTAGGGAGCAATGTTGCTTTCATCACTCACTAAGCTTAAAATGAAGCTCTGCCTCTTTGAAATGTAGCAAGGATTTCTGTTTGAAAGAGCATGGGTTCTGGAGTCAGACTGACCTGAGTTCATTCAATTCCCAGTATTGCCATTTAGTAGCTCAATGACCTTGGGCAAGTCATCTTACCTAATTAGGCCTCAGTTTCCTCCTCTGTACATGCATCCCAAGGTTATTGTGCAGCACAGATGAGATCATGGGTATAAAGGGCCCAGGATGGTATCACACACTCATTAGACTCTCAGTAGTTTTTACTTTGCTGTGTCTCCAAGCTGTGGGAATGAACACCTTAGGGAGGTAGATTTGATGGGGAGTGAAACAACTTGGTTTCCAGAGTGCAAAAGCAGAGAACTCAGTAATAGACATTTGAATCACAGGTCTATTTTTAGTTCAATCCAGCCTAAGGTTTCAAAATGTGGGTTTTTCCTTGTGTCCCTTCATCCTGTCTGTGTAAGCAGTGGGGACGGGGTTGTCCAGCTTCTCTGAAGGCACGTACTCCTGCCATTTCAGTCATATCTTTTTCCTCATTAGTGTCCAGCCCAGTCACCTTGGATACCATAAGCTTAAAAATCTGCAATAATGCATGAATGTAAGTGTTTTACTCTAGTCTTCAGCAAGATTCTGTCACTGCTACACCAGCCTTCAACTCTCCAACTTTTAAAACTTTGGGGAAATTTCATCCATAACCCTCATCCATGTTTCTAGTATGGCTGACTTCCTGACTTTGGGGAGCGCAGCAGTAAATACTTTTCTACCAGGTCCTGTCTCTCCCTTCCCTTCTCAAAATGCATATATCTCCCACACAGGGCCCCACAGTCACAGAGCAGCCTCATGTGCCGGGGCTCTATAGAGCATCCTTGTACTCATGTGTCTTACAGAAGAGGGATGCAAACTACTAGATACACAGGAGACACATAATAATTAATGTTTGTTCATTTCTTCCTTGCAACAGCTCTCTGGTAAGTATGAATATGGTTTCATGGTTAAGGGCACTGCATTTCAAATCAAGGAGACCAAGGTTTGAATCCTAACTCTGTAACTTAACAGTTATATGACCTGGCACAAATTATTGAACTCCTCTGAGCGTAGGTTTCCTCTTCTGTCAACTGGAGATAATAGTACCCCTCTCACAGGACTGTAAGGAGGAGTGAAAGAATGCATGCAAAGCCGTCAGCACAGGGCCAGCACACAGTACAGATATATACATAGTAATTGTGACAGTTTCACAGCAGAGGAAATACTGCCCCAGGGAGGTTAGCTAATTTATCTAAGGTAGGTATCATCCCTATTTTATGTAAAAGGACATCGAGGCTGAGTCAAGCATGTTGTCCAATGTTATACAGTGAGTAAGCAGCAGAATGTGAACTACAACCCAGGTCTCCTGACACCTCAGCCAGGTCTCCTAACATTTCACCAGAAGCCTCTGGAAAACTGGAATAAATGCCCCCCAGCCCATTTACAATTGCCCCCCTGGTGGTGGAATCCAAGCCCAGCTTCCCTTTTGCTGAATCCTGCTTTCTAGAAATAGGCTGCCAGTGTTATTGATGTATAAGAATGCTTGTGATTTTTGTACATTGATTTTGTATCCTGAGACTTTGCTGAAGTCGCTTATCAGCTTAAGGAGATTTTGGGCTGAGACAATGGGGTTTTCTAGATATACTATCATGTCATCGGCAAACAGGGACAATTTGACTTCCTCTTTTCCTAATTGAATACCCTTGATTTCCTTCTCCTGCCTAATTGCCCTGGCCAGAACTTCCAACACTATGTTGAATAGAAGTGGTGAGAGAGGGCATCCCTGTCTTGTGCCAGTTTTCAAAGGGAATGCTTCCAGTTTTTGCCCATTCAGTATGATATTGGCTGTGGGTTTGTCATAAATAGCTCTTATTATTTTGAGATACGTCCCATCAATACCTAATTTATTGAGAGTTTTTAGCATGAAGGGTTGTTGAATTTTGTCAAAGGCCTTTTCTGCATCTATTGAGATAATCATGTGGTTTTTGTCTTTGGTTCTGTTTATATGCTGGATTACATTTATTGATTTGCGTATATTGAACCAGCCTTGCATCCCAGGGATGAAGCCCACTTGATCATGGTGGATAAGCTTTTTGATGTGCTGCTGGATTCTGTTTGCCAGTATTTTATTGAGGATTTTTGCATCAATGTTCATCAAGGATATTGGTCTAAAATTCTCTTTTTTTGTTGTGTCTCTGCCAGGCTTTGGTATCAGGATGATGCTGGCCTCATAAAATGAGTTAGGGAGGATTCCCTCTTTTTCTATTGATTGGAATAGTTTCAGAAGGAATGGTACCAGCTCTTCCTTGTACCTCTGGTAGAATTCGGCTGTGAACCCATCTGGTCCTGGACTTTTTTTGGTTGGTAAGCTATTGATTATTGCCACAATTTCAGCTCCTGTTATTGGTCTATTCAGAGATTCAACTTCTTCCTGGTTTAGTCTTGGGAGGGTGTATGTGTTGAGGAATTTATCCATTTCTTCTAGATTTTCTAGTTTATTTGCCTAGAGGTGTTTGTAATATTCTCTGATGGTAGTTTGTATTTCTGTGGGATCGGTGGTGATATCCCCTTTATCATTTTTTATTGCATCTATTTGATTCTTCTCTCTTTTTTTCTTTATTAATCTTGCTAGCAGTCTATCAATTTTGTTGATACTTTCAAAAAACCAGCTCCTGGATTCATTTATTTTTTGAAGGGTTTTTTGTGTCTCTATGAACAGACACTTCTCAAAAGAAGACATTTATGCAGCCAAAAAACACATGAAAAAATGCTCACCATCACTGGCCATCAGAGAAATGCAAATCAAAACCACAATGAGATACCATCTCACACCAGTTAGAATGGCAGTCATTAAAAAGTCAGGAAACAACAGGTGCTGGAGAGGATGTGGAGAAATAGGAACACTTTTACACTGTTGGTGGGGCTGTAAACTAGTTCAACCCTTGTGGAAGTCAGTGTGGCGATTCCTCAGGGATCTAGAACTAGAAATTCCATTTGACCCAGCCATCCCATTACTGGGTATATACCCAAAGGACTATAAATCATGCTGCTATAAAGACACATGCACACGTATGTTTATTGCAGCATTATTCACAATAGCAAAGACTTGGAACCAACCCAAATGTCCAACAATGATAGACTGGATTAAGAAAATGTGGCACATATACACCATGGAATACTATGCAGCCCTAAAAAATGATGAGTTCATGTCCTTTGTAGGGACATGGATGAAATTGGAAATCATCATTCTCAGTAAACTATCGCAAGAACAGAAAACCAAACACCGCATATTCTCACTCATAGGTGGGAATTGAACAATGAGAACACGTGGACACAGGAAGGGGAACATCACACTTCAGGGACTGTTGTGGGGTGGGGGGAGGGGGGAGGAATAGCATTGGGAGATATACCTAATGCTAGATGACGAGTTGGTGGGTGCAGCGCACCAGCATGGCACATGTATACATATGTAACTTACCTGCACGTTGCGCACATGTACCATAGAGTCTAAAGTATAATAATAATAATAATAAAGGAAAAAAAAAAAAGAAATAGGCTGCCAGTGAAAGATGTGTGCAAGTGTATATAGAAATGCATACATATGTGTGATAGAGTGGGAAAATATCCCAGGGAGCCATGATTACCAGAGTACTCCAAGAATGCAGTATTTTGGTTAATGGATTTTTCTCAGAGTATTAACCTCTTGGTTTCAGGCCTTGCTGAAAGTCATTATGAAATGCATTGCAAACATTCACTCTCTGATGCTAGAAGGAGCTGTCTAGTGAGCATAATTAAATTCTCTTTAAGTGACAGAGGATCTTGGCAGGATGTCCATTTATCACCAGAATGATCAGTTGTGCTGTTCAGGACTCTAATAACAACCCATATGTCTGTCTGGGTCTTTTACAACCATTATAACATTGAGTCATTGCAACAGCCCTGTATGTGTATGTGTGTGTTGGGAGTAAAGGGCAGGATGGGAAGATGATTATCCCCATGTTGTTAGTGAGGAGGCTAGGATTTGGAGAGCATGAATGTCCTGTTGGGCATCTGCTATGGTTTGAATATGCTCCTCAAAAGTTCCTGTGTTAGAAACTTGGTCCCCAGTGTAACAGTGCTGGGAGGTGGGGCCTTTGGAAGGTGATTGGGTCATGGGGGATCCACCCTTATGAATGGATTTATGTCATTATTGTGGGAGTAGGTTAGTTATTGCTGGAGCGGCTTTGTTAAAAATATAAGCTCTCTCTCGCATGTGTTCTCTTCTCCTTCCACCTGTCCACCCTAGCATGACCCTCACTAGATACCAGCACCATGCTCTTGGACTTTCCAGCCTCCAGAACTGTGAGCCAAATCAACTTCTTTATAAATTATCCAGCCTGTGGTATTCGGTTATAGCAACAGAAAAAAAGACCAGGAGAAGATCATATATCTTGAAAGTAACAGAGCTAGAACTGAAATGACATTTGCTGAGACATAATATAGTAAAGCAGAAAAAAACATAGATTTTTGAGTCAGACATACTTGAGTTTAAATCCTGATTTTGCCACTTACTGATGGTATTGACCGTGAATAAATTAATCTCTCAGGTCCTAAGATTCCTCATCTGTAAAATGGGTCAAATAGTATTTCCCTTGCTGGGGGTAATTTTAAGGATTCTAAATAATGTATATAAAGCAACCAGCATTGTGCCTGGTCGGAGTAGGTCCTCAGCACATGGAAGCTATTATTATTCTGTCTCCTGATCCTGTGCTCTTTCCAGTCTACCAAGATGTCTGCTACTGTAGATATAGAAGGTACAAGGGATTGGCCTGACCTATCTTCAGCCCATCAAACGCTAGAAGTCTTTTCATTAGCCTCAAGGGTGGGGTTGGGGGGGGTTGTTTTATCCCTTTCTAATAACAGAAGCTGGAGGCAGCTTTCATTCTGTAGGTAAAACTTAAATAATTTTATATCAATACCAGAGTTGCTGCAAAGCAATAAAGTAAGTATCACATATGACTGTTGTTGATAATAAGTGCCCAGAGTCAGGAAATGCTTTTTGGATTTTAAAAATATGCATAGAATTTGACTAGGAGAACAAGAGATACTTCATGCAGGATCAAAGTGTGGAGGTAAGACAATGTAAGATTTGATCAGCTTGGCTAGAACAAAAATTGTCATTGGTAGGGGAGCATACATGATAAGGATGGAAAAATAAACTCGTATATAGAGCTTCACGTGTGCATATAAACACACACATTACTCACATCTCCTATGCATGTACATTGCTTACCTAAAATACTTAGAATTGATTAGAAGCATTGGGTGAATAGATATTATTTTATCTCTCTATGATTTGTAGAAAAGCAATGTGGTCAGAAGAAAGAGAAATAGAGTGGGAGATGGGAGACCCAGATGTTGCTCTTGGTACCACCCCATTCGACTGTATAATCTGGACAAGACATGGAACCTCTTTGGGCCTTATCTCCTCATTTATAAAAACATCTGGGCCACTTTTGGAAAATCCTTTGGAGCTATTATCAAGAGCCTTGAAGATGTCCATTCACTTTCATTTATTAATTCATATCCTAGCATTCTCCTCTAAGGAAAGATCTTAAATATGGAAAAAAACTTTATGGTTAAAGATGTTCATCATAGTCTTTTTATAATTTAGTAAAATTATGAGCTACCTAATTTTACTAACATTTGGGACTGGATAAAAGATGACCTATCTGCTTCACTAATTTGTAGTGTTTAGTAAGTAAGAATTGCAGCATTGGTCATGGAAAAATGAAAACAAAAAGGCACATATGAAGAATATACTGGGAAATATACTTCCCAGTGTAGGAAGCATTGTTGATGTTATCCACACCCTTCATGATCCAGACCCAGATGTTCACACCAGCTGTCTTTGTGCCACCACTATTTGCTGTATATGGTGACCTCACTATGGTGATCTTAGGACATTTTCCTAACAAATACCTTTCATCCCTGTATGCTTTTGTATGTCTGGTTCATTCCTCCTGAAATGCCCTTCACTCCCTTGTCTAGCCATGAATATCTGCTCTTCTTCCAGTCCAGCTCTGCAGATTTCCTTGACTTCCTAAGTGGAATCAGTTGCTCCTTCATCCTTCTTTCTATAAAATTTGTAACTTGGCTCTAACACATATGTCCTGTGTTACAGTCTTCTTGTCTGTTTCTGTCTCTGCACATAGACTGGGCCTTCCTTAGGGTCAGAATTGTACAAATCCCTAGGACTCAGCAAAGGGCCTGGCATTTAATAATCACTCAATATATGATTGAATTTTTACTTTTTTTATTTTGATTTTTTGCTTTTCCATGTTTTCTGCATATTTTATAATGACTATGCATTGTGCTTATAATGGAAGAAAAATAATAGTAATTCATTTACTCATTTACTTTAACAAGGTGACTGGCCTAGTTCAGAGGTTCTCAAACTTGGAAGTTCATCAGAATCACCTGGAGAGCTTATTAAATTGCAGATACCCTGGCCCCTAGACAGACTTCTTGAGTCCCAGTCTCCCGGGTAAGGACCTGGAATCAGTATTATTAACAGGCTACCAGTTATTGGGATGCTCAGCCATACCTGAGAACCTTTGACCTCAGTACTGCTAAAGCCCTTTCAGCTTAAAATCTTCCTAGTTCTTGGATTGACCTCCTGTCCCTTGCTACCCCTGCTATGAGAGGCTTTAGCTGGAGGGCATGTGGAGCAACAGGCCATACAATGGAGAATACCTGTACTAGCTTCATTATTGGGCTCCTCTTCTGTGCCAAAGACTGCTTTGTAAATAGCATTTTAAAATATCTATACAATCATACTTTAAGGTCAGTTTTATTTTCTCCATTTTACAGATGAGAAAACTGAGGCAAAGAGAAGTTGTGACTTTCCCAAGGTCAAATAAGAAAGCATTGGATCCTGTGTTTCAATTCAGTTCTGTCAGACTTCAAAACTGGATCTAGAATTTCCCTCACTGCCCCTCCCTGTCCCCCTTCCCCCCAAATAAAGGAACCCCAGCAGGGTCACATACAGCCCTGCTGAGTGCAGACACGCTCTGCCGTCTGCTCAGGCATGTGGAATTAGCATCCTTGGGCAGCAGTGCACCACATAAGCAGAGGCTTGCAGCTCACCAAATGTGCTCTGGCGCCCACCCACCTGCTTACAGGGTGCAGTGAAGCAGTGGAATTCAATTTGCAGCAGTGACCTAAGAAGAGCTATTTTTAGTAAGAAAGTAGGTCAGGGGCTGCAGCGGTGCTGCCTGAGAAAGGAACAGCCTCCCCTGTCACCGGGAGGCTTGCTCACTTCTCACACAGCCAGTATGGAGGTGAGGCACAGATCTGACATCCTCACATGACTGCAGTTGTAATCATTACTGTGGAGCCACTAGGGGGTAATACACACACACACATCTAAGATACAGAGGCTCTTGTCTGGGTTTGCTTAAGGTCTTGGCCCTAATCTTCCTCAGGAGATTAGAATCCCTTCAGGAAACACCTCTAACATGGTAGGAGGCTCATCTATTGTATACCTGCTACATGTCAGCCACCATTCTGGGTTTGATATGCATTCTCTCATTTAATCTTTGTGGTATCTCTGCAAGGTAAGTATTATTATCCCAGTTTTGCTGCTGTGGAAATGGAGTTGCAGAGAAATTAAGAGATATACCCAAGATCACACTGTTCATGTGTTGTGGAGCCATATTTTGAATCCTGTGAGAGACTTCAGTGCTGATGATCAGATGACCAGACCATCAAACCATGCTGGAGGTGATTTTTTAATTACCATTCTGCCTCTACCCCATTTTCAATACTTCAGAGAAAAAAAATACAAAGATGGCTTTCTCCATCTGAACTTATCTGAATCAGGACAGGAAAGAATACCCAGGACACAGACCCTTTCCCCAGAGAGGAGAGAATACATTTCTACATACTGCTGCCCAATCATCAAGCCCAGTAGTTGCCAAAAACAAACCAACCACCTGATTTCCCTGGGCCTGGAGTGTTTCAGAATCCTCTGCCCCACTTGTTCTGCCGTGTATTAACTGCAGAGCTGTGGCAAATTGCAGGGCACTCATTGGCGATACACAGGTGGACATGAGCTTGTTAACAGAATGCAGTAATTGACATATCGTGATTCATTATGCACAGCACGAAGGACTCTAGTAGAAGCCCACTTTGTGGCCAAGCGCTGCTGGCACCACCAACCTTGAGAATTTGTTTCTGGCTCTGTTCTGGCTCTCCAGCTGGAGAGCGCCATCCTTTTAGGGTCCAGAAGCAGTCTGTGGCTTCAGTCTTATCTGCCCCTACCTCCAGGCAAGGAGTAAGGATACTTCCCTGGTCCCAGGCTGCATGACGTTGGAGGGAGATTATTTGTTCATTCATTCACTCAACAAGCATTTAAAAAAATCTGGCCAGGCATGCAGTGGAGAACAAGACAGATAGTTCCTCCCCTTCCAGAACTTAATCACCTGGTGACTATCAGAACTACAAATTTCCCAGAACTACAAAAGCACCCAATTCCCAGTTCTATAGACCTGGAAGTGGGCCCTCTCTGGACCTTAGTTTCTTTATCATCAAATGAGTAAAAAAGAGAGAATTGTATTGGTCAATCTCTTTTAGCTCTAAGATTTCAGACTCTGTGGTTATGGATTATAAACATGAGTCACAGTATCAATCTTAGTCATTTGTATCCAATGCCAAAGGAAAAAAAATGAAAATCTCAAATTTCAGAATCTGGATGGGAAACATGGACACAAGCTAATTCAATTTCTTCACTTACAAATGGGAAAAATGAGGCTAAAAGAAGGGTGTGTCTTGCCTAGTATATCAGTGAACAGAGCCAGGATGGAGAGGCCTGTCAGCTGAGCCCAAGTCTTGAGATACCCCATTCCTACTGAGGCTGCCTCTTCACTCAGCACTGCTGCTGTGCCCCTCTTTGGAACCCTTTCTGCACTTGGCTTTTGTAACAGTGAGCTCTACTGAGTCTTCTACTTATACCTCTAACCACTGCTTCTGTGTTTCCTTATCAGCCCCAGGGCCAATGGCCTGAGAGTAGAAGAAGGAGTAGGCTTTGATAGCTGAGCCCCCCAAAGGTAAATCAAATTTACCTTTGTTATGCTAAGGCTATAAAAAAAAATGGACATGAAGAAGTTGAAGCAGAGCATGTAGAGTTTGCTGACAGAGTTCTCGAACAAGCAGTCACAGAGGCAAACCACAGTGAAACAACAGAAGAAGGGAACCTGGTGGAGATGGCTGCTGAGAAGTTGCTCCATGAACTCAGAGGACCTGTAGAAGGGCCTACCTACACTCATTGTCTTAGAGCAGCCTTGCTAACCCACGGGCAGCGAGCTGCATGTGGCCCAGGACAGCTTTAAATGCAGCCCAACACAAATTTGTAAACTTTCTTAAAACAGGGTTTTTTTGGGTTTTTTTTGTTTTTTTGGTTTTTTTTTTAGCTCATTAGCCGTTGTTAGTGGTACTTTTTGCGTGGCCCAATTCTTCTTCCAGTGTGGCCCAGGAATGCCAAAAGATTGGACACCTCTGGCTTAGAGCCTCTCTATACCTCTGGCCCATGTCTGTCTTCTACATGTAGCCAATGAAAAGAATCTAAAGCTGGAAGGGCAGGGGACCTTTCTGATGCTCTTGTGAGGCAAAGGGATTGAGATCACTGCAGAGAAGTTGGCAACAGGAGGCCCATCATTTTTTCAGTGGCCAGGACATCTCCATTCTGGGTGGAGGAAGACGCAAGGCTTTGGCAAATGCTAAAATGCTTGTTTGTCTATTGCTCTTTCTTTATGTCCATCACATCTGGGAACCAGTACCTTGAAGCACTATCCTTGATTAATTTATAATTTTCTGCCCTATACTGACTGCCTAGGAAAGAGGTGGTCAGAGGTATGAGAGGGTGAAAATACCGTTCTTGGTTATGAAAACCTATATCTGTTCTGTGTATCCATGGATAATTTTAGTCTTCTAAATTGATCTGTTATTTTCCATGCTTTATTTTTATAAAAAGTCATTTTTCAGTAAACATATAACATTGTCAAGAACTACCTAATCCATGTACATAAAATGTCATGTGAATGTATAAATATATATATAATGTATAAAAATAAAATTATTCTAATTTTTAAAAAATGACTAAAGGTCATTTGACTGTGAATTGGATGCCTGAGTCTGAAGTATTGATTCCTGTGTGTCCTTGAGCTAGTCACTTCCCCTTTCTGCCCCTCTGTTCTCATACCTATGAAGTGAAAGGTCTGGATCAGTGGTTTTAGTCACCTGGCCTATTCTATCAAATCACTTGGGATAATTGTTAAACATATACATTCCTGGGCCCACTTCCAGATCAATAGATTTGGGAATTGGGTGCTTAGAAATTTTTAGTTCTGATAGTCCTCCAGGTAATTAATTCCAGGTGATGTAGCCAGATTTTGAGTGGTTGTCTTCCTTGAACCCCTCTGGTTCTGATGTTTTCGGATCCTTTGCCTTCTTTCACTCTTGCTCAGTTTCCCATTGTTCTCTTTTCCTTTTTTCCCTAGAGTGCTCCTCTCACTAGACTGTGAACCTCTGAGGAGGAGGGGCTGTATCTTACCCACCTCTTTTTCCCCGTCCTCCAGCGCAATGTCTGGCACACTGGTAATGCTCAGTGAACAGTGGGTGCAATGAAGGGAAGGAGGGAATGAATGGGCTCTCATGGCTTTATACCACCTATACACATCCAAGTAATGTCCTTAATTTTTCCTGCATCCTCAGTCATTATAGATTTCTTCAGAATGGTAAGTGGAAAGACCACAGACTTTGGAATCTAAGAAAACTGGATTTGAATCTCAACTCTTTCTCTTACTGTGTAGTGATTTCTCCCAAGTCATTTAATCTCTTTAAACTACAGTTTCCTTGATTGTAAAATAAGGAGAATGGCACCTGTTGCTTGAGATTGTTGTTAGGATTGACTTACTACATGAAAATATGGATGCAGAGTGCTTGACATATAGTAGGAACTCAAGTATCTCAGCTTCTTTTCTTCCTTTACATGCCCTGTGGTGAGTAACAGTAAAAGGAGGGAGGAAGACTCAGAAGAATAGATCAACCCCAAGCCAGGCCGCAGAGGGTGACAATATGGTTCATTGTCATCTCCTGGCTTCCTGCGACACTGAGGTTCTCACTGAGGCCCAGGCATCTTGGTGGATCCCCACTTGCTCAACCCTGGGCATATCAGAATTCAGACTTAGAATCTCCTGACTTTAAGTGTGGCATGTTCTCTCTGTTTCTGTGAGCTACAGGAGACAGAGAAGTAACAAAAGAAATTCAAGGAACTATTATAGGTTGGGGATCCTTATGCAGGCTTGATGTCTGGGCTTGCTGTGAGAAACTCAAGTTCATTTCAAATGGTTGGTTCTCAGGGCTAAAAATCTGTGCATTGGTTTCGTTAGCATATCAACTCCTCTCTTCACACACTCTGTGTTGGAACTGCCACAGCATGCTGCTTTTCATAAAAGTCTCTCTTTCAAACCAAGTCCAGCTGTTTCAGTCCTAGAAGGCAGCCAGATTAGTTCTCTTCTGGGCAAAATGGTAAATGCTTATCACTCCCCACAATGCCTCCAGCACCACAGAAATAACAGCCACCCTTTACTGAGTGCCTACTGTGCTTGAGTCCTTTGACATCACTATGAGTGGTTATTATTAGCTCATTTTATAGGGCAGTAGGTTATGATTAAGACTGTAGACTTTCAAGTTTGACCAAGGTTCAAATCCTGGCCCCACCATATTTTAGCAAATCCTCTGTGAGTTTCTGTTTCTTATTAGCAAAAAAGGGCTAGTAATGTATACCTCATAGTACTGAAAGGATTAACTGAATACCACATGCATGGTCTTGGTACCACGCCTAATGCATGGTAAGTAAATCCTCAATAAATGTAACTGTGGTAATGATGGCAATGCTGTGGTGTCTTCATCTATAGAAGGTGGTTCACTGTAGTGGATACCAGAGAGATGAGGAGAGGTGGCAAAAATATCAACAGTTTCTGTTAGTCTAAGCCAGACTCAAGAGAACCTCAGAAATACTATTAGAAAGGGACCTGATATGATTGCTTGGAATAAACTCAGTGAATAGCTGCAGTGTATTATTCATTCAGCAGATTTTTATTGACTATCTACTATGTTTCAGGCCTTGTGCTAAAAGCTGGAGATACTATGATGATAAAACAGACATGATCCCTTGCCCTCAAGGAGCTTAAGTCTTATGGAAGGACTCAGACACTGTTAAAAAAAAAATTGCACCAGTCGTGTAAAATTACAGACTAGGATAAATGCTATGAAAGAAAGGGACAAGGTACTATAAGAATGTATGATAGGGGTCCTCACCTACTTCACATGATCAAGGATAGCTTTGCTGAGGAATTGACATCTGAGCTGAGATCTGAAGGATCACTAGGAGTTATAATTAGATGAAAGGAGTGGGTAGGATGGAGAGAAAGCTTTCTAGGCATATGGACAAATATGGCCCCCATGGTGAGAGGCAGCTTAGCGCTTTCAAAGAAGTGAGAAGGTCAATATGATTTGAGTACAGAGAAAAGGCTGGAGGGGGAGATTAGGGCCTTGCAGGCCATGTGAAGAGTTTCTTTTCTTTTTATTCTAAGCTAATAGTAATCATAGAAGGATTTGAAGCAGAGGTGGTTATGTGTGTGTTACTCATGGGGAGGGCACTATGCTCAATTTGACATTTATAAGAGATCTTTCCAACAATGACCTTGAGAATGGATGGAGGGTGCAAAAGTGGATGTGGCAAAACCAGTTAAGGAGCTTTTGCAATGGTCCCAGTAAGAAATCATGCTGGATAGAGTGAGAGAAGTAACAGTGGAGGTAAGAAGGACAACATGGTTTGAGATATTTAGCAGGTAAAATTAGCAGGACTTGATAATGGATTGAATGTAGCTGTGAGGAAAAGAAAGATATGAAGCACAAGCCCCAGGTTTCTGGGTGCATAAGTGGGAATGGCCCTGCCATTCGCTAAGCTAAAAATAAAAAGTAGAAGGTGAACAGGTTTGGATAGGAAGATCTGATCTGAATTTGAACACACTGCACTAGAGGTGCCTTTTAGACATCTGGGTATGGATATTCTATGCCCATGGCCACCAAGGGTAGGCCACAATGGCCTTAGGATGCCCCGAGAAATCTGACCCAGATCCAGCCTCTCTGGGGGTCAGCCTTGTTTGGCAGCTGGCCTGAGGACTCATGGTTTGCTTCCCACCCTTGCGGTTCTATTTCCTTACCAGAGTATCCTGAAAAGGGAGAATTCAGCCTAAGAAGGAATAGGAACAGTCTGGGGAGAGACTCTGCTGCTTTAGGGGAAACAATTTAGATATTGATGCATGTTGTTTGAGATGTTTTTCCAAATCTTTGATTGACATATTTGTGTTTGACATGTGTGCTTTTATTTATTAAAATATTTGCTATTAATATATATCTACTATATGGTAGACACAATGTCAAGTCAGAAAGGACCCGTGGTACTTCAGAAGCGACAGCCCCAGAACCCATCTGGCTTTGCTGTTCTTATGATTTTAGAGAATACTAAATCTCTAGGATGCTGAGCTGCTGACTTTTCATCAAGGGAACCTGTCCTTGAGTTCAGGGGATTGGCTTGTCAGGGGCTTCTTCTGCAGCTGAAACTCTTCAGTCTGTCTTTGGGGGCCTCTCTTCTGCAGTCTCCCTAGACAGTAACTACATCAGTTCTCCGCTTTGAACAGAGCTCAGCTGGGCACTCTGAGCCACCCCACCTTACCACTGCTATGTGTTCTGGTTTGTTGCCTGAAAGCAACTCTTTGTGTCCAGGTTAGCAGGTGAGGGTGATAGAAGTGTCGGAGGAGGTTTCATGTCCTTCTGTAGAACAGCAGAGGAGAGCTGGACTGGCGGGCAGGAAGGGGGGTGGTGGGCAGAGGTGTGACTCATCCAGCCCTGGCACCATGTGATAGGATCTGTGAATACCCATGTGAAATAGATACATGCTTTAAGAACATTTGCCTTGTGAAAATCTAAACTCACAAGCCACATGAATTTGGAACCGCGATTACCATCACAAAAGGGAGCTGATATCCTTTAAAATATCCTGTAGTGTATCTAAGACACAATGCAGTGAGGGATGAAATATTTATGCCAGTTTAGGCACTCAGGGGAAGCTGGCAGTCTCTATGTCAGTGGAACAAAGAACTTCTTATAACTGGAGCAGATGGTGACCCCCTGTCAGGGCAGGTGTTCCTGCAGAGGCCAGACGACCACATGTCAGGTGGGACAGAGGGACTGCTTCCCATGGTGGACTGAGAATCACAGCTCTAAGATTCTCTGATTCTTGGCTTTGCTTTCTGTCTTGAAAAGTAAGTCTGCCTTAGGCAAATCTGCCAAGGACAGATGTGTCCTTGAAGTCAGAAGGACCTAGACTAAATCTCAGCTCCACCTCTTCTAGCTTTGTAAATTAGGAAGGTGGCTCTCTGAACCTCCTTCTTCCAGTCTATAAAATTAGGTTTATAATACCTTGCAGAGTTTTGTGTGTGAGGGTCAAATGAATTAAGTCTTGGAGCCAACACCTCAGGATGTGAGGTGGGGAGAAGGCTTTGGAGCCTCTGATCAGCTGGCAGCCCTGTGGCATGTGCGCGTGGATGGTGTGCACATGGCTTGAGTTTGCATGCTCTGCACAGGGAGAACATTCATTGCTCCATAGAACACAAATTCAGGGCATGTGTCAGCTCACTGGCAGCCTGGGGTAGGCTGGGACACGCTGTCCTGTTTCTGCCTGAGGACTGACACCGACTCAGCAAACAGCCCACCCAGCTTAAGTTTCCCCAAAGAACTCAGTCTTCGTTACAGAGAAATCCTTTCAGGTGCCGAGAGTGGCATGTTTCTTGCAATCTGACCCCTGGAAGAATTCTGACTGTGTCCCTTTCCCATGCCAACTCTTTACTAAAGCCGATTTAATGAGGAATTATTTTTCTAATGTGTTGGATAAAATCCTAAAGCGTGTCTCTGATGGTGTCTTAGGAGGTTCACAATGTTTTTATTTTCATGGGGAGCATTAAGAGGATACAGACTAGGCTTTCGTTGGGGCAAGCATAGTCATTGTAAACTAGAGGCTGCTTGCTGCCTGCAAAATCCTTGACACCCCAGGCAAAATTCTGGCTTCATATGTCACCATCTAGCATACCTGAATCACTCCAACTTGAAGACATTTGTCCCTGTTCAGGGTATCCATCATAGTCGTCACAGTTCCATCTGTGTACACAGTGAAGCTCTGTATTTACCAGTTATTTTATCTGCCTAGCCTCCCTGTGGGCTCTGTAGGGCAGGGTTCTTGGCCCTTTTATTCAGATTAAGAGAACATGGCTCTGCAAGGTGCAATAGTTTGTCTGAGGTCACCCAACTAATTATTGGCAGAGCTGTTTTTCAAATCCTGGTCTTCTAAGGGGCAGCCTGACATAATGTAAACACCATCCAGCATTTACATCCCACCAATGGCACTCATGAGCTGTATGACCTTGTGCAAGCTAGTTATTGTAAGTAGTTATTGATATTAATAATTAGAGTAGAATTTACAAAGCACCTGGCATGGTAGTAGGTGCTCTACACTGTATCTCATTTTCATTCTCACACTAGACCTGTGAGAGGGGTTTTATTATTATCCGTTTTACAGATAAGCATCCTGAAATTCAGAGTGCTAAAGTAGCTTTCCCTGTCTGAGCCCCGGTTTCTCTATAAAATACGAATATTAATATCTCCCTGGGAGGGTGATGATAAGGGCTGAATGAGATAATGTGTGTAAACTGCCCAGCACAGAGCCTGGAATAGAGGAGGTGCTCAGTCAATACTTGTTTCCTTTCCCTAGTTCCTCCTCTGACTTCTAATCTAGTGGTCTTTCTACTGCAGCCCACTAAATACATTTGGAAGCTAAGGTCATGCTTAAGTCCTCTCCATAGCTCTCTCTATCACACTCTTCCCTACTGCCCAGAGGCCACTTCAAGTCTCTCTGTCAGATACCGCCTGTTTAGTTTTATGCCAGTTCAGGAAACATCTTCCTTCCCTGGCATGCTGCACCACACCCCTGACATTTGCCCCAGGGCTGTGTTCTGGACTGCTAAAGCCTACCCTGGCCTCTCTAGCCACAGGGCTTTCTTCTTTCCTAGCTTTCTCTAAGGCAAATACAGGTTGCTTCCCTTACTTTGACATTTTACCTGGACTCTTTCGTGTTGTTATGTTGTGCTTCATGAGAGGCCACATATGGCACCCAGGTCTTCTGACTTCTAGTGTTGTGCATGCCCTGAAGTTTACTATCTTCGTCTATTTGGTGTTTCTATGAAGGAATACCTAAGACTGGGTAATTTATAAAGAAAAGAGGTTTATTGGCCAGGCGTGGTGGCTCACGCCTGTAATCCCAGCACTTTGGGAGGCTGAGGCGGGTGAATCACAAGGTCACGAGTTCAAGACCAGCCTGACCAACATAGTGAAACCCCCCCCCCCCGTCTCTATTAAAAATACAAAAATTAGCCGGGCGTGGTGGCAGCACACACCTGTGATCCCAGCTACTCAGGAAGCTGAGGCAGGAGAACCACTTGAAGCCGGGAAGCAGAGGTTGCTGTGAGCCAAGACAGTGCCACTGTACTCCAGCTTGGGCGACAGAGCAAGACTCCGTCTCAAAAAAAAACAGAAAGAGGTTTACTTGGCTTATGGTTCTGCAGGCTGTATAAGAAGCATGGCGCCGGCCTCTGCTTGGTTTATGGTGAGGGCCTCAGGCTGCTTCCACTCATGACAGAAGACAAAGGGGAGCCAATATGTGCAGAGATCACATGGTGAGACAGGAAGCAAGAGAGAGGGGAGGTGCCAGGCTCTTTTTAACAAGTAGCTCTCCCAGGAACTAATAGAGTGACAACTCACTCCCCACAGAGGGCATCCAACTATTCGTTAGGGATCTGCCCCCCTTTATCCAAACATTGCGCTTCAGGCCTGTACCTCCAATATTGGGATCAAATTTCAACATGAGGTTTAGGGGAACTCATTCATTTGGCTTTCAATAAATATTCATTTATTTATCACTTACTCAGCCAGACCCTGTATTAGACAAAATAGTAAGTGCTGTAGTACTCAATTAGTATAGATCAAATTAATACCTAGTTTCAGCTCCTGAACTTGGGGATTGGGGCATGGGGTATGGTAAGGAAGAAAAGAAGGGTATTACCTGGCAGTGGGTAGACTTCAGAAGTAACAGACCTGACTGCCAGGATGTACCTCCATAAATTTGAGGGACTATAGATAGAGGTTAGTTCTTATACCTCTAAAAGATAGCTTGGAGAAGTGAAAAGGGGAGCTATTTCTAAATGATTCATTCATTCAGCAGTCTTTTAGCAAGTACCTTATCTGTGGCTGGTGTTCTGCTGGTGGTGAATAAGATAGGGCTCTGTTCTTTTGGACTCCCCTTCTCTCTGGGGAGGTAAACCTGTAGATAGGTGAATCTCAGTGAGTGGTATAATGGCAAAGGAGAGTCCAGGGAAGGTGGGAACTTCAAAGGAGGGGACTTAACTTTTCACAGGGGAAGTAAGGGAAAGTTTCATAGAGAAACTGCACCTCAGAAGGGGATTAGGCAAGAGAGCATTCCAGAAAAGGGAATAACACTTGAAAAGGCCCAGAATCCTTAAGGAAAGGAGTATATTCAAGAAATAGAAAAGACAGTGTGTTTAGGAGATATGCACTGATGTGTTACATTATTGATTGTACCATGAAGGTCTTTGTGTGGCATGTTGAGGGTACTGGACTTAATCCTTTAGGCATCAGGAACCAATAGAGGTCTTAAAACTATAGTCTAGTTGATGGAAAGAAAATAGCTGTTCTATTGAATACTAATCAATCAAATCCCCATTTTCTACTGAGTCTGGATGCAGCCTCAGAAATATTCTCATGAAAGAGGCATGAAAGTATGAGGCTTTCAAGTAAGCCCAGTCCAGTAGACCTTGAGTGGATGCCCTTGGCCCATATACCTGTAGTGATCCAGTAAATGCAAGGCCTTCTTGCCCAGTGGACATTGGTCCTTTTCTCCAGGAAGCTCTTCTGAACAGAAAGTCTAGCTCTTTTGAAGAGGATAAAATGTGCTGGGCTAAGGAATCAGGAAGTAGCCATTAGTCTGTAACCTCACTGGTGGCTGTGATTGTCTTTGCCAGCTCCGTATCCCTAGAATCCAGCACAAAACTTGGCACATGGTATGTGCTCAGTGATGTTTGCTGAATAAATGAACAAGGAAAAGAAACTAATCAACTCTCTACCTAACCAGTCAACCATCCAACCTGAGTTCTAATTCCAGCTCTTGAATTTTCATTCTCTCAGCTATACAACCACCTGGTTGTTCTCTAAGGCCTTTCACACCCTAGGATTGTAGGATGATAAATAGTTCAGAGCAAGCCCAGTTATCATTTATAATTCTAATATGCCTCAAATTTAATCAGAATAAAATATCAAAACCAGCACTACTTTACAACATTTCAGATATGCCGTCTAAAAACAGAACCTGCGTCTGTCTCAGAGTTGTGAAGAAAATGTATTAGGTTATATTAAACAGCAAGATTGTCCTTTTTGTAGGAAAAAAATAAATTAAATCTTGTCTTCCTGACTGGGGATTTTAATTGGGATTTGAGTCAATTTGATCCAAATTTGAGCATCCATCCAGAGAACATTTATTGACATCTGCTATGAGCAAGGTTTTGTGCTAGGCATGAGGGAGATAGGAAAATGAATAAGATACAGGTCCTTCCAGACAGGAATTGATGGTGTAGTTAGGGAGATGAAACTTGTACATGCTTGACTCTGACCCAGATGGACAGAGAATAAGCAGAGACAGTCCAGATCCAGGAGTAGGAGTGTCAGAGGAGGAAATCCCTTCCAAGTACACCATATATGTAGGAAGTCTGCCTCTTACCACAACCCTAGGGCTCAGAATTTAGACTGAGCTATTGTGGCTATGAGGATGTGCTCTGTGGATTGTGCTCTCTGCCATGCAACTGCCTGGAGCTTATAGTCATCCTCAGCCATCAAGTTGAGCACCTCAGCCCAAACTGGTATTGGCAACGAAAATCATCTAGGGCCTTAATGAACAGTGTGCACATACTACACTGCCAAGCTTGGTAGCATCTTTTTATGGCTTGTATGCTTGGGGTTGATTTCCAGAAAAAGTTGTTCGCTGTAACAGGAATTTGTATTTCTTGTTTTATAAGACTGGAAACTGTTAATAATACTTGTCCAATGTGTGCTCTTCTCTGCCTTGGCTGCCACTGAAATTCAGGACCTAACTAAAATGGGATCATCCACTTTCCAACATTTATCCAACAATTATTTGTCAAGTGATTCTCTGTGCAAGGCCCTGTGCTAAGTGGGTAGGAGACACACACAGGCTGTGCTCTCAAGGAGCTGACAAAAGATGTGTGAACCAGGCCAAGGGGAACTGAAATACCAGCTGAGAGAACTACTAGAGGGATCAGAGCAGAAAAAGTTTGATTTTAGCCTATGGGCACAAAGAGAAAAACGTAAAGGAGATCCATGTGATTTGGACCTCAAAAAGGTAGGAATCATACACATTGAAATAGGTGTAGTAGGATTTCTAAAATAAAATAATGACCAAAGTATTGAGGAAGCAAAAAACTTCAGGCTTGTTTAGGAAAGTAGGAATACTTCAGTTTGGCTAAGGGGAACAGGCTTAGAAAAGGTTAGGATCAGATCATCACAGAGGGCCTCCTCCTCAGATGTTCCGGAGTAAAGCATTTATATATTTAATTGTATGGGCAATAAGATGCCTGCTTAAAAACTTACTAAGTTTAATAAGTTTTTAAGCAGGTGTGAGTTGGAAAAATCCTAGAGTTGGAAAGGATTTTGGATATAACCTAGTTCAGCCTCCATCTGTATTAGTTTGTTTTCATGCTGCTGATAAAGATATACTCAAGACTGAGCAGTTTACACAAGAAGGAGGTTTAGTTGGACTTACACAAGAAGGTTTAGTTGGACTTAACAGTTTCTTGTGACTGAGGAAGCCTCACAATCATGACGGAAGGCAAGGAGGAACACCTCATATCTTACGTGGGTGGTAGATAGGCAAAAAAATGAGAGAGCTTGTGCAGGGGAACACCTCTTTTTAAAACCATCAGATCTTATGGGACTTATTCACTATCATGAGAACAGCATGGGAAAGACTTGCCCCCATGATTCAGTTACCTCCCACCAGGTCCTTGTCACAACATGTGGGAATTCAAGATGAGGTTTGGATGGGGACACGGAGCTAAACCATATCATTTCACCCCGGCCCCTCCCAAATCTCATGTGTCCTCACATTTCAAAACCAATCATGCCTTCCCAACAGTCCCCCAAAGTCTTAACTCATTTTAGCATTAACTCAGAAGTCCACAGTCCAAAGTCTCATCCAAGACCAGGCAAGTCCCTTCTGCCTATGAGTCTGTAAAATCTAAAGCAAATTAGTTACTTCCTGGATACCATGGGGTTACAGGCATTGGGTAAATACAGTCATTCCAAATGGGAGAAATTGGCCAAAACAAAGGGCTACAGGCCCCATGCAAGTCCAAAATCCAGCGGGGCAGTCAAATCTTAAAGCTCCAAAATGATCTCCTTTGACTCTGTGTCTCACATCCAGGTTACTTGATGCAAGAGGTAGGTTCCCATAGTCCTAAGCAGCTCCACCCCTGTGGCTTTGCAGGGTACCACCTCCCTCTTGGTTATTTTCACGGGCTGGGGTTGAGTGTCTGCAGCTTTTCCAAGCACACAGTGCAAGCTGTCATTGGATCCATCATTCTGGGGTCTGGAGGATGGTGGCCACCTTCTCACAGCTCCACTAGGCAGTGCCCCAGTAGGGACTCTGTGTGGGGGAATCCCACCGCATATTTTCCTTCTGCACTGCCCTAGCAGAGGTTCTCTATGAGGACCCCACCCCTACAGCAAACTTCTGCCTGGGCATCCAGGCTTTTCTATACACTTCTGAAATCTAGACGAAGGTTCCCAAACCCCAGTTCTTGACTTCTGTGCACTCGCAGGCTCAACACCATGTGGAAGCTGCCAAGGTTTGAGATTCGCACCCTCTGAAGCCACGGCCCAAGCTCTACGTTGGCCCCTTCCAGCCAGTGCTGACATGGAGCACCAAGTCCCTAGGCTGCACACAGCACAGGGACCCTGCTCCCAGCCCACAAAATAATATTTTCCTCCTAGACCTCCTGGCCTATGATGGAAGGGGCTGCTCTGACATGCCCTGGAGACATTTTTCCCCCTTGTCTTGGGGATTAACATTTGGCTCCTCGTTACTTATGCAAATTTCTGCAGCTGGCTTGAATTTCTCCTCAGAAAATGGGATTTTCTTTTGTAGTGCATTGTCAGCCTGGAAAATGTCAGGTATTTTCCAAACTTTTATCCTCTGCTTCCCTTATAAAGCTGAATGCTTTTAACAACACCCAAGTCACCTCTTGAATGTTTGCTGCTTAGAAATTTCTTCCGCCAGATACTCTAAATCATCTCTTTCCAAAGTTTCACAAATCTCTAGGGCAGGGGCAAAATGCCGCCAATCTCTTTGTTAAAACATAACAAGAGTCACTTTTGCTCCAGTTCCCAATAAATTCTTCATCTCCATCTGAGACCACCTCAGCCTGGATTTCATGTCCATATCATTATCAGCATTTTGATCATAGCCATCCAACAAGTCTCCAAGAAGTCTCTAGGGAGTTCCAAACTTTCCCCACATTTTCCTGTCTTCTTCTGAGCCCTCCAAACTGTTCCAACCTCTGCCTGATACCCAGTTCCAAAGTCACTTCCACTTTTTCGGGTATCTTCAGCAGCACCCCACTCTACTGGTACCAATTTACTGTATTAGTCCGTTTTCACACTGCTAATAAACACATACCTGAAACTGAGCAATTTACCAAAGAAAGAGGTTAAATTGGACTTACAGTTCCATGTGGCTGGGGAGGCCTCACAATCATGGCGGAAGGCAAGGATGAGCAACTCACATGTCATGTGCATGGTAGCAGGCAAAAAATGAGAGAGCTTGTGCAGGGGAATGCCTCTTTTTAAAACCATCAGATCTCATGAGACTTATTCACTATCATGACAACAGCACGAGAATGATTTGCCCCCATGATTCAGTTACCTCCCACCAGGTCCCTCCCACAACATATGGGAATTCAAGATGAGAGTTGGCTGGGGACACAGCCAAACCATATCACCATCTCACACATAATGACAGAATCCCAAAAGGGGAAGTTACTAACCCAAGGTCAGACAACTAGTTAATGGTGCTGGAGCTGGGGTCAGAACCAGATCTTCTAGCTTCAAATATAGTGGACTTTTTACACTCTATGATGAAATCTATGCTCTGGGAAGATTAATGAGGCTTTCTAGGGGAGGTAGTTTGAAGGAGAGGCAAGAGTCAGGGAGAGCCTTGAGATGTTTTTACAGTTCAGATGAAAGGTAATGCACAAGGTCTTTAATTAGGGCTTTGGAAGTGGGCTGATGAAGAAGGGGCTGATGGGAGAGAACATAGAGGTCCAGTCAGCAGGACTTGGATATGGAAGACAGACAAGAGGGAAACTTATCCTGTCTTCAGTTACTGTTCTTTACTGAATTGTCCATTTGGTAGGCTATCTCAAAGTGGAAAAGAAAGGGTATAGAGCCAAGATAAATACATCAAACACCTCCAGTATTTCCCCAAATGAGCCTCTTTGCAATTGTTGTTGTTGTTCCTCTTCCCTAGAAGGCCTAATTCTTTTCCAGAACCTGGCCTTCCAGCTCTTAAGTCCTCAGAAATGGGATTCATTTGCCAGCTACTATTCTGGCTTCATGATTTTACTCATGGGCTCTTGGAACTGCCATCATTGTCTGAGTGTGTCCCTGGTTTTGGCTTTGCCACCGGGCCCCATGAAAGTGCCATACATGTGACTTGCCTCCCATCCTGTGACGCTAGGTTTGAAACCAAAGCCCTGAGACAACCTGCAACCCGTGCTGACCTCCAGAATAGGCCAGGCACCCAGCCTGAAGGAGAGCGCTGGACTGGACTTTAATCGTGTAGGGGTCTTGCCCCAGGTCTGTAGACCACTTGCGTCAGAATCACCTGGGGAATATTAAAATATGGATTTCTGGGATCCATCTCATCCTGCTGAATCAGAATCTCTGGAGGTAGGTGAGAGGAACTTGTATTTTCGACAAGTGCACCAAGTGATTTTTATTTACCTAAAGTTTAAGATTCTGCCTTAGTTTTTTTTCCTGGACCTCGGTTTCCTTGTTTTAAAATAGGAAAATTATGTATTCAATTTACCGTGAAAATAGAAAAGTACTTTGGGAAGATGCTAAAAGTTTATACATATTTACTTATCACATATTGTTAAGTTTACAGTCTTGAGATAAAGAAAATTTGAAATATTTCTTAGACTGAAATACACTGAAAACCGGTAAATGGTCTGAGTACTCACACTTAGAAAATGTATGCTTACTAAGTGATATGGTTTGAATGTTTGTCCCCTCCAAAATTCATGTTAAAACTTAGTCATTATAACAGCATTAAGAGGTGGGACCTGTAAGAGGTGTTTAGGTCTGCCCTTATGAATGGACTAATGCTGTTATGGAGGGAGTGGGTTCACCCTGACTTACTCTCGCATGTACATGTGCTCTCTCTCTCTCTCTCTCTCTCTCCCCCATCTCTCTCCCTCTCTCCCCCTCTCTCTCCCTCTCTCTTCCTTTCTCTTCCTCTCTCTCACTCTCTTGCCATCTACCATGTTACGATGCATCAGGAAGGCCCTCACCAGATGCTGGCACTTTGATATTAGACATCTCAGCCTCCAGAACTATAAACCAATAAACGTCTATTATTTATAAATTATCCAGTCTGTGCTATTCTGTTATAGCAGCACAAAATGTACTAAGACACCAAGTGAGTGAATATATGAATGAATAGCTCCAGGAAAGGCAAACCCTGAAGAAAGGTCATTAACTTTTTCTTCAACATCCCCTACTTCATCCATTCAATCAGCATTGTTCACTGAGTGCCTAATATGTGCCAGGGCACTATGCCAGGCTGAGAATATAAATAGGATGTGGTCCTTGACCTTAAGGGATTGGAGATCAATGTGAGTGTTCAGTACAGTGTGATAAGCACTCGCCCCAGGATGGGTAGAGAGGTGGGTATTAGTGCTTTGGCAACCAGAGCAGAAATCACCTCTATCTGGGCCTGTCAGGAAAGGTGTCACCAAGGAGTTGGCCTTGGAGTATAGGATTGTTCCAAGAAAGAGGAAAGCCCTTTTCACAGTCCTTGTCACTGGCTTCCTTCTTCCATTCCATTAAATTCTGTCATCAATTTCCTCTCCTCCTCCATCAAACTAATCTCAGGAACTCTATGTATTTTTTTTTGTTTGTTTTTGTTTTTTCCTTTTTCAACCTACCCAAATCTGCTTTTACACTCAAAACCAACACTTAGGTTTAGTCATAAACACTTGGTCTTAAAACAATGCTTTTTTGAGGATCAGGGTAGTTTACATTGTTACCCCAAAAGTTTTCATCTGAAATAGTTTTAAGCTCTATTAGGGATTTTGTTTGTAGGTTTACTTTTTCACAGCTGATAGCAGGAGTGTTGCAGTTTGTTGGTTAGTAGTTGTTGGATTTTTTTTTGGGTGGTGTGGGGAGAGGATTGGTGACAACTGGTTTACCCCAGCTCCTGTTATTTTACTAGATAAATAATCACTATTTTGCTTACCCATAAAGAATCAAGGGTTAATTCATGGTCTTTGTGTTTTAAGGTAAAACGATAATGGTTAATGAATCAGACTTTAAAGTGGCATAGCCCTTTACAACTTTACAACATGTCTTAACTGTTGATGTTCTTCTTTTCTGGTCAAAAGGTGGTCCACAAACCAGAGGAAGGGAGGGAGGCGCTAATTAGAAATGGAGAACCTCAGGTACTACCTAAGACCTGCTGAATCAGCATCTGCACTTTAGCAGTATTCCCTGGTAATTTTTATGCACAATAAAGTTTGCAAGAGACTATAAAGTTAGTGGTTTGTCCCATTTATTGATTAGGACATTGAAGTCTGGAGAGATTAGGGAATTTACCCAAGGTCACGTAACAAGTAGCAGAGCCAGGCTTCAAGCCCTGGTCTATCTGATTCCAGTTCAGCACTTTATCACTGTCCTGCTAGGTTTCTTTGTGCCATATTAACTGGAAAACACTTCCTCTGTGATTGATTCATGGTTGTGAAGAAGGAAGAAAGTAACAATTTTTCAAAGTATAAATGTATATTCTTGGGAGTTGCAAGGGACTAGAAGAGTTAACGGGGAGCTCACAGGCTGAACCCTGACTTTATGCCAGACACTTGGACAATTATACACAGGAAGCCTTGTTCCCATTTTACGGATGGTAAGAACCCTCAGTATTTTACTGACCTTGAGGAGCCTGTAGGGACTCTCAGGGAAGCAGGGGTTGAATGTGGTGTTTAAAGCTCAGGCACTAGGACTTTCTGGGTCGGAGGTGAAGGAATCAGATGTTGGACATTTCTTTTCATCCTTAAAATAAGATTCTCTTCTGGTATGAGGCTTTGACTAATCAGGTTGGGTGGCTGCCCACTTCTTCTGGAGTCAGGAACTTAGGCTTTGGCCACTAGGAACTCCTCTTGATTTATGAACAACTCTGTCTTGTAGAGTAAAAGCGGTTTTCCCAAAGAGGAAAAAATAGCTTAAAAGAAGGCCTTGAAGAATCAAGATGACAAAATGTATTATTTATAAGGACCTAAAATAAGTGCCAGATCCTCCACTTGAAGTGAGCAGGCGACAGCCGTGCGCTGTGTGGAGTAGAGCCCAGCTGACTCCAGCTGGATCCACACGGCAGGGCTGGTCAGCCACGGCTCTGCTCACTATTCCAAGGCTCTTCTCAGAAAGACTCCTGCTGCCGGTGCAGGCCATCTGTGGAGCTCATATGAATGCGTCCCAGCTTACAAGCTTAAAGAGAAAATTCTTGAAGGAAGCTGGAGGAAATGCAGTAAGAATCTGTGGATTGGTAGAAAGAGGCCACAAACACACACTCATACCTATAACACACACACACAAGATTACGTCAACTTCCCGACTTACTCACTCAAGGATACAGACACGTTTTGAGAGTCCAGGCAGCACACAGTAGATAACGGGGTATCTCAACTCCGCCTTCACTAGCCCCTAGCTCCCTAGCGGAACTTGCAGCTGCAGGTAACACCATCCATGCAGAATAGAGTTCTGTTGCATCCAGCAATCAGCCCCTTCTTGCTGCATCACAGGCCTTTTTCACTCAAGGCTTGTCTCATCATTCTTGAAGAACTTAGTGCTGCTATGTTTTCCCTTAAGAGAATGTTCACAAACATTTCTTATACAAAAAGCTCTTCCACTTTTTGAAGCAAACTAATGGTCAGCAAGTCTACATCTTTATCCAGTGGGGAAAAATACAGATTCAGTGTCTAGGAGTCTCTGATCAATAGCCAGCATTACAGAAAACCCATTTCCTTGCCACTCATCCTTTGACTCTGGCCTAATACCTTTGTTATCTGGAAGTTTGTGATACTGAGTTAGACCTGAGGATCATTTCCCAAATCTGTTTTTCTGGAGGGCAAGATTCAGTGATGCAGTGAGAGGTAACTGAAGAGTAGGAGGTGATGCCGAGGGATTTCTGAGGGCACCCAAGGCAAGTAGGAGATTGCACTCCAGCTCCAGAACTGTTACAAGTCTTACCAACATAACAATAGGCTAGGATTTGAACACACACTGCAGATTTCAGAGCCTTCTCACCGAACTCTAATTCTTCCTGTTTCATTGTCTTTCTCTTCCTCTTCAAAATTTCTCTTCTGGGATATGGTGACTACACTGTGGGGAGAAATGCTTTTAGTAGCTCTTTCTGTATTTGGAGCTTACTTTGTGTTCTCTCTTGGCTGATGACTTCCTCCCCAGCCATAGGAGCTGGTTGTGATCCAGCGGCCCTGATGCAGTCCCCTGGCAGCATCAACCTGGTTTTGCCTCTGGTTCTGATCTCAAGGCCCCTCCAGTTTCCTCTTATCATAATGGTTGCCCCTAGAGGGCAGGATTCAATAGGCTGAGAGGTTTACCTACATGCCCTGGCAGTACAGGGAGCCTTCAAGAAGATGGATATCTAACCTTTCTACCCCCTACATCCCAATTCAGAATAATAAAATCTCAGGCTTGAGATAAATTTTTGGCATTTTAAAATCCAGGCATCTATTTAATATTTGAATGAGAGGCGGCATGGTATAGAAGAAAGAACACTGGCTGAATTCAAATCCCATCTTCACCACTTTCTAGCTGTGTGATCCTGGGCTGGTCACCTGATCCTTATAAGCAAGGAATGCCTTGCAGGGCCATGCTGGAGAATAAAGATAATCTAGGTAAATTCCTGACATATATGATATGCTTCATAAGTAGTAAGTACCATTATCCTGTAAACCAGAGCTTTCAAATTTTTTCCTTCAGAACACTTGAATTCTTTCACATATTCTCTATCATATATGATGTTTAGATTCCTCGCAGCCCTGGTTACTTTATTTGTTATTATTATTACTATTGTTATTTTTATTGTGGTAAAATATATATGACATAAATTTACTATTTTAACCATTTTAAGCATGCAGTCCAGTGGCATTAAATACATTCACATTGTTGTGAAACCATTATTACCATCCATCTCCAGAACATTTTTATTTTCCCATACTGAAATGTTGTACCTATTAAACAGTAACTCCCACTCCCCATCCTTGCAGCCTGGGCACTCTATTTTAAGAATAGCATGCTCCAAAATCCTCAGTGTCTTTCTTCCCATTGCAAATGGAGGTTAAAAAGAGCCTTTTGGAAGGGTTTGAGTTCTTCAAACTCCCACTGGGGAGCCCGAGAATTAAAAGTCTATACCAGTTGCAGCAAACTTTTGGGATTGCAGATGGTTACAAAATTAGTGTCAATATAGCTGCTTTGCATGGAGTGGATCTGGCAAAGAGGCTTCTAAGCACTGATACATTCCTTTCAGAAATATCAAAGGATACGGCTTGGCATAGCTTTGGGGAGAAACCAACAGTTTTCGAATTCTTGAATAGCATCTACCTTATGGTGAAGATTAAATGATATAATTCATGTCAAGTGTATAATACAGTGCTTGGCACAGATCAGGCCCTTATATGTAGGCTTTTGTTACCATAATTGCACTATGGCAGAGATAACATATATGTTTTGGTAGTTAATTCCCATGATAGGCAGATACCATTTTCATCTTATCTGAGGAAACTGAGTCTCTGGGCTGCTAAAACCCCCAAAATTACAGAGCTAGTAAGTTATAGAGTAGCAGAGCTGGGATTCAAACCCATACTCTTTCTCTTATAAGATGCTGCCTGTTGTGATACACCAAGAAAGGAACCCTGTGGGTGAGGTGTAATGACTTCATCTTGGTGTTTCATCTTTCTGTATAACCTGGCCCTTTTCTAGGGTCATATCATCTTGCTGTTTCTTCTTCTTAAAATCATACACCTAATGTCCAAGCTTCAGAGCTTTCTGTATTTACCAGTCCTCATTCTCTCTGTGAGTGAAGTGATCACTCACAGTCTTCCATAAGCTCTAAAGTAGGAAACCAAAAGCACGTGTGCAAACCATGGAACTTTCTGGCTTTATTCGATGAGTATCTAAGAGCTAATGAACTGCACATAGAATTTAGAGGAACGTTGACTGGGATTTGATCAGAAAATGGTACTTTCCAGGACATTCAAGGCACCCACAAACACTAGGTAGAGTTTGTTCACAGAAGAAAATGCTTACATTTGACTTCTGTGAGTGATTGGGATTCATTTTCCTTTCAGAAAACAAGAACCAAGTCACGCTCTCTTGCTCTTTCATGGTTGCTAGGAAGCTAAAGCCAACCTGGATGCTCAATTTCGGCATGTATATAAGCTCCCAGGGCTGGCATTTGGATACGCCTCCTTTCCATGGTTTTGAATTTCCGCTTCTATTTTATTTACTATATTATAGGAATACCCTTTGAAAGGAGATGAGCTTAGAGTAAGTAAATCAATAAAGACTATAAGCCCCTAGAGGTCAAGGACCACTTTCATTTACTTCAGTGTCCCCAGCACATAACTCAGTATCTGGCATATAGTAGATGCTCAGTAAATGTTTGTCAATTGAATGGATGAAAGCAATTAATGAATCAGCATTCAAAATGACTTAAGAGTGCCATCTCTGGTACCTTCCTTTGGACTTTCAGATAAGAAGTCCATCAAGGTGGAAGCTTTAGAAGGTGTTCCTTGGATTTTGGAGGTCTATCACTAAGAAAGTGCGTGCACATGCTAACCATCGGAAATAATAATGGCTTAAACAAGACAGAAGTGTTTTCTCTCACTGTTATGGACTGAATCGTTTCTCCCCAAAATCGTAGATTAAATCCCTAGCCCCCAATGTGACTGTATTTGGAGATAAGGTATTTAAGGAGGTAATGAAGGTTAAGTGAGGTCTTAAGGATGGAGCCCTAATCTGATATGACATATCATTATGAGAAGCAGAAGAGACACTAGGAATTGCTCTCCTTTTACGTACAGAGGAAAGGCCATGTGAGGACACAGCAAGAAGGCAGCCATCTGCAGGCCAGAGAGAGACTCGCTAGAAACCAACTCTGATGGCACCTTGATTGTAGACATCTAGCTTCTAGAACTGTGAGAAAATTAATTTCTGTTGTTTCAGCTACCCAGTCTGTGGTATTTTTTGTTATGGCAGCCCAAGCAG
The DNA here is from genome assembly GCF_028885655.2 of Pongo abelii. Taxonomy (NCBI): domain Eukaryota; kingdom Metazoa; phylum Chordata; class Mammalia; order Primates; family Hominidae; genus Pongo; species Pongo abelii. The sequence continues at coordinate 59,395,901 of NC_071994.2, forward strand.
ACTAATACATTCACGCATGACAGGTCTGATGATATCCCCCCCAAGATTGGTATAATAGTTCTACAGATATCAAGGGCCCTAATTATTTCTATTTCTCTGTTTCACTATCCTTAACATAGGCCTTTGTCTTCAAGATTTTCTCAGGGTCCAAGATGGCTGCTAGCAATATTCAGCCAGATAGAAGGGAGAAAGGATAAAAAGAGGCTTTTTTTTTTTTTTTGAGACAGAGTCTTGCTCAGTCATCCAGGCTGGTGTGCAGTGGTGCGGTCTTGGCTCACTGCAAGCTCCGCCTCCCGGGTTCACGCCATTCTCCTGCCTCAGCCTCCTGAGTAGCTGAGACTACAGGCGCCTGCCACCACGCCCAGCTAATTTTTTTGTATTTTTAGTAGAGACAGCGTTTCACCGTGTTAGCCAGGATAGTCTCGATCTCCTGATGTTGTGATCCGCCCGCCCCAGCCTCCCAAAGTGCTGGGATTACAGGCATGAGCCACCGCGCCCGGCCAAAAAGAGGCCCTTTTAAGGCACTTTCCCTGAAGTGGTACCCAGCAGTGTCAACTAAAAACTGGCCAGAGCCTAGTTACATAGCCAAACCTGTTATGAAGGCTGGGAAGTGAGACTTTTAGCTGGGCATATATCTATCCTGAATAAAATTTGAAGTCTCTTACCAGGAAAGAAGAGGAGAATGGGTCATAAGTAGGTAACCAGCAATCTATGCCTCAAAGAGCAGGAGAATTTTGGGGAAAAAAGGAAGCTGGCAGTCAGCATCTCACTCACAAAATAGTCCCACTTCTCAGCACCTGAGTGCCCTAAGCAAGGTGATGAGAGGAGATGGCTCTCGCCTACAGATTAGTCCAAGCCCCGTGCTTGGCTGTAGGGCACTACTCAGTTTGGGCCTAGCCACCCTCCCCGCCTTCTCTTCCCCTGTTTGCCAATACCTTGCCCCCAGCCCTGTTCCCCAGATATGCCTGCACTTACCTGCATTGCAGTTCCCTCTACTTGGGATGTCCTTTGACACTTTAATATCTTATCCATTCTTTCAGGCTCCATCCAAACTGTTCCTCCTGGGAGCACCTAACTTGCTTTCAAAGAATAGAGCATGGAAAGGGGCTGAGGGAGGGGGATGAGTGAGGAATAGCCTTACAGTGGAGAAACCTGGCAAACACTACCTTGCCCAGGTGACCAAGGTTAACATCATCAGTGATAAATCATGTTGATAGTATATAACTTTTATATAGTGTGATGATAAGGACACTTCACCTCTGTGGTCTTCCTCCTCCAAGCCCATAATCCCAATCTAAATGAGTAAAACATCAGAAAAACTCAATTGAGGGACATCCTACAAAATACCTGCTAGTACTCAAAACTGTCAAGGTCATCAAAAACAAAGTTGGAGAAACTGTAGCAGACCAGAGGAGACTAAGGAGACATGGTGGCTAAATGTAATATGGTATCCTAGAGCACAGAAAGGACATTAGGGAGAAACTAGCAAAATCTAAATACAATATGACGTTTGGCTAATAGTAATGTACCATTGCTGGTCCCTTAGTTGTAACAGATGTACCACAGTAATATAAGATGTTGACAATGGGGGAAACTGGGAGAGGGATATTTGGGAACTTAGTACTATCTTTAAAACTTTTCTGTAAATCTAAAGCTATTGTAAAATTAAGAGTTTATTAAATGAAATCTCTGTGCTCCTCCTCACTGATGGTATGACTTGGGCAAGTCACTTGACCCCTCTAGGCTTGGTTCTTCGATGTAAAACGGGGGTGACGCACCTTCACTGCACGATAGGAAAACACTTCAGTGAGACAGTGTGCATGATGGCACTTCGGAATCAGCAAGCCTCGGCCCTTGGGATGGCTTTGGGTGCGTCACACGTTATTGTTCGAATGCAGATTCCACTCCTGCCTCTCTGAAACTCTACACAGGGAGCCGTTCCAGAGGTTTCCCCAAAGGCTGCTGTTGCTGGTACCTAGCAAAACCCTGCCCTGTCCCCATTTGGAGTTCTTTTTCAGCCAGAATTTCTGTGTGGGTAACTTCCCCTTCACCTCTCTTGATAGCTTGCTCTTATAGACTAAGATTGCATTTTTATTTTCATATTTCACTTCATTTTTCCCCCTTGAATTTAGTTTTTCTCTTTAGGAATCAGCATATGACTCAAACTGCCAGTTCTAAATTTAGTATCGCCTGTGATACGGAGAATGCATTTAGTGCTGCCTGGGATATGTATTTGGAAATAATGGTTTTATTTATCCACATCCAGTAATTCTGCTGCCTGCCTGCTGGGTTCTTTCAGGAAAGAGTTTGTCATCTCCTTTCCTCCTAATGATGAAATGTTGCTTGCTCAAGTCCCAGAGGCCCAGCCTGAGCCAGATGCTGGTGACTTGAGTCTCTGTTTAATTAAACAATACCATTCCCAGGATTCTGCAGTCATAAGGTTCTCTCTATGGCTTCTGTTTAGAGGGAGTTTGGAAATAGGTCTAGAAGGGGCTCATGGACTCTTTGGATCCTGTAGGCTTATTTCTGGGCCTCAGGCTGGTAAGATTTACCCCTTTTTTGGGGAGAATTGCCCCTTCAGTGCTGGAATATATGGAAGGAGGGGGAAGCTCTACGTATATGTAGCTGTGCCCTATGTTGTGAATGCTGAGGACTTAGAAGCAGTAAACCACATTACTCTCTTGCCCTCTGAGAAGCTCTTCTCTTTTGAGTGAGATGGACACATATACACATGATTAGAGTGCAATGTAAGAACTGCTGTATTAGAGCAATGTACTTGGCACGGAATTAATGTAGAGAGATTAATCTATGTGGTAAGGAAAGGCATGCAGAGAAGAGGTGATATCTCAGTAGAGTTTTGAAGGATAATTTTATAGGTGTTTGTAAGGGAATGAGGAGGGCATTCTAGGCAGAGGGAACAGCATATGCAAAGACATGGAGGCATGACATAGCATATTATGTTTGAGGAACTGCAATTAATTCATTTATTTAAAAAAATGTATGGAGCACCTGGTGCCATGCTAATCATTAGGGTTTTGATAATGACCAAGTCAGATAAGGTTCCATTCTCCCAAAGCTTGCATTCTTGTAACGTAGTTTGTATGAGAGAGATGAGGGGTGATACATGATAAGTTAAGGAGATAGGCAGTGTGTATTAGTATCATAATATGAATAATTATTAGTATTAGTAACCTAAAAATTATTAGTCTCCCATAATAAAGTACCACAATCTGTGTGGTTTATGACAGGAATTTATTCTCTCATATTTATGCTCTCACTTCTGGAGGCCAGATGTCCAAAATCAAGGTGTCAGCAGGGCCATGCTCCCTCTGGAGGCTCTAGGAGAGACTGTTGTCTTGCCTCTTCCATCTTCTGGTGTTTCCAGGCATTCCTTGGCTTGTGGCTGCAAAAACCCTAACCCTGCCTCTGTCTGCGTGTGGCCTTCTCTGTGTGACTGCATCTTTTCTTCTTTCTCTTATAAAGAAGAGAGATTGCACTCATTCCAAGGTCTTTAACTTGGTTACATCTGCAGAGACTCTGTGGGCTCTAGGGGAGAATCTGTTCTTCGCCTCTTCCAGCTTCTGGCGGCTGCTGCCATTCCTTGACTTGTGGCCACATCACTCCAGTCCCTGCCTCCATGGTCACATTGCCGCCTCCTCTTTTGTCTGTGTGTCAGATTTCCCTCTGTTTTTCTCTTGTGATGGCATTTAGGCTCACTCAGATAATCTAGGATTATCTCAGATAAGCTTCTTATCTCAAAATCCTTAACTTAATTATATGTGCAAAGACCCTTTTTCCATAAAAGGTCACATTCACAAGTTCTGGAGGTTAAGGCATTGACTGACATCTTTTGGAGGGCCACTGTTCAACCCACTATACAGTCCAAGTTTGTAAGGTCTTTGTATATTCACCTTATGAGGTAGGTTTTATTTTCCTCATTTTTCAGATGAAGACACTGAGGCTCAGAGAAATTAAGTGATTTGCCCAAGGTAATTCAAAAAGGAAGTAGCAGAACCAGTGATTGAAACCTGGCTTTGTCCGACTTTGAAGCCCATTCTCTTCCTCCCATGGCATACTGACCAGAATTGTTTAGAAGTCTGTCCTTTGGCTTAATACACAAGTGTCCGGTTGAGGGGGTTGCAGGGAGCCACACCTAGCTATTACCAGGCAGTATGACCTTAGTGGGAGCTAGTTTGAGAGAACTGTTAGAGGATAAAGAGCAGGCTGCAGTGGATATGGGCAGGAAGTTTGGGGGAGGGAGGGCAGTGGGGATGGGGGTGACAATGAAGAGAAGGGGCTTGGAGTTCAGGACAAGGGCAGGAATACCCACCAAATGAGGGAAATAGCACTTAAAGGAAAAGTAGGGCCAGGTGCAGTGGCTCACGCCTATAATCCCAGCACTTTGGGAGGCTGAAGCAGGAGGATCACTTGGGCCCAGGAGCTCGAGAGCAGCCAGGACAACATAGTGAAACCCCGCCACTACAAAAAAATTTTTTTTTTAATTAGCCAGGTGTGGTGGTGTGCACTTTTAGACCCAGCTCCCCTGGAGGCTGTCGGGGAGGATCGCTTGAGCCTGGGAGGTTGAGGTTTGATAGTGCCACTGCACTCCAGCCTGGGCAATAGAGTGAGACCCTATCTCAACAACAACAACAACAACAACAACAACAACAACAAAGCAAAAGTGGGCCATGCTTTGCCATCGTAGAGTTTTGCCCAGCACCTCTGGTTCTTTGATGTGTGAGGGGCTCCTATGCTTGCCTACAACTGGGAAGGTCTCTGGCTGGGGTGGATATAAGCTGGAGGGCCTGAGACTGTGTAGAGAAGGGCTCTCTGGGTTTGTATTATTCATTCCTCCTGAGCATTGCCATGAGTGAGCACTGGAAATTCAGAGATGAACATGTTTTGGTCCTGCACCGGAGGCAGAGTGGCAGAGTAGAAAAAGATCAAGAACCAAATCCCTGCTCTGCCTCTCATTCACTGTGTGACCTCAGACAAGGCACTTTAGCTTTCCAAGCCTCTGTTTTGTTATCTGAAGAATACAGATTTTTTTGAGCTTTGAAGGAGATAAAAATGAAAAGTGAGTGGCACACCCCTGGAATATAATAGGGTCAATGAATGTTACTTTCATTTAATCAAAAAACTCACTTGCTGAGCAGAGCAATTGTTTCCAAACTGGAGGCTTTGCAGCCTTGGAGTCCTCAGAGTCTATAACACATACACCTACATTCACCATTGTTTTCAAATATTGTAGATGGCATGATGTTGACTAAAATACAGTTGCATTTATAAGCTTTACTGAATTAATGGTGACTCTTGGTCATTAAGTATTGCTTTGATTGGTGTATATGAAGATCCTGAAATTCTCTGATATTAAAAAGGAGTCCTCAGACTCAAATATGTTGGCAACCACTGGCGTAGCATGGAAGATAGAGATATAAACTGACAAATAAGATTATGGATGAATAGTGTTATTACAGAGCTATTGCAGAAGCATAGAGGAAAGCTAGACAGCTGCCTGAAGAAATCTGGGAAGGAGGAGGTGATACTTAGGCTAGGCTTTCAAAGATGAGTAGGAGTTTCCCTCCTTTGGAGAGAGGGCCTTGCAAGTATAGGGAACAGCATGTTCAAAGTCTAGGTGGCAAGGACTTCAGTTTTGGTGGGAGTTGGAGTGGGAGACAGGCCAGAAAAGGAGCTAGGAGCAGGGTCAGGACCAGGCCTTGAATGCCATGCTATAGAGTTTAAGATCACCTTAGGCAGGGGAAATTAGGGGCAGAGTTTAGATAGAGGAGTAGTAGTGTTTGACCTTTTAGAAAGATCATTGCCTTTGTAGCGTGGAGAGTAGAGCTGGAGAGACCTGTGAAAATGAGGCAGTTGTGGAGGAGCAGAGTGGGACTCACAGCAGAGCACTAAAGCACAAAGTCTCAGGCAGTATATACCCTGGGCCTAAATCCTAGCTCTACTCCTTACCAGCTGAGTGATCCAATTACTCAGTCTCTCAGTTCCTCAATTTTCTTATCTGTATAATGGATATAATAATGTATCTATCTCATGGGATTTTTGTGGAATATAAATAAGATGCATATGTATGGAGCCTGGCACACTATAGGTACTTAGTAGATATTTTCTGTAAAATTTCATACTTCATTTTTTTCTTATAACCACCCTAAAAAGGAAGATATATTTGCTTGTTTTCTTGTTTTACAGACAAGCAAATTGAAACTCTTAGAGATTAAGAAACTTGCCTAAATCCCCCCAGGTAGTGTGGCTCAGAGGTCTGAGTTCCTCTGAGCCTTTGCCCTTTCCACTGGGAGATGCTGTTTCCTGTGTCTAACTCAATCCTGATTACAAGTAAGTTCACTTATTCCTGGGGCAGAGCGGACACCCAGAAAACCATAACTGTATAGTGTCCATGCACTCGAACAAAGAAGTGTACACATGGTCACAGCAGGCTGGCTCTCCCAATCCTCGAGTCTGTCCATCTTAGGGAAAGATGGGATATACATAGAGTGGTTTGGAAACCTCGCTCATCCAAAGTCACCTGCTGGAAGAGCCTTCCTGATGGCTGAGGGCATCCATTTCTGGTTCTGTGGCCTTTCAACTCAGAGGACAAATGAAGTCAACTGGCCTCCCTGAGTTTAGGTTGGAGTGGTTATAACATCATCCTTACCAAGGAGAGCTTGAGAAAGGGTGCAGCCTTTGGGTTGAATACTTAAATTGCCCCTTATTAGCTGTGTGATCTTAGCAGAGTGCTCAAACCTCAGTCTCCTCAACCAAACCAGCATTAATAATACTAACCTTGCAGAGTTGTTATTTGGATTAAATGATACAGAGCCAAACTGTCTGGGTTTGAATCCCAGCTCTACCACTTACTAGCTTTGTTATGTTGATCAAATAATTTAATCTTTGTGTGTCTTGGCATTCTTGTCTGTAAAATGAGTGTAATGATAGATCCTAATTCAAAGAGTTGTGGTGAATATTAATGAGTTAATACATGGAGGCCCGGCGCAGTGGCTTATGCCTGTAATCCCAGCACTTTGGGAGGCCGAGGCAGGCGGATCACAAGGTCAGGAGATCGATACCATCCTGGCTAACATGGTGAAACCCCGTCTCTACTAAAAATACAAAAAAAATTAGCCAGGCATGGTGGCGGGCACCTGTAATCTCAGCTATTTGGGAGGCTGAGGCAGGAGAATGGCATGAACCCAGGAGGCGGAACTTGCAGTGAGCCAAGATCACGCCACTGCACTCTCCAGCCTGGGCGACAGAGCGAGACTCCATCTCAAAAAAAAAAAAAAAAAATACATGGAAAGTGCTTAGAGTAATAGTATCTAATACATTGTAAGTTCTCAGTAAATGTTAGTTATTGTTATTATTATCATGAGCTTTTTCCTCTCATAGACCCTAGCAGCTGTGTAAACATGCAGGCAACTCTTTTTGACAGAGCAACACCAGCAGCAGAGGAGAGGAGAGATCCCTGGTCTTTAGGCAGATACAGAGACAACGTGCCTGTCTGGACAGGCTTCTAGGGCAAGTAGCACTCTTCCATGTCCTTGAGGGACCCTTTGGTATATCACATGTACGGCTGCTTCCCTATGGAGAGGGTTGAGATCTCATCTGAAGGTGAAGTCATTTGTCTGTCACCACATTCCAGCCCATTACCTGAAGAGGAAGCAGCACTCTCAGACCAGAACCCAGAAATGAAGGGGGTTGGCTCAGGCCAGAGCCAGAGCTGATTCTGGATCTTGTCTCAGGCCACAAGAGACAAGACTCTGCAGGACAGATTTCCCAACCAGGATACCAAGACAAGGATCCCCTCAGCACTTTGGGGTGGCTGGCCAGGACTGAGCTAGTAGGAGCTAGTAGGAGCTAGTAGGAGCTAGTAGGAGCGAGTGGTGTCAGGCTGCACGCTTACCTTTCCATTTACCTATGTGCCAGACTTCAGTATTTTTTATGTGAGCTTTAACACGTTGGGGAGTACTGTTCTGGGAGGCCATGCCTTTGAGGCAATAAGCAAGATAGTGACCAAGCGGAAACTGCTGAAAGTTCAAATGGCAGGAAGCTTAGCAAAAGCTGCTGCAGATGTTATGTTCCAGCCCTTTGGAGAGAGAAGAGTTATTAAAGAGTCACAAACCTCATCTTGGCAGCCCTGCTTGCTTATAGATATGTTTGGATTCCTGTGATTATTTCCTTTTCATTCCCCCTAGCATTTAGTAAACTTCTTCCTGCAAATACCGCCCTGTCTCAGCTGCACTAATGGGAACTGAGGAAAGAGGGTTTCATCCATCCTTAGACTAGAGTTATTATTCAGGAAAACAATACTCCCCCTTTCTCAGGAGACACCATGGTGCTGAGAGACTCCTGGATCAGGAAAGGGGAGCTGGAAGAGGCAGAATGAGGGCTGCTTGCTCATTTGCCCTACCTGAGTGCAGCCCCTTTTAGGGCTCATTATTTGAGCAGAGTGCGGTCTTCCCACTTTCCAACAGTAGCCCAATGGAAACAATCTGTAGCCTGGATTTGCCTTCAGGAGGAAGACCACTCATTAACTAGCAAAAACATTATCTTCCCCTTAGTATTTTAGGGTCCGTGTTTTTTGTTTGTTTGTTTGTTTGTTGTTGTCTGAGATGGAGTCTCATTCTGTCACCAGGCTGGAGTGCAGTGGCGCGATCTCGGATCACTGCAACCTCCACCTCCTGGGTTCAAGCGATTCTCCTGCCTCAGCCTCCCGAGTAGCTGGGACTACAGGCACCTGCCACCACGCCCAGCTAATTTTTGTATTTTTAGTAGAGACGGGGTTTCACCATGTTGACCAGGATGGTCTTGATCTCTTAACCTCATGATCTGCCCACCTCGGCCTCCCAAAGTGCTGGGATTACAAGTGTGAGCTGCCAAGCCCGGCCGGTTTTTGTTTTGTTTTGTTTTGTTTTGAGATGGAGTCTGGCTCTGTCACCCAGGCTGGAGTGCAGTGGCGCAATCTTGGCTCACTACAACCTCCGCCTCCTGAGTTCAAGCGATTCTTCTGCCTCAGCTTCTGGAATAGCTGGGACTACAGGTGTGTGCCACCATGCCCAGCTAATTTTTGTACTTTTTTTTTTTTTTTTTTTTTTTTTTAGTAGAGACGGGGTTTCACCATGTTTACCAGGCTGGTCTGGAACTCCTGACCTCAGCTGATCCGCCTGCCTCAGCCTCCCAAAGCGCTAGGATTACAGGCGTGAGCCACCATGCCCAGCTGGGTCAGTTTTTAAAAGTGATGAAACCCCGAAGTATTTATATCGATCAAAACCCTAAATCCAGAAACAGATCCCAGGTAAGAATGTAGATCATAACCTAAAGACTGTAATTTTTGTTTTTTGTTTTCTTAAGAGATGGATCTCATTCTGTCACCCAGGCTGGACTGTGGTGGCCCGATGGTAGCTCACTGCAGCCTTGCACTCTTGGGCTCAAGGGATCCTACTCCTCAGCTTCCTAAGTAGCTACAACTACAGGCTCATGCCACCACACTTGGCTAATTTTTTTATTTTTTATTTTTTATTTTTGTAGAGACAAGGTCTCGCTGTGTAGTCCAGGCTGGTCTCAAACTCCTGGGCTCAAGCAATCCTCACACCTCAGCCTCCCAAAGCACTGGGATTATAGGCCTGAGCGCACCTAGCCATCCTGAAGACTATGCTTTGTAAAAGCAGGTCATCCTGCTTGAATGAGCAAAATTATTCATACTCCTAATTCCCTTTGGTGTTAACTGCATCCCCAAGGAGAAGGGGAACTCAGAGGAATCAGCAACATGATTTGCTTTAGCCAGGAATTCTGTCCCAGAGTTCTTCAGAGAAATTCCACTTCCTCACAGACCTACGGTGATACATGGGCTTTGGAATCATAGTTAGCAAGCTTCGGTTTCCTCATGTGCAAACAAGCATCAAAATAGCAAAACCTACCTCCAAGGGTCATTTGGAGGATGAAATTAGTTAAATTAGATGAAAGCATCCCATCCCATGTGTATTCATCAGGGTTCCCCAGAGAAGCAGACCCAATAAGTTAAATCTCTACCTCTACCTCCATCTCAGAGAAAGAGAGGGAGAAAGAAAAAGAGAGAATGCCATTGATTTCAAGGAACTGGCTCACACAGTAGTGGGGGCTAGCAAGTCTAAAATCCATAGAGCAAGCTGCAGAATAGAGATTCAGGTAAGAATTGAGTCCAAAGGCTGGAAACTCAGGCAAAATTTGTCTGTTGCAGTCTGGAGATAGAATTACTTCTCCAATAAACCTCAGTCTTTGCTTTTAGAGCCTTTAACTGGATGAGGCCCACCCACATTATGGAAGGTAATCTGCTTTACTTAAAATCAATTCACTGTAATATGTTAGTCACATCTAAAAAATACCTTTACAGAAACATCTAACACTAGTGTTTGATCAAACAACTGGTTTCCATAATTGACACAAAATTAACCATCATACCATGTAAGGGTTCGAGTTCTCAACAAAGACATTTCCCTCCAACTTCCCTTCCTCCCTCCTTTTTAAAGTCATTGCTGAGGTTTGAAGAGGTTTCACTTAATGCTCTCTCTGACATGTAGGCCTGCAAGCTGTTAGAACCTAAGCAGTGGGGTCTGTGTGTCCCTTCTATCTCTCTCAGATCTGTTTCTGTTGACTTTACATCTCAGGGAAGCAGTGTCCCTACTTCCTGAGTCAAGCCCTAGGATAGCTTTAGTGGTTTTCCATTGAAGCCCGTGCTCCAGGCACAGATACACAGATAAAGAGTTTTCCTCTATATCCTGTACAAATTGTTTTCAATCTGCTTCTCTAATATTTGCAGTGTTGCATTATTTTTGTTTCTGAGGTTTGATCAGAAGATGTGGGCTCTGCCACAGCGAGAATATTTTAGCTACTAGGATGACCTTTCTGGCACAGATTAGTTAGCAGTGACTGACAGACTGTAAGGAAAGATTTTTGTGGGGGAGAAAGAGTTAACTCCCTGCCTAGAATGTTTCAGGTGGCATTCTGCCTGGAAGTAGAGAGCTGGACTCCATTCCATGGCAGAGATTTATACTCTGCAGGTGATCCAAAATGCTTCTCATTTTAATGGAATGTAGAATTGCTTTTGCCAAAGTTGAAGAATGTTTAGATGGGATCTCTAAGGCAGCAAAAGGTTGTGAAAAGAGCTCTGGACCAAGAATTAGAAGACTGGAACCCTGCTTTGCCACTGTCTCCCCATATGATCATGAGCAAGTCACCTCATGAGCTTAGGCCTCAGCTACCTTTTTATAAGATTCTGGAAACAAAATTCCACCTCATCTTTGCACAGACACCACTTGACTGCTTTCAGAGCCCTTTCACCATTCATCATCTCTGCTCCTCACACCAACTTCGTGAGGTAGAGAGGATACTGGTATGGAAATTGGTACTTCTGTTTTTCAAGCAAGGCCACTAAGGTTCAAAGAGATTAAATGACTTGCCTAAATTCACACAGATGGGAAGTGATAAGGCTGGGACTGAATCCAGGATCCTTAGTCTAGCTTGTTTTAGGGTACCCTTCTGAATACGGTGATGTCCATGGAACTGTAGGGAAGAGCACAAAGTGGTGTTGGCAGAAAAGTAGTGAGCAGTTCCGATGTTGGAGAGGAGGTGACATTGCCTTCACGCTCTCCAAGCACTCAAGGCTTTGGAGGGAAATGATAGTCTGAGTGGACTCCCGTAAACCAGAAGGAGGTTGGTCTCCAGCTACTCAGATTAACATGTTTTCTCATGCTGTTGATTCAATTCAGAAAACATTTATTGAGGCTTTGTCATATGCCAGGCTCTCTACTGGGGGCAGAATAAGTAAGCAGTATAATGAAAAGTAGACTGGTAAGTTTTGTATTTGAAATGTAAACAGAGGGCTTTGGGTTTACAGTCAAAGGTACAATTAAGTCATCCTGGAGAGATGAAGGCAAATACAGCTGAGCCCTGAAGGATGAAGCAGGATTGAACATGAGGAGAACGGAGAAAAGTGATCTCTGCCCTACTCTTCCTGCTTGGCCCCTGTGCCACAGCCACCCCTGCTATGAACTGCCATTCTACATGAAGCCAGCAGCAGACAGCCTGTTTGCTGCAGAACCTGCCAGATCTAACCCTGGTGGAGCTTTACCATTGCTTGTCAGATTTGATGCAATGCCCTGAAGCATATACTGCAAAGCAAGAGGAATTCTGGCTGGCAGCTCTTAGAAGAGTATACAGCAGGAGGGGAGGCCCATGGGCCCTTGGCAGAGAAATGGGCAGGTTGGAAGGAGGTACTTTTCTTAGTGATTGTGCCTACCCCTCCTAAGGGGCTGAGAGGCAGGAGCTGTTGCTTTGCATGTGTGATTTTAGACTGAGAGTGTTTTGTGTCTTTATTTTAAAACTGGTTTCTCAGTCTCCTGTGCAGTTTTCTGTCAGCTCGTTGCCATGGAGAAGTGGGTTGGGGCTGGAAGCTCTGTCCTTCTCTGTCAGCATTTCTGGACCCACCAGCTGCCTCCTGCCCCTTCTACAGATGGAGGGGGGGCAGGACCACATTTGGTGGGCAGACCCTTTCTCTGCAAGCACTGGAACTGCACCTCAGTTCCCTTTGGGATGCTAGTTTCATTTATCCATGCATTGACTCAGCAACTCTACATCGAGTGTCTTTTATGTGCCAGGCATTGTGCTGTGCTCTGCAAGTACAGAAATGACTTTGGCTGGTGGCACATACATCTGTGGTGGACTCTACCAGCCTGTTTTGTTACAACATCCCTGTCTGTTACTGTTCCTCAACCTCATTCTTTTCAGAATTTGAAGGACTGAATTTGTTTCTCTTCCAATCTTTATAACTGCTCATTTAGGAGCTCCCTGGAAGTTACCTACTTAGTCTCTCCACTCCTGGATCGCATTTCTCCTTTGCGTCCGGAGTGCCCAGCACAGTGCCTGGGGCAAAGGAGGGACTTGACCAGGAAGTGTATATCTGATGGAATTCTTTGTCAAACCTCTCAGAATGTCTCTCTGTCCTGTCTTTCTTCCTCCATGCTGAGCCTAGACACAGCATGTCTGGCAGCATGAGCTAATGGGAAACGACGGGTTTTTGAACTAGATAAATCTGTGCCTGATATGATCTGAAGCAAGTGGCTTCTTAGCTTGGAGCCTTAGTCAAACCCATTATTTTCTCTAAACCTGCATCACAAGTCTATCAGCAATTGAGTTTTGACAATTTAAAAAGCAGTGTAGAAATTATTGGTGGCCATTTAATCCTACCAGCTGCTCTCCTGGCTACTTCCCAGATGAGAAAAGTTGTCCTGCAGAGAACCCTGGGTTGGGATCAAGAGACATGGAACTGTGTCCTGGCTGTAACCCTAACGTATTGTGTGACTTTGATCAAGTCTCTTTCCTTACCAAGACCTCAGGTTCCCTATCTGAAACATTTAGGAATTGGGTTAGGTGATCTTGGAGGGTTCTTTTAGTTCTCCAAATCTGAAGATTCAGCTTTAAAAGAAAAATCTTCTCTCAGCTGCTTCCACCACCATTACCAGTGTCCCTAGGCTGGAGGCTGACCTCAGCATGACCCGTTCTGCCAGCCTCTGGAAGCTGCTCTCCCAAGAGGCTCTGGGCTAGAACACTGATATTGGATGCAGAAATCTCTTTCGGATGTAAAAGTCTCCTTTGAATGCATCATCTCTGTTCTCACCCCCAGTCCGATGGCTAGGCTTGGCTTGCATCCCAGAACAGAGGAGAATTGCTGGAAGGAGGTTTTTGGTGGTTGTTTTTTTTTTTTTTTTCTTCACCTGTATCCTGCTTTTCCTCAGGACCTGTTACCTTCCTGAGTCTTTGGCTATTAAGGATTCTATTTCCTGAGCCATCTGTGACCCAGGGCTCTGTGCTAAGCACGGTGAAGGATAAAGAGATACAGAAGTCATTGTCCTCACAGACAGTCTCACAATCTGTGACATGGACAGGTGAAATAAAGAACTACAAAGTTCATGGGAAGCTCATCAAGGGAATGCTATGGACTTGGGTTCTAGGCATAGCCCTTAGTCTGTCTTCTCCAGGCCCCAGTTTTCTCTTCGGTAGAATTTTGAGGGTTGGGCCAATGATCTGTAGATTCCCTTGCTGCTCTGAAATTTAACTATAGCTCCGTGTAGGCATGATTGTTGTAGACATTTTAGAGGAAGGAGGACTTGAGCTGAGCCTTGAACGCTAGGCTAGGATTTGGATTAGCCCAGGATAAGGGCATTCCTGATTGTGGGACGGGGAGGTGTGAGCATAGACAGATCCCAGGCTGAGGGCAGAGTGTGGGAAGCCCTTCTGACCAGAGCACAGGGTTTGTGTGGGATACAAGAAGTGAGAGAAATATCAGAGCAGGCAGCTCTTGCCTTCCATCTGAGGGCCCTAATCCTCAGGGGCTCGGGGCCACCCCAGTGATACCTAAGGACAGAGAAATAAGGCAGGTTAGAACCAGGGCATTCTCCCTAAATGGGGACCCTAGTCTGATGCATATCATGACAGAAGATCTCCACCAAGAATACACTAGGGTCAAAGCAAAGAGAGGCCACTTCTCTCCAGGTCCTTTCCTTCTCACTCCAACCAGCACGTGCTAGGTTGGTAGGAGCAGGGCACAGTGTGGGAGAATAAATCTTCCTGGGACAGCTGCCCTTGTTTCATGGTCTGTTCCTCCCCAAATGTTTTCCTGAACTCAGGGTGACGAGAGATATTTTGGCTATATCCTTGGGGTTGGATTCTAGATTCATCTACCAGGACTATGAATCAAGGAATCACATATCCTAGACCTGGTTGTGACTTCCATCCTCCTAGTCTCCTGGCTAAGGCTATCTGACTCCTCTCACCGCTCTGTACCCACAGCTTCACAGATGCCAAGTCCTCTTGGTCCCACCTCCTTGCTTTCTCTCCATCCTGCCCTCTTCTGCGTCCCACTGCCACTGAGACAGCTCAGGCTTTGTTCATCTTCCTCCTCTTAGACTTTGCCTCCACCTCCAAATGATCTCCCTTAGACCCTCCTTCCCACTCAGTCTACGTGTTTAGAAAAGTGCCTGGCATCGTGTGAGTGCATCCTAAATGTGATCTGTCATGATGACAAGAACAATAATGATGATTGTTATTATGCCAGATTTTGCTTCTGAGGCACAGATCTGATTCTGCTACTCTGTTGTCCAAAAGCCTTAGTGGCTTCCAATTGGCTATGAAATAAAGTCCAAAATCTTTAGTCAGGCTTTTTGAGGATTATATTTCTTGAGCCATCTGCCATATGCCCCGTACGTATCATCCCAAATTTATTTCCTTCTGCTATGTTTTGCACCACTTCTTCTTACACCAAGTGGAACTACCACCATTATCTTTGCAATCCCCTCCTTCCCCTAGCTAGGTCTTTGTTCCCACTGTTCTATCTACTTAGAATGCTCTTTCTTCCCTCTCCCCTAACTTTTCTTCTTCCTCCAGGAAGTCTCTTCTGATCCCTCAGTTATTTATTCCTTGCTAGCAGGTTCCATGAATGGTTCATTTTACATCCCTTATGGTATCTACCAAGTAAGACAAAATAAACACTTTATGAATGACTGGAAAGACCTGGTTTAGCCCCCTATTTTCAAGCAAGCTAGAGTTTGAATTAGGGAATTGTCAGGACTTGTCCAGCCAAACCCCAATACCTATATATTCCTTTGGAGAGATCCGGAAGTTCTCTAATGGACAAGTATTCAGTTAGCTGGCTCCACATGGTCATGACCCTATAAAGTGTATACAAGCCAACTGGCTCCTCTTAGAGCAAACTGGCAGGAAAGGGTAGAAATGCGGGGAATACTAGCTACGAAGTTGGCCCCTGCTGGGTTGAGATAGGGATAGGGATCAGTCATACAAGGTGTAGGGGCCTATATTATCCTGGAAATGTCACTATCCTGGAGGGCCCATTTGTGAGTAGGGGTCTGACAGCAAGAGTCTTAAGGTAATTATCATTGGGTGAGATGGCTTGGATGTTTGTCCCCTCCAAATCTCATGTTGAAATGTGATTTCCAGTGTTGGAGGTGGGGCCTGTTGGCAAGTGATTGGATCATGAGGGCAGATCCCTCTTGAGTGGTTTTGTATCATCTCCTTGGTTATAAGTGAGTTCTCTTTCTGAGTTCATGTGTGATTTGGTTGTTTAAAAGAGCATGGCACTTCCCCCCACTTCCTCTTTTGCTCCTGCTTTCACCATGCAATGTGCCTGCTCCCCGTTTGCCTTCCACCATGACTGGAAGCTTTCTGAGGCCCTCACCAGAAACAGATGCTGGCACCACGCTTCCTGTAGAGCCTGCAGAACTGTGAGCCAATTAGACCTCTTTTCTTTATAAATTATCCAGCCTCAGGCATTTCTTTGTAGTGACACAAGCACGGACTAATACATTGCACATTCACATTCCAAGGGGCCGAAGCCAGGCAGCAACTTGGAGGACAGATAAGAAGTTCAGGCCCTTGGTAGTGGGATGTCAGGAGAGCTTAGGCAGAGTGTGAGGGTCCTGCTCAGCCAGTAAGAGTTTGACTCAGGCCTTTAGCCCCCAGAAACTCTCAGATTAGTGGGCACTAATCTTGTGGCTGCACATTCTAGGGGGTCAGCAGGGCTATCAAAGGGAAATGGGCTCTCTTCCTAGGTCAGGATTGACTTAGAAATTGGCATGTTCTCAATTTGGAAACACCTTCTTCTGGTCTTCATTTCCCTTAAGTGGGCAGGACTGGGGGAGGCAATGGCTGCCATATAGCTAGGCTCAGATGTGAGTCCTGCCTCCCCTCCTGGTTCACAGCCTGACTTACCAGGCCCTTGCTTCCATTTCAAAGTCAAGTCATGATCATGCCACCCTGTAGGCCACCATTTGGAAAGGCCAATCCCAGGCTGACACTCATTGCCTGTAAATGACGTGGAATTAGGGTAATCAGTGGCTCCTAATTCCCCAACAAATGCAAGTGCTGTGCTAATTGCCAGGGTCCACGCCGCAGATCCCTGGTTGGCAGCATCAAACAAGAGAAGTGGTAATTTGGGGGCTGGAGTTGGGGGCAGCCTGCTTCGTTGGCTGAGCCAGCTAAAAACCGCATTACCCCCTGGGTGAGCCACAGTGCAGACAGCCAGGGCCTGGCTTCCTTATCGGTAAAGGGACCAGGTGAGTGGCCCAAAGTATGTTTATAGGAGCTGAACCTTGGCACCAGTGCTCAGCAGTTTCTTGTCCATTAATGGGTTGTGTTGTTGTTGCATGAGTTTTGGTGAAGTTGTTTTTTTTTTTTTGGTTCTTTGAGGAAGATTCCATGAGCAGCCTGGCATGGCACTGCCTGGGCAGCTCATCAGGGTTAAAGCATTCCGAACTTTGGTCTGCTGTTACCATGGCAGCATCACATGTCTGGACATTCCAGGCAACCCTTACTGGCATCTGCTACTGTGACAGATTCAGATGGAGAAGGAACACTGCTCTTCTCCATTATAAACAGAGCAAGTTGTAGAGACAGGGGAGCCATTCACCAAGGACCAGGGTCTTAAAGAAAATGCTATTCCATTGAGTTGGGGGCTTCCTGATGAAATAGTATTTGAGTGGTTGTTAAAGCTTTTCTGTTGGGGGAGAGATGCGGCATCAGAAGAGACCTCCTGGAGGAGAGAAGTAAGGGGAGGTGGGGGCAGCATGAACAAAGTCCTGGCTCAGGGGTGGGGTGGTAAATGGAGTGTGTAGATGGGGTGCACAATTGAGTTTGGTGGGAGACAGACCTTGTTGGAGGTAGGCAGATGTTAGCCATACCTCTCTGAACCCTGCTGGTTTGAGCCCTGTCTGGCAAAAGCCTGACTCTGTCATCACGCCACCCAGATTCTACCTGATGCTTTCCTCTCCTGAGGAATGGGAAGTGACGGCCTCACCTCACTTCAAGTGGGCGCTTCTCCCTTTCTCTTTTGGGTCACAGTTGTTTGTGATATTTCTCGTGCCCATTAGAATAATTGAATCTCTACATTTCAGATGGGAAGATGCTTGCCTAAGGTCACCCAGCAATACAGAGGCTGTGGAACTAGGAGTTATGAATTTAGGATCTGGACAGGCTGACATTGGTTTGAGTCCTGGCTCCACCACTTAGTTTTCAGCTGAGCCAGAGCCTCAGCTAAGCCTCAGCTTCTTCAAGGGTAAAATAGTGATCCAGAACATTCCTGCCCTCTTGGCTTATTGTGGGTGTGAAATGAGATAACAGAAATAGTACAGCATAGTTCTTGATATATGGTAAGAGCTCAGGAAATGTTCATTATTAAATGTTAGTTATTTTCCATATAAATGGACCATCGTATTCATCTTTGCTCCTTCCTTCTTCTCTTTCCTTGCATACATAAGGTACCCAAATATCACTTTATCTAGAATTGATATTAGAGGAATGTTTGTTGACTAGTTGAATGTGCGAATGATGGGAACAAGGAACCATCCATATTGCTAGGCTCTACACTCTGTCCAGTGTTTTCAGCTTTGGTGCAGTTTAGTCTCCATAGGGTGGGAGCAAGGCCAAGCTTAAAGTCTGTCCTGTGTAGCTCAGCTTGCAAGTCAAGTGACTTGCTCATTCAGGTTTCATACCCAGCTGCCCTGTGGCCCAGGACTTAAACTTCCCAGGGCTTTGGGTTTCTTGAAGGACAAATGGGATGGATTCCTCCCTACCTTTGGGCCCAATAAATGGTATTCATGGTAACTGACATCTAACTTTATAACATACAAAAGGTTTCCATTCACTCTTCCATGAGCCTCACCACAGCACTGGAATTGTCAGAACAATAGCCCCATGTTATGGATAAAGACACTGAGGCTCAGTAATAGGGAGTGGCTCGTCCAGAAGCACACACAGGAGAGCAGGAAGAGGGGATCGCACCCATCTTCTGACTCTAACACTGGTGGTCTTTCCACTGCATGAAGCTTTTAGGGTATTTTAGGATATGATCCCAATGAGGTAAAGAATACTAGGCTTGGAGTTAAAATACCTTGATTTTGGTCATGACCCTGTCACTTGCAAGTTTGCAGCTCTGAAATGAGCCACCTCTCTTCCCAAGCTGCTTATTCCCTGACCTTCTTGCTTCAGGGTTATAGTGGGGCTGATGGAGCTTTGGAAGGTCTAAAACTCCGCATGAGTGACTGAGGAGAAGAGCACTGTATCCATGAGCCACCGTGAGCTCAGCAAGGCTGTACGCCCAGCACAGCCATATAGGCTGTAGAATTACAGCCTGGGTATATTGGGAAAGTTACACTTCATTGTCTGGAACATCAACCATCAGATCCAGGAGGGCCCTTGCAGATCACCATAGCTGGTGCTTTCAGTTTATAGGTGCAGAAACTTGAGACCCTGTGGGAGGTAGTGACTCACCCAAGACCACGTGTTGAGTTAATGGCAGAGCCGAGACTTAGAGCCCAGGTCTGACACTCAGCCCCGCACTGCCATGGAGCCATGTGGCTGTTAGGAAGGGAAAATTTTGCATTTTCTCTTGCCTGAGTATCTCATTTGAATTCATTTTAAACCACTAGATAAAGAGTTTCTCAGATAACTGTGTGCATCAGACAGTATTTTCAACAGACTTTGTTTTCTGAACTTTTTTTGTTATGAAAGTAATATATGATCATGGAAGTAAATTGGGATAATAGAGAAATGTTCTATTTAGAAGACATCAAATTGAGGGATATTCTTAGCCCTCAGAAAAGATATTTTTTAGATGGAGGCTTTTAGACCAATGGTTCTCCAAACCCTGCAACACCTTCTGGACGTTTAGTTACAGAGAGTAGGAAAGTAACAGTCCATTGAGGCCTCTGAGGACTTAACTTAGTTCTATAGACTTGAGATAGTTAGATATACCACTAATGGTAGTAATAATAATAGTTGTTGGCATTTATTTGCAGAGTCTCTTCCAGGTAACAAACAACTTTTCCATAGGTGGTCTCATGATTATTTGATTGTTAGAAGAATCCAGTAAAGTAGGGAAAACAAATACTATGTTTCCATTTTACAAAGGAGAAATCTGAGCCCAAGAGAGATTAAGTAATAGTGGAGCTACTGACTTCAAACAAATACTTGGCGTAAAGAAGGAAGGCACCTAACAAATATCTGTGAATAAACGAATGATGGAACAAATGCTGACTTCTCTTCTAGGGAAGCCTCCAGAAATCCTTTTGTCCAGTGATTCCCAAACTATGCTCTGGGAAGCTGTAGGATTCCATGGAACCAGTTGGGAGTAGCGGGAGGCTGAGTGGATGCGGCTCTGAGCCTTTCATCCCTGCTCCACTCAGAATAACTTCAGTGCTGCCTGTTTTGTGCACTGGGAGATTGAAAACAATTTCGCGAGTCTAACTCCTACAGCAGTGGTTCTCAAACTCTGTTGTGCGTCACAGCTCTGAGGGAGATTCTGACAGTTGGTATAGGATGGGCATCAGGACTCTGATTGTTTACCAGCACAGATGGTCATCGGGCCACTGTTTGAAAAATAGTGTCCTACTTCTGAGAGCTGGAGATTCCAAGACCCAGGGAGAAGCAGGACTTAGCCTTGGTCATACAATCCTGTAGGAACATAGGCCCCACTAGGTGTCTGATCCTTGGGTACCTCTTCCACTGCCCTTCCCCCGGTACCACAACTGCAACCGTGCCAGAAAACAAATGACACAGCAGAGAAGAACAAAGTGGTTTCCATAGCAATGCTTAGTGGCTTGTGCCTGTCAGGATGCCTCAGACAAACACTAATCTGAACCCTCGGCTAGAACTTATGTCAAATGTTACCTACTTGTTCCATGCAAGGGGTCCATGGAGATGGGAAGAAGGAGAAGGGATGACACAATTTTGCCATGTGCCCCTGTATTGGACGATTTTCCCAGATTTACTAATAGCTGGCCTCAAGATAGACCAGATCGAGGAAGGCTGAGAAGTAGATCCTGGGCAGGAGATGTGGGCAATCCCAACAGCAGAGGGGAAGATGGGGAAGGGAGCAAGTGTCCAGTGAGCATGTGTCACGTGATGGAGTCTGTGCTGGGCACTTTACATATTCGTTTAGAAAAAGGCAAGGAAAAGACGATTGTCCTTATTTACAGATGAAGAAACCAAGAATTAGGTATATACAGTAGGTGACAGAGGCAAGATCACATCCAAGCCTGTCTGGCTCCAAAACTACTGAGCAGCAACAACTCTCTCCCAGTTCTCTGAGCCACTGGGTGAGGACTTGAGATATATACTGCCCACCTGGCTTTCCTTCATCTGAGGAAGCAGAGGGTCAGCCTACATGCAGATGGATGGGTGCTCATTTGAAGGGCTGGCATGGACTAGGCTAGGCTAGGCCTGCCAGGAGAGGGTTGATCCTAGAGTTGGAGGTGGTCTGTTCAACACCTAGCTCTAATAACTCCCTTCCTCCATAACTGAGGCTGCAGCCGCCCTACAAAATGCCTTCAGCATGGGCTACCCTGACTGCCCTGCCACATGTGTCGGTGTGCACACACAATATAGCAGTTGCTTCAGATTGGTGATCCCAGTGGATGGTCTGCCCAGCACTTTGATTTGGGTTCCCCTCAAGGGAATGAGCCCCTCCTGGGGCAAGTGACAACTCTTCATTGCTAAAACAAATATTTATTGAGCACCTTTTATGTACCCATACCTTTTCTAAGTGCTGGAGATACAGCAGTTGAATAAAATGAAATGTTTGCTCTCATAGAGCTTTTCATTCTGGTGGGGAAACAGACAAACAAAAGTATATGATAGGGTATTATGTGCTGGGAAGGAAAATTAAGCAGTATAAAGAGAATGAAAGGATGAAATTGGGTGATCAGGGAAGGCCCTCTAAGAAAGTGCCATTTGAATGATGCCCTGATTGAAGGGAGGGAGGGAGGGAGCCATATGGTTATCTGGGGAGGAAGGTTCCAGGCAGAGGGAACAGCTGGTACAAAGGCTAAAGCTGGAAGCATGACTGGCCAGTTGGAGGAAGAGCAAGGAGACCAGTGTGGCTGAAGAGGAGTGGATTAGAAGAGGTGAGGATGAGAGTGGCAGCAATGGGTATCAGAGAGGTAGCTAGGACCAGATGGTATAGGACCTTATAGGCTAAGGTCCAGACTTGGTATTTTCTCCTGAGCTAGAATGCCATTTGAAAGATTCACACTCTGAGACAAATGTGCCTCGCCTCAGCCTCAAAGTCTCTAGCCCCCTTGTCTGGGAGGGGAATCTGCCACTTGGGGCTGAGCCCACAGGAGGCTGAGTAGTCCCAGGTGGAGACATGTGTAGCCATGTAGGGAGGGAGCCAGTGGAACTCACTGGGCTTCCTTATCTTCATTTGTGTATTTATTCTTAGAACCAATGTTTAAGGGTCTTTCAGGGCTGCCTCATTTTTGGGTGGCCTCATACTACCCGGGAATTAGATGTCCCAAAGAGAGTCTGGCTGCAGGGTCTCATGCAAACACTGCATCCTCTGGGAATGCCACTGCTCCTGCTGACACCCTGCTTCAGGAGAGGAGCTCTGTGCCTGGGTTTCCCAGCGCAGCAGTCCAGGCAGCTCACCAGGGTTAGAGAAGAATGCTAGCTACTTCCAGTGGGACCAGTAGGAGAACTTGGGCCGGTGGTTATAATGATCTGAAATGGTAATTTTCTTTTCAAATATTATGTGTTTTTTATGAAGTAGGGACATTCACAAAGGCAATTTATATTTATTAGCCCATGTAGTATGTATGCATCCCAGTCAAGCACTTCATTCAAGAAAAAACAAAAACAGGAGCTATAATTTAGAGTGATAAAGGCACCAAATGAGGCCCTATCGAACCATAAGCACAGTGTTATCTCTTGAGCTGCCCTCTGCTCACCTGGTAGCTCCTACCATTTGTCATTCACACGGTTTCCCGGGTCTCAGGTTGATCATCTCTTAGGCTCACCAGAGGTCTGTATTTGGGGAACACATTCATTCATTCATGTCTAATAGGCACTTACATCTTAAAATGTCCAAAACAGAACTCTTGATTTTCTCCCCCAAGCCTATCTCTCCTCCAGGCCTCCTCAACTTCATAAATAGCACTACCATCCACTCATTGCTAAAGGAATCAGTTTTAATTCCTGTCTCTCTGTATATATAATATATCAGCAGGTCCTAGAAATCCTATCTCCAAAACAGTTTATAAATCCATTTATCTCCGTCCCCACTGCTACCAGCCTACTTTGAGCCACCTTCATGCACTGCCTGGTTCTCTGCAATGCAGTAGCCTCCTAAATCTGCTCCCTGCATTTTGCCTTTGTAATCCAGCCTTCAGAGAGCAGCCTTTTCAAATGTAAATCAGAATTTGTCATTCCCTGCTTAAAACCCTCTCTAGCTTCTCAGCATTCTCAAACTTCTAACTGCTCACCTGGCATCCCAAGGCCCTGCTTCCCCTTCAATTTTTTTTCTTTTTTTTTTTTTTTTTTGAGACAGAGTCTCGCTCTTTCACCCAGGCCGGAGTGC
This sequence comes from Pongo abelii, assembly GCF_028885655.2. Taxonomy (NCBI): domain Eukaryota; kingdom Metazoa; phylum Chordata; class Mammalia; order Primates; family Hominidae; genus Pongo; species Pongo abelii. Next base: position 59,419,308 of record NC_071994.2, read on the forward strand.
AGTGGTGCTATCTCGGCTTACTGCAAGCTCCACCTCCCAGGTTCACGCCATTCTCCTGCCTCAGCCTCCCGAGTAGCTGGGACTACAGGCGCCCACCACCGCGCCTGGCTAATTTTTTGTATTTTTAGTAGAGACAGGGTTTCACCATGTTAGCCAGGATGGTCTTGATCTCCTGACCTCGTGATCTGCCCGCCTCGGCCTCCCAAAGTGCTGGGATTACAGGTGTGAGCCACCGCACCTGGCCTTCCCTTTCAATTTTAAGGCCCCAGACACACATGGTCACCCTCTTTGCTGTTATCTGGAACTGGCAAAACGCCTTCCTCCTTCCAGCCTTTGTATTGTCATTTCTTCTGCCTGCCAAGTTCTTCCCACAGGTATGGCTGGCTCCTTCTTGTCCTTCAGGTCACAACTCAGGGGCCACCTTATTGGGGAGGACTTCCCGACTACCTGCCCTTCTAAATCATATACTGTTTTTTTTATAACACATATTACTAGCTGCATTCTGTTGAATTGTATGCCTACTTGCTTGTTGTTTCTCCCATTAGAGTATAAGCCCCTTGAGGACAGGGACCTTGTGTGTTGTTTGGTGCTATATTCTCTGCAACTGCTTGAATATTATCGACACTCTATAACTATTCATCTACTCATTTATTCTGCAACTCTGGCAGATGAAAAGATAAATAAGTACGCAAAACACAGAGGATTTTTAGGGCAGCAAAACTATTCAGTATGACATTATAATTAGGTGGATCCATGTCATTATACATTCGTCAAAACCTGTATAATGTACAACACCAAGATCATCCATAATGTAAACCACCCACTTTGAGTGCTAATGGTGTGTCAATGGTGCGGGATGTTGGTGGGGAAGGCTATGAAGTAAGTAGAGGCAGGAAGTATTATGGGAACTGTCCATACTTTCTGCTTAATTTTACTATGAACCTACATTTTATCCTAAAAAATAGTCTATTTAAAAGGAAAAAAATGCATTAATATATATTAAAAGTATTAACCCATTAGTTTTTTCCTATTTTGTACTGTAATAATTTTTATTGACATGAAGTTTAATAAAATTTTACTGTTTAGAAAAAAAAAGATAAATAAGAGAAAGACTCTCTTCCCTTGGGGGTTTGATCCATCTCAGGAATTAGCCACTGCCTGGTCTTCCTGAGCAAATCTTTCCAGGACCTCATCTCCCTGTGCTGTCACTGTGGGATGGACGCTCAGCTCTCTAACCCAGCACTTGGGCTTTGTGGGAGCCTAGTTGATGTGTACAAAATGAATTGAACTGAATTGGGCATAGCACCAGACACGGACCAGATACTAAGTAGGTATAATATTTATTAAGTGATTGGAACTTCTAGGGAGAATTATATCTCAGATTTGTGTCATCCGTCCCCATGTGAACTCTAGTACCGTAATCTTCCTGCATGTGGATTCTTCTGGACCTGCCACTGGATTCCAGAGCAGAACTTCTTACTACCACCTCCACTATTGCCCTAATTCCCTAGCTTCCTCTTCTGCACACTGGTGATTCCCAAACAGGCTTGAGGAGAGCAATGTAAGGAGGCTCTGGTAGTGACCAGGCTTCAGGAATGGCAACAGTGCAGCTGCTCCTGGGCCCAGAATGGCATCCATTCCTCCACCCCTCTGCTAGTGCCCCTCGGAGATTGGCATGTTCATTTAATAAGATGACTTTTAATGGAAACAACCTGAAAGTTCCAGCCAGGTCTAAAACACCAGCGTACGGGCCAGGCCAGGTAAGAGATAGGAGAACAGGTCCTCCAGAAACTGTTTAGGAGTTTATGCGGGCCGCAGGTTCAGCAAGGGGAAGTGACTTGGGCTCGAAAGCAGCGAATGTGGCCTCAGGCTAAGCTAACAGAGGTGGAGCCTTGGGGACTATGTGTGCATCTTGGTGGGCTCTTCATCTCTGGACCTCAGCCAGCTCTGCGTACCATACTTCTAGAGGGATGATGACGACTGAGAATCTGCTGAGAGGGCCCTGGTAGGCAATGGGGACAAGCTACCAGGTCATACAGAGGAAGGAGGTATCACCAAGAGTGAAGAAATCTTGGAGGACAGGAGAGCAACACCTGAAGGGATTCAGATCCGAAGGTGCTGTGTGCATGCCCTTACTGCTCCATCTGCCAGGGCCACCTTTCTTTTGGCAGCACCAGGCTCCACAGCAGACCTGCTGGTCCACAGCCTCAGTCTTGTACCACATCACAGGGTGTGCTTGCTTCTGGACCTCTCCCAGCCTGTTTCCTCATCCACAGAGTGTGACCAAAATATCTTCTTCCCAGAGCTGTTAAATGAGATGGGTGATACAAAAGCCCATAACACCATATGTGATCATAGTAGGCCCTCAAGAGGGTTAGTTTCTCTTTCTGCCCCCTCTCTCAAGGCAGCCAATAAGCCCAGAAAGCTAGCAGTTCTGAGAGAACACAAAATTCAGAAAGACAGTCTGTAGGGAGGATTTCAGTTGTTTATAAAACAGGCCAACATGTTTCCACCTTGTAAGTTCTAAATCCGTCATCATAGCTCCCTAGATCTAAGAATAGTCACCCACTGGAGCCAACGTGCCACAGCACGCTCTCACTGCAGGTGACTGAGGAAATGTGTCCACAGCAGCCTCCTACTCCTGGGGCTGGGGGTGGGGAGGGCTGGCCTCTGCCTGTCCCAGCTTGGCTGTTTCTGAACTGCACCCAAATGCAGTTTTCTCTTCCATGCAGTGTTGATCCAATACGTGCCTCACTGGGCTGCTGTCAGATGAGGTGCCTGCAGTGATGCCAGGGGGTGGTTGAGAGGAGTGGGGAGGTAGGCCAGTGGGGACCTTTGGCATAGCATTGCCCCACTGTGGGCCTCAGTTTCCTCCTATGTAAAGGGAAAGTGATTGACAGAGAGAACTGGGCAACCTTTTGAGCAATGGAGTTCTAGAAGAGGTTCCAGAGCAGTCCTAGCCTTGCAGCTTAGAACCCATCAATTCAACACACTTATTTATCACTTGAGCCAAGGCCTTTCTTTTGTCTGGTTTGAAGGAGCCAGCCTGGGGAGCGTGTATCTGCCCACTCTGCTCTTCTGTGTCCACCTTCCTTCTCTTTCTTAAACACTTCCATATCCACTCACACCACCACACAAGTTCTCCAGGATTGGAATGACTTTTGGTTTGTCTCAGCCCAGCCTCTGCCCACTGTGGGACTGCCCTGGGGGCTCAGGACCTGTGGCAGAGCACCAGCTATGTTCCAGAGCAGTCTTCCAGTCATTGCAGCATTCTTCCTGATAGCGAGCTACAATTGCCATGCCCATGGCTGCTGCTTTCCACATCCATGGGTTCCCTTTCGGCCCTCTAAGAGAGAACAAGCAGCTCCATTCTCTCACTAGCCATTCATTCATTTGTCCTTTCATTCACACAACAGCATTGAGCGCTAACCTATGCCAAGCACTGGGATATAGCAGCAAACAAAACAGAGTACCTAACTCCCAAAGAACTTGTGTTTGGTTAGGAGAGAGAGATCATAAAATAAATAAACTGTAAAAAAAAAAAAAAACGAAGAAAAATAAAGCAGGTGAAGAGATAAGACGGGAGTGGGGGTAGACCGCTATTTCATATAGAGTTGTCAGGGAAGGCCTCTCAAATAAGGTGGGACTCTCACAAATACCTGAACAACATGAAGGAATGAACCTGTGGCTGTCAGGGCCAAGAGCATTCCAGATATCAGGAACAACAAGTGCAAAGGTCCCGAGGCAAGTATTGTTTGAGGAACAGTAAGAAAGTCAGTGTCACTATGGTGATGTTAGCAGAGTGGATCATGATAGAACATGATGTCAGAGAAGGAGCTGGAGACCCGCTGTTGTTTATTCTAAGTAACAGGAGAAGCCACTGAAGGATTCTAAACAGTGCAGTGCCTTGTCTGACATAGGTTTTAACACAATCGCTGAAGTTGCTGTGTGGAGAATAGAACATACAGGGAAACAGAGGCAGCAGAGAGACCAGTTGGGCAGCCCTTGAGGGGTGATGGGGCTGGTGAGAAGTGGCCAGATCCTGGCTGTATTTTGCACATTACCTTCCCAAAACCCTTTTTCCACAGGCCCTCCCCTTTTCTTACCTGGTGGACAGCCATAGCCTCCTTGCTGGCCTCCTTACCTCCAACCCTCACCCCCCATCTACTCCTCTCACCTCATTCTCAGAGCTGCTGTGGATCTTGGTGTGAAGGGGACCCTAGGCCTGTCTGTTTTCCCACATACAGCCTTCTCTGAAGCAATGTGGGCCACAAACCCAAAACATCCCCAGAGTAATCCTGTGGGTGAACAGCCCCACTTCGTGATTCTGGAATAGCTTCTTCCTGCTGCCTCAGCTCCTGCCTTGAGGGTATCCTTGGCCCTGGAGAGTGACGGATGGACTAATTCCTGAAAGGGCCTATTTTAGTCCGTGTTTTGCTGCTATAACAGAATACCACAGACTGGGTAATTTATAAAGAAAAGAGATTTATTTAGCTCAATAAATGGTTCTGGAGACTGGGAAGTCCAAGATCACAGGGCCACACCTGGGGAAGACCTTCTTGCTGCATCATAACATGGCAAAAGGGCAAGCAAACATTCAGGAGACAGAAAAAGAGACCAAACTCCCACGATAATTAACCCATTCCCACAGTGACAGCATTCATCCATTCATGAGGGCAGAGCCCTCATGACCTAATTGCCTCTTAAAGGTCCCACTTCTCAACACTGTTGCATTGGGGATTAAGTTTCCAACACCTGTTCTTTTGGGAACACATTCAAACCATAGCAGGGCCCAACACTGACAGTGCCTGTGTCCTTTGCCAGGACCAATAGGACCATCATCCTCATAGCCATTCTCATGGCCATTCTCTGCATGGCCTCCTGGGTCAGTGTCTCCTAGGTCATCCTCTCCTCTATGCTACCTCCATCCCTTAGAAATACTATTATTTTTAAAATCATCTCTGTGTTACTGCTTTTTAAAATATTTGAACAAAACGAAAATGAGGGTCACCCTTCCCTCATTTCTCCCTCTCTTTGTCAGAGACTGTTCTCAATTTGGGATGTATTCTTTTCAATTTGTACATATAAAAATATATAGGGGCTTTGCATAACTTTATGTTAAAAAAAGTTTTAATATGTAAGGATCCTAGTCTGAAGGGGGCCCTGGCTTTTTGAAATCATCTTCTATTGATGAATGTTCTTGAGGCCCCCCAGTCTTTTGCAGTTGCAAACAGTGCTACAATAAACACCACTGTCCATGCCCCTTGTGTACACATGCCATCATTTCCCATAATTGTCTTTTCCCATGGCTGTCTTCCTCAGTGGATGGGGACCCTGAGGGCACAAACTGAATTTTCCTCTTCTCTGGGTCTTGTGTGCAGCACAAGTCCTAAACCAGAAAAGGCACCCACATGATGAAATAAATGGACTCAGGTTGGGCAAGAGCATGGCAATGTGAACAGCCTGGGTGAATTCAGGGAGCCGACAGCAAGCCTCTGGGGCTGGAACACTGAGTTGGGGAACAAGGGTGATGAGAGACAGACTACTGAGGGCCTTGGGAGCCAGCTAAGGGGCCTGGACTTGGTCTCATAGGTGCTGTGGAGACAGGAAATTTTCCATGGGAGGACCTAGACCAGGCTGTGTTTCTGCCTGATTTCTCCCACCCAGGCCAGCAGCCTCAGCATAAAGGATAGGGCAAGGGACGTGAGGACCTGATCCCCTTTTTCCATCCTGATGTTGCCATCTAGACCCAAAGCACTTTAGGACGCCCACTTCTGGGATTCCTCACTCCCCATTCCTTGCTTGCAGCAGGACCCTAGGGACGATTCTACCAGTTGCTGCCAAAAGGATGGGATCCGTATGAGCTTGGGTGGCTAAACACTCAGAAGTGTCTCCCAAACTTACCCTGCTCCACAGCCCGCCCCATCCTTCCTGACATGTACCAGAATCCAGAGCCCTCCTCTCTATGAGGGCGCTCAAACCTCACCCCTCCTCTCCGTCAGCCTGGTAGTGCAGAAGAGCAGTCCTGACTGTTGGTCTAGGGCTATGCATGCTCTTGGACAGGAGGAGACAACATGGACCATTTGCTACCTAATTTCTTGTGCCTATCTCTCCCTCCTCTTCCCACTGCCCAGCAGATGCAGAAGGGGGCAGGGCCTCAGCCCCAGCGCTCACAGGCCTCAGGGAGATTTCTGCTCCTCTGCATAGTGTCTTTCTCTCGCCAGCTGGAGTTCTTGCCTTCCATTACTTCCTGTGTTCCCATAGGTGGCCTGTTACTCTGTACCTTTTCTTAATTACGTGGGAAGCAGTGTTTTTGCTAGAGAGAACAGTATAATATTAAATAGAAGAGGGCCTGGAGCCAGACTGTCTGGGTTCGAATCCAGCTCTGCCTCTTGTTTCCTTGCACAGTTCACGTCATCTCTCTGCAAAATGGGGATAATATTAGATTGCACTTCACAAGTTTGTTGTGAGGATTCAGTGAATGAATATTTGCAAAGTGCTTATCACAGGGCCTGGCATATACCAAGTATTCAATGATTCTGTTACCATTTTCACATGGTTTGGAACTAGTGAAGGCGCCTGAGATTTGGGAGTCCTGGATTCTAGTCCTGACTAGAATAGCTGTGTGGCTATAGACAAATGACTTTACCTCTCTGAGCCTGGTTCTTCATCTGTAAAATGGAAGTAGTAATACCTCCGAGGATTGCTGTGGAAATTAAGGTGACATTTTTATGAAACTGAGAAGCACCATCTCTAGGTCGCAACCCTCTTGCTCATGGTCAGAGGTAGTGGCTACAACTCCAGCTATTGCATCCACATTCCCAGTGACAGGATGGAGGAGGGACAAAGAAGAAGGAGCAAAGAGTGTATGCCATCTGTCTTTTAAGGAAAAGTCCCATAAGCAATTACAGAACATTTCAGCTTGACCCTCACTGATCACACCTAGCTGCAAGAAAGGTTGGGAAATGTCTTTATTCTGTGGTTCAAGAGACAACCAGGAGGCTCTGCACACATGCTCAGGTGTTTATTCCTCCTTGGCAACGTCCTCCAGCAGAAATGCTGCCCCCTCCCTAGCACTGGGCTGCAGTCCCAGCACCATAAGGCCCTATGAGGACTTAGTTGCCAAGAAGCTCGGGCAGGTGTCACAGACCTGAACAGATTTGGGTATTGTGTCCAGCTTGTGCCAGGGACCCTGCCAGTCCTGAGGTTCCGTTGCCTGCAGGGCTCTTAGGCTGACGCAAGTGTGGTGGGCTGTGAGCTCCATCACTCGTCACAGCCTAGATTGAGCCCTGTGAGCAGGAGGCCTGAACTCCAAGGGCCTAGGGAATCCCTCTGTAAATATGGGGCTCTCCACCCAAGGCTCAGCCATGTGCCCCGGGACCAGTAAAGCAGATCTCCATCAACCAGGTGGGATTCTGGTGTCTTCGAGGACCTGACAAGTGCCAAGCACACTGCAGAGAGCCCTCTGTAAAGCCAGGGATCATCCTCTAACTTACCTGTTTTGAAAACTGGATGTTCCATGTTCCATGTCGCTTAGGGAGAGGCTTTCTGTAGGCCACTCTCCTTCCTCTTACTTCTGTGTGAGAACAGCCTGCATAGTAGCATCTTGCTGAGTCTGGAGGGCCTTGCCAGCTTCATTGTGCCCCTGAAAAGGTGGCCCTAAGTGAGGTTAGGGGGTGAATGAAACCTATTCTAAAATGCTGGAGGAGCTTATTACTGAAAGATGTCCTGCTGCAAGTCCTTCTGTTAAGGGGATAACCAATCCTTTGCTTTCTGAGTTCAGCATCCTGGCTTTTTTTTTTCTATAGGCTTGTTTAAAGTGTTTGGAAGCCCCAAACTTCCTATCATTATACTCTAGACCTTCTCATCTGCTGCTTCCCCCCCCCCCCTCCTCTTTGCTGTCTGCCACTGGTGTGGCTTTCCTTGCCTTTTCCTCCTCTTCCCATGATCTGCTTTCCACATGGGTTTGAGCTGTCACTGTGTCAGGCATGGTGCTGGGGCATTGCTCCTCCTCCTGGCAACCCTATGAAGTCGGTGGGAACCTACGTACCATTATCACACAGTTGTGTGGTAAGGTGGGACCCAGGACAGCATAGCGTAGTCCATAGGCCATAGTCTATAATATGTGTGGAGCAGGGGATGGGAAACTGTGACCAAATTTGATTTGTAGCCTCTTTTTGTGTGATGCTGCAAGCTAAGAATGGTTTTTAAAGGGTTATCAAAAAGAATACATGACAGAGACCTAACATGGCCCTCAAACCTAAAATATTTCCTATCTGCCCTTTATAGAATAAGCTTGGCAAGCCCTGAGATATAACATGCAGACTTTAGCACAGATTCTGGAGCCATCCTGCCTGGATTCTAGAGCCTCTGTTTTATTCTCTCTAAAATGAGAATAATCTGTAAATTGTGGCTGCCTCACATGGTTCTTAGAATTAAATGAGATAAAGTACACAGAGCACCTAACCCAAAGTCCAGCTTTCTTTGGAAGTACTACGGGGGGATACTACTGGGCCTTTACCAGGCTTCTCGACCCAGTGGGCATGAAAATCCTGGCTCTAGGCCTTTGGCTACCCTGGTCCCAGGCGTAGCTTCCTCAGAGTGTGTTCCCTTTGGCTGGAGGAGAAGGACCTGCCAGCTTCCCACTGTGCTGTGTCCTGCTGGTAGGTCAGCTCTGCCTTCCTCCCACCCCCATCCCTGCTGACGGTCAGCTGGTGCCACTCACCAGGGCCGGGCACAAAGCCCATACCAGGTGCCGAACTAGGCGCAAAGGTACCGAGCCTCTTCCACTCTCCCTACCTCTTGCCTCAGCTCAACCTGGCTGGAACTCCTGCTTAACTGTAGGAGATGTGGCCTGGGGTTCATCCTCTCTGTACGCGCTTCCGCATTTGTGGGCCAAACAGGCAGACATCTGTGTTTCCCTAAACCCAAGCTTTTGGCCAGTGATTGCCTTCCTACTAAGGGAAAGGGAAGGGAAGGGTAATCCCAGGGCCCAGCCAGCTACCCTCTTGATAGAGTGGTCTGCAAAACAAGTTTTCGGTGGATAATGAGTTAAATGTAAAGAAGATTTAAAAATTCAAATCATGGAACTATCAAAAAGAAGTTTTTACTGCGTAGAACCATACACTTATCAAAAGACTGAAAACAAAATTTTAAGTCAAACTGAGAAAAAAATAGTAATGCTAAATATAGCAGAGAAATAACGAATATTCTTAAAATCAAAGTCTTTCAAACAACAAAGCTCTTAATAGGTAACAACAACAATAACAAACATTTATGTAGTACTATGTGCCAGGCACCATTCTGAGTCTTTTGCATATACTATACTTACTCATTTAACCCTTGTAAACAACTCTAATAAGGTATTACTGTCCCCATTTAACAGATGAGAGAACTGAGATATAGAAAAGCTAAGTAACTTGCTTGAAGAAGCACAACTAATAAGTGGCGAAGCTGGGATTTGAACCCAGTTCATCTGGCTCTTGGGCCTGAATACTTAAACTCTTCTGTACTAACCAGGAAAAAGATATGAAGCAGATAGTACACAAAGGAGGAAATATAAATATCTGATAAACATTAGAATTATTTTTCTGTTTCAATGGTAGTCCAAAAAGTACATATTAAAACAAGAGATACCATTTTTGTCTTCAAATTAGGAAGATCTTTCAACATTATAATACTATTAAATACTTGCAGTCCTAGAGTAAGACAGAGATTCTCACAGATTGCTGAAGTATATGCAAGTAGCCTTTCTGAAAAGTATTCTGGCAGTACTCAAAACAGTACTCAGGCATCTCAAAAATGCCTATACTCTTTGACCAGGAATTCCCATTCTAAGAATCTAATTTGAGAAAATAATTAGAGAGACAAACACTCATGCATAAAGATGTTCATCGCAATGCTATATAAAATAATGACAAATTGGAAACAACCTATGGATCTGATAATAGAATGCAGGTTAAGTAAATTGTTTAATCTTCATAATAGGTAATTAGGCAGCCATTATAAATAAATGTGTATAATAAAAGACACCATAAACCAAGTGAAGAGACACACCACAGACTTCTGGAAGAAGATACTTCCAAATGCACATAACAACAAAGAATCATAGAAACAAAATAATACACAAAGAATACTTGCAAATCAATAAGGAAAAGGCAAACAACCAAAGAACAAAACAAAGAATGTATATAGACAATTCACAGAAGAGGCAACTTAAACGGGTAATCAACAGAAAGCGCTACTGCTCCATCTCACTAGTAGTCAGGGAAATGCAAACTAATTGAATGTACTCATGGGAATGGCAAGAGTCTAAAGGTAAGATATAAGGAAACAAATTCGTATCTATTGTTGATAAGAATATAAATGTCTAGTCATTGGAGAGATATTTGGCCATACTTACTAAACATAAACATGCTTGCATATACATGCATGACTCATATATTCCCAGGGATCACCCAATACCAGCTTGTACAAGGAGACATGTTCAGAGACTTTCATTGCAATACTGTCTATAATAGCAACCATATTAGTATTGTCGTTGCATAATACTATATATTTTCAATTGTTATATTATAAAACAGCAACAATGATATTATTAAATAACTATCCATCAGAAGGGACATGGGTAAGTGAAATATGATTTATACATAATGGGATACTATGCACAGTTAAAATAACTGAACTAGATCTATAACTACCAGCTCAGATAAATTTCAAAAACAATGATGAGTGTAAAGAGCAACTTGCAAAAAAAAAAAAAAAAAAAAAAAATGTGAATGATTCTATTTGTGTAAGTCTTTAAAACAAACTAAAAAGATCACAATATTTAAGGACACATCTATGTAGAAAAATATAAAACCATGCAAATGATGTATACTAACTTCAAAATAGTGGTTACTTCTGGGAAGGAGGGTTGGATAGAGGGACAAGAATGGGAGGTGGGGCATAAACTGTATCTATGATTTTTTTTAAGAGACGGGTTGAAGCAAATATGGCAAAATGTTAGCTAATGTTCTTAATCTGGGTGGAGATCTGCGTCTTTCTATTAAATTATTTTCTGTTCTTTAATGCATATTGAGAAGAAAATTATTTTTAATTTACTTTTTTGTTTGTTTGTTTTTGAGACAAAGTCTCGCTCTGTCACCCCAGGTGGAGTGCAAATGGCACAATCTCAGCTCACTGCAACCTCTGCCTCCTAGGTTCAAGTGATTCTCCTATCTCAGCCTCCTGAGTAGCTGGGGTTACAGGCATGCACCACCATGTCTGGCTAATTTTAATTTACTTTTTGAATAGTTTGCAATCCATGGAGAAATAGTTGTGCTACAATGTTAAAAAGCAGGACAAACATATATACAAATATTTATAAATTTCACGAATTAAAGGGTTGAAAGAGATACCCAAAATATTCCTAGTAGTGGCAAGGGCAAGATTCTGCAAGTTTGCTTTTCCTTACACATCCATATTGTCCATTGTTTCTTTTCTTTTCTTTTCTTTTGTCATGAAGATGTATTATTTTTATGTCCGGAAGATTTTTTTTAAACAACCACAGAAAAACATGAGTGAGTTTAGACCTAGGACAGTGTCTAAAACCTAGGAAGACGTGTTATGATGGGTGGGCTGTTGGAGTTACCTGGCATGAATGTTGGCTTGGCCACTTTCTGGCTGTATGAATTTGTTCATTTTTGTATCTATTCAGTAAACATCTGTTGAGGACCAACTGTGTACTAAGCACTGTCCTAGAGATACAGCAGTGAAGAAAGTATACACACTTCTTCCCTCACCACAGAGTGCAGTCTAGTGAAGAGGGGACAGTAAACACATCACCACACAAATCATCCCTCACTACAGAGTGCCAGGTCCTCATGAGGGAAGAATACAAGGGCAGTCACGAGAATCTGATTTGGGTTGGGTGGCCAGGGACCCTGGCCTCTGAGCGACAACTGGAATGGAAAACATGAAGAGGTCTGGAAGCCCAGTAAACTGGGGCTTTGAGAGATAGGAAGGCCCTACTGGACATATTTAAGAAACAGAAAGAAAGCCAGGGTTCTGAATGCAAAGAGAGAGGGGAAGAGTTGTGCAGGGTGAGGACACCAAGATAGTCAGGAGCCAGATCACTCAGGCCTCACAGGCCAAGGACGGCCTCCTCAAGGACCGTGGAAAGTCACTGAAGGGTTTTAAGCAGCAGAGTGACACGTGATTAGATTTGCAGTTGTCGAAGATTGCCTTGATGCTCTTTGAAGATCCGGGTGGATGGAGTGAGCAACTGGGTTAGTTAGTTAGCTATTGGCATGGCCCAGGTAAGAGAAATGGTGGCCTGGATCAGGCTGGAGCTGGCTGAGGAGATGGAAAAATGTGGGGAAAGATTTGAGATGTTTTTGGAGGCAGAGTCAGTAGGTCTGGTGATGGATTATATGTGGTGGTAACAGTAGGGAAGGGCCGAGGAGGAAAGCCATGCTTGGAACATGAGCAGTCATGAGTTTTGTGGGAATGGGAAGCATGCCTCAGGGGCAGGAGGGCAGCTGCCCTCCGGGGAAGGGAAGGAAGTAGGGATGGGGAGGATTCCGCCATGCGTCCTTAAGCTTTGGCGTCTTCCTGTGTGAACTGGGGTTTATGATGATACCTGTACTCTCAGGGTGAATGTTTCAGCCCTATTATCCAAAACCTGTTCTACAGCAGTCTTCCCTCTCCTTCACAGGTGGAGTGTGTTACTCTTGGGGCTGGAATGAGCATGGCATGTGCGGAGATGGCACTGAAGCCAACGTCTGGGCCCCGAAGCTGGTGCAGGCTCTGCTGTCATTGTCAGGACTCCTTGTGGGCTGTGGGGCTGGCCACTCCTTGGCCCTCTGCCAGCTGCCAGCTCACCCTGCATTGGTCCAGGACCCCAAGGTCACCTACCTTTCCCCAGATGCCACCAAGGACACTGAATCTCAGGAAGCCATGGACAAAGAGAGAAACTGGAAGGAAAGACAATCAGAAACTTCAACCCAAAGCCAATCTGACTGGTCCAGAAATGGGGGACTGTGATAGAGAATCTTTAATAAAGTGGCTTTTCTCACCAAAAGCCTTCCCAGAGAATTGCTTTGTTGGGCTGTGGGGTTGGCCGAAGAAGGGCTCAGGAGGCAGTGACGGCTGGGCTGACCACAAACCAGAATGATGGCAGGCTGCTTGCCTAGTGCCTGGGGCTCAAGGAGACAGACATGGTTCCTACTCAGCAGAGGAGAATGAGGGGTTAGGTCTTCACTAAAGATATGGAAAACTAACACACCAGTAGGAAGGCTCCAGCCTGTCCCTGCCTGGTGGAGATAGAAAACCCAGTTCTATGTCCTTCATTATTTTGGCCCAGCAGCCTTCAATTCAGCAAAACAAAGGGTTCCTGGGCCATGCCTAGAGCAGCCCCTCCTGGGGTTTTATTTTTAAGGCCCAGAGCACATGGTTTTCTAGTTCAAGGATATCGGGGTACCCTGATAAGATGACTGGATACTTAAACAGGAAAGAGCTCTTATCTTGGTGACTGGGGGTGAGGGAGAAGGTTCTGGAGTAGGGGTGGAGGGGAATAGAGAGGAGTATGTGGAGGAAGAGTCAAGATTTCTGGGAAGACCCAGTAGAGGAAAACCCCAGGACAGCAAGAGAGGCTAGAACCGACAAAACTCTCAGAAGATTTGTCTTCATCTGAGTCAGCCAAGGCGCTGGAGCTTGTTTGTGTGACTATAATTGCTAAAGTATATTGTTTCAGATGAGGGACAGGCCACAGCATGTGAAGGGGAGTCTGTAGGGATAGCAACGTCAAAGACTCTGACCCCTGACCTTCTGCCCCGCAAGCCTTAGCCTGTGCAGGAAGAGGGCCCTCAGGTAAAATGGAGACCAGGCCAGATCCCCATTCTCTGACTTCCCTGTGGCTCTGGGGGACATAGGACCTTTCTCTCTGCTGTGACTGGCAACAAGCCTTTTGCCAGAGGACCTCAGAGAATGGACTTTCTCTGGAGAGCCATGTGGCAGTGTCACCAGCTAGGCAGCCCAGGTCTGTGACCCATCCCACGCTGCCTCCTTGTGACTCAGAATGAGTCTGTGAGGGCTGGGCTGCAGTGGCTTCAAGTTACAAAATCCCAGGATACCAAAGTTAGAGGCCCTTGAAAGACCATCCAGCCTAGTGGCCATCACGCTGCATCCTTTAGAGCCCTGGGAGTCTCCTGAGAACTCAGTGGCCACCTTGTGGGTCAAGGAGGCCAGGTAGATAGAGGTCCAGGTTCCCCCGCCCCCCCCCACCCCCACACACATCTTATTCCAAGCAGCTTTAGTGTTTCTCTATATTGGGCTTCGCATAACATTTCGTTTGACAAGAGGTCCTCGAGAAAGTTTAAAAACCACTGATTTTATTCAACATTTTCGTTTGTTCATGTGGGAAAATGGAGGCCAAAAGAGGGGAAGGGACCATCTCCAGGTCATAAACCTCACTACCAGGCCAGGGTCCTGATTGGGAAGTGACCCAGCTAAGTCCTTGAGTGAGACAACGGTGCGATGGAGAGTAGCCCTGGGACCAGGAGTGAGTTCAGCTCAGGAGAGGAGGATGAGGAGAATCTTGAGCTTCCCAGGCCTGAACATAGAGACCACTGACAGCCATAGGCTGACCTTGAACATCGTGCATGGAGTCCTCTCAATATTGCACCCTAGAAACATGGCTGCCCTGGCCAGCAAATCTCTTGGTTCCCCACCTCTCAGGACCAATAGAGGCCAGTACAGTCTCCAAGAACTTGAGGAATGGGAAGAAGGATATCTGCATGCACTCGGAGCTTGACTTGCCAAGGTGACCAAACAAACCACAGAGATGGAGCAGTCAGATGGCCCAGAGGTGACCCATATTGGAGCAAGCCCAAGGACACTGGCCCACCACCCACTGTCCTAAAGGCCTGTATCAGACACACAGGCCAGAAAGCAATCCCACACCAGATAGCACTCAGGCCCATACTGCCTAGACAGTTACCACTCACAAAGAACCAATGCACTCTCTCTCACAAGGTTCCAGTTCAGAGCTCCCTCCTACCTCTTTCAGCACCTGCTGGAAGAAACCAAAATCCCAAGGCCTTTGCTGCTGAGTCCTAATGCCTCTCCCACGACCTCCTTGTGAGTACCAAAAAGAAGTGTCTCAGAGCTCCTTCCCAGCCTGAAACAGGATCAGGTGGTGCATTAGCCCCTGAGCCCTTTGATGCAGAATCTCGGACTCTCAGAACTGAGTCAAACCCTTCTTAGAAGCAGACAGGTGCAGATAATCCACATGTGGAAGAATGAATGGCTGTTGGCACTAGAAGACATCACAGACCATCCCGTCACCTTGAGTTCCTCCATTTTTGCCTTTCCCGACAGCAGTGTTGGGCAGATGGGCGCTCTCCATGCTCTTTCACTGGCTGAATCTGATGAGTGTCTGAAAGCATTCATCAGATAGAGTGAGGAGATGTTGACAATGTCTCCCAGATTTTTTTTCTGCACCCTTTGATTGCTGTTGGTTATTCTCAGACTTTGTAGATGTCCAAGCCCCTCATTCCTAATAGCCTGTGAGCTCTTTGAGAGCAAGAGACCAGGTCTTGGTCAATTTTGGAAGCCCTTTGCCAAGGAGGGGTCCTGGAATGGAGGAAGTGCCCAATAAATGCCCATGAATTAATTCATCAGTACACCCCACCCACCGTAGGGGGGAGGTTAAATGAGTGGGCTCTCTGATCCCCTCGTCACTATTCATCCTTTACTTTTAGCCCTTTTACAAATATCATAACCATTTGACAGTCAATTTATGACAACATCATTCACCTGGTAAGTTAATGTGCTGTAAGAGCTGTGGCTATTTGAGAAAATACTCATTTTTAAAAACTACTTTTTTTCAATGAACTAAGTGAATCAGTCTTCATATTCCTCCTGTGTGAGAAGGAAGGGAAAGAGGGGAGCAGGCCCCATTCTGTGCTCCCAGGTCGTTGGCCTGGCCCCTGGAGTGATGGTTGAAGGTCAAGCACAGACCAGATGTTGGTGGGACGTCTCCCTCCCTAACTACCATACTCACCCTCCCCTCCTGATCACAAGTACCCCATCATCCCTTGACACCCCCACCACCCTTGGCCCTGGTGGGTTGTGAGGGCCATGAGATCAGCCTTGGGTGAGATTGTGCTTAGGAATGGTGAATCCAGGCCTAGGGCTCAGGCTTAAAGCCTTCTCATCAGCCCCAGGCATCCACCACTTCTGGGTGAAGTGACTTCGTGATCAATTGAAACTGGGAGTTAGGGAGTTAGTTAGGGGTGGGGATGATAGAGGGAGGGCGCGGGTCCGTGCAACTGCTACAAGTTCAGAATTTCAGAGTGACTGCAGTGCGGAGGGAGGAGGGAGGAGCGGCTGGTGAGGCAGTGGGCTTTGCCAGCTAGTTGAAGGAGCTGAAACTCCAATCTTAGGACAACGAGGTGTTTAAGCAGGAGAGTGAGGTTGGCCAGCTGTGTGTCGGGCAGGATCAGAAGTGGCTCCCTTCTGTCACATTCATGGGACTTCATGAAGTAGAGCAGGAGGCCAGGTCCTGAGGTCCTGGGATTTAGGACCAGCCACTCTAGTGTTCCTATCATTTCCACCCCTAATGGCCAGCCCCTGAAGGCCTCAAGTAGCTTGAGACAGTTGTAACCTGAGCTCTGGATTCAGACCACCTGGGTTAAAACCCTGGCTTTGTCACACATTGGCTCTGTGGCTTAGGGCCATTACTTTACCTCTCTGCACCTTGTTTCACCTGTAAAATGGGGCTATTAGGTGACTGTAAGCTGTCATTAGATAATGTGTGTAAGATGCCTGCATGTAGTAGATACTCAGTTCATGTTAATTCCCTTTCCCCATTAGCTGCTGTGTCCCTGGAAACCCATATTCCTAACGGCTTTTTGCTGAGTCCCACTTTGAGTCCACCAGGGCACTTCTTTGCTTGTGGATCCCTAAGTAGAGTGGACATGACCCTCCCTGCAGCAGCGGAGGCTACTTGGCTTGTGCATCCTGATGCTTATGAATGATGCAGCCCTGGTAGAGGCCCTGGGCAGATGCCTGACGGTACTCACTACTCCACTGACCCCAACCCCTTGTTTCCTGGACTGCATGGGGCATCAGGAAGTTGAGGCCAATGCTTGGAGATGATGAAAAACTGTTAGATGAGAATTAGATACACACTTGAAGCTTCCCACCCACCATCTGATCATGGACTCATGCCATGCCGGGAGGCATCACGGGAACAAAAATCAGGGGAAGACTGACACCTACTTGTCTGTGGCCCTGGGCAGATCCCTCCCTTCTCTGGGCCTCATTTCCTCATCTGGAAAATGCTCATAGATTGACTATCATGACCATTATGGACTCTTTCCACCTGAACATTCCTGAAGTCTCTAATGGATAGAAGAGAATTGGAACCCCAAACCTCCACTTTGCCACCAAAACCAAGTGAACAACCCAAGACAGTCCAGATCCCTAGGAGAGGGCTTTACCCCTCCCAAGATGCCTCCAGGCCGAGAGAGGGGTGTGTGATGAGGGCATCCATCAGACTTGTCCTGGCAAGGGTGCTGCTGGGTAGGGCACCCAGATCTGACAGTGAAACCCTACCTCTGGCTTCATCAGAATCAAGAATGGCCCTAGAAGTGAGGTGACCACGGTCTGCATAGGGGGCTGGGAGCTCTAACATGGCCCGATTCAAGGACCCATCAGTATGGCATGATTCATGGAGAAGTTTCCTGGTCAGGTGAACCCCCTAGAGGATGTGCTGGTCTTAGGTCCTTATAAGCCCTGTGCCTTTGAAAGCTGCCTCCCTCCCCTGACCCAACAGGATCTGCAGCCCAAGGGGCCACCCTGCCCAGCCAATCTGCAGAGGACAACTTTTTCCTTAGGGCCTGACTTTCCCCAGCAAGAGGACAAGCACCTTAAGGTGGGTCCTTGAGACCAGAGCAGCCAGGGCCCAGGTTTACCCCAGCCCAGCCACAGGGGACCAGAGGCCCAGACCAGAATCACGGCACTGCCTGAAGGCAATAAAAACCCAAATTCATGCTTCATCTCAAAAGTCAGTTTTTTATTATTGGGGGCCAGGGCCCAGGGAGGGGAGGTTGTTGAGCTAAAGCATCATTGCTCTCTTTCCAGGAAATGTTGTGAGCTGCAGTGAAAGCTTGAGATGTTGCATTTTTTTCAACTCAAGCATGTGTTTTTCAAAAATATCATCCTTCCCCCCCACCCCACTAATTTTAGAATCAGACCAAAGCCAAGCTACTGTCCTCTGTTTCTGTTGGGAAAATACTATATTTATTCGAGATGCAGAAGTGTGTCTCTGCAAACCTCCGACTGCTTCAGGAAAACAAATCTGCTTTAGACTATACAGAAACCATGATACAAAATTTATTTCATGCTAGAATCGCTTTGCATAACATTGGGCATGCAGGTTTTTACTCTGAAGTACTAAATTGCATACAATGCCAGGTTGTGCCTTAGTAAAGGTGGAGGAGGGTGCTCCTCCCGTGGTCCTGATCTTTTGGTGCTCTACATCCTGGTTTTAATGGAACACTTGGAAAATCCATACGGTGGTGATTATTTACTATGAACAATTTGTTATGAAAGTTGGTCACACTGGATCTACACAGCGATAAGATGAGAGAATCAACCTAGACTAGCTGCTGTCAGGGGTCTTGGGGAGACGTCCGCTGGGTCACAAGCATGCCAAACGGGGAAGAAGGCAGCCGTGCGAGTTTCCACAATTCTATTTGGAGCAAAGTTCTCAGTTTCCACATGAGAGATGAACTATGAAGGTGAGGTCAATATGACCGATGACTGACCGACTGCCCTTTTTGGAAGCTTTCCTCTTGATCTTGTGTACAAAAAGGAAGCAATCCATTCCCCATCTCCATCCCTCCTCCCCTCGCCCCTCACCCCCAGAAATGTACAGGTTTCTACCGAACGCCGTTACAGTTTGGCTCCAACAACGTGTGTGAAAGTCAAGAGCTTTGAAAGAAAATAGAGGGCTTTGATGTTTTTCTTTTCGTTATTGTTGTTCAGGGTAATCATACAGTTGCAGGGGGTTGGTGGGTTTGGTTTGCTGGGTTTTCTGTTTAACTTCATGCAAGTCATGCTAAGGAGCCCCTCCACCCCCCACTCCCCAAATAAAATAAAATTTTAAAAAATGAAAAGAAGGAAAAGAAATCCTCTACGGTCAGTTACCATTTGGCCGTAGAAAAAGCTACGTCCGTCCTAGTACAATGCCTGGGCCACTCGGACTCGTCCGGCAAACCTGCATGGCGTGAATTTACTCTGTCCGAGGGTGAGGAGGGGCTGCAGGTCCACCCAGATGCTTAATAGCCACCAGTGTCCTCGGCCAAGCCGCCTGGTCAAGTCACTCTCACAGCCTCTGTCGGCATATACTTAGCAATGACAGGGCTTTCTTTGCAAAGATCTGTATGTAAAGAATACAATTAACACTTGAGCTTCTCTTCTTGGCTCTCCCATCCCGCTTGGTACTTAGTTTTTAAGAAGGAGGAGGAAAGACAGAACAGCCGCATGCAGAGGCAGGCAGATTCTTCTCCAGCTGGCTTGGTTTGCCCATGCACTGAGCCAGCCTAGCACGCCTCTTTCTCTCCCTCCTGGGGGAATGGGATGAGTCCCTACTTCTGCTCTGCACATTGACTCACACACCTGCATGCCTTCTGGCTCAGAATTCGCCTGAGAAAAACAAGTCCTCGGCGGCTGTCATGGCTCCATGAAAGCGCGGGCCAAATGGATGTGGGGAGGGACACTTCACCCTTAGCGCCTCCCAAAGACTCTGGCACCTAAGCCTCAGTGGGACTGAGGAATGGGTATCTCCTGTGGACAGTGCTTACTGCTGGACTCCCAGCCACTGCAGGGAGCAGGGCTGTTCCTGTCCCACACTCCCTGGGCTTCTGGCAGCACAGTAAAGAGACTGTCTTGTCTGCTCTTTGGGGCCACACCAATCAGTCTAACATTCAAGATGATGGAGACAGAAAGCCCACGAGAGCTTACTGGGCAGGGCACGGACACTGGGAACCGTCTACCTGCTTTTCCCCTCACTCCTCGGGCATTCTGCTTCTGGGCATTCTAGCACCTCCAACTGGGAAAAAGCCAGTCACAAAGGGGAACATCAGGCCCATCCATGGCCGGTGCCAAGGATGGGACCCTCCTGAAGGCTGGCAGCCCTCTGCCATGCAGCACCATGCAGGGAGTTGCGCACCGTGCCAGGGCCCAAAGGACCTCTGGGCAGGACAGGGAAGCAGAGACCAGCCTAGATCAGGTGGGCACAACTAAGCACCAGTGACCAGAACCACGTTCCCTCGTCTCCGTGCGGGCTGCCTCTCCTCTTCTGGGTTTGCCTTTGCTTTTGCATTCTGTTTTCTCCTGCATGTGGTTTAATCACTTCAAATACTGGAGCAGTTGTGAATGACCATAGGCTGCACCAACTGTTGCTTTCAAAAACCCAGCTCCTCTTCTGACCCAGCCTGCTCACCCCAGTCAGCATGCATCTGTGTGCACGTGTGAGGCGCTCCAAGACATGCACGAGCTGCCCAGCCAGTCTGCTGCACCAAGAAAGGCATCCTCTGCCTTCTAGGTCCGGGCCAGTGCCTGGAGCCTTGAGCTCGGGCGCCCTGGGCCCCCACCCCAAGCCTCTCCCCAGCCAGTGCTGAAGCTCTAGGAGAAGCCTTTCTCTCCAGTGGGGACAGCCTAGCGTTCTGACTACAAAGAGACCTGGAGCAGGGGCCACCAGCAGCCTCAGCCTTCACCAACCACAAGAGAGTGCTGACCACATCCCGGGCAGAGGCCCGTGGGTGCTGGGGATGGAAGGGGCTGGACCATCCTGCTCAACCACCTTCTCTTGGCAAGTTCTCGATCTGCCACTGGAAATATTCTGACTGCAAGGACAATGGCCTTACCCCCAAGACCTGAAGACATCTCTCTCTTCTTGCCTCTCCTCCCTCTCGCCTGTGGATTGATTATCTTTCAAGGATGATTCTTCCATGCCAAGAACATGGATCTTGGGTAGCTAAGTTCACAGGGTCCTGGCCCACTCCACTGCCCTCCTCAACCAGGGGAGAGGAGAGATCACTTTGCCTTTGGGACCTGACCTGCCATCTGCAAGAGCAGCCTGGGGGAGTCAAGGCTCCTCCTGCATTCCTGGGTACCCCTGCCTTGGGGTCATGGCCTAAAGTCAACCTGTCCAATCCCCTCTCAACTCCCAGCAACCCACAGCTGCCAGGGCCTCAAGTTCTCTCAGCCAGCCTGACATCTCACTTGGGGGAAAGGGCCTCAGCCCTCCAGGGGCCGACCCTGGGAGATTCCCTCCATCCTTGCACCCCTCGGTGAGCCTGCCTGCCCCTCAGCGCCCTTGCCCGCCGCCCTGCCCACCCATCTGCAGGAGCGCGAGGCGGCCCGGACGATGCACGGTGCTCCAGCTTCCTCTACATACCCTTTCTCATTCCTCCACCAGGTGGGCACGCGTACTCCCCGGTTGATAAGAGGAAGCAGGGTCCGTATCTCTCGCGGGTGCCCGAGCGCGTAAAGGGCAGGCCCTCATCGGGAGTGAGGGCCTGGTCTATGTGGGGGCAGTCTTCGTTCGCCAGCGCGGCCTTCGCCACCTCCCCATTCAGTTTGGAATCTTCAAACATATAAGCAGAAGCTATTGAGACACTGAAAACTGTTTAGTGGGGGGCGGGGGGGGACAGGCCAGAAGCGGGGTATTGGCAGAGGGCAGCTTGAGCGTCCCTGAGGATGGAAAAGCGGGCAGGCTGTGGAGGGAGGAGGGCACAAGGCAGGGGGCTTGGGGCGGGGGGGGGTGTTCAGCTCATTCAGGCAGCCTTCGGGCTGCCCACAGTGCTGGGAGTGGGGACTCCTGGGTTTGCTCAAAGTTTGCAAAAAGATGAGTTGGTGATGGGCCCAGCAGGTGTGGTGCTGGGGGCTGGCCCCGGGCCCCAAGCAGGGCCGATGAAATAGGATGGTGTGGATGCAGTCATGGGAGAGAGCCAGACACAGAGCTCAGGGAGAAGACAGACAGACACGCAGAAACACTCCAGTCCAGAGAGGGGCCTTTCCGGACCCCTCTGCTGCTGACCAGAGCCCGGCTGCCTCCCGTCCACAGCCAGCCTGTTGCTCGGGTTTCCCTAGCCCCATACAGACCACCTCATCTACTCTACCCCATCTCCCATTTGGATCTCATCTGATCACCTGGTTCACACCACCCCCACCCCCCATCTAATCACTCAGCCTGCGCCTGTGCCCCTCCCACCCCAACCCCATACAGACCCAAGTGGGTCACTCTGTATGCCCTGTTCCCCATACAGACTAAGCCTGGTCACACAGTCTACTCTGTTCCCACACAGACCTGGTCCAGTCACTCTATGCCCGGACCCCCATACAGACCACTCCTGGTCACACAGTCTCCTCTTTGCCCATGCAGACCCAATTTGACCACTCCATCTGCTCCGTCCCCCACACGGATGGACCCAAGCTGATCACTCAGTCTGCTCTGGTCCCCACACATATCAAGCCAGTGTCTTCCACTCCATGCTGCCCCCAGCAGGCCTGGTCAGCTTGCACAGGCACAACAAGGATGTATGCATGAGGCTGTGACAGCAGGACATGGATTTGGGAGGGGTTCCCATTCCTCTGTCCCCTCTGGTCAGTGTCCCGGGCAAAGCAAGGCAGATGAATGTGTAGAAGACAACAGCGGCTGATGGACTTGGGTGGGGGAAATTGGAGTTCTGGCCTCTGTGGCAGCCTGAGAAGAAGCCTGGGAGGAGGTCTGGGAGCACATTTGGTGGGGGCAAAGTGTGGCCAGAGCAAGGAGCTCTGTCTCTCCGCGATCTCGGAGCAGAGCCGTGGAAGCCTCTGGAGCTGACAGAGGTAGCCCTGACTGGCCTTTGCCCCCATCCCATCACTCTTGAGGACCGAACCTGCCCCAAACTCTCTGCCCTCAAAGCAGAATCTTCCTGGCCAGGGTGGAGCCAACTCCAATACTTCATCTAGGGTGAGAGCCTCAAGCACAAGCCCTTTTGTGGAAGAGGGAAACCAACTTGGGCATGACCACGTCAGGGGAGGCTCTCTGAAAGAGTAGAGTGGGGGGAAAAGGCTGGAGACAATGTCCACCCGATTGAACACTCTCCCGTGATCCTGTTCACATCATGTAACTACACGCAGAAGTGATCCTTCCCCACGTGCACACGCTGGGCGTGCACGTGGGTGGGATTACCACCCGTGTACACATCATGTCACTACAAAGAGGCAGTCAGTCAAAAGAGAAATGGACCAATCAGGTTTATTCGTAAAGCAAATCCAAAAAAATCCCATCATAATTTTGGAACTTAAAAAAAGTCTTTCGTACAAGATGGCAAAGCATTTCACGTACAGTGCGTTTCTTGACAAATCCCAGGGGCTTCGCTTCCCAATTTACTCTGAACCAAAAAGTCCAGTTGCCAAGGTAACTCTGACACCATGTGACTGGGGCCGGGGCGTCTCTGGGGTCTTGGGGCATGTCTGCAGGCACACACGTGTGCTCACAGACACGCTGGTCCTGCCTCCCACTCTGGCTGGCCCCGTCTTCCATCCAAGGGTCTCCGGGCTGAGGGAGGAGGGTGTTGGGAGAGGGGAGGGAAACAGTATGGAGAGGACGCGGATGACGATGTGGGGGTTGAGGCCCATAGCACCCTGCATGAATTTTCCTCAAGGGGAGAACAGTGGGTCCTCCCAGGCAGCGTCTCCTTCTGGGAGGGGAGTGAGGACTTGCTGAGTCTCTGTTGGCCATCCTCTGCCAGGGGAGGTGTCCACAGCCTGCAGTTCTTTCCTGGGGGGGTGGGTCAGAGGGGGGTGCCTTCTCTCTGCCTCTGCCTCTGCGGAAATGGTGCCGCCTGAGACCCTTCTCTGGCTCTGAATGCTGGGACCCCGCCCATTGGCTCTGTCCACAAGCCCCCAGGCCCTGGGGGCTCCCAGCTCCCACAATCTCTAAAGGGCCCAAAGTTCGGGATGGTTTTGGGCAGGGGACAAGGAACATCCATCAGGGATCCCTGGAGGGATGACAGCCCGGCACCTTTCCCTCCTGGGGGATTCCCAGGACACCCCTAGGGCCTGCTGCTTCTCTCAACCCTAACCTTTGAGGAGGGACTAATGATTGGGTGGGGAAGTTTAAGTCTAGCTCTGTGAATGAGCCCAGCCCCCTGGGCTGTTAGTCTATCTGTGGTTTAAGATGCTTTCAGAAACTGGGGCATTCTCCCTCCCCAACTCCAGAGGGGTGGCTTGAAGAAAGAGAAACCAAAGAGGGGCCAACTGTATAAATCTGGGGAACCCATGAATAGGGCCAAAGGTGTGAGCCCCTGCCCCTGCCCCATCCTTTGGATGAGATAGTGGCTAGGAGCCTCCATTCCCACCTGCTTTCCAGAGGCTGGGGGCCCTGCCTCCCCCAGCCCAGGGCCCCCAGGCCCCCACTAGACCCACAGGCCTGCAGTGATGAAATGGCAGCATGGACAGCGTCTCAGAGATGGTTTCCAGGCTTGAAATGGGCTGAGATGAGCATCCGCGAGAGGGTCATTTTTTTAAAACTTTGGAGCAAGGAGAACCCGAGGCTGGGCCCTCAGTCAGCAGAGCTGGCTTTTCTGCCCTGGTCTCCAGGCACCGCCAAAGTACTTACTGTTCACACCAGCTGCGGGCACCAGAGGGGCGCACGCGGGGCTGGGGTGGGTTGGGAGTTGCTGGGCATCTCCTTGGGTTTAGCCCCGAGGGATCTGCCCAGCTGGGGACTCAGGAAAAAAGTCTCGGGCTAAATGGGGACAGTCTGAGACACGAGCAGGGAACAATCACGAGAACCGGCACAAGTCATGCAACAAAACGAGGAGAGAGAGAGAAACATGATTAGTGGAGAGAGAGAGAAAGAGAGAAAATGTGAACAACACGGAAAAGAACACCCATGCCTAGCCCCTGGCGTCACTTCATTTCTCCGCTACTTCCCCCACAGCCCACCTGAGGACAACAAGGACCCCACTCAGGGCCCACAGGCTGCTGACCCTGCAGCTGGGTCCCTGCAGAAACTCTCTTAGCCCCACCCGCCGCCTAGTCAGTGCTGCCTAGCTCCCTCCCCCTCCATGGATAGCACCACTCACTGGGCAGCCACTGCCGCCCATCAGGGGAAGTAGAGGGGCTGGGGATAGGGGACTTTAGACCCCTTTGCCAAAGATAACCCAGAGGCTGCAGGGTTAGCTCCCAGGGAGCCCAGGCAGGGGCTTCTCTGGGACCTCACTGCTGTTCTAGGTGCCATGGCAGGAAGGGAGCTCGGCCACCTCCTCCCCCTCCCCGGCCACCCACTGCTCACTGACGTGGGACCCTGCAGCCCTGGACGCGGCACCACAAAGGACTGACCCACATCACAGGAGCAGAGATGGACAAGACACATGCGAATGGGCATGGCAGGACGGAGGAGGCACTGTGGGCTGTCCAGAGTGGGCGGTCTGGGCGTCCGACTGCAGATGCAGGAGGGAGCCCCTTTATGGGAGAGAAGTAGCTTCTCCTGGGTCCCTCAGCCCCAGGCAATCCCTGGCTGTGCCAGGGCGCCCTCCTAGCATCCCCCAAGAGGTCCTACAACCAGGGGAGAATTGGATTCTTCATACCCCTCCCAGGACAAGCCCTCAGACACTGAGGCCATGCCAGCCACAGCACAGAGGAGGAGACCAGATTGTCCCTGGGACAGACACACAGACTGAGTCTTCAGGCGAGACCAAGAGGTGGAGGTGAGGGGCAGGTGCTGCTGGCACCACTGGGGGCTGGCCTAGGGGGGCGGGAGGGATGCCCTCAGAACCCAGCATGCCACACACAGCCCCTAACTCTGGTTTTAAAAGTGGAATTGGAGAACCTCAGGTTTTGGCGAGGCCACTAGACTGCCTTGGGGGTACAGTCAGACTGAAAAGGCCTTGGGGGGCTGCATCTCATCTCTCACAATTCCTGTGGGGCCACCACATTTACCTTCCTTGCCCCTGGCCTCCCCCTCACTCTCCCACAAACTCACCCCAACCCTATGCCCATCTAGGTGCATGGCTGCAAGCAGGAAAAAAGGCAAATGGGAAGAACTCCGGGGTGCAGAAGTGGGGACAACGCCCCTAAAGACCGCAGCTCCTCTTGGTGGTGGATAGCCGGGGTCTCACACGCCAGCTTTTGGAGGGAGAAGTGTTCTGGTGAGGGATGAGGCTGGAGCCTCGGGGGTCAGGATATCAGGACAGCACCAACACCACCGGGAAGTGAGTGCTTGGGAAGGGCTTGGGAGCACAGTTGGGAAGCGGGGGAGGCAGGAGGGATCCTGGCATCCAAGCTCCAGAGGGAAAGCTTGGGAGGGCCCCAAATACTTCCTCAGCCACAGAGACTGTCCAAGCCAGAACTGTCTGGGCCCCTGAAACCTGGGACCACGGCAAAGTGGCTCTCAAAAGCAGGGCTGAGGAGAGACTGTGGAGCTCAGGGGCAATCCCACAGGAGTGCATGGGTTTTACAGGTTTTGTGTCCTGGGATTAGCTGGTGTGCATGTCTGAACAAACACATCTGCACTCCCTGGGGGGCAGGGGGACTCCGCACAGGATAATACTGTCATTGTCCAAGAGTACAGAGGAATCTGGGCCTGCCTGGAGAGCACTGGGGATTCTTGACTGGCTGGCCCAGGGCACCTGCGCTTGGGGCAACAATCCTGAAAGATCCAGTGTCTGGGAGGATGCAGAGGAAGGGCCAGGTAGTGCCACGGTGATGCCACTCAGGCTGAGCTCTTCTTGCCAGGCCCACATGGAAGCTGGAGCCTGGGCCAGCCCACGCCTTCCCCCTAGAGGCCCAGAGCCCTGTTGGTAGCTCCTGAAATCAAGTAACTAGCTAATCCAAAGCAGAGAGCTCGGAGCTGTTTCAGCCTCGGAGACCCCTGCCCACCCCTGGCCATGTTCCTCTCAGGCACCTACAGAAATCCCAGGAAGGGGAGGGTATGCGGCAGGGTGAAAGGGCCGGGAAACCCCCAAGGGCAAAGAAATGGGCCTTGAGGGTAGTGCTCGGGCCAGCACAGCTGTGGGGTACAGCCAGGAGAGGATTGGGATGGGGTGGTGGGTCAGAGAGCACGATGGCAGGGAAGAAAATCAATCATCCACTGGGGGAGGCCACCCAAACCAGGGCGAAACTTCCCCACCTGGGGCTGAGCTAGCCAGCAGCCTCCTGCCAGACCTGGGCATGGGGAGGTCCTTCATAGACTAAATGCCACCTAACTGTCACGTCAACCTCCCGCTCACCTGGCACTCCTTCTTACTCAGTGCTGTCATTCTTCTCTGGGTCATCTGTTCCTTTGAAATCCCTGTGTCCACAGAATAAGTCGATGGTATTCCATGGGTAGAGGTAGACTATGGGCTTTATATCTTCGGACCAGAGCCCCATGATCAACTTTATGTGCTATGTGCAGGTTCTCATAAAACTGAGATAGTCCCATAACAAACCACTAGCCATGGAATATTAGAATATATCCCACGGTGACTAGTATTGTTTCACGCCCCCCTCCCCCCTCCCGGCCCCCAGTGAATTCACGGGAAAGTGGTTGTACACTGGCTGGGATATCTATATTGCTGCTGCAGTCCCTACCGCTGGAAACAGGGAGAACCCTCGGTGGGAGGCTGTTGCTGGTCTGTAGTGCTTTCATCTAAGCTGCCCAGGGTGGCGGCCCCCTCTAGTCTTTTGCTCGGCAGCCGCTTCCATCAGGTCACCGGAAACTCCCACTCGACCATCAACCCAAACAGACAACGTGAAAGCTAGAGTCACTTCAACAGGTTCCTAAAGATAAAGGCTAAACTCTAGAGTGGTGGTAGAAGATGAGTTGGTTCGGCATGCTATGGGGTAAGTAAGCTTGTCACGGAGGGCTACAGGCGTCTCCTGGGAAGGACCTCGAGCTGGGCAGCCCGAATCAGGGCAGGAATTCTACTCAGCTATGGAGACAGGCTCTGCTGGGGGTGAGAACCCTTGCACCTGCCTTTGCAAGGGACCCTCCTGCCCAGATCCCATGCACCATCTCTGCCATCTACACAGCCTGAAGGGAGCCGTGGTAAGGACCAGATCAAAGGCTGTCTAGCATTTCCAAATCACACCCGCCCCCACTCTGTCCCAACACCGGGTCAGTAGCCTGAGTCAGAGACTCACACCGGACTCCTGCCCCGCTGAGCAGAGCCCCCTGGCTCCTGCTAAGTTAGTCCTCAGCAACCTGGCGGGCCGCGTTGTCTCTTCAGAACATCACGAGACCAACCGCGTCAACCTCCTTACCCAGGGGCACCAGTGAGGTTCCTCTAGCAGGCTCTCGCCTTCTGAATTTGGCCGCCCAGCATCTCCCTGGGCCCCCAGGCTCCACACCTCCAGACTGAGTGCGGGGTCCGGGGTCACCCACGGAACTAAGGAAGCAGTCTGACTGGATCTGGAATCATCGCTACAGGGGGCGGAGGTGAAAGGTCAGATCGACATGCCTCTAAGAGGTTTCCTACCTGCTCTGTTAATTTCTAAAATTTCTTCCTGGGCCAGCGGACATGTGTCACTCTGAGTACTGTGGTGTGGAGAGTTTACGACAGATTTACAATAATTGGGAGATCCCAGCTGCGGTGGCCGCGGAATATGCTTCTTTTTTTTCTTTGGTAGTTTCTGCTTAGCCATGGCTAAGGAGTAATACATCCCGAAATTGTTCACGATGACGGGCACGGGCATGGCGATGGTGAGCACGCCCGCCAGCGCACACAGGGCCCCCACTAGCATGCCGGACCACGTCTGCGGGTACATGTCTCCGTAGCCCAGGGTCGTCATGGTGACCACGGCCCACCAGAAGCCGATGGGGATATTCTTAAAGTGCGTGTGCTCACTGGCGCTGGGGTCGTTGGGCTGTGCCCCTATCCTCTCGGCGTAGTAGATCATGGTGGCGAAGATCAGCACGCCCAAGGCCAGGAAGATGATGAGCAGCAGGAACTCGTTGGTGCTGGCTCGGAGCGTGTGGCCCAGGACCCGCAGGCCCACAAAGTGGCGGGTCAGCTTAAAGATGCGCAAGATGCGCACGAAGCGGACCACGCGCAGGAAGCCCAGCACGTCCTTGGCTGCCTTGGAGGACAGGCCGCTCAGCCCCACCTCCAGGTAGAAGGGCAGGATGGCCACAAAGTCAATGATGTTGAGCGAGTTCTTGATGAACTCTACCTTGTTGGGGCAGAAGATGACGCGCATGAGGAACTCGAAGGTGAACCAGACCACACAGACGCCCTCGATGTAGGTAAGGAAGGCCTCCGTCTCGGCCTCCCGGTAGTAGCGCACTTGCGTGCCATTGCGAACGTTCTCGATCTCCGTCTTGTTCACGATGGGGTTGAAGCGCTCGTGGGTCTCCAAGCAGAAGGTGGTGATGGAGACCAGGATGAAGAAGAGGGAAGCGAAGGCCACATACTGTGGGGATAAAGACACAGTGTCAGAGGGAGGCCCACCCAGAGTGGAGAAGCCTGGGTTGCCTCTGTCCAGTCCCAGGGCCAGGCGGGGGAAGATGCCTGCACCAGGCCCCCTGCAGCACGTGCCACATTTCCCTCCTCAGGGCACTGGGGGCCTGCACGACCGCCAGGGCAGGCTCTAAAACCCTCCTACTCCGTCTTCCATGCTCTCTTCTTCCCCCTATTGCCAGCTAAATGTGGAAGCCCCAATAACTAGTGTAACTACAGAGGGAAGGAGCCTGGGTCCCTGAAAAGAAAGACATCAGCCAAATACCCACATTGAACTGTTACCTGAGTGGGAAATAAATTTCCATTGTGTTCAGCCACTGTGATTTGGAGCTGATTTGTTAAGGCATTTAGCTACCCTGCCCAATAAAAGTGACCCAGTCTGCTGGGGCTGAAGTTTGCAAAGAAATAAGAGGGGGTAGCTAGAGTGGAAAGAAGCCCCTCAGAGGCCAGATCTCCATTTGTTCTCCCAACTCCAGGCTCTTTGCTCTTTTTCATGGGTCTGTACCTCCCTCATGTGGTCTCTTTCAGGTTCTACCCTGCCTAGAGCTGGAAAAAATGTATGTCTTCCCCATGGTCTTAGACAGCTTTTTAAAATGTACTCCCTCTCTCTGTCTTCCTAGGAACTTGCACCACAACATGGTAATGAGTTCCCTGTCCTGGGAGGTACTCAAATAGAGGCTGAATGATCTTTTGTGAGAGAGACTGTTTGAGGGTTTAGGCATCAGGAGGAGAATTGCACCAGGGATCCCCAAAGGCACCATAACCCACGGGCTCTGCTTGACTCCTTTCCAGCCCTAGGGTAGGGGTGTGAGTGGGAGGGAGGAAGATGCTGCTGGAGGCCTGGGGCTTCCCAAACATGTGTGGGCACGTACTCTCTCAGACAGCACCAGTGAGAAGGAAATGGCCAGGATCACCCTGCCTGTCCAGAACCACCTGCTCTGGCCCTGAGCCCCCAGCAAAAAGGTTTGGGAGACCCTTTGGTTTGGTTTGGAGGCCTCATCTAATGACCCCCTGGGCTTCTCTAGCCTGCAGCAGGCATGGGTACCGAGGAGACAGAATCGAGCAGCTGAGTTTCAAACCCTCCTGCTCAGACTGGATTCTGGGGCAAGGTCTCTTCTCACAGTCTCCTGCCAGCCCCGCCGGGACTCTAACGTACTGTGGCCTCCCTTGGCCCTGCCCTGGGTGGATGGGCCCCTGCCAGTCAGCCCTCTCTCAGGGGCCCAGATAGTCACTACTGCCTGCATGTCCTCACTGCACCCCACCCCTCCGGGTCTCCCTTCTCCCTGCCTAGCCATGGCCAAAGCAGTGCCTTCTCCAGGAGGCAGCTCCGGGCTACAGTCTGTAAGGGGTGACACCTTTGTTCTCTGACCTGCCCTCATAGATCATTTGGAGGAGGGCCGAGGTCGCGCCCTGTGTCAGCAGCAGGAGGCAGCCATGCTGCCCCTAGAGGCCGCCTTGTTTGCAATGATGCCCCTCCCCCACCCAGGGGGTGCCCTGGAAGTCCCAGAACAGTCTTGTTTGGATTAACCATGGTCACAGGGCCTGACACTCAACCTGGCAGGGATCTGGGAACCAAGAATTATGTGGACCTTCCAAACCACATTCTGTGTTGAGGGAAGGTGGGAGCAAAAGGAAGTGACAAAGTTGGCATCTCAGAATGACGGAGTGAGAGTAGCCTGTAGATATGATCTGCTCTGAGACACCACATGCTACGAATGGGGAGCTGAGGCACAGAAACGGGAAGAGATCTGCCTAAGCTATGTCAACGGGACACTACTAGTCCTGTTGGTTCTAGAGCATTGTGCAGTTTTCAGAAAACTGTCTCCTGAGCCACTATCAAGTGTGGTCCGTATGCAGCCTTCCTTCCTTCCATCCATCTGTCCCTCCTTTCTGTTTTTAAATTTTAATTAATTAATTAATTAATTAATTAATTAATTTTTATTTTGTAGAGACGGGGTCTCCCTATGTTGTCCAGGCTGGTTTTGAGCTCCTGGCCTCAGGTAAGCCTCCTGCCTTGACCTCCCAAAGTGCTGGGATTACAGGCAAGAGCCACCCCACCTGGCCTATCCCTCCTTTCTTTCACCAGCACATCATCCTCCCTTCTTCCTTTCCTCTCTCCTTCCCTGCCATCCATTCATCCTTTTTAATTCATTCATACACCCTTCCATCCACTCATCCTCCCTCCCTTCTTTTCTCTCTCCCTCCCTCCCTTCTTTCCATCCATATATCCATTCATTCTTCTTCCCTTCCCTCCTTTTTTCTTTCTCTCCTTCCCTCTTTCCTGTGTCCCTCCCTCCATCCCTCCCTTCCATCCACCCATGAACCCATCCATCCATTCCTCACAAGGCACCAAGTTCTGCCCGGCACAGAGTTGAGTAAGGCCTCATTCCAGCCTCAGGGAGCTCCCTGCCTAGCTCAGGTGAAGGATACATTCAGAGACAAGTACAATGCAGTGGACTGAAAAGCTGAACCCTCAGCCCTATGAACTAGAGGAGGCTGGAAAAAGGTCAGAGTAATTTGTGCGCACTTGAGAGAGTCAGGGTAGAGGCTTAAAGCCATGGCTCCCAGACCTAGAAAGACCAGACCTGGAGCACGTAAGAGGTAGACCAGGAAAGCAATGCAGAAGCAACGGGAAGAGGCCACCACGCTGGCTGCAAGTTTAATGAGCTCCAGAGCTGTCTCCATCACCAGAGTTGCCAAGGCTCTTGGAGCTAAAACACACATCCTGGTCTGCTGGGTATCTGGCTTCAGATCCCCCCTAGAAGGCCCCATTCTGGAGCTTGGCGTTCACAGCCCAGAGACTCCCTAAGGGCAGGGCAGGCCCCCCAGCTGCACCCCCTGCCCTGGCCTTTGTATAGGAGTAGAGGAACAAGCACACTGTGGATGACCGAACGGTGCCAAGAGGCAAGGCCCACTGCACACTTGGCTCTCAATCCTGGCTGGAGGCCGGAGGCACCTCCCCTCCTCACTGCCCCATCAGCCAGGACATCCCGTTCCCAAACCACCCTGCCCCACAACATCCATTCTCCACTGTACCCCCTGTTCATATGGGACTCTCTCCGGGCAGGGTCACTGCCATCAAAGCAGGTTTTAGACTTCAGTCTTGGCTACCAGAGGGTGCTTTCAACTGGAATCCCAGCTTTGCCCATGCAGCCCACAGAGAAAGCCCAAATTCCCCAGCCTGGCACACGAGGTTCTCCATGTCCTGGCCTCATTTGATTTCCCAGGGTCCTCTCCCTGCATGCACCCAACATTCTTGCCATGTGCAGCCCTCTGCCATTTCTGACCACAGAGCGTCTCCCCACCTCCATGGTTTTGTATCTGCTATTCCTTCTGCTGGAGAGTGCTCCTGCCAGTCTCTGTCTGGAAAAATCCCATTCATCCTTCAGGGCCCTACTAAGTGGCCCTTCCCCTGAGGTGAGGTTCCCCTTCACAGCCCTGGCCCACGGGAGGCAGCAATTGAAGGGAGTCCCCCAGGAGTCTCTAAATGCACCCCAGGGAGGCAGCAAGCCCATCTCTGACTTGGGCTCTTTAGTGCGTGGGGAGGCTCGCAGGAACAGCCCAGACAGGGCACTGATGTCCCAGGAGCCTGGTAACTCCCAGACGCCCCCACAGCCCTCAGAGCTCTCATCTCAAGTGCTCCTCTCAGTTCAGATCCCGACTGGAAAACTCAGGCCTTATAAGATTATGGTAAAAAGTCTTTGTTTCTCAGGGATCAATGGATAGCCTGTGTAGATTCTTTCCTCTCTGGGCCCCAGTGCCCAAGGAGTGGAGGATGGGGAGCAGGCAGCAGAAGCCAGGTCCAGGTGCAAAAACCCCTTCCCCAGGGAGAGTCAGGAGAAGTGGAGGCCAGGCCTCTCGCCCTGCTCAGGCTCCCTGGGCACCTGCCTTCCTGTCCTCTGCTACTGTGAGGCCTGATCTTCCTCTGTTACAGGCAGAGCCCCAGCAACATCAAACTCCAAGGGACCCTTAGAGTGCTGTGGAGGAAGATGCTTCAGCCTGCTCAGACCCCAGTGTCCTCCTAAGTCTAGACAAGTGGGAGGTCAGTCACAGGCACAGCCGGAGCAAGAGCAACGAAGCCCCAAGTCCCTTGTGTCCATTCTCCAGGGCTGGCTGGAGAAAGGAAAAAGCTCCCAAAGCTTGAGGACCTACTATGCGCCCTCAGTCCTCACACCAGCTTGGTGAGACGGGGCCATATCCCCATTGCTTCAAGGAGGAAATGCAGGTACAGAAAGGTTCGGGGACTAAGCCAAGGTTTTAAAGCTCGTGATGAGACTGAGACTTGGATCCAAGTGTTCTTCTTTCTTTTCTTTTTTTTTTTTTTTGAGACGGAGTCTTGCTCTGTCACACAGGCTAGAGTGCAGTGGCATGATCTTGGCTCACTGCAACCTTCACCTCCCAGGTTCCCACCTCAGCCTCCCAAGTAGCTGGGATTATAAGTGTGCACCACCACAGCCGGCTACTTTTTTTTTTTTTTTTTTTAAGACAGAGTCTCGTTCTGTTGCTCAGGCTGGAGTGCAATGGCACAATCTTAGCCCACTGCAACCTCTGCCTCCTGGGTTCAAGCGATTCTCTGCCTCAGCCTCCTGAGTAGCTGGGACTACAGATGCCCACCACAACGCCTGGCTAATTTTTTTTTTTTTTTTGGTATATTTTAGTACAGATGGGGTTTCTCCATGTTGGCCAGGCTGGTCTTGAACTCCTGACCTCAGGTGATCCGCCAGACTCGGCCTCCCAAGTGTATTGAGCTCTAGAACCTAAGCTCTTGCCCCCAGAGTCGCCAAAGCTCCTGGAGCTAAAAACGCAGCCCCACCCACTGCAGAGCTGCCCCCTGATTGTGTCTAAATGGCTCTGTCTAGGAGCTTAACAGGCACAGCTCAGAATCCTTAAGAGCAGGTTGTGCCTATCCCCAGTGACAGAGCAAGGCTACCTGGATCCAAATGCTGGAGCCAGCCACATCTGAATGCTTCTTAGGCCTCATTGCCCAGAATCTGCTAGCAACTGGAGCAAGAGCAGCCCCTTGGGTGGGGACACTGCCCCTGTCTAGCAAGGTATAATGTCAACAGCAGAGGGACCTTCTGCCTGGTAAGCCTCAGAAAAGCCTGTGTGACAAGCCTGGGCTGTCATCCCCGGGGCTGTAGGGTCGCAGGAAAGATTAGGGGACTGCTTCCCACATAAGCGATCTGCTTCCCAATCCAAGCCACCTAGAGACATGGAAGAGTCACCCACAGACCACAAACACACACAGTGACCCAGAGCACATGTCTCATCCATTACCTAAGCACAGACACTGTGCACATGGCACACAAACTACAACAGTGTCCCCACCACACAGTAAACACAGGATCCCATGTAGCACATGCAGAGACACATCGCCACACACCACCAGAAACACTTGGGTGCTGCACCGCAAGGCGCACACACGCACCACCACTCGTGCATACACACTCGGCATACACAGATAATGCAGCAGAGGTAACAGCACAGCATACACACTGTGAGCACATGCAGGCCCCGGCTGTGCCCCGGCAGCTCCCTGCAGACCTCTCTCTCCCGACCCCAGGTGTAACTGACTCAGTGTCTGTCCCCCTCCTGCAGGACAGGCAGCTCCAGCCCACCTTGCCTCTGCCTCCTCCGCCTTCCCTGCTCAGGCTGCCATCTCCCGGATTACCCGACCCTAGGCTGTGCCCATCACCCGTGGGCTTCCTGATTTTGTGTGACCTGTCAGACTTTATCTCCCTTCTACATGCCATGCCTGCAGCAGCTGAGTCCCACCACACCCAGGATCCAGGCCTTCTGGGAGGCCAGTCCCTCCTGGGCTGCTGGCCTGACAGGGGGCACAAAGGGAGCTCTGCTGGGCAGCCCTCAGGCAACTGCCACCCAGCCTGGCCATGGCAGTTGCCACCCTGTAGAATTTCGAGACAACACAGGCGAGATCGTCTGACAATGCGGCATAAACCCAAGCTGGTAGTTTCTGGCCTTTTTTCCCCCCGAAACCAAATCACAAACCGTGAG
The DNA here is from genome assembly GCF_028885655.2 of Pongo abelii. Lineage (NCBI taxonomy): Eukaryota > Metazoa > Chordata > Mammalia > Primates > Hominidae > Pongo > Pongo abelii. The sequence continues at coordinate 59,454,809 of NC_071994.2, forward strand.
AGACCCACCAATTGTGTTCTAGAAAGTGGTCGCCATGGCAACAGAGCAAGGCATCCCATTTCTATGGTAACCAGGGTGGTGAAGCTGTTGGCTGTAAAGTCAGACAAACCTACTAACGATCTGTTGACTTAAGAAAATGTTTTATAAATCACCAAGTTATTTTTATCATAACTCCACCCCTGAAACCATAAATCAGAAAGGCAATTTACTATCTATTAAAATGACCAATATGTGCTATGACTTTCATTTATGAATTATTTATGCCACAGTCATCTTTAGAAAATTGTGCTTGCCTTTCGGATCGGAGCTGTTCGGGGGTTCGCCTTGGGGAGCTGTGTTCGTGCAGTCTGGTGTTTCAGGAACAAGGCGATGGCTGTAACGTGGTGCAGGGACCAACATTCCGGTGCGGCTGCTCACTTGCTGTGTGACCTTGGCAAGTTCCTTCCCCTCTCTGGGCCTCAGTTTCATCCTGGGTACAGTGAGGGTTGGATTGGTCCTTTCTAAGGATTCTGAGGCAGGGCAGGGCTGCAGGCAGTGGGGGCATGTGATAGCTAATCAGGGGAGCCCTGGCTGACATCCAGGCCCCAGGCCCCCAGAGGCTTCAGGTCAGTTTTTCCGCCTAATTAAATCTGCCCAGCGGGGGTGTGCAGCCTTTGAATTAATCCATGCGGAGTCAGTGATGCAGAGCAGGCGGGATGGCCAATTGTCCTAAATAAATTGTCAGTTGAGTTGGGTTTAGAAACTGAATTAGCCTCATCTGGACTTCCGCGGGCCGGGCCGGCAATGCTCACAGTGTGCTGGGCCAGCTGGGGGATGGGAGGGAGGACAGGGAGGAAATGGGATGGTTAGGGGTCCAGTCCCTTTTTTGTTCTGTCAATAAATGCCTGCACCATCAGGCAAAGGAGGCCTGGCCCCCGAGCGCTGTGTCTGGGTGCCAGACGCTGCACCGGCGCAGCGGGCAGTGGGCGGGAGGAGCTCCCCAAGGTGCTCCGTGGAGGGTGTGAGCAGAGTGTGTGTGAGCATGTTCCAGGAACACGGCCGTGTGGCAGCCTGCTTGGGGAAGTCTGCACTGGGGGGAGTGTTAGGGGGGTAGGCAGTGTCAGTGTGGGGTAGGTGTTCCATGTCTACATGACCTGACTCTAGGCCTGCGCACAAGTTTTGTGTAAATGGTCGCTACATGTGCTGTATGTGATTCGTGTGTGTGTGTGTGGAGAGATATGGGGTGTGTTTGTGTGTGTGGACATGTATGGGGTGTGTGGGGGACACATATGGAGTGTTTGCATGTGTGTATGGAGACAGGTATGAAGTGGTGTGTGTGAGTGTGTATGGAGCTTTGTGTGGGGTGGTGTGTGTGTGTGTATGGGACTATGTGTGGTGTGTGGTGTGTATGTGTGTGTCTATGGGGCTATGTGTGGTTTGTGTTGTGTGTGTCTATGGGGCTATGTGTGGTTTGTGTTGTGTGTGTATATGGGGCTATATGTGGTTTGTGGGGTGTGTGTGTGTGTGTGTCTATGGAGACATGTGGGGTGGTGTGTGGGGGGGCTATGCAAGTGTAGGTGTGTGCATGCGTGGGGTGGTGTGTGGGTGTGTGTGTGGGTGTGTATATGTGCATGTGTGGGGTGCTGTGTGGGGGTGTGTGTGTGTGTATTGCATGTGTGGTGTGGTGTGGGGGTTTGTGTGTGGGTGTGGGTGTGTACATGTGCATGTATGGTGTGGGGGGGGTGTGTGGAGGTGGATGTGTATATGAGCATGTGTGGGGTGGTGTGTGGGGGTCTGTGTGTGTGTGTGTGTATTGTGTGTGTGGGGTGGTGTGGGGGTTTGTGTGTGCATGTGGGTGTGTATATGAACATGTTTGGGGAGGTGTGTGGGGGTCTGTGTGTGTGTATTGCGTGTGTGGGGTGGTGTGGGGGTTTGTGTGTGCATGTGGGTGTGTATATGAGTATGTGGGGGGAGATGTGTGGGGATCTGTGTGTGTATTGCATGTGTGGGGTGGTGTGGGGGTTTGTGTGTATTGCGTGTGTGGGGTGGTGTGGGGGTTTGTGTGTGGGTGTGGGTGTGTATATGTGCATGTGTGGGGTGGTGTGTGGGGGTCTGTGTGTGTGTGTGTGTGTATTGCACGTGTGGGGTGGTGTGGGAGTCTGTGCGTGGGTGTGGGTGTGTGCATTGCGTGTGTGGGTAGTGTGTGTGTGGGGCAGTGCGTGGGTGTGAGTGTGTGCATGTGTATGTCCGGGCCATCTCCCAGGGAACCAGGGTCTGGCTAGGCACTCTGGGCACATGTTCTCTGAGCCGAGACTCAACCCAGGGCCCTGACCATTTTCCATGCCAGAGATGGTCACTCCTTCATCAGCCCAGGGGTGTGCCCCTTTCCCTGGGACTGTCCCGGACTTGGAGGAAGGTGACAGGCAGGGTGGGGGGCTGAGCCGGCCCAGCTCAGGAGCCCCCTGCATCTCCACAGTGACACTTTCCATCCCAGGATTCAATCTGAGAAGGGGGAGAGCCAGGGCCAGAAAAGGCAGCTCCCCGGCGCAGACGCCCAAAGAGATAACGGCTCACCTCACTGAATTCATTCTCTGGACCCTACACCTGAGTCATATCCAGAAAGAGCCCCCACAACAGCTGGGCTGGCCCATCCCGAGGTGGCAGGGGTTCCCATGGTACTTTCATCCCAAGATGCGTATTTTTTTTTTGGAAGTTTAAACATAAAAAATGCACACATCCTGGAATGGTATTTCTTCCTAGATCCGCACATGTCTTACATCGGTGGCACCTTGGGTTTGTGGAAACCTGGTCATTAGAAGACCAGAGCACTGATGGAGGAGGTCCTCGGAGGAGGTTGCAAAAGCTGCCTGGCGGGTGGGAATGGAGAGACGAAGGCGCAGCACAGTGAGGGAGTGGCCCAGGGGTGCAGAGCACTCAGCAGGACCAGAGAGGGGAAACACGTTCTCCAGGAGCATCAGCACTGGGCTCCAGTGTGGCGATTTTCTTATCAAGTCTTGGCTCAGGCAGTATCCCTCCAGCGCTCCAGGCCCCTCTGATCCCTCAGGCCCACCTGCCTTCGAGATCCAGTCAAAGCAGCTGGAGTACCATCAGAGGAGGTAGCGGCTGGAGCAGAAACGGCAGGACCATGACGTCACACCTGCCTGCTTTTTAGGCCTGACTCAACCAGGTGACTGTGGTCAAGTCACTGTCCCTTTCTGAGCCTTCATTGTCTGCCTCCCAGTGATTGTAACAGTGAGTTGAAATAATACACAGAGAGCAAGAAGGAAGGGTTCAGACACACCGCTGAGCCTCCACACAGAGCCTCTCACCTTGAAGCTCCGGTGGACCCTCCTGCCCTGGTCCTCTCCAAAGGTTTAGGATCAGAGTGTCTCTGATGTAGAAAAGCCTAGAATCTTCTAGTCATGGAATGGGAACTGCTGAGCTGGGAGGTGCCTGGGAGTTTGAGGCACAAAACACCACCATTGTCCTTCAGAGACCCGTCCCTTCCCACACTCAGCCCATGCAGTGTGAGTGAGGCTGAGCCTGGACCAGCAGCAGGTGACCAATGTCCAGTGATGGCCAGCCCTTGTCCTGCAGTAAAAGGGGAGAGGGTGTCCCTGAGGAGGTGGCCTCAGAGGGATCCCGTGGGATGGGGCCGGAGGAGCTGTCTCTGGATTTAGCAACAAGGAGGCCCCGGTTGGGGCTACACCCATGCCCCTGGAAGGGTGGAAAGGAGAGCTGGAAGTAAGAACCCTTCCCTGGAGGTGGTTGGTGGGGAACGAAGGAGGCAGGAGTGGGCAGATGCTGGTGTGATGGGCAGGATGGCAGGGGAGGGAGAGTGCTGGGGAGAGTGACTGAGGGGACATCCAAGCGCAGAGCCCAGAGACTCTGGCTTAGTAGTTACGGGTGGGAACAGAAATTTACCTTTAATTTGTGCACCAGGTGGCTCTGATGCCACCAGCCAATCCTGGCATTTGGGATCCATGGGGCCAGATAAGACCCACATGCTAGGCAGGTCTGATGCATAACGGACCACGGTAGGTGCTGGGAAGTAGGCCCCATGGTGGAAGGAAGGGAGGCCTGGACTTGGCTTCAGAGACCTGAGTTTGAATCCCAGCTCGGCCACGAACCATATGCCTATGGCCTAGTAACCTCTTGGAGATGCAGTTCCATCATCCTTAAAAGAACACACTCCAGGAAGTAAGACAACATTGAGGGGTGTGGAGGAAAAGGCCAGGTGCCTAGGACTTCCCCAGATCCAGGGCAAAATCCCAAGACTGCTGACTCCCTTGCACACTGGCATTCTGGGAGTTGGCCGAGGCGGCCCTGCACAAACAACGAACATCCAAACACAGAATTTTGTTTTTTGTTTTTCACAAATTACCAAGAGGTGAGGGAGGTGGGAAGCTGAGCAGAGCAATAGTTAAAGGGAGAAATGTGTTCAGTTTTAGGCCTTTCTCTCTAAATTCTTTCTGCTTCTGCTACCGCTTGCCTGTTAAGGGACCAGGAGCCAAGGACAGCCTGGTGGGAACCGCCGGTGCAGCACACAGCCAGCTTCCTGTGGACGAGTCCAGGTGTGTCCAAGATCCAGCCCTGTGGCCTCCAGTCAGTGAGAGACACGGTCCTCGAGGTGAGGGGGACTTCCTGTCCCCATGCTTGCAGGGTTTTCCACGTGGACCCCTGCCTGCCCCAGGGCTTGGGAGGGAAAGAACACCCAAGGTTGCACGATGAGTGGGGCTCAAGCCAGAGCTGCCGACTTTCCCGCCTAACTCTGGTAACAAGAAGAGAGATGACAACAGCTTCCTGAGTCTTGGGCAGGCCCTGCTTCCGGGGCTTCCCATGCACTCTCCCGTTTAAACCTCGTGCCAGCCCAGTGCGGTGTTATCATGTCACTCCCTAGATGAGGAGCTGCGATTCAGAGGGAAAGAATCTTGCCGGAGGTCTCAGAACTGGATCAGTCTCACTGTCCTCAGGAGCAACGGACTTCACTGCCTCCCATAAGCTCCCTAAGCAGCAGGCAGCGTGTGCAGAGGCCCCACCGTGCGAGGTGGCATGGAGGTGCCCTTGTAGCCGGATCTGGTGACTCTGACCTTTCTTGGCCACCAGCAGGTACAGAGGGCCCTAGGGGAGGCCTTAGGGATTGTGGTGTGCTGTCCCACAGTGCCCCCTGCAGTCCCACAGGCCAGGAAACCTGAGTGTTAGCCTCCAGAAGGACCAATCAGGAGCCCATATCGCACCTGCTCCTGTGGACTGAGCCTTCCTCCTGGAGAGCAGATGGTAAATAAACACGGAGGCTAACGGGGGTCTCCTCTCACCCTCTCCCATTAGCATCTTAGACTTGGAGCAATACCAGGATCCCACGTGGGAAATTCCTCTTGTGTTTCAGGGCTTAGAACAAGCAGGTGTCTCCTAGTACGCCTGTCTACATTTCTGTTAGTAAATGATGAGTCATAAAACCCTTCACATTTTCTCTTTTGCTCTGACTGCCAGGGAGCTCGGCTAAATTTAGTGCTCAATTCTAGGCGAATCCTTTACCTGGGTTTGGGGTATAGCTATTTCTTTTCTTCATTATACTACATGTATTTTTTCTTCTTTATTTTTAAGGGTTCTGTGGTAGGTGTGTCTTAGGTGCCTCAAACATTTTTTTGAGAAAGCCACAGATTGGAATAAGAAATACGTGAATAAGATTCCCAGATTAGGCAGTGAGTAGGAAGGCGCTCCATATAGGATATGCAGACATGCCTCGTTCGACTGCGTTTTGCTTTATTGCATTTCACAGATATTGCAATTTTTTTTCAAATTCAAGTTTGTGGCAACCCGTGCTATTTTTCCAACAGCATATGCTCACTTTTTGTCTCTGTGTCATATTTTGGTTATTCTAGCAATATTCCAAATTGTCATTATTATTATATCTGTTATGGTGACCTGTGATCATTGATCTCTGATGCTACTATTGTAATTGTTTTGGGACACCACAAATCACACCCGTATAAGATGGCAAACTTAATTGGTAAATGTTATCTGAGTTCTGACTGGCTGTTCTCCCATCTCTCTCTCTCCTCAGGCCTCTCTATTCCCTGAGACACAGCAATATTGAAATTAGGCAAATTAGTAACCCTACAATGGTCTCTAGGTGGTCTAGTGAAAGGAAGAGTTTCATGTCTCTCACTTTAAATCAAAAGCTAGAAATGATTACGCTTAGTGAGGAAGGCATGTCGAAAGCTGAGATAGGCCCAAAGCTAGGCCTCTTGCACCAAACAGTCAGCCAAGTTTGAATAATGCAAAGCAAAAGTTCTAAAAGGAAATTGAAAGTGCTACTCCAGTGGGCACATGAATGATAAGAAAACAAAACAGCCTTACTACTGATAGAAAGTTTGAGTGATCTGGATAGAAGTTGAAACACAGCCACAACATTCCCTTAAGCCAAAGCCTAATCTAGAGCAAGGCTCTAACTCTCTTCTATTCTAGGAAGGCTAAGAGAGGTGAGAAAGCTGCAGAAGAAAAGTTTAAAGCTAGCAGAAGTTGGTTCATCAGGTTTAAGGAAAGTAGCTCTCTCCATAACATAAAAGTACAAGGAGAAGCAGCAAATGCTGATAGAGAAGGAAAAGCTGTAGCAAGTTATCCAGAAGACCTAGCTAAGATCACTGATGAAAGTGGCTACACCAAACAATAGATTTTTCAATGCAGATTAAACAGCCTTCTATTGGAACAAGATGTCATTGAGGGTTTTCATAGCTAGAGAGAAGAAGTCAATGCCTGGCTTCAAAGCTTCAAGGGACAGGCTGACTCTCTGGTTAAGGGCTAATGCAGCTGGTGACTTTAAGTTGAAGCCAATACTCACTTACCACTCTGTAAGTCCCAGCGCCCTTAAGAATCAGACTAAATCTACTCTGCCTGTGCTCTAGAAATGGAACAACAAAGCCTGGATAATAGCACATCTGTTTGTAGCATGGTTTACTGAATATTTTAAACCCACTGTTGAGACCTACTGCTCAGAAAAAATGATTCAAAATATTATTGCTCATTGACGATGCACCTGGTCACCCAAGAGCTCTGATAGAGATGTACAAGGAGATGAATGTTGTTCTCCTGCCAGCTAACTCAGCACCCATTCTGAAGCCCATGGACCAAGGAGTCATTTTTACTTTCAAGTCATATTCTTTAAGAAATACATTTCATAAGGCTATAGCTTCCATAGATACTGATTCCTCTGATCAATCTGTGCAAAGTCAATTGAAATCTTCTGGAAAGAATTTACCATTCTAGATGTCACTAAGAACACTTGTGATTCATGGGAGGAGGTCAAAATAGCAACATTAACAGGAGTTCAAAAGGAGTTGATTCCAATTCTCATGAATGACTTTAATGGGTTCAAGACTCCAGTGAAGGAAGTCACTGCAGATGTGATGAAAATAGCAAGAGAGCTAGAATTAGAAGTAGAGCCTGAAGATGTGACTGAATTGCTGCAATCTCATGATCAAACTTTAACAGATGAGGAGTTGCTTCTTATGGATAAGCAAAGAAAGTGGTTTCTTGAGATGGAATCTATTCCTGGTGAAGATGCTATAAACATTGTTGAAATGACAACAAAGGATTTAGAATATTCCATAAACTCAGCTGATAAAGCAGCAGCAGGGTTTGAGAGGATTGACTTCAGTTTTGAAAGAAGTTCTACTGTGGATGGAATGCTGTCAAACAGCATCACATGCTACAGAGAAATCTTTTGTGAAAGGGAGAGTCAATTGATGCAGCAAACTTCTTTGTTGTCTTACTTTACAAAATTGCTATGTCCACCCCAACCTTCAGCAATCACCACGCTAATCAGTCAGCAGCCATCAACACTGAGGCAAGACCCTCTACCAGCAAAAAGATTATGACTCACTGAAGGCTCATATGATTGTTAGCATTTTTAAGCAATAAAGTATTTAAAAATTAAGATATGTACATTTTTAGACATAATGCTATTGCACAATTAATAATGTACAGTATAGTATAAATATAACTTGTATATGCTCTGAGAAACCAAAAAATATGTGACTTGCTTTATTGCGATATTCACTTTATTGCTGTGGTCTGGAACCAAGCCCACAATATCACCGAGGTATGCCTGTATAGGCGTCTCAAGGGGGCAGTTCAATGATCTCATCTGCAGTGACCCTGAGACAGATGTCTCTGTTGGTCACCACCAGTGATGGGAAGCTCACGAGGCCATTCATACTGTCTTTGAACCGGTCTGAGAGACATGCATTTATTTCTCATGTAAGTCAACCTCCTGTCTCATTTTCCCGGCAATCACAGGTCTGCCCTCTGGGGTCACCAGAAGACACCTGCTCCTCTTCCTCCCTGTGATGGTCCTGCCTATACCTGCAGATAAGCCTCAGGACATGCCCCTGAGACATCCTTCCTGCAGGCCAGGCTTCCTCGGGCTTCCTTCATGCTCTCTTCCTTGCACCATCTCCCCTGACCTGCTTCAGAGTCTGCTTTTGTTCATCACTCACTGTGTGTGGCTAAATGGTTGGCACATTTTACCCTTTTTAATCCTCATAACCACCTTGGCCATAGGAATATTTACCTTTGTTGAGCTTCTCTGTCCTCTGCTATACAGTAATAATACCATGCTCACCAGAGGTCAAGCACTTTACAAACATTATCTCATTTATCTTTAAAAGCTTCTCCGAGGGAGGCATCGTTACCTCCATTTTGCAGATTAAAAAACTGAGGTTCAGAGTGGTTAAGACGTGCAAAAATCCCCCACATAGCTCGAAAGTGTTAGGCGGGCTTTGAAACCAGGTCTCTCTGACTCCAAAACCACTATGCTCTATGACTTCCACTTATAAATCTTTCTCACATCACCCCCAGGTAGTCCTGGGAGAAAGTTGTTTATCTTCCCATTATGATGACAATAGGCACCGCCTTCTTCAGTATATAGCACATCTTCATGTTTTGGATCTTATATGTACAACACACACACCCCCGCCCCCCAACTGGGCCATCAGCAGGAGAGTCTTGATGGCTTCCATTTGGTAGATGAGAAAACTGGGGCTCCGACCTCCATGGAGGAGCTAGGAATGGAGTCCACTTGGAATTCACTAGGAAATTTGCCTCCTGTGCCCACTTGTGTGTTTGTATCGAGTCAGGGGTCCTGACTCCCAATAGGTATGTACATGCATGTGTGTGTGTGTGTGTGTGTGTGTGTGTGTGTGTGTGTGTGTGTTTGGAGGGAAAGGAATAAAAATGGCTCAGGGAGGGTAATGGACAAAACCCAGGTGGGACCACAGTTGACTGCCCACCTGCATCCCTCCAACAAATATTTACATCTTATTCCAGGCCTATACAGGGTACTGGGTACAGGGTGAGCAAAAACAGCCACAGCTTCTGGGGGGAGGAGTAGGAGAGGGGGACATTGACATTTATCAATTAACCATACAAACAAATATGTACCTATGTGAGCTGACAGGGGCATCAAGGGGAATGCACAGGCATTTGGTGGGCCTTTAACAACAAGTCTTGAGGTTAGAGTGGCTTCCAGGAGAAAGTGACAACTGTGCAGAGGTTGGAAGGATGGGTAAGAATCAACTAGGGAAATGCAAGGTGCAAGGAAGCACATTCTAGGCAGAGAGAAGGGGAGCGCTGCTCAGGCCTCATGTTCCTGACTCACCAGCAGCATCTGATGCCACTGATCCCTCCCTCCTCCTTCTTGCACTTCCTGGGACTGCACAGCCTCTGGATTTTCTTCCTACCTCTCTGGCTGCTCCTTCTTGGAGTCCTTTGCCAACTCCTCTCCCCAGTATCTAACTATCGGGGCACCCCGGAGCTCAGTCCTTGCTCCTCTTCATCATCTACACTCACATCCTTAGTGGTTAACCCAGTTTTATGACTTAAAGGCCACCATCATTCAAATACCCATAAACAGCACACTCTCAAAGGCTTATTTCCAGCCCAGCCCTTCCCCTGAACTCAGGACTCCAGCATCTAACTCCCTGGTGTCTCCAGATGGAATTCTACCAGCTCTTTCAAACTCAACATGTCAACTGAACTCCTGTGCCACCCCCACCCCCTGCAGCCTCTCCATCTCATGAGAGAGTGTCTCCATCCTTCCAGGACATTCTTGCCAAAAACCTTGGAGTCATCCTTGACACATCTCTTTCTGTCACATCTCACATTTAATCTGTAAGGAAATCCTGGTGGCTCTGCTTGAAAAATAGACCTAGCATCTGAGCCCTTCCCATCACTGCTGTGACCACCCATGTCCCAGCCATCATCCTTTCCCCCCAGGTCACGGTAATAGACCAGTCTCTTAACTAGTCTCCCAGGTTCCAACATTCCTGGTGTGCTAGGACTGTTTTCAACACAGCTTTTAAAACATGAATCTAACTGTGTAATTTCTCTGCTCAGAATCCTGCACTGGCGCCCTATTTTTCTCAGAGGAGGAGCAAAGGTCTTCTCAATGGCTTGCAGATCCGACTTGATCTGGTCATCCATTATCTCCCCAAACTCCTCCCTGCTACCATGGCCTTCACATCTGCCTCCTCAAACATGTTCCTCAAATATGCCAGACACACGCCTGCCTCCATGCTCTTGCACTGGCTGTTCCTTCTGCCTAGAACGCCTTTCCCCAGGTACTCCTATGGCTTATCCCTTCACTGCCTCATGGCACCCCAATAGGGTGCTTCTGACCACCCTATTTCAAGTCTCAACCAACACCTCCAGTAAGGAAAATCTGGTTTTCCTTACTCTGCTGTTCCCCCCAGCACAGATCATCTAAGATGCCAACTTTCCTCAGCTTTATCAAGGTATAATTAACATACAAGAAAATAAGAAAATTAAGGTTTAGAGTGGTTAAGATGTGCAAGAAAACCCCACGTAGCTCAGAAGTGGCAGCAGGATTTGAAATAAGGTCTCTGTTGTAAGTATCCAGTTGGTTGCGTGTTGGCATTGACACTATCTAATTTACTTAGTGTTCAAGTTTGTTGTTTGACTCTCTTCCCCCTCTAGAATGTAAGGTCCATGAGGTGGCTGAATCTGAGGGTCTGGGTGGCCCTGCCTCAAAGACCCAGCCAAACACTCCAACTAATAGGAGAAAGGAGGCCCCTTCCTCCAGGAAATGGGGAGCACGAGCACAGGTTTCCTCTGTGGAAAGAAGGTCGTGGACACGGGTCCTGTGTCCACTTGCCTCACTCCCTCTAGTTGCATAATGGGCACAATGGTTTACTCCCTGCAGCCTCCTTCAGAAGTGAGCCCCCGGCGGCTGGTGCTCGCTGCCCCCTGTCAACATGGGCAGTCACTGATTCAATGATACCACATCTGCGTCTACCCTGGCAATGTACACAATCGTTGATTTCAGAGTTGCATTTACATGGGCACTGACCACAGTAACGGAAGATCTACACTGGTAAGAAGATAATCTCCATCCACCAATCTGTGACTCAACTAGCCATAGACATGATCACTAATCATTCAGCTATGCTCTCATTGGCAATGGGCATTCTTGATCTTTGCATAGAGTGTTTATTACACTGGCAGTGGGCACAGTGATTGAGAGCAGATCCGTATCTACACTGGCAATGAGTGCATTCATTGAAAGCAGACTCATGTCTACACTGGCAGCAGGCACAATCACTTTCATCTCCTTGACAATGGGCACAATCAGTGAACAAAGGCCTGAATCCCCACCAGCCATGAACATGAGTGACGCATGTCATTCATGGAGAGTGCGCACAAGGTCACAGAGTTCCTTTCCAGAGAGAGGGCAGATACATCCTTCCCTCCCAGCAGACAGGCCAGCTGAAGGCGCACATGATGTAGTCCAACAGCCTGAGTCCTGTCTATGGGGCAGAACTGGCACTGGATTGTGGAATTCAAAACCTGGATGCGGGCACTGGAGTGGCGAATCTGGAATCTGGGCATTGGAATTGGAATCTGGGACACATGGTGAGGAGATGAGACCATGTCTATTCCCAGCGTCTTGAGATCACTCAAGGTGAGGAGAGACTCAGGCTGTGTGACTCCCATTGCCACCCGCCCCCTCCCCACCCCCCACGCCGGGGCCTGGCCCACCCAGCCTGGGCTTAAAAAAGCACCAGGAAATGTCAGTTTCTTTTTGAAGAGGCGCAATGGGAGGAGATGGCCCAGGCATTTTAGCGGCTGGTTTATTCAAAGGTCGGGAACAGTGACAGGACCTTCAAATCCTGAAGATTGTTTTGTACCCAGGCTAGACCCAAGTCCCTTCCCTGGCAGATGGAACCCTGCCTAGTGCCGGCCAGAGGCCCCAGCCTGACTGACAGCCTAGCCAGGGATCTGACTGATGTGTGACTGAATGATTCCTGTGGCTGTCCAAGCTGGGACCAGGACTGTAGCCTGAGCATTCTCCAGGCTCCAGACTCCACCTCTCTGGGGCTCAGGGTCTGCAGCTTGACCAGGCACCACCTGCTATGCTAGGCCACTGTGCTAGGATGGCTCAAGGTGGCAGCCCTGGGCTCCGGCCACTGACTGCTGACTGGCATGGGGCAATGCCTGCTCCTTGCTGCCTCTCTGCACTGCCATTTCCCCATCTGCAAAATGAGGAGTGGCCCAGACACCTTCGGATTCCTGTTCTATCTCTGGAATCCCTGTGTTACCCACAAGAACATCTAGATCTTATCGGAGACACAGCCTGCACGCAAGTCAACAGAGGGTGAATTCCTCCTGAAAGAAGACAGCTCTGAGGACCTCCAGCCACCCATCTATGCAGCTTTCGTTCATTTGTTCATTCATTCCATCATCAAATATTTACTGAATGCCTATTATGCACCAGGCACTACTTTTCACAACCATCTCCAGAAATAAGAGTGCAGAACTGGGCACACAATAGGTACTCAACAGTAATGAGGAAGGCAGCTACCACGTACTGACACATTCTGAGCCAGGCCTATTCTAAGCGCTCTGGCATGCCCCCATCTCATTTACCTTTACACCACTGGTCCACACTGGTCCACAATGTGGCCACCACCCCAATTTTATAAAGAAGGAAACTGAGGCTCAGAGAGGTTAAGTTGTCCATGGTCATACAACTGGGAAGTGAGGGAGGTAGAATTTGAAACCCAATTTTGTCTGACTCCAGAACACATGCACTTAACCACTCTACCGGCCCCCTAACAAACATTTATTGAATGAATGAGTAAATAAATGATAAAGCTTTGCATTGGTGCAAGTATGCATTCGTGTGTGTGCAAGGCCATAAGTTTGCACAAGGGTGGGGAGCCTGTGTGTGCAGATGTCTGTGTGTTTGCATGTGGAGCTTTTTTATGGGAAGACGTTCCCTTGTTGTCTTAGTCTTGTGTGTGCTGGAGCTATACTTAGCTGCAGCCGTGACTGTAATGAGCAGTTAGCGGCACACCAGCCACTCTCATTGGGACCTGGTTTCCCAGGGAGATCGCCGGGCCAGTGTATGTGTGTGGGGGGTGCAGCTTGGTGCTGGGGAATGCTAGATCAGGGCTTTGGAGGGAGCCTGGAGCTCACAATGCTGTGCCTTGTGCAAATGGAGAGACTTAGCTCCAGCTGGAAGAATCTGCTCCAGGCCAGAAGCATCTAAGCATCCAGGCTCCACCAAGCTCAACATTGGCCACCTATGCCTGTGGTCCCTTCACTGGTCCATACGCAATTAGAACTAAAGCCTTGGAGTTCATGGCTAACACCTGGGGGTTGATAGCAAAAAGCAGTGGGAAGATGGTTGATCCTGGTATACCTGAGCCAGGGTCTTCTGCGACCTCAGGAGGGCCCCCTCCTCAGCACCCTCTCTGCAGCTGGTGAAGCTGCACTGCCTCCTTGAACACATCCTGCCTGAGCTATCAGAGGTTCTCACTCACCAGGGCTGGGGACCTGAGGAGGAAGAGAGACCTCCCTACTCCGGAGCAGACTGAAATCACAGACTCTCTCACACAGCCTAGGGTTCAAAGGGCAATCCCCCACTCACTGACTATCCTTCAGGCTTCGGCCAGAGGCAGGTCTGGAAAACCACAGGTCCTGAGGGCTTGCCGGCCACATGGCTCTGCCTGGAACTTCTTTCCAGCCTGGTCCTGGTTCTCTGCCATCAGGGACTCTCACCTTTGAGAGTGGGCCAGTCCCTCAGCCCAGTCTCTGTCCCCAGTTCCCAGCTCTCTCACTCCACAAACTCCACAAACCATCCCACCTCCGGCATCTGGCAATCCCACTTTCTGCACACGTGTACTGGGTCACTCCACCCTGCCTAGTACCCTGAAGTCCATGCTTCCAAGTCCCATCGTCCAGGATGCGTTCATCCTGTGAGAGGTGGGACTTCTGCTTTGAAGGCACGCAAGGAGAAACATATCCATGGTCCTCCATCCATCCTTCTCATCCATTTGTTTACCCATCCACTGAGTCACCCAGCTGTGTCTCCTTCAATCCATATGTCCCTCCTTCCATCCATTCACCTGTATCCATCCACATATCCATCTTCTTATCCATTCTTTCATCCATTCGTCCATTACTCGTCTGTCTCTCCCACTACCTCATTTTTAACCATAGAACCACAGCATCCCAGAGCCAGAAGGAACACTGGCATGGCTCTAGCTGACCTTCTTGATTTATTTTCAAAAGAAGACCTGGGATCTAATCCTTCTACCACTTGCTCTCTTCTGGATGGTCTTGGACAAATAAATGATTCTCTCTGGGAGCCATTTTTCCCTCATCAATAAGAGGGGTTTACTACCTAACCCTTCCACCTCACAGGGCTGGTGTGGGGCACATAGCTTTAGCAAAGATCGATTGATTCCCTATTATGTAAGAGGCACTACTATTGCCTAAGCTGACCCTTGTCCTCCAAGAGGTTGTAGTTGAGTCTGAGAGACACAGAATGATAGGTCAGTGGATCAAGGGCCTCAGGTCAGACAGGAAAGGTTTTCTGGAAGCAGGAAGGGCAGAGCAAGCTCTTCCAGGAGGTAGAGGGTGTCGGGAAAGGCTCCCTAAAGGAAGAGCCATCAGAGCCGGCCTAGCAGGAAGCATCCATTTCAGAAATGCAGAGGAGGAGGAGTGGGCATTCTCAGTGGAGGCAACGGAATAAGCAAAGGCAGAGGGGCAGGGAGCTGGAGCACTCTGGAAGTGGATGATGCACATGGGGCCCAGGGTGATCTGGAATAGCAGGGCAGGTGGGGCTCCCAAGGGTCACACCACAGGCTTTGGAAAGGGCTGGGCACATGGAAAGTCTCAGTAAGCCGGCACAAACCACTGTGATTCCTACGTTCCAGGCTTTTACTCCAATCCTCAGACTGCCAGACAGGAAAAAATATCTGCTTGGTGACAGCCAGGCCTCGGGAGACACGATTCCTACCGCCTAGAAGGGAAGCCAGCGCCTGGTATTTCTGACCTTTGTGCCTCTAAATATATCACTGGTGATGGTGGCTCCTGGCCCTGAGGTTGTGGGCAACCGGCTGAGGCTTCTACAGCCTCCGTCCCTGCCTCTGTGGCTCAGCCAGGGCCTCCTACACCTAGGAAAATCCAAACCCAGGACCTGCTGACAACGGCACCCCAGGTCACCAGATCCAGCCCTTGGCGAGTGTCTCCCATGTGCCAGGCATGGTGCTGGGGGCTTTGCCCCTCTGAGACCCACCACAGCCTGTGAAATACAAACTATCATCCAATTTTACACACGAGGAAACTGAGGCTAAGCCAGACACCACCTGCCCGAGTCCACACTGAGGCAAAAGAAGGATCAGAACCCAGGCCTGGCCAGGCCCAAAGGCCTGTGCACTCTCCTCTAGCCTGTCCCCTCCCTACACTCCCCTTGCACTTGAGATGGTGGCCTCTTCCTGCACATGGCACTCAGAACTGTATTTTCTCCCTAATGCTCTTTCTGCCTCTGGTCTGACAGATTCTCCTAACACCCCTGAGAAGCTGGTGATGCCATTATGCACACTTTATAGATGAAGAAGCTGAGCCCGAAAAGGCAAGACCATACTCCAGGTGTTGGGGCTGAACAGGGGTCAGGGCAGAAGCACCCAAGGCAGCTTACAGGGAGCTCACTGCATAGGACTGGCCCTCAGCAGATGACAGCCACACACGTGGGTTTACAGGGCCCAACCCTCTCCCCTTAGCCCAGGGTTCCAGCTCGCTCCAGGTGGCCCAGTGGGTGGCTGTGTTCCTCACTGCTGCTCAGAGAGCCCCTGAGGCTGAGCATCAAACATTCATCTCTAAGTGGCGAGACACTGGCCCTGGCGGGTGGCTGTGGCCTGAGGTGTGTTCACTGCCCTGCTCTGATGACAAGGCCCAAGGAAGTCATGTTCTTCTGCCCCACCACCTATGTGGACAGAGAAGGTCCCCAGGGAGCCACCTGGCAGGGCTGGGTCCCCATCGAAGCCTCCCCAGGTATAGTAGCCCCCTTGTCAGGCATTAGATTCATATTCTCAGACCCTCCCAGGTGGGGTGAGGTGAGTGTCTACAGAGCATCCTACAAAGATGCCTCATCTGCAAGAGGTGTGAGTGATCGTGGGCATCACGTGCACACCAATGCATGCAGTGCAGTGAGCCAGAGGGCCTTCTGTGACTTATCTCATTGCCTTCTCATGGCAGCCCTTTGAAGTAGGGACTCTCGTTATCCCCTCTTTACAGTTGAGGTGACTGAGACTTACTAAGATCACACTGCTAAGAACCAGCAGACCCAGAATTGGGCCCTGGCAGTCCAGCTCCAGTGTGGCCTGTGCCCATGCCACTAGCCATCTTCTCCCGGCACACCTGCAGTGAGAACCCTGTGAGCACCACGGAGGCCTGTGTGACTGGGAAGAGCTCACATGCTCTCTCCCTGCAGGGCCCCTGACCCTCTGGCTCTCTCACCAACTTCTCTCCAGCCCCACACCCAGCTCAGAGAACTGTTTGTCCCCTAGCATGGTGGCAACCGTGTATGGGACCCACCATCTCCTGCTGGGCACCACAGGCCTTCAGGAAGAGGCCAGAGGCCCCTCATTCCGGCCCTCCGTGCAGGAGCAGGAGCCCCCTCCACGCAGGCCCACCCTGTGCAGGCCCCTGTGGCTGCAGGAGGGGAGCAGAGGGCAATGCGACTGAGCCCTGGGCTGGAACACTCAGGGAACCCACGGGGCGGGCCCCGTCAAGAACAGACCCCACTGTCAGGAGCCAGTGGGGTTCTGGGTAGCTCGACTCTTTCTTTGCATGATTTAGGGGTGGATTTTGCTTTCTTTTAAAAATTATTTTATTTTAGATTTAAGGGGTACATGTGCTTGTTTGTTAAATGGGGGTTACATGTATAATGGTGGGTATGGGGGAGCCTAGTGTGCCCATCACTCAAATATTGGACATTGCACCCAGTAGGGAATTTTTCAACTGTCATCCCCCTCCTAGCCTCCCTTCTTTGGAGTCCCCAGAGTCCATTCCTCCATCTTTCTGTCTGTGTGGAAGGAGCACCACCCCTTCTGATATACCACTGTCCTTTGGCTCCGAGCCCAGCCCCAGATACGCCTCCTCGCTGCGCCTTGAATCCTGGGCACACAATGCTCAGGGCTTTTGCACATCTCACTTCCTCTGCTGCCCAGATGTCACGTGGCCTCCTTCCTCACCTCCTTCAATCTTTGCTGAAATATGACCTGTGCTCACAGTGAGGCTTTCCCTGCCGCACGAGTTAAAACTGCCCACTCCAGTGCGCCCTGGGCTCCTGCCTCTGTCATACCCTGCCCAGCTAGAATATAAGAACTTGAGGGCAGGGATTTTTGGTGGTTTTGTTCTTTGCCCTATTCTCAGCTTCTGGAGCAGCACCTGTCACATAGTAGATGCTCAATAAATATTTGTTGGCTGGATGGATGAATTGGTGCTGACAGCAGCCCCTGGCAGGGAAATGGCTCATGGACTGTGTTTATGTGCAGGCGAGAGTGTGGGGAGAGGAGTTGTGTGCTTTCGGTGCTGCACTGGGGAGGGAAGAGGTGAGGTGAGTGGCATTGTGGGTAGGGGTGCCAGAGCCAGGCTGCCCGGCCAACAGGGAAGGGCTGGGGCTGGCCAGGGTGGAAGGGGCATCCGACGCCCTGCAGAGGCTTGAGAGAAAGCTTCATTTTGCTGCCATGGCTCACACTGAGGCAGCATCTGAGCCTGACCCAGCGAGGCTGGCTCCTGAGCTCCCTGAGCTCAGCTGTCTGGGGCTGCCCCAGCTAATATTAGCTCGTCCCCACCCAGGCTGGCGTCGGCCTGGCGGAGCAGCCCAGCTTCAGAGTGGGCACCACCCATGGGCACCCAACAGGAGCCCCCAGCCCTAGCCCCCAGGCTCCTCCCTGTGCGGGAGCAGCCCTTTAAAGAGGAGACATTCCAATGACCTGAGCTGTGATGCATGGCCTCCGCCCGCCAGCCCTACCACACTGGCACACTTGTCGGCATCTGAGGTCCCTGTGCTTGGCTCCCAACCAAGGCCTGATGTCAGCGGCCCTCCCTCCCTCTCCCCTGGCAGGCGGAAGTTCCATCATCCTCCCCTTTATACCCTGCCATACCTGGGGATGGAGGAAGAGCAGGGACAAGCGGCCCATGACCACAGATGGGGAGACCGAGGCTCACAGGGGCTGTGACCTGCCCAGGACACACAGGGAGCTCAGGAGAACCAAGCGAGAATCCATGCCTGCCTCCCAGGGTGACACCTCTGAAGTCTGCCCCTGGGAGACAGACTGGAAGAAGGGGCCCCAGGGGCCACGGTAGGTGAGGTGACCCCTAGGAGAAGTATTTGACAGTAGAGTCAGGAGCTAAAAGAAGGAAACAGGTGGGTAACAGGTGATGATTTGAATCTTGCAGGGCCGAGAGCTGGTAAAAAGAAGATGATGGAATGCACAACAATCAAGCACTTACTATGTTCTGGGTTCTGGGCTAAGTGCTTAACACATTGGATCCTCCCAACTTCCCTATGAATCACGTGTTATTAATATCCCTCTTTTGAGGCACAGACAGGTTAGGAGACTTATCCAAGGTCACACAGCTGGAAGGTAGTGGGGCTGGGATTTGATCGAAGGCCTCATGGTTCAAGGGGCTATGCTCTTAGCAGAGAAAGGGGCTCCAGGTCATATTCCCAAAATTGTGTAGCTAGGAAGCAGTGGGGAGTGGGGAGATGCAAAGCCCATACACTTTCTACTGAATGCAGAAGCAGGCCCAAAGCACGGGATTTGGGACAGAAACCATCCTAGACTTTGGAGGCGAGAAGTCGATTTTGAAAGCCAGTGACTAATGCCTAGAACTTTCCACAAGCACAGCTACAGAGGAAAGGGGACAAGGAGGGGACAGGGAAGGGAAGGAGATGGACATGGAAGGAGATGGGGAAGGAGAGGTAGGAAAAGAGCCTGGCTGGCCTTTGGGAGGAACAGAGTCCAGGGGCAAGTCAGACTCGGGGGTCGGGCTGGACCAAGTGGGACCTGGGAACTTGTGCATCTTGGTTTTGGAAAACAGTTTTGTGGCCTCGAAGCTGTGGTTGTGGATGGTGGGTGGACTGATGCAGCACAGAAAAGTTTGAAAAGACAGAGGGTTAAGCTGTGAAGAGCTTCATCTGGGCCTGGGTGGTGACAGCAGCAGGTGGGCCCCTGCCTGGACTGGGGTTTGGACCCCCTACTAGCGCTGCCCCAGCCTTTGCCTGTTATTTGCTGCTCCAGGCTCAGGGGATGGAGGGATTGTGCTCCCACGTGAGGCCAGAAAGGAAGGCTCAGCTAGGAACAGGTTCAAATGCAGGGTGCCCATGTCTGCCCTCGGCCTTGAACCCCACTTGCTTATTCTTTCTTTCAGTAAATATCTATTTAGCACCCACTATGTACCAGGCCCTACTCTAGCTTCTAGAGATAGAGCAATTGGAAAAAGAGACAAAAATCCCTGCCCTCATGGACTGTACAGTCTAGTGGGGAAACAGACAATAAACAAGGCAAACAAGTAAACTATATAGTACATTAGATGGTGGTTAATGCCAAGGAGAAAAGAGCAAAGCATGAAGTGGGGAAGGGGCCGGAGAAGTGTCATCTGGGCTGATGATGTCTGAGTATAGACCTGGAGGGGGTGTGAGAGCTGATACCCAAGGGAAAAGCATGCCAGGTGGAGAGACCAGCGAAGTGCAGGTCTTGAGGCAGAAGCACGGGCAGCGCTGGGGAGGAAAGCCATGGAGGCTGGGGGAGGGAGGGAGAGAGAAGCAGACAGCAGAAGGAGATGCTGGGTGTGGGGCACTCAAGCGGAGTCTGCATCCTCTGAGGAAGCCCAGACCCCAGCGTGAGATGGAGCGGAGGGCTGACTTGGTCCGATAGCACTTTGCCAGGCTGGCCCTGGCTGCCCTGAGAGAAGGGCGGGGCAGCTGGGGCTGAGAGAAGAACTCAGGCAAGAGAAGGCAGGGGCTTCCACCGGTGGGTAGCTGTGGAGGGGTGCGATGCAGTCAGATTCCGAGTGTACTTGAAACATGAAGACAACAGGGTTGGCTGATGTCTGAGAGAGAGAGGAGTCCAGGATGACTCCCAAGGTCTACCAGTGGGAGCCACTGGATGGATGCGGTTGCCATGGCTGTGATGGGGCCTCACCCCAGGCCCAGTCCCCCTGCCATCCAAGCCTCAGCCTCAGGAAGGAGCGGCTTGCTTGTGACACTCTGCCAACCCGCACACGCCCATCCAGCCCTCTGTGTCCTGAGGCTGGCCCTCGACTGGAGCCGCTGCCTGCATCAGCACTTCTCAGACTCCACCGTGCATGAATCATCCGGGGAGTGAAAATGCAGATTCTGAATTGGTTTCAGGGCTGGGGTGAGGCCTGAAAGGCTTCATGTCTAACAAGTGTCCTTACGGTGTTGCTGTTGGTGAGAAGGCCACACCTTGAATGGAAGGAGCCCACACCTCTCAGGCCCCAATGCAGCGATGTACCCTCACTCAGCAGTGGCCTCAGCTGTGCTGAGGGGTGAAGGGAACATTCTCCCCCTCCCTGATCTAAGAATCGAGTTTCCCACGAGTATGAACTTTAAGCATCCCAGGTAATTCTGAGGGTCAGGCATGGGTGGGAGTCCTCCAGCAGCCACCCCTCCATCCCCCATAGCAGCCATCGCAAACACCCCTACCTAGCCCTGGCCCCTCCAGCACAGCACCCATCCCCTGCACCCTTCCCCACAGCAGCCCTACACCATAAAAGTTGGCCCCACAGCCTGGCACACAGTAGCTCCAAGTGGGCCTTTCTGCAGCTCCCTAAGGGCAGGAAGCCAAGAGAAGGGCCTGGAGAAGCGGGCAACGGGTGCTGTCCATAGGCCTGAGCAAGCACCCCCAAAAGAGGTGATCCCCCCAGGTCTGTGCCTGCCAGAGGGCTGGGGGAGCCCGTCAGGCAGGGGTGTGATCACTATGCCTTGAATGAATGAGTGAGGACAGGATGAGGCAGGATGAATGAATGTAGGAGAAAGCTTTTTAGACCCCTTCCTGCTGGGCTCCTGCCTGCTCCGGGCCAGGACCTTTGCCAGGATTGCTCACACGTGCCCTGGGGAGGAGCTGGTATGGGAGAGAGAAGGAGAAATAGGGGAGGACTGGCTTGGTTCCCCCAGCTCCTCTGGGAAGCTGAAGCCTAGAATTCTTGGACTCCCAGAATGTCAGAGTTGGGAAGAGCCTTAGCGGTCACTTAGAACGACCTCTGTATTTTACAGTTGGAAAAACTGCAGGATGAAGGGGCGACAGGACTTGCTCAAGGTAGCGCAGCTGGTTTCGCAGCCTGGCTAGATTCCTCTCTAATCCAGGTGTCTGATGCCTACAACCTGGGTCTTGCCTGTGGCCTCATCTCTCCACACACCAGGGCTGGTCTCTAATCCTGAGGGCCTGCCTGTCCCCAGCCCCCAGCTTCCAGAACTGACCTACTCATCACCAGCTCAAATCTCACAAACCGGATGACTCAGTGCCCAATGCATACCCCTCACTCCCAAAAAAATGAGGTGAGCGAGGGCAGGAGCAGCCAGACTAAGTGTGAGGAACCTTGAGGGATGGATTTTCACGTTCAGCAAAAAGCAGGGAGGACACTGAAGTGAGGGGAATAGATGACCAAAACCCCGGAGGTTAAAGGGCTGCCAATGAGGACCAGGGAGGAGGCTGGAGGAAGGGAGCCACAGGAGCTGTGGCTGGGTTCCAGGGCAGAACGCCTCTGAGTGCTGAGCTGAGGGGCGGCCAGCGTTCCCACCATGCACCACCCTGCACAGGCAGCTTCTGATCCTCCCAATCCTCCTGCCATTTCACTCTAGGCCATATGGAGTCCCAGGGGCTGCATGGATGGGAGTGGGAGGACAATTGAGGCATTGTCACAAAAACTTCCTTGGGACTGACAGAGTACCCATGTCAGTCCCAAGGCCCATGGCCTGGCCAGGGAGGGCCCTCACCTGCCATTACCCAGGGGCCAGAACTTGCTGACAGGTTCTGGACAGGTTGTTGGGAAAGAATGGATGGTGGGGAGGGAGAGACCCAGACGGAAATTCAAACCTGGGGCACGGCAAGCCACAGGCCTCACCATCCCTGGAACATGGACAGGAGGCAGTGCTGTGTAATGGTTACAGATAGAGCTCCAGTGTCAGACAGACTGAGGTCTGACTGCTGGCTCCACCACTTATGAGCTAAGTGACCTTGGGTAAGTTACTTAACTTCATTGAGCCTCTGCAGTCTTGTCTGTGACACTGGCGTGATAGTATAGTGCACTCTTGAGAGTCTTGTGAGAATTATTAATAAATGAGGATATATAAATCAAGTCCTTAAGACAGTGTCTGACACTGCGTGATTCAAGAAAGGAAGGGGGTTCTGGAAAATCCTGCTTGGGGAATCCTAAGGATTTGGGTCAAGTCTGGGTTGGCTGACAGGAGAAGGTCTCAATCAGCTGTGCTGTGTCCTTGGAATGCAGGTATCTGTGTATTCCACCTCCCCCAGGAAGGAAATTAATGGGAATAGATAAGAGAAGAACAGCACGCCCAGGTGGGGTTTGGTGTTCTTGTAAAACTGAGAGCCAAAAGAAATTCAGATGGTCAGGCCCTGGGACCAGAGGCCTAGGCTGTGAGTTTGAGTCTCAATGATTCCCTGTGTTGTCTTGAGCAAGTATCTTTCCCTCTCTGAGCCTGTTTATTTTCACTGGATGAAAATATTGACTAGAGGTAGCCTGGGAGCACCCATTCCCTGCAATAGTCCCATGCATATGTGAAGTGGTCCCTACCACCCAAATGGTTCCCCTGAATAAGGACTGGACAGCAAAGCACCCCTTCAGCCTGTCAGGCCCTCCTTTTCCTCTAACCTTGCACCTAGCGGAGGGGAGCTCAGGCTGGGGTGGTGGCCAGGCTGGCCCCAGAGCTGATGGGAGGCAGTGGCTCAAGGCCCTGACCTTTTGGTCTACAGTGAATCCCCTGGTCATGAGACCGCTCAGAATAGCCAGAGGCATTATATTCAGCTGTCGCGGAGTCCTTGAGATCCTCAGCCCAGGCAGTGGACCCTGGAATGAGCCCCCACTGAACCCCCTCCCCCACCTCTGAGACAACCCTCACCTCCCTCCTTGAGAGACTTCAGCCAATCCCCTCCAAAGCTTCTGGCAGAGGCCAGGCTTCCTGCTCAGAGTCAAGGAGCACAGACTCCAAATGCTCTGAGGCGATGTGACACAAAGCACCTGTGAGCCAGGAGTCAGGAGATACGAGTTTCCGAGCCATCCCTCAGCTAACCCGCTCATGAGGGGCCTCAGGTAGAGCACTCCTCTCTGGGCCTCAACTTCCTCATCTGTCATGATAACAGCTCCTATTCTATAGAGTATGCCAGAGGCTTACAGTCTAGAGGAGAGATGAGCGCAAATCAAATAAGGCTGCTAATGAACATTTTATTAGAAATCAGAGAGCTTCTCTCCCAGGAAGGGCCCTCGTTCTGACTCCAACCCAGCCTGGGGGCCGGGGAAGGCATCACTGAGGAGCTGCTGTTTGAGGTGGGGTGTGGGGGATAAAGAGGGGTGAGCCAGAGGAAAGAGTGCTCCAGAGGGCAGGGTATGTGCAAAGGCCCTGAGGCAGGGGACCCTGGCACGTGCAAGAAGCTGAAACCAGGCCGGGTGGTTGGGGTTTGGTAAGCGATGGAGACAGTCAGGTCAGAGGAAACTGGAGGGACAGGCAGGTCCTGAGAGGCCACAGTATGGGCTATGGGCTGGCGAAGCGCTGAAGGGTTCTAAGCAGGCTCGGGTGATCTGACAGGCCTATGAGTTGAAAAGATCCCTGTGGTTGCCAGGTGGAGGATAAACTGGAGCAGCCAGGGGCTGGAGGTGGGAGAGCAGCTGGGGGGCTGCTGGGGAGGTGGGCCTGAGGGGAACCACGGTGGCTTGAGCCAGGATGGTGAACATGGAGGTGGAGGGAGAGGAGAGAGTCTACAGGAGGGGAAATGATAATACAACCAACAGTAGTAATAATAGTAGCCAACATTTATTGAGCATTTACTGTATGCCGGGCCCTGTGGCTCAGGGCTGTCCAAGCATTACCTCAGTTATCTTCACACCAACCCCGTGAGGTCGGTTCTATCATTATTCCCATTTAGCGGTGAAGGGGCTGCGGGGCTGTGATCAGGAGGCACTTGGTTTATGATTTTCATTACTGGGAGGGGGTTGGGGGGAGCTGGAAGAACCATTCAAAGACCTGAGGACCCCATTCAAGGATCATGGGAAGCAGGGGAGCACACTGTGGTGGAGGGCCCTTGGGGTGGCTGGGAGGTGAACATACCCAGCCCCTTCTCCACTGTTCATGGGTCTCCTTCATATGGTACCATGACTCCAAGTGGGGCCCTGGCCTGGGGGAGTGGGCTCCGAGGCAAGGGGGTGCACTGCCTAGAATCCCCTGATAATAGCTCTGTCCCCCAGCCCTCCACATGCCAAGCCACGACTCCAAGAGCCCTGTGTCAGCTGGGACCCAAGGGAGGAACAGAAGCCTCTGGCAGGGTGCTTTATTTCCCGCCACCAGGTAAATTTCCTTCCCTGGGAGCTGAGGGGAGGCCAGTTTTTATCAAGTTCCAAAGAGGCAGTGACAGGGCAGAGAGACAGACACAGGACAAGGGTCAGAGGAGAGGCAGGCAGCTGGGTGGATGGAGGTGGGGCTTCCCCAGCTTGGGGACCATTGGCACTACTTTGGCATTTGGAAGGTCAAGTGACTCAGGAACAGATGTTAACACACACACACAAACACACACACACAGGACACTCTGGCCTGCAGCACAAGGACCACCACTGGCCCTGATGGGACGCAACAATGTCCCTGATGATGACATGCAAATCAGAGACTAAAGCCAAGAGCCTCAGACCTGAGCTGGCCCCCAAGGAAGACAGGAGGGCAGGTTTCAAGCCAGGCAGCCCCAACACTCCCCTGCCTGCTCTCACACCTCTATGACCGCTCTGGCCTCTACCTGGTCAACTCCTCCCTGCCCCTCAAAGGTTGCGCCAGCATCACCTCCTCTGGGGCAGTTCTGATTCTCATGGCCCCAGGAAATCCCTTCATAGCCTTTCCAAACAGTACCATCATCGTCGTCTTGTGTGTGTCAGGGGCACCACCCCCCACCCCAGAACACACGTGGAGCTCATCCTGTCCCAGCTCATCCCCCGACCCCTCATCCCCTCAGGCTGATGCCCAGAGCACAGGAGAGGGGGCCAGGGCAGCAGCTGCCCCAGCCAGCAGCCGGCACTCCTGCCCCTCAGGAACTCAGATGGGCCCTCCCGCCCCGACTATGTAGCCCCTATCTCCAGGGCCAGCAGCAAGGCCCAGGGTAGGTGGCAGCTCCTCAGGGAAAGGTGACCTCACCACCCGTCCCACACACTGACAGTGGCCTGGGCAGAACAGCATCTCTATTGAGGATAGGAAATGCCCTCAGTTAGGCCACTCCAGAGTCCCAGAGACTGAGGCAGTGGGCAGGAAACAGCTCTGGAATCTCATCCTCCTCAAGCACACGCACACCCGGGATGCACAGGACCTCTCTCTCACATACACACGGCACACTGACACACACGTGGGGTCTCACACACACATCACGCACACTGTCACACACAGGATTTCACACACAATCTCTGTCTTACACCTTCACATATACACAGTCTGTCACACACAGGGACCCCCACCTCACACAGCCTCCTGCCTTATGTGTACACGCATGTACACACACACACACACATACAGCCTCACACATGAGCTCCACATATACAGTTTCACACTTGCCACACACAGCCACACACTCACACAGACACACTCATCTCGACTCTCACGCACTCCCCAAATCTCACACACAGCATCTCTCTTACACATGCAGTCTCTCTTCCTTATACACACTCTCTCCCACACAGTCTCATTCTCACACACGCACAGTCCATCCAAAACACAGAATCCGCCTCTCTCTCACACACACAACCCCTGACACAAGGACTCAGGAAGCTTGCACAGAGTCACAGTCTCACCACACACACACACACACACGCACACACACACACGCGCGCGCCCAGAGTCTCACATTTATTCTCATACGCACAAGTCTCTCACACTCACACACAATCTCTCTTACACAGAGCCTCTGTCTCACACATACAGCCTTTCCTTCACACACATATGCAGTATCACACACAACATGCTGGCCTAGATCTAGAATAATGACTTGAGTCCCGACCCGCTGGTGTGAGGAGTCGCGGGGCCCCGTGTGGGGGAGGGGTAAACAAAGGTGACAGCAGAGGCGGCGGAGCAAAGACGGAGGGGGAAGAGGGCGGGCAGGCGGCTGGTCTCTGCGCAGATGAGCCGCAGAGAGGCAGCGCAATGCAGCTAGGCCAGCCGGGCGGGCGGCAGGAAGCCGGGGTTCTAATCCCGCTCTGCCCTCCTCAGCTCCTGAGTGCCCTTGGGCAGGTCCCTCCTCCTACGGGCCTCAGTGCCCTCAACTGTTCCCCGAGGTAGCTGGAAGGGACAACAACCTTCCTTTGAGGCCACTGGGGAGAGAAGGTGGCTCAGACAGGCTGAAGGGGAGCACCCACTAGCACCCACTCCTATCCCAGTACCACCTCACCCCGACCACCAGGCGCCCTGCTTTTCCCTCAGAGTCTGCTCTTCAGTGAGCATTCACTTCAGAGATTTTTTTCAAGACTTTTCTGTACGGTTTTGCACACCAACAGAACCTCAGACCACACTAGCTGGCCCATTTGTCTGCCTTGGGTGAAGGCCACCCGCAGCCTAGGAATGTCCAGTGGGAGGAGAGGGCCAGAGGAGGGGGTTGGAACATGACCCACTGCCCCCTGCCTGCCCTGAAACTCCGGACACTGATCAGAGCCCCAACACTGAGTGCAAAGGGTGGGGCTGGGGGACCCAGCCTCTTGCTCGGGAGTCAGGAGACTGAGCCTACCCCTTGCTTCTGGGGCCAAAGTTGGTGGGGAAGATGCTGCCTAAGGTCAAGTGTGGGCTGAATGGGCAGCTGCTGTAACCCAGGCCTCTGCCCACCCCCACCCCAACAGGCACTAGTTCAACCTCCCATCCCCGTCCTCCAGCCCCTCCCCACAGCTCAGCCACAGCCTCCAGTTACATAACCCTCTAGCTGTGGTGGCCTCTGTCAGGAAAGGGAAGGGGAGGGAAGACCTCTGAGGGTCCCAGTCCACTCTGGGGAAAGGCAGGAGCTGGTAGGCAGCCCAGGGGAGGATAGGGTCCCAGGAGAATAGAGTTCTAGTCCTTCTTGGCCTCTAGCTCCCTGGGTGACCTTGGGGAGGGTCCTCAGTGGCAAAACATGGGCCTGGCTCTCTCCCTATTGCCTCCCCCCATAAACATAGTTGTTCTAGAACTCAAGGTATAAGACTGACCAGCTACCTGCCCCCCCGCCACATGCCATACTGTGTTTGATCTCAGTTAACAGATCTACAAGGTCTGTGCCTAAACACAGACTTTCTTTGCCCATGGGCACTTGAGGGCCCCCCAGGTCTCCTCCCTCCACTCTCCTCTGCAGCTTCCTACCCCTCCCTAGCCCTCTCCCCCTGGCTCTGGCTCAGGCTCCAGTGGGCAGGAGGGGAGACATGCGGAGTAAAAAACAGCAGGGCAGAGGCAGTGCTTTGCCTGGTAGGGGGTGAGGGCAGCTCAGGGATGCAGGAGGGGCTCTGCTTTAAATTCTCTACTCTGCCCTTCCCCCACAGGCCTTAGGGTCTCTCTTTAGGCCTCTAAGGACAGAGCCCAGTGAAGGCTGGGAGTGTCTCTTCCAGAGTGGGTGGATGCTACCAGTTCCTCTTTTTGGGCTCAGTCACTGATGGTCCAGCAGCAAGGCCCTTAAGAGTTCACCAGGCTCCCTCCCCCATTTTACGATGAGGAAACTGATCCAGAGAGGCCATCTGAGGGACCAAGGTCAGCAGCAGCGTGTCCTTTCTTCCTGGGAACAAGCTGGTATGGCTAAAGGGGAGTGGCCCATGAAGACACGCCCACCTCTCACATACCTTCTCCTTGCAGGTTCCCCCTTAAGGACCCCCTCTCCCCACCACCGGATGTCCCAGAGGAAGCACTGGCATAAGCCCAGTGACCCACTCCAACACCCTCCCCTTTCGACAAGGAGGAAGGACAGGCTGTGATCTCAGGATCAGGGGCTCAGAGGGACCACCCCTACCTTACAGCCCAGCCCTCCACCAGCTTCCAAGCCATGGAGATTAGCCATGGAGATGCCCTCTTGACCACCTCCTCAAAATTGCGGGAGGCTGCTCCCTGAGGAGGGGGTGGCTGTCTCAAGCTGCCCAGCAGGCCTCAGGCCTTTTTGGGGGACCATGGCTGGCTCCAGATGCGCCTTTACCTGGACAGGAGGAAGGGCTCCCAGCTTCCCTCCCCACACTGAAATCTCGAGGGCAGTCCATACTTTGACAGTGCACCTCTGCAAAGACACAAATGTTCACGGGCAGGCGCTCATGCACACTCAAACATACACACATGCTCACTCATTCCCACTCCACACTTTACCCACCCAAATACACACCACCACACTTACATAAATATGCACACACAATCTACTCATACACACAAACACACCCATTCATACTCATACATATTAAACTTGGCAATACACATACTGACATACATAGAAAACCACAACCCCGGCAGACACCCTTCCTCTCTTACCCTGGTACGTGCACACATGCGCACACACCCCCTTTCGATTCTGAACTCCCTAGGCGCCAGTACTCCGGTCCACCCCTGCCCGCGGGGAGGCACACAGGACGCTGTATTCCCGCCCTGCTCTTCTGATGGGTAAATTGTCACTTACCCGCGCGTAGCGGGACGAGTACGGGTCCTCGAAGAGCGCCCAGATGCGCGGCTGCCAGCGGCGCCAAAAGCCGCCAGGCCGGCCATCCGGGGAGTCACTGAGCGCCAGGCGCTTGGTCATCTCCAGCTCGTCCTCGCCGTCGCCCGAGTCGCCGGGGCCGTCGGCGTCCGCGTCGTCCGCGCTGTTGTCCAGAGGAGCGCCGCCGAAGCTGTCCAGCGCCTCCTCGGCGTCGCGGTGCTGGCGGTACGTCATCCAGCAGCAGGGCTCCACGTCGGTCTCGTCGATGCCCCAGAAGGCCAGCTCCTCCTCGTAGAGCGGCCCGCACACGTCGGCCGGGCAGTGCAGCTTGCCCGTGCGGTAGTAGTTCAGGATGTGCGCGAAGACGCCCGGGTGGCGGTCGAAGAAGAACTCGTCGGCACGCGGGTCATAGTCGAAGTGGCTGTGGGCGTCGGGCTCCGCCAGCCAGGCGAGCCGCGTGCCGGGCAGCGTGCGCAGGGTCGAGCGGTACGTCTGGTGGCGCGTGCCGCCCACGTTGATCACGATGCGCTCGCTCTCGTCCCCTTGGCCCATCGCGGCGCCCCCTTAGGCATGGCGCGGCCCAGCGACACCCATGGGAGCGGCCGCCAGGGGGAGTTGGCGCCGGGGAGGGGGGCGCGCGCCCTCTTCCCCCCTCCCCCCAGCCGTCGGGGGGAACAGAGGCCCGCGGCTCTGGCCACCCCAACGAGCGAGCCAAGCCTCTCCGGGCGCTTTCTGTCGGGTGCCGGTCCAGGGGAATGTGCGCGGGATCCCAGGGGTCTCTGGGAGCCAGATGTGGGAGGGAGCTGGTCCGGCAGCGGAGGAGGCAGAGGAGGAAAGAAGGGAGGGAGAAAGGGAGGGAGGGAGGGAGGGAGGGGGAAAGAAGGAGGGGGGCGGGCTCAGCGGCGAGCCCCGGGAGGTGGGGAAAGAGGGTTGGGGGGCCGGGCTCCCGTCCCCATCTCCGCGGGAAAATGGAGAAATCGGCACAAAGCTTTTGGGGGAAAGGTCAGCCGCTCCCGGGGCCGGACTAGAGGCCAGCCCCCAGGAGGGGGAGGGGAGGAGACGGGGCCGGGAAATTCGCGCTCCTCTGTGCGGTGGTCGGCGCGGCGCGCTCTCGGCGCGGGGGAGATGGATGCCGCCTGCCTTCCTCCCTGCGTGGCCGGGCTGCAGCTCGGGACGCAGGGCGGGCTCCGGCCCCCTCCCTCTCTCCTTGCTTGGCTGCCTGCTCCCCCCGGCGGCGGGCCCGCCTGCCCGCCCGCCCTCCTCGTTCCTTCTCCCCGCCTCCTGGAGGAGATGGCGGGCCCCCTGGGCAGGGGCACCCGGGGTGTTGCTCGTGCGGCTAACGCCGAGCGCTGCTCTCCGTGAGCCCGGGCTCGAGCTGGGGTTCCGCTAGGCTGCGCTCGGACTCGGGCTCCCGCGGCGGTGCTGAAGGGACAGCTCCCGGCGGTCGAGGAGCTGCGCGGGGCCAGGCGGGGGTTCTCCTGGCTGGGTTTGATTTGCGGGGCCGGCGGGCACTGGCTCCGGTGCCTCTGCGCCCCGCACTCCGCTCCTCGCTTCGGGCAGGCGGTGGGCGCTGCCGGCCGAGACGGGGGGCTGCGGAGGTCGGGCGGGGAGGCGGGGGTGGCGGGTCCGGGCGCGGCGAGGTGAGGCCGGCGAGGCCGGTGAGGCGAGGAGCGGAGCGGCCGCTGCCGCCGCCGCCGCGACGCTGCTGCCGCCCGGGCTGCTGCTCCGCTTGCTGCTCGCCCGTCGCCTGCTCGTTCGCGCGGTCCGCGTCCAGCCCGCCGCTCTCCGGACACGGGCACACGGCGCGCGCAGCCGCACTCGCCCCCGGAGGAAGGCGCCGCGCTGGGTCCTAAAAAGCCCTGATTCCGCGCCCCCCTCCCAGCCCCGCACTGAGCCCGGCCTCCCTCAACCTCGGCGCTGGGGGCGCCCGCCCCGCGCGGCTCCTGCTGCTCCCGGGGGACCCGCCCACGCCCCGCCCTCGGGGAACGCCACTCCAGGGGCGGGGGCTCCGAGAGACGTCTGGGCCCGCGCCCCCGGGTCAGACTGAGGTGAGAAGGGCGTTGGCACCCTCCCCTTGCCTTCCAAACCAGGGACCATCTGATACCTGATGAGACAAAGCTCTCCCGGAGTTTTGTCATCAGAGACACCTTGGCCCGGACCAGTGCTGACCGCTCCAAGGAATCCTTTAATACCGACCGTTCTCGCGGAACCTGGAGGCCCCCTGTTCCTTCCATGGGTAATGTCTTGCATGAACCCCAACACACACACACACACACACACACACACACACACACACACACACCCACGTTATCCTCTACGCCCTCCACTAACAATCAATCCTGGACCCCTATTAACCGCTTTGGACTCCTTACTGACCCTGGGCCCTTCATAGCTTCAGACAGAGGGAGTCTCCCATGAGTGCCACATCGATCCAAGCTCGCTGACTCTCCCACACTAACCCTGGATCCCTAGGTGGAGACCCCTTATGAAAAGGGCCTTCTGCCCTCAGAGGTCAGAAGCAGCAACTGCTCATAGTTTCCCTGAGCACTGACACCCCCACCCCGCACTTCCTAGGGCTTCAACTGACCTGGGTGAAGAACTGGTGTTATGTCTGGGGGCTGGATGGGAGTTGCTGCTTGCTGTGATTCCTCCATCTTCACAGTTGGTCCCGGGGGTGGGAGTTCCAGTTTGAACCTCAAAGCCTTCCTGGCCCATGCCTGCTGCTAGTGCCTTGGTTTACTCAGTAAAGCAATCACTCCTTTACTCCTTACTTGTTTCAGGATCCGTCCCAGGCACAAGGACACAAGAGATGAATCAGATCCAGCCTCTGGCCTTGAGAAGCTCCCAGCCTTCTGGGGAGGTGCCCAGGTGGGCCTAGGCAGGAATGGGGAGGTCAGGCCCCGCTCCAGGGGTGGCTGGGCTGGGAAAGAGGCTTATTGATCCCAGCTCAACCCAATCGAACACAGGATGCCTGGGCAAAGGGCGATTTAATTAAGAAGATATGAGGCTCTTATTACCTGCTGGCACTTTCTAACTGTGCAGACAGCTGTCCCTCTACCCTGACCCACAGATGCTGTCGTGAGCCTGGGGACAAAGCTGTGCCACAGACATCGCTCTCCTTACTTGGCCAGGGGAATCCCAATCTAGCCACAGGAAAATCTGTGCGTGGTGGGTAAAAGGCTTGAAGGGGTGGAGAGGGGCAGGGCAAGGATTGACAGATGGGAATAGGACAAGGGGAGAGACAGAGAGGCAAAATTAAGTCAGAAACAGGGGCAGAGTTGGGTAGAGACAAAGAGAGGGTTGGATTTTGGGGCCTGCATGGCACCTCCTCCCTCCAGATATTGATCTGTGTGATTTCTCTAAATAGGAGCTGTTTCCCCTTCAATCTCAGAGTAATTCAGGGATGAGAGTGATTTTGAGTGTCCCTTTCACCCTGACCAGTGTGAGTCCCCATCTCCTAACCACAAGGAAGCCTGGCCTGGTGTGGCCCAGCCTGGCCCATATTCAGATCCCCAGGACATGGGTTCTCAGGAAATTCTGTCCCAACATTGGTAGAAGATGAAATAGAAATGGAGAATCCAGAAGGAAGAGAAAAAGGTGGACACAGAGGCAGACACACACACATACACACACACACACACACACACACACACACACACACACACACACAGCTGGGAGAAATCAAGATGGGGAGAGACAAGAAAGCAGCCTCTCCAAACCTTCCTTTCTTTCTAGCCAGACGTCCAGCCCCTCTTCTCACCCAAGAAATCTTCTGGGATTCTACTAGCCACAGGGTTCCAGGACTTCACCTCTTTCTTCACCTGCAGAACCACATGGGATCAGAGTATGGCTCCTGATCTTCTCCATAGCTCATCTGATCGCCATAAAAGGACCATCAGCTCCTCCAGGGCTTCTTGTTTGCTTCCCTCCAGAGTGCCCAGAATACGGTAGATCCTCACTAAGGTCCAGATGATTTGAGAAAGGCTAGGAGAGAGGCTGGGATCCTAGAACCCAAGTGGCAGAGACTGTGGGAGTCTGGAACCCCTAATGGATACCAAGTCAGGAAGAGGGACTTACTCAGGGTTTTTTAGGAAATCAGTGCAGGGCCCCATCACTACCCCATGGCAAGTCCTAATAGGGGGCTGCAGTGTGACCCAGGCAGTGGGGGAGGGGGCACAGAGAGACAGAGAGAAACAAGGGGCTCCTGGTAGGCAGAAGGTTGGGTGATTAGGGGCTCTGGATGATGTGTTAGAAAGAGGGAGGTAGGCCAGGGTTGGAGGCAGAAGGAATGTGAAAGGGTATTCATTGCACCCTGAAGCCCATTACACCCTAAAATCCCCCAAGAGGTAAGCAGAGAAAACTCAGACACAGGAGCCTCCCCAGCAGGAGAGGGTAGCTGTCCCCAATGTGCCCCACACTGTGCCACTTTAGGATTCTCACTTTGATCCCTGATGACACACCCCCAGCCCGGGCCCCAAAGAATGGCCTCCCTTGTGTATCCTGAACAGGACGTCAAAAACTTTCTTCTCTCACTTCCCCTTCACACTGCGAGAATGCTAGCATTTGCAGACAGCCTAGGAAAACCAAGAGGGCAACACAGAAGAAATCAACAAAAAGCAAAAACCAGAAAACAGAAATAGAGGGTGTGGGGGGAAATAGGAGGAAGAATGACTCCCTAGCTTCTCACTCGCAAACACTAACCACAGACCCCCAGCTAGACTGAAAACCTCACTCCTTTTCCACTTTGGAGCAGCACCTCCTATTCGCAGCCATTTGCCCCTCCCTTGCAGAAGAAAGCTTGTGGTCTGGTGCCAGAGGGTCTTTGGTAGCTGGGGCTGGTGGGGATGGGAGCAGTTGTGGTGTGGTATGTTCAGTGGCTAAGAGCACAGACTTTAAAACCAGACTGCCTGGGTTCAAATCCCAGCTCCGGTACTGACTAGCTGTGACCTTGGGCAAGTTACTCAACTTCTCTGTGCCTCAGTTTTGTTTTTTTTTTTTTACAGTTGTATTGGAATAATAATAATAATAACTCCTGTATCCTTAACATCTAAGTTCTAGAATTTCTCTTGTTTAGGCCCATGAAGGGATTGCTGGGCTTCAGTAAGCTTCGTGTAGGAAAGGCTAGAATATGAGCTGGTGTTGGGAGTGGACTAAAAAAAGGTGAAGGGAGTTCTGAAGCCAAGTTTGGCCTATGTTTTCCCACCTGGCACTTGCAGGCCTTAGATCTGGTCCTGCTAAGCTCTGGAACTGGCCCAAGTCCAGCCCCTAGGCTTTTGTCCAGGTTGGCACATCCTCCATGCTGCTCTCCCAGGCCCAGAGCCTCAGCCCTCCTGGTGGGCTGGGGTGCCATCTTGTGGCCATGGCTGGGAACTAACCTAAGCTGGGTATTGACCGAGAAGGCTTTGAGGGTAGTAACCCTGCTCTGATCGTAAGCTGTGGGGGTGGCAGGCATCCCCTCCCTAGACCATACCGCCTGCCTCCAATGGTCAGGGAAGATTGAATCCAGAGATGCCGTAGTGGGAAATTGGCGACCTTGGCCACAGATCTGTAGGTTGAGCAGTGACCCTGGTAGCCTGGGCTGAGCTGCAGCGAGGTATGCAGCTAGCTGTTCCTTCTCGGAAACTCTGGGGCAGGGACACCAAGATGGCTTAGGCCATGGGAAGTCCAGAAAGGGGCCAAGGTGAAGAATACTCTTGGAAGGTGTCTAGACCAGGGTTTCTCAACTTCTGCACGGTTGACATCTTGGATCAGATGTAATCCTTTGCCAGGGTTGGGGCGGGGTGCTGTACTGTGCATTGCAGGATATTTAGCAGGCCTCTGTCCACTAGGTGTCAGTAGAAGCCTCTTTCCTAGCAGTGATCACCAAAAAGGTCTACAGACACTGTCAAATGTCCCCTGGGAGGTAAAATTTCTTCCGGTTGAGAGAACCACTGATGTAGACAGACTTGGTTACAAATCCCATTTTTGCTATTTACTAGCTGCATCAACTAGTCCCATTCCCTCTCTAGGCTTCTATTTCCTCATCATCCATAAAGGGACCAATGTCTGGTAAGGATTAAATGACATGGTACCTCATTTCCTCTTCTTCCCTTTTCTCCCTTCCCTCGGGCTCCCTAGCCCACCTCTCATCCTTCTGTGACCAGCCTTCACACTCCCTTCCCCTCATGGACTCCTGCCATCCTTCAGCCATGTCCCTTAGGGTGTCAGTGTGGCCCTGGGGACAGAGCATCAGCCCTCCCTGGGCCTGGATGCCTCTCCCTGCAGGCTGTGGGAGGGAGGTGGGGAAGTGTGAGATGAGATGATGGCTGTGGTGAACATGGTCAGGGGTGCATGTATGTAGGGAGGCTGGGTGGGTACAGGCCCTCCTGCAAGCATGTTCACAGCGGGACTGTGCAAAGGACACCAAGTTCTCCTCCCAAAAGCAGCTGGAGACTCGTGGCTACCCTAAAGGTCTTCCCTCTGCGGCTCCTCTGATAGGGAGAGCCTGGCAAGTTCTCTTGTGTGTACACCTGTGGATGTGTCAGCCTGCAGGTGAGCATGGTCAGTATGCAGAGGTGGGTCCAGGGTGTGTAGGGCCTGAAGCCTGGAAGTTTTGGGGGTCATTCTTTTAAAAAAAGAAAGCAAAAAAGAATACAAAGTTGGATACAAAAGTGAATATTTATTTAGACTTAGAAAAGGACTCAAGGCCAAATATAAATTTTAAGAAGCTGACATATACTACAAATATTAAAAAATACAGAGAAAAGCTTCATATTTTTATTAACTGCATGACACACCTATATAATGATTTAAAATAAGTTACATTTATTTGGAAGCATTCAGTATGCCAACAAAAACAGTTGCAACTTTTTTGCAATTACAGAATAATATTTAGTTAATACATTTATTTTACATAAGCTACATCAAAGATGACTGGAAATTAAAAAATCATCACCTTCCCTCCAATATAACTATTTTTTTCTGTGTACTAACAAGACCTTGCTTTAAATTTCTATGCCAATTTATAGGTCCCAGATAGTACCAGGCACAGTTAGTAGCTACTGAAAACACCTCCTGGACAGGACTACTTAAAGATACATTATGAAATGCAAGGGACCCAGAAAACTCACAACAATATTGAAGAAGGAGAATAAAGCTGGAGGACTCACACTTCCCAATTTCAAAACTACTACACTACAATAATCAAGACTATGTGGTATTGGCATAAGGATAGATAAATAGATCAATGGAATGGAATTGAGAGTACAGAAATAAACTCATACATTTATGGTCAATTAATTTTTGACAAGAGTGCCAAGACAATTCAATGGAGAAAGAATCATCATTTCAATAAATGATGCTGAAACAACTGGATATTCATACGCAAAAGAATGAATTTGGATCCCATACTTACACCATATTAAAAATTTTAAATGGACCAAATTCCTAAATGTTAGGGCAAAAGTCATATAACTCTTAGAAGAACTTGAAGTAAGTAATAGTTTCTTAGATATGATGTCAAAACCACAAGCAAAAAAAAAAAAAAAAAAGGAATGGGTAGATAACTTGGATCTCATCAAAATAAAATCAACTTTTGTGCTTCAAAGGAAGTGAAAAGAATTCGCAGAATGGGAGATATAATTGCAAATCCTATATCTGATAAGAGTCTGATATCTAGATTAGATAAAGAACTCTCATAACTCAATGTATTAGTCCATTCTCACACTGCTATGAAGAAATACCCAAGACTGGGTAATTTATAAAGGAAAGAGGTTTAATTGACTCACTGTTCCGCATTGCTGAGGAGGCCTCAGGAAACTTACAACCATGGCAGAAGGCAAAGGAGAAGCAGGCACCTTCTTCACAGGGTGGCAGGATGTAGTGAATGGAAGCAGGGGAAACATCAGACACTTATAAAACCATCAGATCTCATTGAGAACTCACTATCATGAGAACAGCATGGGGGAAACCACCCCCAATGATCCAACTACCTCCACCTGGTCCTGCCCTTGACACATGGGGATTACGGGGATTACAATTCTAGGTAAGATCTGGGTGGGGACACAGAGCCAAACCATATCACTCAACAACAAAAAGACAACCTAATTTTAAAATGGGCAAAGAATTTGAATGGACATTTCTCCAAAGAAAATGTACAAATACTCAATATGCACATGAAAACGTGCTCAACATGTGATTAGAGAAATGCAACTCAAAACCCACTTCACACCCACTAGGCTACTTCTAATAAAAAAGACAAACAACAGAATGTTGTCAAGGATGTGGAGAAATTGGAACCCCTATATGTTGCTGATGGGAATATAAAATGGTGCAGCTGCTTTGGGGAAAAGTTTGACAGTTCCTCAAAAATTTAAACATTGAGTTGTTATACAGCTAGCAAGTCTGCTTTTAGATACATACCCAAGAAAATTGAAAGCATACATTTACACAGGCACTTGTACTTGAATGTTCATAGCAGCATTATTCCTAGTAGCTAAGAAGTAGAAATAACCCACATGACCACCAACAGATGAATGAATTTAAAAAGTGTGATATATCCATATAATACACTATTATTCAGCATAAAAAGGAATGAAGTATGCTACATGCTGTAAGATAGATGAACTGGCTGGGTGCGGTGGCTCACACCTATAATCCCAGCACTTTCGGAGCCCGAGGTGGGTGGATCACCTGAGGTCAGGAGTTCAAGACCAGCCTGGTCAACATAGTGAAACCCCATCTCTACTAAAAATACAAAAATTAGCCAAGCGTGGTGGTGGGTGCCTGTAATCCCAGTTACTTGAGAGGCCGAGGCAGAATTGTTTGAACCCAGGAGGTGAAGTTTGCAGTGAGCTGAGATCGCACCACTGTACTCCAGCCTGGGTGACAGAGGGAGATTGTCTCAAAAAAAAAAAAAAAAAAAAAAAGATGAAGCTTGAAAACATGATGTTGATGTTAATTGTTGAGGTCTAGTTACAGTGGCATATTGTGAATTTTATACATGATTCCTTTCATATGAAATTTCCCAAATAGGCAAATCCATAGAGACAGAAAGTAGGTTAGTGGTTGCCAGGGGCAAGCAGGAAGAAGGGGATAGTGAAGAGTGACAGCTAATGCCTATGGGTTTCTTTTGGGGGTGATGAACATGTTTTGAGATTAGATAGTGGTGATGGTTGCATAGCCTTGTGCATATAGTACAAACCACTGAACTATGCATTTTAAAAGGGTAAATGTTATGGTTGTGAGTTATGTCTTAATTTAAAAATTGGGAAAAGTAAAAGAAAGAAGGACCAGTTAACCAGGAGTCTATAATTGAGTTGCCTGTGCTGAGAATAAGCTTCTCAGTTTGTTGTGGTCCCAGTTCCCATATCTGTAAGAGATCTACTTCATAATCTCTTCTTTCTTTGAAATGCTTTAAGCAGATTATGAAATAATTTCAAAACTGAGACATACCTTTTAAATTTACTAATTTATTCCACAGAGTAAATGCCAAAGTCCAGGTGGGTTAAGTCCCATTTCCAAGATCTTAGAGCCGGTCAATGACACAGCCAGGCCTAGATCCCAGGGAATTATGTAGCCATTGACATATCATAGGACTCACTTCCCCCTGCTACTGGGAAAGTTCTACATGAATTAAAACCCACTGTCACATGTTCTCTGAAAAAAATGTTACTAACTACACAAAAATGACCCTGTGCAATATAAAAACAAATATTGCACAGCCTCTCATTGAATGTTTTTAAATAGGAGTGACTTGTGTGCAGTGCGAGTGTTTCAAATGCCTTATGAGAGAAAAAAAAAAAAATGGAGCTAGGACCAACTCGTTCTTCATCATTATCACATCATCATCTTTGCCTTTATCTTCCTCCTCGTCTCCTCATTCTATCTACCTTCCACCTCTTGCTCCTTTTTCTTGTCTTCTTCAGTCTTGCCTACTTCTTTCCACCCGCATCCGGCTGCACATTCTTTGATTGCTTCTTCATGTGACAATGGTTTTATAATATCATTTTCTATACAGAGAATAGAGAGATTATTCAGTCTTTCCTTCAACATGGTTGATCAAAACTTGTTTTGTACCATTGATAATTTAAGGAAATTTCAGGCTCACAAGTCTATTGGAAATGTCATGTACATTTTTAGAATTGATGTCAAATTTGAGGAAACCTCAATCAAGTTTCTTTCATCTGTGGGCTGTAAAAACTCAAGGCATTTTGAGTTTTCTTGTGTGGTGACTAATTTTAAATATTTTTTAATTGACAAGTTTCTTTAAGAATTGTGTTGATGATGTTGAGGTCTTGTTATAGTGGCATGTTATGAATTTTATGCTATCTTTGTGGATGCCAGTAGTTTGTAACAGATCAGCAAAAAATTTAAATCTTTTCCCAATGTGTTCATGTAATTTGCCATTATTCACTGGTGGGATTATTAAACCATGCAAGAGTCTTTTCCATAAATCTATTAGAAAATTATCTTCTTCTTTTAATAAACCACTTTTTGGCATGATCTAGGTAAATTTTGAGGTTCTAATTATCTTCTCAATGTCAGAATCACTTAAATTTATATCATTGTTCATCATTATTGCTTATGTTTTATATTTCATTTATTTAAAATATATTCCACTAAACCCAAATGAAATTTATACCTTTAGATAGGACTGATCCCAACATCCCCATAAATGCTACCCAACACAAGGGTCAGAATAGAAAGAGACAATGGTCATAACCAATTGTTAAAAGTGATTTACTTTGGCAAATTAAAAAAGTATCTAGACCATATAAACGTATTTCTAGTGTTTCCCCCAGGACCTTAGAAGGGGCTCATACGAGAGAGGGGAACTGAAGCTTAAACTTTATTGTCTTCACAGTCTATCAGCCTCTGATGGTGTGCTCTGGGTATACACATGTGCTTTTGTATGAGCACATATGTGTAAAGACATACATGTATGTCTCTGTGGAGAGCATGGCCCTGGTGCTTCCTCAGATCCAACGCAGGTAAAATGGCCCCATGAGCAAAGGATGTTCCATCTACACTGCGAGTGAAGTCAGGCTCAGCCAGTTGTCCCCCCCTTGCGGGGACTGAGGTAAGGGACAGGCTAGGAGGGGACCTCAAAACCTATCCTCGATGCTGTGATCCAGTCTCCAGCTGTTCCCTTCCCTCTTGACTTTTCTCACTTCCTCTCTTCTGACATCCTCTGCAGAAGACATAGAGCAAGGCAGCCAAGAGTGCAGTCTCTGGAGCCCTCTGCCTGGGTTCAAATCCTGGCTCATGACCTATGCTGATCTAACTAGACTTCGTCCCTGGGAATTTTCTTCCCCCTTTCCCCCAAAGATGGAGTCTTGCTCTATTGCCCAGAGCTGGAGTGCAATGGCATGATCTCAGCTCACTGCAGCCTCCACCTCCCGGGTTCAAGCAATTCTCCTGCCTCAGCTTCCTGAGTAGCTGGGATTACAGGCATGCACCACCACACCAGGCTAGTTTTTGTATTTTTAGCAGAGACGGGGTTTTACCATGTTGGCCAGGCTGGTCTCAAATTCCTGACCTCGTGATCTGCCTGCCTCAGCATCCCAAAGTGCTGGGATTACAGGCATGAGCCACCACGCCAAGCCTGGGAATTTTCTAACTGGGTTTAATGGTAAGATCCATGGTAACCCATGAGTTTCTGGAGAAAACCAATATGGACTAGGAGAGAGTGAAGCCAAGCAGAGACATGAAGTGGACAGCCGAGAAGTGTGAGAGGAGCTCTAGCTCCCAAGGTGCATAGATGCTGTGGTGCTTATAGCTCTACTTCCAGATATGAGCTGCCCTGTGAACTTCCAACACACCTCTTGTGGGGTTTAGGCTAGTTTGAATGAGGTTTCTGTCATGAAGTATTCTACACTAGATGTGTCACCATACCTGCTTCTCCTCCTGAGGTCCCTATCTGTGTAATGGCACCACCACTTACTCAGAAGCAAATCATGGCCTCAAGTCAGAAGCAAACCAGAGCCCGCAGTCATCCAAGGCTTCTCCTTTCTCTTCACTTTCTAGGGCCAGCATGCACAAGGCACTGTGAAGTTATGCAGGTTGTCACTACACAAGTGCACCCAGCTGAGGAGGTGAGTGGGGGCTGAAGTCCAGCCTGCTCTCTGCCTGCCTAGTCATGATCCCTGTTGCAGGGCAATGTCCCAGGAGAGAAGGGGTACTTTTTTCTAATTACACACGGACACCCTCTAGGATATTGAGACCTTCTTCATGTATAGAATTGCTTCCCTTGGTGCAGAAATTCTGCCTCCTCTGTTGACCTGCTTGCCTTCTCACTCCGCATTACCACCTCTGCTTACACCTGTTGCCTTTCCTTATGGTGTTTCTCATCATTTATAACATTGTATTTATTCACTTGGTTCTTCATCTCATGGTTACTTCCCCAGTGGATTTTAAGCTGTATGAAGGTAGAGACTGTGCCTTCAATGTTCTCTGCTGTACCCTCAACACCGACACATTATTTGGCCCAAGCCAGTTCAGGATATGTCATACCTCCTCTAAGCAACCCCAGTGGCTTCCTGAAAGATCTCCCTGTCTCAAGTCTTGTTCTCTCCTACGTATTCTGCTAGCGCATACTGGCCTTCCTAAAATACAGAATTGTTTGCATCCTTCCCCTGTTTAAATTCCTGTGTGGCTCCCTACTGCCCTCAAGATAAAGTCCAGATGAGATCCACTGTGGTCCTGCCTCTGCCATTCCATCTTCCTCTGGCCCCTCCCCATGGGCACCTGCAGTTCCACAAAGGCAGTTTTCTTTCTCTCACCCCTGGATCTTTGCACCTGCTGTTTCCTCAGCTTGTAGCCCCCTTCTTTGGCCCCTCTTTCCTGACCAACTCCTTCAAGATTCTCATTAAAGTTTACCTGTTTGTCTATATCTCCCCCAGGCGGTCTCAAAAGAGTATAAAGAATCCCAAGGGACATGTGGGGAAGTGGTCAGAAGACAAGTGGAGGATCATTCGTAACACAGCAGCTCTGGGCAGCTCCCCAGGCACCCCGTGTTGGGGAGAGCAGAGAATGGATCCTCAGACAGGTAATGAGGATATTCCTTCTGGCATCACATCTTGCCTGCATTCCTGAGGGCCCCCTACTTGGCGAACAAAGCCCTTGAAAGTGGGCCTGTAGGGTTTTCAGGAAGAGCATCTATGGGGTGGGACGTAGGAGGTCCTGAGGTCCTGATGGCATGCGTGTGTTGGGGGTGGGGAGGTGGTATGTGAGTGGGGAAGAACCCTTGCCAGACCATCTCCCAGGGGCCTTGGACTCAGGGGAGGGCACAGGTACCTGTGTGTGTGTGCATTGTGAGTACATTGTCTACTCTTGTTTCTTAAGACAGAGCTCAAATGACAACTCCTCCAGGAAGCCCTCCCCAACACTCAGGCTAAATAAATGCTCCCTCCTCTGCTCTCAGAAAGTTTATAGTCTGATGAAGAGTACCTATGCCATCTGTGATGATGCTGGCCCACATGCCGCTCTGCTCACAGGATCCGGGCTCCTGTCATCTTATGGAATCTGATAGTGTCAGGATGCTCTAGGTGCTGGGTAGAGGTGTCTGTGCCTGTCTGGCCTTCTATGCTGCCTCTTTGCAGTTACACCTACTACTAATGGCCTGTAAGTGCCAGAGAGCTTATAGCACATGTCTACACTCATTTAGATTTTCCTCAGAATGCTGTGGGCACCCTATCACATCCTCTATACCCAACGAGGCCCCCAAATGATGCCCGGGCCACAACCTTCCCGTGGTTTTTCTGGTTATCACAACTGGGTTCACTCACTTTATATGAAGGGGATGATTCTCAGCCTTGAATGAACTTCAGAATTACTTGGGGAGCTTTTGAAAAAAAATACCAATACCTGGCCCTGGGTATCTGGGGCAGAAACATTAAATCAGAATATCTGGGGGGCGAGCTCAGACATGGGTTTAAAAAATACTCATATCAACCTGTGTACACTTCCATAAGAGCCACGGACGTGTGTAGTAATGTAGTCAAGGTCATTACTACATTACTTCCTTCCCCAGGCAGCAGGCTTCCTCCTTGCAGTCCGCCTGCCGCCTACAGGCGTCGCTGAGGGACAGCTGGCCCAGTTTGCGGATTTTCCTCCGGATCCCACACCCATGCCCAGGGAAAGCCGGAGCCACGGCGGTATAAATTAGCGCCTTTATTTTGATCACCTGAGCGAGCGCCCGCGGCTCGCCCGCCTGCGGTATAAACGTACAAATTCCCTGTAGCACCACACACCATGCCTCAGAGATAAATACAGCCCCAGGGGCTCCTGCTCTGGCAAAACAACTCTTATTTACAGGAATAGATTACAAAAGTATTACAAAAAGTGGTCCTCAACCGGGGAACGGGTTGGAGGTGGGTTACGGTTACACCTGCTACATTTGGGACCGGAGTGCACTGGGTCTCACGCCCCCCAAATAACCGGTGCATCCCGAGGCAGGGCGTAGGTCTGCGAGGGTCTCACCCCCATGGGGGAGGGCGCGAGAAAACTGAACCTAGCCCCTCAAGGTTCAGCTCTGGCCCACCGAGGAACACGGAGCGGCCATCGCAATGAGTCTCCGGGAAGGGTGCTGCGTGGAAAAAACTGCGCTGTGTCCTTGCCCTGTGAGGCGGGGGCGGAAACTTCAGTTTTCCCGCCTCTCCTACCTCAAAAGGGGTCGCTTTTAAAGCGCTGTTGGGAGGGGGGCATTTAAGTTCAATCTTCTGGGCGCGAGGGACCCTAGGGGCACCATCCCTCGGGCGGGTGGGCGGCCACCATTCCCTCAGAGCACCTGGTATATCGGGTTGGGGTTTGCACCCGCAGGGCACTGCGGGGCGGTGTCCGGTGACTGGGTGGGGTCGCCGCTGCTCTCTTCCTCGCTGGGGGCGGCAGCCTCTTGCCTGCGCGGAGGCGACTCAGAAGGCACGTCGGCCAGCAGGAGGGCGGGCGCCGCAGGGCTCTGGGTGGAGATGCGCTCCACGATGCTGGACAGGCAGTCTAGGCTCGACACCGCCGCACTCTTCCCGGGCCTGGGTTCTGCGCGGGGAGGGCTCGATTAGTACGCAGGGGTGGGGCCGCGACAAGCCTCCCACCCCTGGGCCCAGTACTTTGAGACAGGTTGGAAACTGAGGACTTGTTAGAGTCCGGGACAATCTAAAAGAGAGGGAGCTACTTGCTTAGTATTTCATTTCCTGCACCACCTCCCAGGACATAGGCGTCTGTGAGTGGGCGTGGGAGCGTCCTAGATAGAGGCCAGGATAGCTCCATGAAGGCCATAAGGAGGAGAAGCGAGCAGGGAGAAGCCCGGAATACCCACCGCTGGGCGCCTCGTAGTAGGCGCCTTCGTAGCAGTTCCGCCGCCGGGCGCCGCTCGGGGGACCGCTGTAGTCCATCTGCAAACAGCAAGGGCGACTGAGTCAAGCCCGCGGGACGGCGCGGGGCCCGAACACCAATTCCTGTAGCCACCCCCTCCCTAACTCTAGCCTCAGCCTCGAGTTCCGGGCCCAGACCTGTCCTGGTTGGGGGGTAATTACCGGTGGGTAGGAGATGAGGTCTGCAACATGCAGGGCCAAACCAAGGGCGGACAGTCACCAAAGAGAGCAAATTTACATTTTGGAAGTAGGGATAAGTAGAGAAAAAGATCTTCACGTCCGCGCTGCAGTGTTCTAATAGCGCCCCCA
The DNA here is from genome assembly GCF_028885655.2 of Pongo abelii. NCBI lineage: Eukaryota > Metazoa > Chordata > Mammalia > Primates > Hominidae > Pongo > Pongo abelii. Next base: position 59,499,666 of record NC_071994.2, read on the forward strand.
ATGGGGCGGCTCGAACGCTTGCCCGCACGTTTCCAAAACAGGCTACCCCAGTGACAGCTGCCCAGGACAAGGGGGTCCTCTCTCTCGGAAAGAATCCTGGCCCAAACCTCCCGCAAGGCCAGCTCCCCGCCCTCGGAAACGCGTCCCACATATCCCGAGCGCCGCCCTAACTTCCTCACTTCCTGGGGTCCCGGCCTTACCATGCCGTCGGAGCAGTTGGAGCGCGGGCTGGACGCGTCGGAGTCGCCGCTGTAGTGCTCGCCGCCGCGGCCCGGGGGCAGCGGGCCCGGCGCATAGAAGGCGGCGGCGGCGCCAGGGGGCGCGGCGTCCTGGTCGCGCAGCAGAGCCTGCAGGCCCTCGATATAGCGGATGGCGTTGCGCAGGATCTCCACCTTGGGCAACCGCTGGTTTGGGTTGCTCGACGTGCAGCGCTTGAGTGTCTCAAAGGCCTCATTTACTTTGCTCAGGCGGCGCCGCTCGCGCATGGTGGCGGCCTTGCGGCGGTCGGCGTTGGTGGTCTTGCGCTTGCACGCCTTGCAGGCCCACAGTAGGCAGCGGCCCGCCTGGTGGTGCCCGCTGGGCGCGCGCACATGCTCGTCCTCACGTGCACCCGGGGCCGGGTGCACCGCCGCGGGGAAGTGCGAGTGCTCTTCGGGTTTCAGGAGCGCGCCCACCTGCATCAGGCGCGGGTCCAGGTCTTCGAAGAAGCGCAGGTCCGGGGAGTCGAAACACGGGTCGTCATAGAAGTCGTCCGTTGTGGCAAAGGAGCAGAGAGAGCCGTCGGGGGCCGTCAGGTCTACGTCGCGGAGCGGTGGCGACAGTAGCTCCATATCCTGGCGGTGGCGCGGCACGGTCCTGGCTTCGCCCAACCCAAGCGGCAGAGAGTGGCCGGAACTTTCTGCCGCTCGGGAGCCCCAGCTGTAGATAGCAAAGTGCTGGAAGTCTGAATGCCCACCCACTGTTTCCCACCCCTCCCTCTCCTGTCCGGCCTGATTTGTGGTTAAGGAAAGCGGCGGCAGCGCCCTAGGGCTTCCTCACCCCTAGCTTCGCGCCAGGCGCCCTGGGCTATTTATCCGTAGTAGCCTAAACGCCCCGGAGCCCAGGCGGGCAGCTGGGGGAGGGGGAGCCCGAGGCCAATAGGAACACAGCGGGGCGGGGCTTGGGGGGGGGGTCCCCGGGGTGGCCGCAGGGGCCCGCAGAGTGGCCAGCCATCCCGTCCCTCCACACTGGCGCGCGCGCTCGGTCCCCTACTGGGCAGGGAGGGAGGGAGCGACCGGCAGCCCTAGGCGGCTGCACTTGGCTCTCCGGCACGCCCTTTCCAAACCTCTCCAACACCCGACTGCTGTATCCGCGGGAAACGCTGGCTGCGCGCGCTCACCGCTGAGCTGACTTTCAATACTCCTCTGTCCCCTGATTTGTGGGGGACCCATGGGTAGAGCGGCTGTAGAAATCAGGTCGTGAGAGATTTGGAGAGAGGCAAGGCATTGGGGGCACAGAGCTGAGAGAGTGAGACTGTGAGAGAGGGACCGAAAGAGGCTGAGAGACACTCAGAAAGCAGAAAGTTTAGAGCGTCAGGGGCAGAGAAACGCACGAGTGCAACAACAGGCAGAGAGACCCCGAGAGTTGAAGTGGGCGAGCCCGAGACAAACGGGTCGTAGAGGCTCTGATATTCCGCCAGTCCCCGACCTGGGAGTTGCTCAGGAGGTCGTGAGCCCAGTCCTTCTTCCCTGGACGCTTAGAAACCCAGCTATGGTTGTACAGGAATCGGGGATTGCTGCTAAAGCTTCGCGCCAATCTCTCCAAACTCGGATCCTGCCCAGGTTAGGAATCCCGTCCGTCTAAATCTGCACGTTTCCACAGCAGGGGTGTCCAGTGCCATGCCTGGGGTCTAGGCTGAGCTGCCTCTTCAGCTGGGAAGAAAACCCTTCTGCTCGGGGCTTGGCTCCGCCTCACTCGCGGTGCTGAGTCAAGGAAAGTGCATTTCGCCAAGGTGGCAAACTTCAGGACCTGGCCTGAGAATCTGACCTCATCTCACCTGAAGTCTCTGAGAGTGCGGTTTGCAGACCAGTTGAGTTCAGACTCCAGAGTTTCCCAACTGTGTGATTTTGTGGAAGTCATGTCTCCTTCCTAAGCCTCAGTTTCCAGTTATAGATTTGGGGATGACAGTAATTTCTTGGAGTAATTGTGGTGGGGATGAGAGTCTGAAGAGACCAAGGATGTGGAAGCCCTCAGGCGGTGATGTAGGGTTATTCGAGCAAGGGGATTTCAGAGTTGGATGGTGTGTCCCGCAGGTTTACAACTCGTCTGTGGCACCATGCCCTGACAGAGTCCCACGAGTCTCCAGGCCTCAGCTGTGTCTCTTTCCTGCAGCCTCACTGGAAAGGCTGGAAACAGGAGGAGGCAACCACCCCATGGGATGTGGGATATCTGGCTCCCATACAAGCCTCAGCATACCGGCCACCCCCATGGGGCCCTCTCAGCCTCTTCCTGAATCTGCAGTTCACACAGTCCTCTCAGCACTCTAGCTAGGAATCTCCGTTGGCCATACATCCCTGCCTGGATCTCCCCTCCTGGGAACCAGAAATTTAAGCAGGAGTGATCGTTGTGCCTTTCCCACTAACTTCTGGAAGGCATCCTAGCTGGCCGTTCTGGGCCTTAAGAAGTCCTCCCTTCCCACAAAACTCAGAGGGCTCTGTTGGGGTCCTAACTTCTTCACTTCTCTGCTGCTGATAGTGGTGCTGAAGGTCTCCCTTCATGAAGTACTCACCTCGCTTTACTCCATAGAGCCCACCTGTATTTGTTCATTCAGTAAAGTCTACATTATGGAGCAGCAGTGACAGTAAATCTAAATCCTGGCAGAGGCAGCAAAGTCCTGGCCTCACCCCACCCAAGCTGCAGGGGATCACCCAGAAATCCACATATTGTTAGGTATCCATTATATGCCAGGTACCAGTCCAAGTGTGGGGCTAGAGCAATGAACAAAACCAAGACTCTGCTTACATGGCACTTACATGGTCAATGTAAGCAGGGTGATAGACAATAAACAAATAAACAAGGAAGTATGTGATGCCAGGAGGTTAGAAGCTTTATGAAGAAAAAGCAAGGCAGGGAGATACAGTGATGAAGATTATGGAGTGATTAGAGAAGGCCTCTCTGCTATATTTGAGCAGAGACCTGAATGAAGAGAATTAAAAAGCAGATACCTGGAGATATGTAGGGCCAGATAGAGGGATAAGCCTGTGCAAAGGTCCTGAGGCAGGACTGTGTTTGGCAGATTTAAAGTATGGCAAGGAGGCTCGTATGTCTGCAGCAGGATGAGTAAAAGAGGTAGTGGGAAATGGGGTGAGAGAGAGAGAAACAGGATTATATTCTGAGATGGCTTGAGCCATCTCACTGGAGGGCTTGAGCAGAAGAGAAGAATATCACTATCTGATTTACATTTTAACAGGAGCATGCTGGTTACTGGAGGGAAAGGGCAGAAGGAGGGAGACCAATTAGGAGGCTATTGCAATAATCCCAGTGAGTGGAGCTGGTGAAAAGTGGTGGTTGAATTCTAGATATATGTTTTCAAGATGGAGCTAGCTGTATTTACTCATGATTGCATGTGGGAAGTGAGATAAGCAAGGAGCTAAGGATGACTCCTGCAAGAATGGAGTTGGGAAGACTAGGTTTGTGGGTGGTAGACTAAGTGTCCAGGTTTGAGCAAAATTTGAAATGCATATTGGATATCCAGATGGAAGTGTGGATTAGGCAGGGGGATTTTTGAGGCTGGAGTTCCCAAGGAGAGGTCTGGGTATGAGGAAGAGCTGTCCATTCTACCTCTAAGATCTGTCTCAAGTCTGTCCATCCCTAGTGTCACCATCCTGGACTAAGCTGTCACACTGCTGCTCTGGATGACCACAATAACCTGGCTGCCCTCCTCACTTCCTCTGTAGTCTCAGTATAATCCATTGGTTACATAGCAGCCTGAGTAGACTTTTACAATGTAAATGGGATTATGCCATCCTCCTGCTTCAAACTCCCCAGCAGCTTCATGCATTTAGAGTGAAATCTCATCTCCATCCCCTGGCCTGTCAGGCCCTGCATGAGCTAGCCTCAGCCTGTGTCTCCTACTACACCTGGAGGCACCATCCGTTCTGATTGCTCTACTCCAGTTAGCCTGACCTCCTTTCTTGTCTTCTAACACTCTGAACAGGATCCTGCCTTGGAGCCTTGTCCTTGCTGCTCTAAACTCATAGCATTATCCCCTGGGCTTTTCCCAAGATTGACTGCATTTTATATAATAGATCTTCTTGCCTCCTTGGGACATCGCTGACCATTTCCTCTAAGATAACTGCCTCCCATAGTATGGGTCACACCACCCTGTTCATTTCCTTCCAGGCACTGCCACTCTTTATAATCTTCTTCATTAGTTTGTTCATGGCTGACTTAGCCCCATGAAGGCAAAGACGTTTTGTTCACAATGACATTTCCAAAAACCATCACAGTGGCAGTCACACAGTAGGCACCTGATAAATGTCCAATGAATGAATGAGTGGCCTCATGCCCTTTGCATCTCTATGCATATATTTGAACTTCTTGAACCATGACATTAATGAAGATGGTTGAATTTCTTCAAAACTGGGCAGTCACATGCATGATTAGACATCCATGTTCTGTTACACTTGCTCTTCCCAGGAAAGGCTCAGACCCCATCTGCCTGGGGCATGTTCTCTTATGCTGGGCATTATACATGGCATGCTGCAATATTGCAGTGGTATACTATAGAGAGATTTGGCATCTCGATGTGTCTTCTTATTGTTTTTTCACTATATTCACAATGAGGAATATAAGTAATTGTTGTATTGATGATTTAGAAACAAATACTTCTTCCTACTTGCTCAAGGCTCAGCAGAAAGCCAGGTGCATAGTAGGCACTCAATAAATATTTCTTGGGCAAATGAATGAATGAGTCTACTTAACTGAAGAGTACTCTGAGATTCCCAGGTGAGCTATTCAAACCACTTATCTATGCAAATCTAGATGTTTCCCACATCTGAATAAGCAAGAAACTACAAAATAAATTGGATGCTGAGACAAATGATTACAACTTTGCTTTTTGTGCTTTGTGTTTATAAAAACTTCCTCAGGACTGTCATCAAGTTTCCTTTACAATAAATAAGTGAATGTTATATGTTTGAACTTACCAAACACATTTAATATTTTATCACTTATGGCTTATAAATCTAAACTGCTTTGACAGTTTTAAGCTTGATTTGTAGCTACATCTTATTCCATAATTAGGAAGCGCTGTTTTAAAGCACACAGACATTCTAGTGGTAAAATGCCATTTTTATATTAGGCTTTCAAGTGGGATTTTTGTTTGCTACCAGGCTTCTGTTGCTTAAAGAAAGATTGGAACTCACTGAACTCAGTGACCATTTCAGACCTCTCCAGGCCTGGCATCCACACCTGCCTGGAATCACCCTTCTGGTTGTGTCTCCTCTTTGGAGAGAGGTTTGTCAACACCATCATCTCTTCCCTGCTGCCCACAGAGCAGGGAGAAGTATGTCCAACCTGGGACATGTTGTCCTTTTAGTCCCAGTGCTGGGTTGGGGGTGGAGGGAAAAGGGATACCAAGTTTGGAAGCTGAAAAAATTCAAACTCTTATACTGCAGAGTCTAGTCAAGGGTGCCCTTTGTCCACAGGTGCTGGACTTGTTCTGTGAGGGGCCACTAGCAATGGGCTGAGGGATTTTGAGGGGGTCCCCTGGCAGCCCCCTCACTCCTCAATGCAGGTCTGACCAGAATGGTAGGTTCTGTGCTTGGGGGCAAGTGCACACCTCGCCCTGGGCCTGGCTTCTGCTGTCTTCATGATGAGGGGCTCCTTTGGTGGGGAGTGGGGAGGGAGTGTTGCCTGGGCTGCCCCTTCTCCCTCTGCCCTTTCCAGTCCTCCCCTCTCAGCTCCCTTGGCTGCCCTGCCCAGGGGCTATAAATGGAGAGCTGGCCTCTAGAAAGGAATGCGGGCCTGGCTGGGCCCCCACAGTGTTGTGCCCTCAGGGAGCGGCCCTGGGGCTCCCGGCAGCCTTTATATATATAGCCTCTGGAAACCCAATCCAGCCTGCACCTGCCCCAGTCTTCATGCACCCTGCCCCTGCCCAGGCTGGGCCTGTGGCTCTGCACTTGGGCTGACACAGGCTGGGTATCTGGCCGGGAGGTGGGGGGCGCCAAACGGCCAGAAGGTAAAAGCATGAGTGGGCCTGGTGGGGCAGGGCCAGCTCCAGGTCCCCTCTCTGTCCGCAGCCTTTCCCTTCCTGTTCCTGGGTCCAACCTGAGTGCCCCGCTCTGTCCCCTGACAAACTTGCTCCCTGGGAAAGCCAAAATCCACCCACCACGTGGGTATAGATCCTTCTCTGGGCCCAGTCTGGTTTGGTCAGGAGGGACTGTGATATTGCCAGGATATAGACATGGTCCCAGATTAGGGACAGGGTCCCAGAGATTCCCCACAGATGGCCACATTTCCCCCTTTGGGGGTACTCTCTGGCCTCCCACAGACAAGAAGGGCTTAGGAGTCTGGCAGCTGAGCTGGGAGTTGAAGAACAGGAGTCCGCACTGTGGAGGGAGGGAACAGGAAGACAACCAACAGCATGTGCCCTTCCCACCCAGTGTGCAGGGTGTGGGGGCGGGGCGCTACCGGGGTGGTGGGGATATTCCCACTCTCAGTTGTCCAGTCTCTGATTCATTCACTTATACAACAAACATTTATTCAGGTGCTGGGAATGTGGTGGAGAACGAAACAGACCATGTTCCTTGTTCCTGTGGAACTGACATGCTGGCAGGGCAGGGCAGACAATTAGCAATACACATAATAATAAATAAATTATATAGATGTTAGAAGGCAATACATGCGGAAAAATATTACAAGCAGAACAAGATGAGCAGGATTGAGGTGCCAGGGTGAGGTCGGCTGTAGTGTTAAACAGAGTGGTCAGGTTGGCAAGGTAACATTTGAGCAATGAGTTAAAAGAGGCTTGGGAGTTAGCCATGTAGCATCTGGGGAAGAATGCTCCCGGCAGAGAGAACAAAATAATTATTGAGCACCTTCTATGGGACAATCACTCCTGTTAGGAGCAGAGGATTCTGTGGGTACAGACAAGCATGGCTCCTGGTGCTAAGGGGGCTGGGGGGTTGTGGGGGTGGCATGAGATAGAGTTTGGGGATGGGGTTTGATGGGCAATCTGTTCCTTCTTCTTTTTTTTAAAATTGAGACAGAATCTCGCTCTGTCATCCAGGCTGGAGTGCAGTGGCGCGATCTCAGCTCACTGCAACCTCTGCTGCCAGGGTTCAAGCGATTCTCGTGCCTCAGCCTCCTGAGTAGCTGGGACGACAGGCGCGAGCCACCATGTCTGGCTATTTTTTTGTGTGTTTTTAGTAGAGACGGGGTTTCACCATGTTGGCCAGGCTGGTCTCGAATTCCTGACCTCAGGTGATCTACCCGCCTCAGCCTCCCAAAGTGCTGGGATTACAGGCATGAGCCACCTGCACCTGGCCAATTTGTTACTTCTAATGAAAGAATATCTTACAAACCAAGAGATTCTTGAAGAACTAGGCATAATAGGCTAGAGCTGTTTATTCCCCTCTTCAATAGGTTTATAAAAACTCCCTCCAAATCTGACGTAGTACTTAAATTTAAGAGGGAATTCTCTAGATGTGATTTTTAAATTTAATTATTACTTCATCTAGAACTAAGCTTTAGCCCAATTCAGGATGTGAGGTGAGGGTGGGCTGCTACCCAGGGAAGAGGCTAAAGGGCATGGGATGTGACCCATGTGAGCTTGGCGTTATGGGGGAACCCTCCCTGCAGCCCGCCCAGCTCTTTCCCCCACCAGGCCCCGCATGCCATGTGCACCTCACATTCCATGCAGCCCTCACAATGCCTCTCACTCCGGGTTCTTTCCCAGGTACTAGGAAGCCAGGTGAGTGAGAATAGCAGGAACTGAGACTGCCCAGCAGGTAGGGGAAGCTGAGGCCAGGCTTAAGAGCCCACTGAGGCCAGGCTTAAGAACCCACTGATGCCTGGCTTCTGGAAAGACCTGAGGCGTTCATTCATTCATCCAGCCTCTCTCCTTCAAGCTTATTCTTTATGTAATTAAAGACTTTCTCTGCCTCAGAGGTGAGCCCTGGAGTCTTTGTGGGACTAGATTCCTGGAGTTTGAAATACACACGCGCTGTTTACTAAACAACACAAATAAGGTGACAATAACTTAATGACTAGAAGTGTTCAAGCAGGCAGGGCTCATGAAGGTGTTAATTATTCTTCTAGCCTAAAGACATTAGGCTGCTGGGGTGAGGAGGTCTACATGAAAGGAGAGTTCACTACCTTCACATTTGAAAGCACCAAAAAAAAAAGTGAATTCATCTTGCAGCATGAGGGATTTATGTCAGATGTAAAAATAATATTACCAACATATGGTATACCTCAAAGAGCACATTGTCCTTGAGCTAACATGGTATGGATGCAGGCAGAAGGATGGAGGAGAAGGCCTCTCAAAGCTGCCTTCTCCTTTATGCATAAAAGGACTCCTGAAAAGCCAGAGGACGTCCCTCTGTCTCCTCTGCCTATGACACTGCTCAGGAGGTTGTGCCATGGGTCCAGAGTGTGAGCCCAGGACAGAGCTGACAGGCACATTTTCTTGGAAGGACAGTTTGTCCTCACCTGCATTCTTCCATATGCCTTTGTGGTGTCATAGCTATGTGCACCTGATAAACTGCAGACAAGTCACATACAGTGCTCACCTTACACTGTGCACACCTCTCACAGAATGTACAGTGCACGCTCCCTGTACACCTCTCTGATAATATACACCTCACGCTCCCTGCACGCCTCTCACAGAATACACGCCTCACACTCCCTGCACGCCTCTCACAGAATGTACACCACACACCCCCTGCACGCCTCTCACAGAATGCATGCCACATACTCCCTGCACGCCTCTCACAGAATACACGCCTCACACTCCCTGCACGCGTCTCACAGAATACACGCCTCACACTCCCTGCACGCCTCTCACAGAATACACGCCTCACGCTCCCTGCACGCCTCTCACAGAATACACGCCTCACGCTCCCTGCACGCCTCTCACAGAATACACGCCTCACGCTCCCTGCACGCCTCTCACAGAATACACGCCTCACACTCCCTGCACGCCTCTCACAGAATGCACGCCACACACTCCCTGCACGCCTCTCACAGAATGCACGCCACACGCTCCCTGCACGCCACTCACAGAATGCACACCTCACGCCCCCTGCACGCCTCTCACAGAATGTACACCACACACCCCCTGCACGCCTCTCACAGAATACACACCACACGCTCCCTGCACGCCTCTCACAGAATACACGCCTCACACTCCCTGCACGCCTCTCACAGAATACACGCCTCACACTCCCTGCACGCCTCTCACAGAATACACACGACACGCTCCCTGCACGCCTCTCACAGAATACACGCCTCACACTCCCTGCACGCCTCTCACAGAATACACGCCTCACACTCCCTGCACGCCTCTCACAGAATACACGCCTCACACTCCCTGCACGCCTCTCACAGAATGCACACCACACGCTCCCTGCACGCCTCTCACAGAATGTACACCACACACCCCCTGCACGCCTCTCACAGAATACACGCCTCACACTCCCTGCACGCCTCTCACAGAATACACGCCTCACACTCCCTGCACGCCTCTCACAGAATACACGCCTCACACTCCCTGCACGCCTCTCACAGAATGCACACCACACGCTCCCTGCACGCCTCTCACAGAATGCACACCACACGCCCCCTGCACGCCTCTCACAGAATGTACACCACACGCCCCCTGCACGCCTCTCACAGAATATACGCCTCACACTCCCTGCACGCCTCTCACAGAATACATGCCTCACACTCCCTGCACGCCTCTCACAGAATACACACCACACGCTCCCTGCACGCCTCTCACAGAATGCACACCACACGCTCCCTGCACGCCTCTCACAGAATACACACCTCACGCTCCCTGCACGCCTCTCACAGAATACACGCCTCACACTCCCTGCACGCCTCTCACAGAATGCACCCCACACGCTCCCTGCACGCCTCTCACAGAATACACACCTCACACTCCCTGCACGCCTCTCACAGAATACACGCCTCACACTCCCTGCACGCCTCTCACAGAATGAACACCACACGCTCCCTGCACGCCTCTCACAGAATGCACACCACACGCTCCCTGCACGCCTCTCACAGAATGCACACCACACGCTCCCTGCACGCCTCTCACAGAATACACGCCTCACGCTCCCTGCACGCCTCTCACAGAATACACGCCTCACGCTCCCTGCACGCCTCTCACAGAATACACGCCTCACGCTCCCTGCACGCCTCTCACAGAATACACGCCTCACGCTCCCTGCACGCCTCTCACAGAATACACGCCTCACGCTCCCTGTACGCCTCTCACAGAATACACGCCTCACGCTCCCTGCACGCCTCTCACAGAATACACGCCTCACGCTCCCTGCACGCCTCTCACAGAATACACGCCTCACACTCCCTGCACGCCTCTCACAGAATGCACGCCACACACTCCCTGCACGCCTCTCACAGAATGCACGCCACACGCCCCCTGCACGCCACTCACAGAATGCACACCTCACGCCCCCTGCACGCCTCTCACAGAATGTACACCACACACCCCCTGCACGCCTCTCACAGAATACACACCACACGCTCCCTGCACGCCTCTCACAGAATACACGCCTCACACTCCCTGCACGCCTCTCACAGAATACACGCCTCACACTCCCTGCACGCCTCTCACAGAATGCACACCACACACTCCCTGCACGCCTCTCACAGAATGTACACCACACACCCCCTGCACGCCTCTCACAGAATACACACCTCACACTCCCTGCACGCCTCTCACAGAATACACACCACACGTTCCCTGCACGCCTCTCACAGAATACACGCCTCACGCTCCCTGCACGCCTCTCACAGAATACACGCCTCACGCTCCCTGCACGCCTCTCACAGAATACACGCCTCACGCTCCCTGCACGCCTCTCACAGAATACACGCCTCACGCTCCCTGCACGCCTCTCACAGAATACACGCCTCACGCTCCCTGCACGCCTCTCACAGAATACACGCCTCACGCTCCCTGCACGCCTCTCACAGAATACACGCCACACGCTCCCTGCACGCCTCTCACAGAATACACGCCTCACGCTCCCTGCACGCCTCTCACAGAATACACGCCTCACGCTCCCTGCACGCCTCTCACAGAATACACGCCTCACGCTCCCTGCACGCCTCTCACAGAATACACGCCTCACGCTCCCTGCACGCCTCTCACAGAATACACGCCTCACGCTCCCTGCACGCCTCTCACAGAATACACGCCTCACGCTCCCTGTACGCCTCTCACAGAATACACGCCTCACGCTCCCTGCACGCCTCTCACAGAATACACGCCTCACGCTCCCTGCACGCCTCTCACAGAATGCACGCCACACGCTCCCTGCACGCCTCTCACAGAATGCACGCCACACGCCCCCTGCACGCCACTCACAGAATGCACACCTCACGCCCCCTGCACGCCTCTCACAGAATGTACACCACACGCCCCCTGCACGCCTCTCACAGAATACACACCACACGCTCCCTGCACGCCTCTCACAGAATACACGCCTCACGCTCCCTGCACGCCTCTCACAGAATACACGCCTCACACTCCCTGCACGCCTCTCACAGAATACACACGACACGCTCCCTGCACGCCTCTCACAGAATACACGCCTCACACTCCCTGCACGCCTCTCACAGAATACACGCCTCACACTCCCTGCACGCCTCTCACAGAATACACGCCTCACACTCCCTGCACGCCTCTCACAGAATGCACACCACACACTCCCTGCACGCCTCTCACAGAATGTACACCACACACCCCCTGCACGCCTCTCACAGAATACACACCTCACACTCCCTGCACGCCTCTCACAGAATACACGCCTCACACTCCCTGCACGCCTCTCACAGAATACACGCCTCACACTGCCTGCACGCCTCTCACAGAATACACGCCTCACGCTCCCTGCACGCCTCTCACAGAATACATGCCTCACGCTCCCTGCACGCGTCTCACAGAATACACGCCTCACACTCCCTGCACGCCTCTCACAGAATGTACACCACACACCCCCTGCACGCCTCTCACAGAATACACACCTCACGCTCCCTGCACGCCTCTCACAGAATACACGCCTCACACTCCCTGCACGCCTCTCACAGAATACACGCCTCACACTGCCTGCACGCCTCTCACAGAATACACGCCTCACGCTCCCTGCACGCCTCTCACAGAATACACGCCTCACACTCCCTGCACGCCTCTCACAGAATACACGCCTCACACTCCCTGCACGCCTCTCACAGAATACACGCCTCACACTCCCTGCACGCCTCTCACAGAATGCACACCACACACTCCCTGCACGCCTCTCACAGAATGTACACCACACAGCCCCTGCACGCCTCTCACAGAATACACACCTCACACTCCCTGCACGCCTCTCACAGAATACACACCACACGTTCCCTGCACGCCTCTCACAGAATACACGCCTCACGCTCCCTGCACGCCTCTCACAGAATACATGCCTCACACTCCCTGCACGCCTCTCACAGAATACACGCCTCACGCTCCCTGCACGCCTCTCACAGAATACACGCCTCACGCTCCCTGCACGCCTCTCACAGAATACACGCCTCACGCTCCCTGCACGCCTCTCACAGAATACACGCCTCACGCTCCCTGCACGCCTCTCACAGAATACACGCCACACGCTCCCTGCACGCCTCTCACAGAATACACGCCTCACGCTCCCTGCACGCCTCTCACAGAATACACGCCTCACGCTCCCTGCACGCCTCTCACAGAATACACACCACACGCTCCCTGCACGCCTCTCACAGAATGCACACCACACGCTCCCTGCACGCGTCTCACAGAATGTACAGTGCACGCTCCCTGCACGCCTCTCACAGAATACACGCCTCACACTCCCTGCACGCCTCTCACAGAATACACGCCTCACACTCCCTGCACGCCTCTCACAGAATACACGCCTCACACTCCCTGCACGCCTCTCACAGAATGCACACCACACGCTCCCTGCACGCCTCTCACAGAATGTACACCACACACCCCCTGCACGCCTCTCACAGAATACACGCCTCACACTCCCTGCACGCCTCTCACAGAATACACACCTCACACTCCCTGCACGCCTCTCACAGAATACACACCACACGCTCCCTGCACGCCTCTCACAGAATGCACACCACACGCTCCCTGCACGCGTCTCACAGAATGTACAGTGCACACTCCCTGCACGCCTCTCACAGAATACACGCCTCACACTCCCTGCACGCCTCTCACAGAATGCACACCACACGCTCCCTGCACGCGTCTCACAGAATGTACAGTGCACACTCCCTGCAGGCCTCTCACAGAATGCACACCGCATGCTCCCTGCATGCCTCTTTCATAATGTACATCTTTCACATAATGTATACCTCTCACATAATTTACACCTCACAATTCCTGTGTGCCTCTCACAGAATCTACAGCTCACGTTCCCTGTATGCCTGTCACATATGCTCCATCTACCTCTCTCGTAATGTGCATCTTTCACATACTGTACACCTCTTACATACTGTACACCTCTCACATACTGCACACTTCTCACATAATGTACAGTTCACCCTCTCTGTACACCTCACATACAACATATATCTCAAGCACTGTGTGTATCTCTCATGTGCCATGTCTACCTCACACTCCATGAATATGTTACACACTGGGTACATCTCTTACATTGTGTACATATCCCACTCCATGTATACCTCACACACACACACATCTCACACTCCATGTTACCTCACATATTATGTACAAGTCTCACATTGTTTACACATTACATGCCATGTACACATAACACTCCAGATACACTTGACACTCTATGTAAACTCACATGCCATGTAAACCTCCAACATCAGTATGTCCCACATATGGGATATTTCCTCTCTCACATCATGTGCGTATCACACATATTACACCTCATATATTGTGCATGCTTCATACTCCATGCACACCTCACACATGTGTATACCTCCCATGCTGTGCACCCCTCACCTACAGAACAAACACACTTCACATGCCATGTGCACACCACAGATGCGTCCCACCTGCTCATATTCTAAGTCAGATACGTCCACAACTCAGTCCCAGTGTGAATGCTTGTCTCCACCTATGTGCCTAAACATCCCCAGCCCCATCCAGAAAGAAGACGCTAAGGGGCATAGATGCCGTGACATCCATCTCTTCTTTGTGTTTTCCAGTTTGAACTTTTTAAGCTGAATCTTCCTACCTCAAGGAGGTCAGACCTCCCTCTAAGGGCTGAGGGAGGAGCAGCTCAGGGCTGAGGGGATAGCTGGTGATGAGGACCTGGTGATGGGGTGGCACATGTAGCAAGATCCAGAGGGCGGCTTTGGGGACCTGGAGAGGGGGCTTGGCTCTCCACCCATCTCCTGTTGCCTCCTTTCTGCCTCATCAGTCCACCTGCCAGCCTGGGGGGCACCAAGGACTGGGATTAAGGCACACACAGCCGTTGGGCTCTGGGACAGACACCAGCTGCAGCCCCCAAGCAGCTGCCCCAGCCACATGCCTCTGAGTGGAGACCGGACGCCTTGGAGAAGCCTGATTCCCCCCTCCAAAATCTGCTCATCCCTGGCCAATAGCACCCAGGACAGGGGTTTCCTGGCAGAAGAACAGAGGGCAGAGGGTCTCATGACTGATGTCCTCGCCGCCTGCGAGTCTGTGGTTTGCCTCCATCCTACATCCCATCCTGCCACCTCCGTGAAGCTCTCCTGGATTGCTGCTTTCCCCCTGGCTTGGGAAGGTGATTCATGGCCCATGCGCCTCAACAGGCCTAACCTCCCCCAACTCCTCAAGCATTCCCCAGATGCCCGCCCTGTTTCCAGGCCCTAGGCTAGGTGCAGCAAGATGTAAGGATGTTTCAGACAGCGTCCCCAGCCTCAAAGAGCTGTCTACTGGGGAAAAAGCAATCCATAAATGAATAATCAAAACACCCTGCGGGAGCACCAAGAGGGAACAATGAACTCTCTTGTGGACACCCAAGAAGAGTTCCCCAAGGAGGAAATATTGCTATCCTTCTTCTTGGTTACTGAAGGATGAATAGGAGTGCCCAAAGTGGGTCGGGGGGCTGCTGTAGGGAAAGGCTTTCTGGGCTTAGACAACAGCATGGGCGAAGGGCCGGAGGCATGACAACATCTACTGCATCTACTGAGATGTTCCTCAGGTGGCTAACACTGGATCCAGGGTTCCTTGAATCATTTAGGACCTGTTGCTTCAGACCCCCCGAGGTGTGAGTGGGCTCTGTCTGAGGTGAAGCCACCAGTTTCCCAGGCAAGACAACAGGTCATGGCAGGGGTAGAGGACTGCAGTAAGAGGCCAGAGACTACATACAGTGGAGAGAGCCCGGACCAGAGCCAGAAGACCAGGGTTTTCACCTCGCTGTGCTGCACCCTGCTGCGTGACCCTCTCTCAGCTCTGTCCCCTCCTGGGTCCCACTTTCTTCACATGTAGGATGGAGGCATTGGATGCCTGACTCCATACACACTCAGGAATGATGAGGTCTTGCAGAGTCCCTTCTTCTCTGTGTCTTCTCAGCCTCCCTCTTGGGCCTCCCTTCTCTGGGCAGGAGGGCAGCTGCCCATCCTCTGACTCCATCCACGTGGCCTACATAGGCTGCGCACACCGCACAGGTCAGCTCTGGGGTGAAGCAGAAGCTGTGTGAGGCGAGGGCCCTGCACGAGATCAGAAGCCTGTTCCCCAGACTGGAAAGCAGTTAACTTGGGGGTCCCCACAAAGGAGCACTGGGGGACCATGAATATCATAGTCTTTTGCTTCTCCCAAAGACGGAGCACAACTTGCCTAGGTCCATCTGAACTTGGCCTAGGAGAATATGGTGCTGAGCTTGCCCAACATGGAGACTGGACTACGAGTGCTGGGGCTATGTTCCTCATGCGTCTCCACTGGACTTAGGAGTCTAATACACCTGGATTCAAATGCTGTGTCTGCTCGTTACTTACCTTGGGTAAGTCACTTCCCCTCTCCGTGTCTCATTTTTCCCAGCTGTCAAGTGTGACTGGTTCTAGACCTACGGAGGAGGATGTAAGGGTTCAGTTGTCAAGGTATACACAGTGCTTGCATCATGCCTGTCTCAGGGTGCACAGTAGGAGCTTGGAAATTATTCTTGCTTTGCTTGATCTCTCTTTGGATGGAAGTTATGGGCAAGCAGTGGGTGGGGTGGGGATGAGGAACTTGGGAGCCTGGCCTGGTTATTCTGGACTCTGGACCTCTTGGAACTGGGGGTCATGGTGGGGTTGGGGGCAGCTGGAAGTGTGGGTGATGATGCAGCCTGTGAAGTGTTGCCTGCAGCAGCAGGCATCACTGCCTCCACCATGCACACGGGCTAGCCTGCCAGCCACCCCCAAACAAAGCCTGGCCAAAGGGGAGCAGAGCAGGCCGATGACAGATGCAGACAGGCTGGTGCAGGCAGGGCCAGGGCTAGGGGCTGGGGGAGGCCCAAGGAGGCAGTTGTTTGCTAAGGCATCCCCAGAGAAGGCTGAGGTCCAGCAGAGTTCACATTTCAGCAGCTAGTGTCCCCGCCCTGCCCCAACACCAGTGGCATTTATCCTCATTGCATGGTGTTGGAACCTGAGGCCCAGAGAGGGTAAGCCACTTGCCCAGGGTTCACTTATGCTTAAATAAGGAGGTTCTGGGACAGAAACGCTTATCTCTTCCTTCTACATATCTGGTTAACTCTGAATCCCAGATCTTGGAAACAGGGGAATGTGCTTCTTCAGGCCTCTTTATGCCCAGGAATCTCTGAAGGAACAAGGATGAACTTCCGCCACCTCATGCCTTTGAAGCAGGGACATCCCCACCAATGGTGGACAAAGGCAGACACAGGACCCCAGGGGCTGGAGCTGATTTGGTTTCTCCGTGATCAAGTGGTGGCTGTTTCTGCCCTGACCTCTGACCTCTGGCGCATTTGACTCAGGGGTCTTGGGTCTCTGTTCCTCCTTAACTATCATGGGATGGGAGCTTGGAGTGGGCTTGTCCCAGGAACTTGGGAGAGGCAGGGAGGTGGGGAGAACATGGGGAGAAAGAAACATCTGGTCTTGGGGCCTTGCTGCTCCCCATCCTTTCAGGTCTTTCCCTGCCTTTTCTTCCATTCCAAGCCAAAGCTTTTCCACTCTTTCTTATGAATGATTTTGAACATAGACAGAAATAGACACAATAATACTATGAACCCCATTACCACTTCCAATAACCATTAGTCCATGTCCAAACCCGACCTGTCAATGCCCTGCTTACTTCTTCCCCTTGTATGATTTTGAAGCAAATTTCAGACATCCCATAATTTCATTTGTATATATTTGATTATGTATGTCTAAAACATAAAGACTTCCTTTTAAAACATAGGCACAATATCCTAAGCAAATTTCAGACATCTCGTAATTTCATTTGTATATATTTGATTATGTATGTCTAAAACATAGGGACTTCTTTTTAAAACATAAGCACAGTATCATTAGCATACTAGAAAGATTAATAGTAATTCCTTATGCCAGCAAATATCCAGGCAGATTTCCATTTGTCTCGTAAATTTTGTTTGTTTGTTTGAATCAGGATCCAAATAGGGTCTGCACTGCAATTGTGATTGGTTGATCTGTCTTTTTACATATAAGTTTCCCTCCATATCTTTTTTCCCCTTGCAATTTATTTATTTTTAAAAAACTGGGAAACTGGGTTGCTTGTTCCGCAGTTTGTTATAGTCTGGGATTTTCAGATTACATCCCTATGGTGTTTTTTTGTGTGTTTTTTTTTTGAGACAGAGTCTGGCTCTGTCACCCAGGCTGCAGTGCAGTGGCGCGATCTCGGCTCACTGCAAGCTCTGCCTCCCGGGTTCACGCCATTCTCCTGCCTCAGCCTCCTGAGTAGCTGGGACTACAGGTGCCCCCCACCACGCCTGGCTAATTTTTTTTGTAGTTTTTAGTAGAGACGGGGTTTCACCATGTTAGCAAGGATGGTCTCGATCTCCTGACCTCGTGATCCGCCCGCTTCAGCCTCCCAAAGTGCTGGGATTACAGGTGTGTGCCCGGCCCCTATGGTGTGTTTTAACAGGTTCACCTGTTCTCTGTATTTTCTGTAAATTGTTGGTTGGATAGAGGCTTGGTCAGATGAAGATTTGATTTGTTTGGGTAAGACTGCTCTGTAGGAGATGTGTTCTTCTCCCAGGGGTGCATAATGCCTAGGTATCTTCAATCAAGTTTCTAGAGCGTCTTCATTCGCTGGCTCCTCCTCCTCTTCTCCTGCTTTCACATTCACTTCCCAAAGACAGGGAAGTGGATGAGACACCTATTCACCAAAACAGCCACCAACAACCTTATTATTGCTGAGGGGACATTTCTCCCTCCTTGCCTTATAGGACACCCTTTAAAGTCACCAATGACTATGTCCTCTTGCTCAAAATGTTCTATTCCCTTGGTTTCCAAGACAACATCCTCTCTGGTTCTGCTCTGACCACTGACCATTCTTTTAAAGCCTACTTCCCAGTCTTCTCTTGTTCCATCTGCCACTGAAGTGATGATGCTCCCTCCAGGTTCTGACCTTTGGCCATACTTTCTTTACTCTCTGTGGAGTCATTATTCATTTCCAAGACATACCCACCACCTGAACACAGACAAATTCATCCACATCCATTTCCCCAGCAGCCCCTCACCTGCAAGTCTCAGACTCATGTATCCAACTGTCTATTTCACACCTCCACCTGAATATCTCACAAGCTCCCCTAATTCATGTCCCCAAATGTGCTCACTACCTTCCCCTGGAATCCAGCCTGTCCTCAGGAAATTTTTCTGTCTCATTCAATAGCACCACTACCTCCTTTGTCACCCAATGTAAGGACCTAGGCATCATCTCCCACCTCTTCTCCCTTGTACCTTCATTTAATCGGCCACTGTCTTACTGATTTCATCTCTTAAATATCTCTTGAAGTCATCTTCATCTCTCTGCTCCAATTACCCTGTTGTAGGGTGGCCCCTGACAGCCTTCATCTCCACTATTGTAGCAACCTCATAGCTGGTGCCTCTGCCTTGACTCTCAGTCTCCTTTAAGTTGGTCCCAACACTGCCCCTGGACTGATGACTCTACAATAGAAATCTAGCAGTGTCCCCCTTGCATAACCCTTTCACAGCTCCCCATTGCCTCCAGAATAAAGTCCTAGTGTCCTGGCATAGCATTCAAGGCCTTTCAGGGTGCATCTCTACTTATCTTCTGGCCACATGGCTCATTGTTCCCTGGGAAGTAATATGGGTTCCTCTAACAGGATGACTTATGTGGCCAAAATTCTGCTCTTGCCAATTCCTTCTTCCAGGAATTTCCTCTCTCCTTTCATGGCCTACCCTGTCACTTGTTCTTGAAGATTCAGTTCAGAATCTCTCAATAAGGAAGATTTTCTAATAGCCTGGCCCCAGATCTCTGGCTTCCAGGCTGATTCAGTGTCCTCTCTCTGTCCTCATGTCTCAGTTTCCCCATCTGTGAGGATGTATTATATGAACGAAATACATAAACATAAGTAAAGAATGTAAAACAGCAAAAACAGTAAATGGCTCCATAATTGTTGTTATCATTATTGCTTCTAACATGACAGTTTCCATATTAGATTAACACTATTTTCTGGTCAGTCCTCCATCCTAGGCTGTAATTTCTCCACATGTAGTGTGCATCACTCATTCATTTGTTTGGCTAGAGACACAACAGAGACAGCAAGTTGTCCCCCAATATCCATACCTCACTTTTTTAACATAATGATATAATTTTTACTTGGAAACATGGTATATCAGTCAGCTTGGGCAGCCCATAAGAAAATACTACAGACTGGGTGGCTTCAATCTAGAAATATATTTTCTCACAGTTATGGAGTCTGGAAGACCAAGGTCCAGGTGCTAGCAAGGTTATTTCTCCTGAAGCCTCTCTCCATGGCTTGCAGACAGCCACCTTCTCACTGTGTACTCACATGACCTTTTCTCTGTGCATGCACATCCCTGGTTGTCTCTGTTCTTATTAGGACGCCTGTCATATTGGATTAGGGCCCCACTTTTATGATTTCAATTAACTTTAATAACCTCCTTAAAGGCCCTATCTCCAGATACACTCACATTGGGGATTACGGCTTCAACCTATGAATTTCCAGGTGAGGACACAATTTAGTCCATAACAAACGGCCATCTAGCAGAAGACTACATTTCCCAGATGTAGTCTTTCACATTCACTTCCCAAAGACAGGAAAGTGTCCCTTTCCTTTTAAGGGGAAGAAGGAGGCAGGTAAGTCAGAGTCAGAGAGGAAAATGTAGCTGTGGAAGCAGAGGTTGGAGTGATGCGGCCATGAGCCAAGGAATGCAGGTAGCTTCTAGAAGCCAGAAAAGGCAAGGAATGAATTCTCCTCTAGAGCCTTCAGAAGGAGCACTGCTCTGCCAACTTTGATCTTAGCCCCCTGAGGATCAGTTCAGACTTCTGACCTCTGGAACTGTAAGATGATAAATCTGAATTGCTTTAAGCCAATAAGTTTGTAGCAATTTGTTTGAGCAGCAGTGGGAAACTAATATACCACCTTAGATCATGTGATGGAAGTTGCAGATTGAAGATCTGCAGAGCAATGAGAAAGAAAGAGAAGCTGGGTGTCCAGTATTGTTAAGCTGCCACATAAGTCTTTAACCACCTACCTGGAATTTTATGTAAGCAAAGAATAAACTGAAATTTTTAGGTCTTTTTGTAATCACGGTCATCTAATCTGTATCCTACTGATATGCCTACCTGCTATGGGTCTGGCAATGACATGGGCCCTAGGTAGTAAGATGTATATTGTATGTGGTAAGTGAGGTGGCTGGGATATGCCCAGGAAATTATGTGAACACAAAAAAGGAGGCAAGAAATATTTGTTATACTAAGCTGGCTGCTGCTAGGTAAATAAGAAATGCTCTTCCCATTTTGCAGATAAGGCCAAGAGGTTGGGGGGCTGTCTCCTAGGGAGACAGATGTCATGTCTCTGAGGAGGAAGTAGAGGTTCTGGGGTAACCTTTAGGGAAGATGAGAAGTGAGTGCCCTTTGCAGGGAAGCGGTGGGAGTCAAGTGGGCTGTGGTGTCACACTGCCTACGGTGTACTCATGACACTGCCACTGACTATGTGACTTCGACAAGTCCCTCAATCTCTCTGAGCCTCCATTTCCACATATGAAAGGTGGAAATATTAATTTACACTTTAAAAAGTGCTGTTGTGTGACCGGGCGTGGTGGCTTATGCTTGTAATCCCAGTACTTCGGTAGGCCGAGGCGAGTGAATCTCTTGAGCCCAGGAGTTCGAGACCAGCCTGCATAATGTGGTGAAACCCCGCCTCTACAAAAAATACAAAAAAATTAGCTGGCCATGGGGGCATGTGCCTGTAGTCCCACTTGGGAGGCTGAAAGGTGGGAGGATCACTTCAGCCCAGGAGGTCGAGGCTGCAGTGAGCTGTGATCGTGCCACTGCCCTCCAGCCTGGGTGACAGAGCAAGTCCCTGTGTCAAAAAATAAACTAAACTAAAATAAAATAATATAAAATAAAATGAAATAAAATAAATTTAAAAAGTGCTGTTGTGGCTATGAAGTAGGAGAATGCAGGAAAAGTGTATCCAAAGCACAGAACTAGGAACATAGTGAGTACTCAGTCAGCAGCTACTGGCTGGGCATTGTGGCTCACACCTGGAATTCCAGCATTTCAGGAAGCCAAGGGGGGAGGATTGCTTGAGGTGATCCAGCTTGAGTTTGAGACCAACCTGGTCCTGAGCCTGGGTCTTGAGTTTGAGAACAGCCTGGCAACATAGTGAGACCCTATCTTTACTAAAAATAAAAATATTAGCTGGGAGTGGTAGTAAGCACCTGTAGACTCATCTACTTGGGAGGCTGAAGTGGGAAGATGGCTTGAGCCTGGGTTGAGGCTGCAGTGAGCTGTGATAGTGCCACTGCACTCCAGCCTGGGTGACATAGTAAGACTCTCTCTCTGCCTCTCTCTCTCTCTCAATAAATAAATAAATAAATAAATAAATAAATAACCAAACAAACCCAGCAGCTACTGTTAGGTCTCACCTGTCCAAAACTCAATGATCAGACCTACCTACTGAATGTTGGAGAGGTCTAACACCCATCAGCCTCTGTGAATTCCCAATAGTTAAGCCCGGGTCTCACACACACAAGCTTCTACAATACTTATAGCTGCCGTAATTTTATAGCCCGTGCCCAAGGAAGAGAGGAAGAGGTGAAAAAGTTTGCCCTGCTGCCCCTCCTTCCATCTCCCTCTCTTTTGTCCTAAATGAAGATGAAGGCCACGTGCTGCATGAGTCCAACTATAGGACATTCTGGAAAAGGCCAAACTATGGAGACAGGAAAAAGATCAGTGGTTACTAGGGGTTGAGGGGATGGAGGGTTGAATAAGCAGAGTGCAGACAATTTTTAGGGCAGCAAAACTATTTTGTATGATACTGTAATGGTGGATACACGTCATTATCCCTTTGTCAAAGCCCATAGAATGTACATCACAAAGAGTAAACCCTAATGTAAATTGTGTACTCTGGGTGATGATGATATGTAGTTTCATCAATGTTGGTTTGTTCATTATAACAAATGTTCCACTCTGGTGCAGGATGTTGACCAGTGGGGGACCAGTGGGGGAGGCTGTGCATGTGTAGGTGGAGGGGTATATGGGAACTCTCTGTGCTCTCTGCTCAATTTTACTGTGAACCTGAGACTGCTCTGAAAAATAAAGTCTTTTTTTTAATGGCATGTATCTGTTATCTATTACCATGATAATTATGTGTAATAAACCACGCTCCAAAATCCAGTGGCTTCAAACAATAAGCCTTTAGTTTCTGAGTCTGCAGTTGGCTATTTAGATTGGGCTGTTTTCCTAGGCTCTGCTGGGCTCACTCACATGCTGTACTTGACTGGCTCAGGCTGGTCTTGGCTGAGGAACTGGGCGACTCAGCTGTGCTCCACAGGCCTCACCTCTAGCAGGCTAGCCTAGGCGTGTTTTCATGGTAATGGTAGTGGTGCAAAAGTGCAAGCAGAAACATAAGCACATTTCCCAAACCTCTGCCTGATTCATATACGTTAATATCTCATGGGTCAAAACAAGTTACATGGCTGAACTCAGAACTGAGACATGGAGAAATACACAATATGCCTCCTGATATGAAGAGCTGCAAAATCATAAGGCAAAGGGTATGAATATGAGGAGGAGTGAAGAACTAGGTTCATTAATGTAATTGGTCCACCACATGGAGATAATAGTATACCCATCCTGAGGGGTGCTGCAAGGGTTAGATATGGTCAAATATATGTGTTTAATATAGTGCCTGGCCCATAACAGGAACTTATAAAGTGGTTCATTCCTCCTTACACACAGGAATCTTTGGATGTGTATGGGACTTTTCAGATGGAGTAGAAGATATTGAGAATCACTGGCACCACAGGAGCAAGGGTTAGCACACGATTTGTGCTTTGCTCAGTAGAGGTACCAGTGGGAGCCTCCGTTGTGTATCTGCTATAACTGTTTCTTGGGTTAGGTCTTCAACCATAACGAGCATGATGCCACTGGCTGGCAGATACTCCCTTATCATTTATAGAGTCATATTCATCAGAATAGATTTCCTGCCAAGTGAGAGGTGTCACTGAAATCCTTTCAGACCATTAGCTTCCCTCCCACTATACAAACATAAGTCCCCTGACAAATGAAAATGGATTCTCCTGCTTTTTAAGCAATAGGATGATGACGATAACAACAATAATATTAATACCTCCCACCTACTAAGCAGGAAAATAGGTTTTGATTCTCACATTAGCTCGCCAAGGTAAGTACTATTACTATCCCAGTTTTACAGAGGAGGAAACAGAGGCTCAGGGAAGCTATTCAGCTAGTAGGTGGCAGAGTTGGGACTTGAACCCATGTCTCTCCAAGGCCAAAACACTACTCCACCATTTCTGCCTGACTCGACTTGTGTTTATTCTGCTGATCTCAAGTCAGAGGTCCCTTGTCATTTGTGTTACTTTTTGCTAGCTCACTTCAGCCACCCTACACAGGTTTCATGTCACATGCTGACAGGGAATGAAGATCCGCCATGAGAGGGTCATGGCTGAAGGGAATTTTTCCAGGTCTGGGCAGGTGAGGCAGGGACCCCAATTTCAGGACCAACCCCTCCCAGAGTTACATTTGAAACCTTCCCCTTCTCTGGAAGGCCAAGCCCTTCTGGTCATTTCTGGGATAGCCTGAGGGCTTGGCCAAAGCCAAGGCCTGGAACTGGCCCTCCTCTCAGGGCCCTGACCTCTCATGACTTGTATGTAGGGGTCAGTGAGAAGCAGGACTCCAGGAAGGAAGACAAGGCCCCAAACCTCAAGACTCAGTTGGAGAAACCAGAGAAGGCCCCAGAACAGCTGACTCTGGGCGCCACGTATTGGAGGCGGCCACCCCCTCCTCCACACTGGCTGTGCTGTGAGTCACGGGTTTTAAGCTGAGCACTCTGGGAGATTAACCAGCTTTGTGACCAGCTGCTGGAGGAGGATACTTGGCCGAAAGAAGCAGGATAAAGTTACCCTCTCAGAAGTTTATAGGAAGGCCCATAAATGCCCCCAACTGCTGTGGGGCCCCTGTTCTGGGGCGTTTCTGGGTGTTCCCCCTGGGCAGACCCTCAGTGGCTGTGCTCATTCCCCCTGCTCCTCACCCACCAAGTAGGTTCTACTAATCTGGCACTCACTGGGGATATCTGCCACTTGGGGCCTCATGGTTCCAAGAGGGGTCTTGGGCCATGGGCCTTCCTTGCCTGGATGACAGATATTAGGAACAGAGCCCATCCTGGAGTCAGTGGGAGGAACCTGGCTCCTGCCTGGCTTAGACTTGGGGCAGAGGCTGGTGGGAAATGCCTGAGCGGGATGGCAGCCCCCGGCACACAGGCCGTCCCAGCCAGGGTGAAAGGGACAGGAAGAACCCCACCCCAGAGCCCTAGAATGCAACGTATGGAGGGGCTGAGGAGGGCCTGAGCCCTTGCAGAGGAAACTGGGAGGCCTGGCTTCTAGCCCGGCTCTGCCTCTGACCCTCTGGCCTCAGTGTCCTCATCCACTAAAAGGAGAACTTGTCATTTTCAAACTGTGTTCTCTGGAGTCCTGGGCCATTCAGAAGTGCTATAGGGATTCCATTAATGTTGGATTCGAATTTTGGGCCAGAAGTATCCTTCAACCATCATACATACGTATCCCCTTATTTCACAGATTTGTATTAATCAAAATAGCCTCATTTTTTCCTCCACCGATTGACCATTCATTCAACAATTCTTTCATGAGTGCCTACTACATGCCAGGGTCTTTTGTAGCTGGTGAGTAGAGCATACTTTATAAGAAATAATAGTAATCCATGTGAACTTATAAATTAATTTATGGCAATAAAATGGCCCATCTGTCTGCTTTATGTATCAGGGTTTCACCTAAGAATTTATCTGAAGACAGGATTCCGCTCCTAAATAAGTTTGGCTCGGGATGATCTCCTGGGTGCCTCCCTGTCCATCTGACTCCCTTCTCAAAGCACTAAGCTTCCAGTCCCTTGGGGGAAGATCTAGAAGAGGTGAGATGAGGCACTTTAGTCCCAGGGTACCCACTGGCATGGGGGTTTCTCCACGTGGTGGAGAGGTCACCGTCTGAGTGAGGATTTGTGTGTCCTCTGTACCAGGACCCGAATGGTACATGGGCAAGAGGAGGACATTGGGTGCAGACTCTGCCTCAGGATCCCAAAACGGGGCATTCAGGAGAGCCCAACCTGGTTCTACCCCCACCCCATTATCCTACCAACAGCCCACCCCCAACTGGTGCTACTACTGATGCCAACTTCTGCTCTGTGCCAGGCACTTTACATACATCCCCTTAATCTTGCCAGGTGGATATTTTTAGTCATATTTTATAGATGAGGAAGGGAAGGACCTACTACAGGCAAGCTGTGTGCTAAGTGCGGGGGATACAAGCAGAGAGTGGGCCCATTCTAATCTAGTGGGAGATACTAAGAGTCATATCTAACACATGCACTACTTACTATAGGACAGGAACTTTTCCTAAGTCAGTCTCCTCAATACCAGCATATTATTATCATGCCCATTTTATAGATGAGGAAACTGAGACAGAAATATTAGTGTACTAAGGTCACAGAGCAAGTAAGAGCTGAGATTTGAACCCCAGCACTTGGGCTCCTGAGCCCACGTGTGTAACTATCCTGCTGTGCCCTCTAACAGTCAAGTTAATATTCCGCCAGCATTCTTTCATTCCTTCATTGGGAATTCCTTCATTGAGAGGACAGGACAGTCCTTGCTATCCCACAGCTCCCATGCTAATGTGGGAGGCAGAGGTATAACAGAGAGTCACCACCTAGGGTGAGGAGAGCAACACCTGAGGTCAGCACTGGAGGACAAGGGCATTGGAAAGATGTGGGGTGTGAATCTTGGCTCTGCCACTGACCAGTCAGGTGACCTTGGACAAGGGATATAGCCTCTCTGAATTTCTATTGCCTCATCAGAAAGATGAGGATGGTAATATCTACGTTTCAGGATTGATTTAGGATTAAACAGACAATGCACATACAGTGTCAAATACTGTGCAAAGGAAGACAATAAGTGCTTAGTAAATGGTAGCTGTATTTATTAACAAAACTAAAGAGTGGGTGGGGAAAAGGAGGATGAAGAGGATTCTGGAACTTGTTTCTCTATGAGTTCTGTTCTTGGCCAAAGGCTGGCCTTCTGTGCCCAGCCCCTCTCTATCCCCAAGCCTGTCCAGGCACCTGCTATGGGTCCTGGCATCCCCAGGCAGGGCCAGGGAAGGGCCAGGGTGAGGCCAAGAGGGCGGGTGAGGACAGCCCAGCCCAGCTCCTCACTGCTGGGGAGCCTGGTGTGGGGGCAGGGCTGCTCTTGGCAGCTATGTGCTCCCTGGATGGAGAGAAGGCCTGTGTGTCTATGGGGGAGTGAGTAGGGGCAGAGGCAGCCAGACCCTCCTACCCCTTAGAAAGCAACATCTACAGAGTTCTAGCAGCATCTCTGTAGGGGTTCATGGTAGGGGCAAGGGCAATGGCTCTGCTTGCCCAGTGCCTCAGCTCCGTGCCCAGATCCCTGCCGCTTATCCCTCCAGACCTCGTCTGGGCCCTGCCTTTGTTCTCATGCAGCAACTGTCTCCAGGAGATGCAGATGACATCAGAATAGCCAGAGCAGATGTGATCCAAGGTTCTGCAAGGAAAAGGAAGGATGGTGTGGAGTGGGTTGCTGCAGGGAAGGCTTCCCAGTGGAGGTGGCTCCTGAGCTCTAGGAAAAGGGAAGTGAGTGTCCTTCCAGGCAGAGGGAACAGCAGGTGCAAAGGCCTGGGGGCTCATCTATAAGGTTAGATAAAACTTCTCAGTTCTAACACAAATTTTATTCAGATCCAATTATTTTGGTAGGAAAGGGGACATGTTAAAGCATGTCTGGGGGCCCTGAGCTAGGCCTGGGATGAGGATGGGCTTAGGGAGCAGGCCTGAGTTTAAGGAGGGCAGGAATCCAGGTGCCAGAACTTAGGCACTGTCTGCATCTCAGCACCAGAGGTCTGAGGCCCTGCAGGATGGATGGCTGAGACATTGCTGCTGGGAAGGAGCTTGTGGGGAGTCTTGTGCCCCAGAGGTGTGTCTGCAGAAGGAACTTGAGCAGCAGGTCCCAAGGAAGGTGGAAGCTCTTCCCAATACCCCTAAACACACTCAGAATATGGAGGTGTCCCATAGACAGTCTGGTTACAGAGATACTCCGAATATGGGCTAAGGTCCTGGACAGTGACACACGGTCCACATAGGGTGGTAACAGGGATTGTCATATCAGAGAGGCACCCCCAGTCAGACCCCCGGGACCACACCATCACACAGTGACAAGAGCTCACAGGGCACACAATCAAGTGTTCCCCGCCCCCACTGCTCCTGGGGCAGCCTCACTCCTGGGACCCCCTGGAGCCAGGCGCAGCCGGTGGCCGTCAGCGCCAGCCGCAGGGCCCCCCGCGGCACACGTGCACTCGCCGCCCGCAGCCGCATCCCGCGCACACGCCGGCGGGGCTAACGAGCCCACAGACCTCCAGGGCGGGATGAAGCCAGTTGTCGGGCGGGGCCGCTGCGGTCACACAGCATTAGCCCTGCGGCCGCCCCGCCAGGTGCGGCCACTGCCCCTAATCCCTCGCCCCGGCACCGCTAAGCCGGGCCTGAACGACGCCACAGCTGGGGGCGGCCGGCCACGCGCCTCCCCTCACCGCAGCCCCGGCCCGGCCCGGCCCCGGCCCCGGCCCCGGCCCCGGCCCCGGCCCCGGCCCCGGCCCCTCCCTGAGGCCGCGCGCCCACTGCGGGGCCCCTCCCCACGCTCCAGCGCGGCTCCCACCTCCTCGCCCTGCCCAGCGCTCTCCAGTCCCTCCCCGCCCACTGACCTTGTGCTCGCACCCCCGTCTCTCCCCAGCACCCCCACGGCCCCGCCCCAGATCCTCCACGCTTTGCCCACCGGCCTCCATCTCTGTCCTCAGGCCCTCTGGAGTCACAAGCCCCATCTCAGACTCTCCAACGCTGGACCTGCAGCGCCCAGCCCTGCCCTGGTGCCACCACCTGCCAGCTCTGTGCCTGCCCCTCCACTAGATCATGACTTGGGCTCCAGCTCCCTCACTCTCCATGCCTCTCACTTGCGGGTTGTGCCCTGCTCAGCTGGCCCTACTTTGGCCCCCTCCCTACCTGGATTTGTGAAGCCCCAAATTTCATCTCCTCCCCCACCACACTTATTCACAGCCTCCGCCTGCTGACATACCCAGGCAAGACTCCCTTCCCCTCCAGGCAGCCAAACTTCAGCTCGAATCTTCTAGCTCTTACCAGACCCCTGATGAATCCCAGGATCTTAGCAGGTGGTCCCAGGGCCTCTTTGAACCACGGTTTTACTTACCTGAAAAATAAAAAGGCATGATTTAGATGACTTCTGAGGACCCTCTTGCCTTTCCTACCCCAAAACACTGGCAAGGTCATGTACTTCCATTCATCTGAATGTTAAAGACAGATGAATATGGAAGAACAGCCACTGGCCATGTGTCCCCACCGGAACCCTTCCCATCCCTTAGCTCTCAGGGTCTGAGCTAGCCAAGGCAGCTTTTAGCCGCTGGCGTAGGGTGGGTAAGAGGGAACAGGGTGGAACCTGGTTGCTTAGGTCTGGGCCAGGACTTGGTGTCTCTGCCACCTTGGGTAGGATGTCTCCTAGAAGGGTGTGTCTCTGAGGCTGGCCTGCTGGGGGTCCTGGCCTCAGGCACTGCCAGTATTAGTGCTGATGGACAGCCCCAGCAGGTGGGAGCCGGCTAGTCCCCCCCGGACAGCCCTGCCCACCTGTCACCCTCTTTGCTCGGGTGACCGGCTGCCTGACCCACTGACCAACTTCTTGCTGCTTCCCAACACCCTGGGCACTGTTCTCAGTGCCCCACTCCTCTCCCTTCAGCTTTTCCCAGCAACATCCTGGCTCAGAGCACACAGCACGCACATATCATGCATATGCACATTCACACTGCACACATAGTCACACGCTAATATAGGGCTGCATGCATGCGCACCCTGCATCTGAGCCTGCTTCATACTCATGCAGGCTGAGCCAAGTTGCTTCTCTCCAGGTGGAGAATATTGGCATTGCCATCTCTGTGGCAATAGGACCACATGGTTAAAGCAAAGGCATTAAGTCTGGATCACTGGATGCCTGTCCTGGCTCTGTGATATCCTAATGTGTAACCTTGTCAAGTTACTTAAACTTTCTGCACCTAATGTTCCTGATCTGTCAAATGGAGCTGATTATATCTCATAGGATTTTGAGACTCAAATGAGAAGATCCATGGAAAGTGCTTAGAACAGTTATCAGTACCGTGGAAATTCACAATACATGTTAACTGTTAGTAGTAGTGTCCAGGAGGGACTGAGGGTCTCCTGGGAATACCTTGATAATGTTCCTTTAGTCATCTCTGGCCATAACTATTCAAATGATTACAAACAATCCTGATTGTATTTTTCTTCCACTTATGAAGGCTGTATCAATTGCCCAGATGAAATCAGGACATGCCATTTTCACAGCCTTACCTTTATCTTGATAATGATTGTTCATTCTTTGCTGTTTAAAAGCCAAGAAAACAGGTAAGGGTAGCCCTAAGTTGTTTAGAGAACTCTGGGCTGGGTCCTGGAGCTCACACATCATCCCTTTGGAATCTGTTCTAAACCCTCTCCCCAGATCAACATCAGCACCCTGATCTGTGTGTCTTGGGATCCACCTTATTCTTTCTGGAAATGAAGGCAATGTCTGCCACCTCCCATCCCCCAGACCTGAAAGGTCACCAGCAACTTCCATTTCACCTCACGTGTTCCCAGGACTCAAAGTGGGATTTCTCGGGCCTAAAGAGAAAAATGTACTTGGCAGAGCTCTGAGCTCTAGGACAATCTCTCTCCACGTCTCCTTCTTCGGTCTGCTCCAACCAAACCTAATTCCATTCTTGGCCACATTTGAGAAAGGAATGCAGCAGCTTGAGGCTCATGGACCCTATGAAGACAATAGCTGCAGATGAAGCTGGAGAGTTCTGCTTCTCTACCACCCTCAGCCCCAACAGAAGCCTTCTTTTTTCCTTTTCTTACCCTGAACAAAACTCAGGAAATCCTTTTTTGCTGCCATTAGTAATTTCGTAAGTGTCACTCCACTGGGGTCTTCTCCCTTCCTGCTCCCTTTTCTGAAGCCATCTCTTTGGTTCAGCTTCAGGTGTTTGTCCTGTCTCTGATTTGGTATGTAGTCTTTATATATTCTTTATTGTAACTATTAGAGAGTATTATAATCTCTTTTATAATCTTTCCTATGTTAGTTACCTATTGCTGCTTACATTTAGCAGCTTAAAACAACACATTTATAGTTGTACAGTTTCTATGGGTCAGGAATCCAGGAGCAATTTAGCTGCAGTCTGGCTCAGGTCCCTCACAAGGCTGCAGTGAAGGTGTTGACTGGGGTTGCAGTCATCTCAAGTCTTCACCAGGGGAGGATCCATGTCTAGCTCATTCACGTGGCTTTTGGCTGGAGCTGACGCTCCTTGCCATGTGGGCTTCTCCATGTGGCGACTCCCAGTATGGCAACTGGTTTCTCTTAGAGTGAGTGAACCAAGAGCGTGCACTCTAAACAGAGCCACGTCTATTTATAACCTAATTGTGGAAGTGACAACCCACTACTTCTGCTGATACTCATAATCAGAGGGAAGTGATTACAGTGTGATGGGAGGCGAGGATCACTGGGGACCATCGTAGAGGCTGCCTACCTCATTTCCCACCTGGCTTCTCCATGTGTTCTTGTGCCTAGCACAGTGCCCTCGGTAGATGGTTAGCACTCAGTAGATATTTGCTGAAAGAATGAATGCGAGCATCAGAGGACAATCTGCAGAGTTTATATAAGTCTATATTGTTCTCTCGGGCTACTATCCCCCCTACCCCTGGCTTGTCCCACACTTTTCTTCTTTCTTGGAATCATTTGCATTTAAAATTTAAACTTATTTTATCCTTGAATAGCACATTTTCTCATAGGAGCCTATTTATCTCCTTCCCCCACTTTTTGAGATTTGCCTTCCAAAAATGGGGACATGCTTGGCATATATCTCATGTGGATAACCCCTATGGTAAGCACCTATGGATAACCCCTATGGATAACCCCTATGAATAACACCTATGGATAACCCCTATGGTGAGCACAAGCTCAGAAATGACTGGGCTACTTTCTTTATCTAACTAGTCAGAAGGAACCTGTCTTCATCTAGCCTGTCTTCATCTAACTGGTCAGAAGAAGCCATTCCCCATGTCACATCCTCCCACGTGTTCACACCACGTGCGCTTACCTTCCCTCTTATGGCTCTCAGCCTCCTGAGCTTCCTGGGTTTTGTATGGGTCTGCCTTCCCGGTAAACAATGAATGACCCCTCACAGAGAAGGAACCAGTTAGCAAACATTCAATGAGCACTCACTGAAGCACACATTATGTACCAGCACTGGCCTGGGGACCATGGAGACAAAGGAGTAACTCATGGAACCTCCAGCATGTGGATGGAACAGGTGCTCGGGAATTCTTGCTCCTTCCGGGAGATCAAATTGTCAGCAAGTCTACCCAAAATAATTCTCAGATACTGTAATGGCAGAATTTCTAGGAATGGCTTCCAAGACTCCACACTCACTGGAACCTGTAAATATGATACTCCCCTGACTGTACTAATGCTATGTTGTATGGTACAGTTGACCTTAGAGAGGGGAGATTATCTGAGGGAGTCTAATCTAATCTCTTGAGTCACCAACAGCAAAGAACTCTCTTAGGCTGGTGGCAGAAGGCGAAGTCAGAGAGATTTTGAGCATAAGAAGGACTTGACATGCTGCTGCTGGTTTGAAAAAGAGAGGGCCATATAAGAAGGAATGCCAGTAGTCTTAAAGTGCTGAGAGACAGCCAGCCAGTGAGGAATAGGGACCTCAGCCCTATGACCACAAGGACAGTAATCTGCCCACAAAGTGAACGACTTAGGAAGCAGATTCTTGCAATATGTCTCATGCCCACCCCCAACACCTTGATTTCAGTCTTGTGGGACCTTGAAATTAGAACTCAGCCAAGCCCTCCCAGACTCCTGACCTATAGAAATGTGAGCTAATAAATGGGCATTTTTTAAGTGGACAATTCAGTAGTTTTTTAAGTATAGCCATAAAATTGTACAATCATCATTTCTATATAATTCCAGAACATTTTCATTGCCTCTGCCCCCAAACAAACCCCATACTTATTAAGTAATCACTCTACATTCCCCCAGCCCCAGAAATCACTAATCTACTTTCTGTCTCTATGGATTTGCCTATTCTGGATATTTCACATAAATGGTATCATACAATATGTGGCTTTTTGTGTCTGAATTATTTTGCTTAGCACGTTTTCAAGGTTCATCCAAGTTGTAGCGTAGATCAGTGCTTCATTTCTTTTTATGATTGAATAACATTCCATTGTATGGATATACTACATTATATTTCTCCATTCACCAGTTAATGGACATTTGGTTTGGGCTGTTTCTACTTTTTGGCTATTATGCATAAAGCTGCTATGAATATTTGTGAGAAGCTTTTGAGTAGTCACACGTTTTCAATTCCCTTGGGTATATACCCAGGAGTGGAATTGCTGGGTCATATGGTAACTCTATGTCCAACTTTTTGAGGAAGGGTCAGACTGTTTTCCAAAGTGACTTCACTGTCACTGGTTTAAGCTCCCACTAGGAGTGTACAGTGGGAATACATGCACACCAACACTTGCTATATCTGTCCTTTTTATTAGAACTATGCCAGTGGGTATAAAGTAGAATCACATCATGGTTTTGATTTGCATTTCCTTAATTACAATTGATGTTTTGGGGGTATTATTTTAGGCCACCAAATCTGCGGTAGTGTGTTACAAAGCAATAGAAAACTAATCTAGGTGCCTTCTTTTACCCAGGTGGTAAAAATGGAAATGGAGCAAAAGTTGATTAAAAAAAAAATAAGCCATTTGAGTTGAGTGGCCAAGGAAGGCAATAAATGACATTCTCATAAGGCAGACCTGGACTGCTACAAGTGTGAGGACAGACATCTAAAGTTGAGGCACAGGGCTAAGTCAAGAACCAGGGCAGTTTGCTCAGTTATGAAGGTATGAACAGCGCAGCAGACATGGAGTGAACCAGACGAATATTGGTAATAAGTTGCTTCTGGTGTTTTGCTAGTTTCCATTTGATCAGCAACAAGTATAGTTGTATTAAAGGTGCCTCAAGGTCTGAGATATGTTTGATATTCAGCCACAAGTCCCTTGTAGCAGGACATCCAGATGGATGGAGACCCCATCACTTCTTAAAATACATTTCTGGGCAAGCCCTAGGACATGTTTCAATATCTCAAACTCCACTCTTTGATCTGGCCAGGGGAGCTTTAGAGGACATTCCTCTCCACTTTACAACTTTGATTGATTGATTCCATTCATTCATGAATGGGCCAAGTTCTGTTCTTGGCCCTGAGGACACAGCAGTGAACAACATACAGATCCTATGAGGCTTATATTTTATGTGGGAGAATGGTCAACAAGCATAAAGTTAATACAACAGTGAATTATATATTTGCAGAGTGTTGGTGTTATGCCATTTAAAAAAAAGAAAAAGAAAACCAGGGTAAAGGAGCTCAGGATCCAGAAGGTGGGAAGGTTCAACTGCAGTGAAAGTGTGGTCAGGGAAGGCCTGCTGAGATTTGAGCAGACTTGAAGACAGTGAGGAGTTGGGAAGGTAGATATCTGGTAGAAGAACGTTCCTGGCAGAGAGAAAAGTTACAACAGAGGTCCTAAGGCACGATCATGTCTGTCATACTTGAGACACAGTGAGGAGGTTGGTGCACCTGGAGCAGAGCAAGGAGGAGAGTAGAGGAGACGAGGTCCGAGTGTTAGTAGAGCCAGACCATGAAGAGCCTTGCAGTCATTGCCAGGACCTTGGCTTTTAGGTTGAGTGAAATGGGGGCCTTTGAAGACTTTGAGCAAAGAGTTACGAATCCTTAGATTTTTAAAAGGATTCTTCTAGCTGCTGTGCTGAGAATAGATGGGGTGGGGGTGTGAGGTTGGGGCAAGGGCAGAGGCAAGAGGGCTTGTAGAGAGGGTTTGTACTGCACTAACCCAGCTGCAAGACAACCATAGCTTGGTTGACCACGGTAACAGGGGTGGGAGTAGGAAGTAGTCAGCTTTGCGATATAGTATTTGAAAGCAGAGCTAATGGACTCTCATGACAGAGTAGATGTGTTAGGAGTAGAGAGGGGAGACAAAGAAAAGATTAAGACATAGTGCCAAAGTTTTTGCCTGAGCCACAAGAATGAGGGAGTTACCCATAAGCTGAGGTGGGAAAGGCTGTATATATAGTGGGTTTGTGGGTGATCAGGAATTTAGTTTTGGATAGGTTAAATTTGAGAGGTCTATTGGATATCCAAGTGATGATACCACGTAGGCCGATAGATATGAGTTTGGAGTTGATTGAGAGATCTGGTCTGAGGATAACCATTTGACAGTCATCAGCATACAAATGGTATTTAAAGCAAACCTGAAACACAATCCTTGGTGCTTTTGACATATAGGATTGTTTCCCTTCCCCTGAACCAATTCATTCTCTTTGTGCCCATGAAAATTTCTATTTTGTTTCTGAGGGGCGAGTCTTATCCTACCACATCTTGGTGAAGTTGGAAAGGTGCATTGACTGTGCTGACTTAAAATCTCAAGCCCCTGGGATTTATCATTCTACTCCGATCTCTGTCACTACATTATTCATCAGCCTCTTCTCCAGGTGACGTCTCTGAAAAACAGGGCAGCATCCCCGCATTGCCCTTCTTTCTGGGTCATACCTGTGGATGCTATGCCAGTGTTATTTGGCCATCTTTCTCCCTCTTCCTCCATTTTCAGTTTGTTGATAGTTCGGAGTCAGATCGGAAAGCTCTTGGTGTGGGTCCCAGCATACCGTCTCTACAGGGAGTGTTAGATGGTGTTTTTAATTCAGCGAGTCATAGGATTTTAAGCCAGTCCTGTAGACCATGCTCTCAGGGGCAGGAGGTGAGGCTAGCTGCCAAGGATGCCTCTGCTGCCCCAGCCCCTCAACACAGGGATTTGGGATTGGCCCTGGGGTGAGGTGTTCCTGACTCTTGTCAGCTGACTATTCTCTGCCCATTTCAGGAATAGAGACACAACGGTCTGGGGTGGGTGCGGCGTGTGAAACAGACGGGATTGGAAGTCAGGGCGTAATAAGAAACTGACATCTGGGTCCCCTGTCTTGTGTCACTCTGGAGTAGAGATTTTGGGTCTCCCAGAGTCACAGTGAAAGTGATTGAGCTGGAACACCCCTAGGAGCTTGGCCTGGTTCCTCTCTACGAGCCCCCTGCCCTTTCCCTCCTCTGGGTTCTTGCTTCCCTCCTCTGGGTTCTTGCTTCCCTCTTCCCGCGGGCCTGGTTGTCCTGGCCTCCTCCTCCCCTGCTTCAGGAGGAGAGGGGCCAATTCAGGGCCCTGTGACTCAGGCGCGGGTTGGGGAGGATGTTTTGGATGCCGCTCTGCTGACGCTGGTGCCCTCTGTTCTTACATCCTCCTTAATTTACTGCCTGAGGAGGGGGCCAGGGCTCTGGAGAGGGGATTAGATGGTCCACACTGATCTGAGGCAACAGCTGCTGGGCTGGCGGCCGAGGAGTGAGCAGCGAGCAGGCGGTGGGGGAGGCTCATGCCTCCATCAGGGCCGGAAGGGAACTAGGCAGGCATCCAGATGGTGCCCTTAGGTAAGGGTGGCTCTGGAGGAGGCTGCCCTTGGTCTGAGGGGTAGGGCTACAAGGCCTATCTGGTCAATAAAGTCAAATCCAGGTGCCACAGGAAGAAGGCCTAGAGGGCCAACTGGTCAACCATCTCGCCAGATTTCTGGAGAATATTAGGAAGTGTTTTCTTTAGCCTCCTGAAACCCAGAAAGGAGAATATTGGCTCTGGGGCCCTGGTCCAAAGGGAAATCTTGCCAAGCTCTAAGCTGTCATGTAGTTGCATGAGAGGCCCCCTAAAGTCAAAGCTGTTCCACACCAGTCGGAGCGATCCCTTCCACCATGATGGCACTCTTCTCTCATTCACTCTCCACTCACAAGGCAGAAGGCAGACTAGACAGTGGCCTTTCCATCTGACAGATGGGGTAACTGAGACCCGCAGAAGTTGAGTGCCTTGTCTCAGGTCACACTTGGGGTTGGTAGGATGGATATGATTACAGCCCAATGCTCCTAACTAAATTGCTCTGCTTCTTGAATAGCAGTGCAACACATTGATATTTGGCACTGGAGGCCAGCATCTCCTCTTCCTTTTAGTTCACAATTCCACAGGATAGTTTTGTCTAACAGAAAATGGCCCAAACATGGGAGCCATGAGCCTGAACTCTTTGAATCAATTAATGTCCCCTTTTGGAGACTTGGTTTCCCCATCTGTATTATGGATATCTTGAATAGCACTATGACTGTCCTCAAAAGCATAGCAGTCTTGTCTTAATCACTCAAAGGACAGGAAAGACACTGGGGATCATTAAAAATATTGCAGTGAAGATTTGGGCTCTGGAGTCAAAATATCTAGGATCAAATAAAATCTCTGCCACTTACTAACTTTATTTTACCTAGTGAGTTTTTTCCCTTCATTGAGCTCAATTACGTCATTTTCTGTAGACAAGAGATAATAACACCTATCACATGTGGCTGCTATGAGGCTTAAAAGACAATAAATGCTAAAGGCCTAGCATTGTTCTTGGGGCATAGTAAAGCTAAGTGAATTATAGAAAGACTAGTGGTAATAGTACTTCTTGCTTATTGATACATGGAGCCACTGAGATTGAGGCAAGAACTCCTGGGCTAGTGGACAGTTTAGAGCAATGCTTCTCACTCCTGCTGACCAATCAGGATCACTGCATTGGAGATTGATGCTTAACAAGGTTCCTAGGTGATTCTCAGGCTCTCCTGAGGTTGGTAATCACTATCATAGAGGACCTGCTTTGATGGTCAGATAATTGCTGTATCAGTTGTTTGTAGGTAAACAGGTGCTCAGACATTTAATAGTTTAAACATTTCCCTGATTGGCACTTTCACTACTAATTAACTCCTAAAGAGCTCTTCCTTTTCTGGGTCATGAGCAGGAATTCCCCACTGGGGGTTCCCAATTAATGAAGTTTACCCAGCTTGGGGGCCTCTGGGAAGCAGGCAGGACTAATTATTCTCTACCACCCTCCCACACTGAAAAAAACCCTGGCCAAATCCTCTCCCTATCCTTCATCAATCTTGTCCCGGCCTCCAGCTGGCTTGCATTAGCTCTGGTTTTCCAGCCCCCAGGGCTGCGGCTGTAGTGGAGGGATTGAGCCAGTCCAGGCTGGATGGATCTGTCACCTGATCCTGGGTCTGTGCCGCAGCCAGTCCTGGAATCTGGGGCAATGTGATCCTGCCCTGCGGGAGCCCCTAGCCAGGCCAGGGACGCCATGGTGGGGCTCAGAACATCCTGGCTGTCCAGGGACCTCTGTTTAAGCCCGCAAGGATAACACGCGCAGACTCTCAGAGCACCTCCTGTCTAAGCCCCTCACCTTAAAGAAAAGAAAACTGAAACCTAGATTGGTGAGGCACCTGCCTAAGGTCACATGCTTGTTCACAGCAGAGCCCCGGTCTCTCTCCTCCTAGTGCAGGACTCTTTTCCTGGCTCCTCCTGGAGAAGTTTGTCTGCAGACCTATTGACTGCATGATGGGATCAGATATGGAGGCTCCTGCTCAACCCTAGATGCCCAAAGCAGAGGAGGTCAGGGGAAGGAGGGTTTTGTACTAATGCACATGATCCTTTGACCCAGATTAAATAAGTCAAATTTCAGGTCATTTAAAGGAGAAATTTGGAGAGTAGCAAGAATGGAAATATGGAAACAATTGAAATAAGGGTGATAAATAAGTTTTAAAAATATCTTTTATAGATACTGTCATTTTTTAGTACAATTCAAGAACATAGATGGTTTGGCTGTGACACATGGAGACACTCTCCTCTGGAATCTGAGTTTGCTTTTTACCATGTCCTGCTTGCTTCACCCAGCAGTATGGAAACCCAGACCATGAAACAAACCTTTATAGAGGAAAAGTTTCATTTTGTTCTTCAGTTGTTGAGGGGAAGGTCAAGATAGTTCTCCAAAGACTGATCTTTTCCACATCATTCCATTTTGTAATGCCTGGATTTTTTTGTATCTCACTCAGACCTACTTCTCCTATACCTCCTAAATGGTTTGAGCCAAATCTCTAGGACAAGAAATGGTTCTGTTAGAGTTCTGAGGGCGAGGACAGCGGGAGCCATATCGCTATCTGGTCTTGGTCTTAAAAGTATTGAGATGCCAGGCAGCTCTTAACTAGAGAAGGCAAAATGGCCACCTTCCCTTAGGGGCATCCTGGAGCTCAGAGCTGGCTTCTGGCATGAGTCTTTGAGGGTGTGAAAATGTGCCTGCCCTTTAGTAAGAGTGATCATTTGCTGAGAAAGGACCTACTATGTCCCAAGGGCTTTGCAGACAATTATTTTGTAAGGTAAGTATTTTAATCCCTATTACACACTTGAGGAAATGGAGGCTTAGGGCAGTCAGGTGACATGTCTAAGGCTACTAACCTACCAAGTGGCAGAGCCAGTATTTGAACCCAAGTTTATAGGATTCAAAAGTCAGTAGGCATTTCTTCAATGCCTTTTGGGTAGAAGTGTGGAATACCATATACCCCAGTTTGGTTGAGCCACATTGGTTCCCGTTTCTTGCTCCCTTTGAGTTTATTTCCCTATTGTTTGCTCTCAGAGTTCAGAAAATTGTTTAGGAAGGTTCCGTTGAGTGTGTGTAGCCTCTGGTGTTGCACCACAAGCCCCTGGCCTGCCCCTGATTTCAGCCACAGCAGTAGTGGACAGTTCTGTGCAAGCTTGGACTCAGTCTCAATGTCCTACCGCAAGTAGGAGCCAGAGTCTTTCCAGATTCTGATCTGAGGTTTCTTCCATGACACAGAAGCTTGCTTACAACCTGCAAATGCTGCCTAGAGGCACAAGGCAGTTAACTTCCCTAGAAACAATTTTCAACCAATAAGGGCAGATGGTGGATAAAGACTCCAGGTATCACCTGTCAGGTGCACACTGCTGGAGGCGTTCTATAAACTTTTCAGAGATTCCAGAAGAATTGAGCCCCTACACCTATAGACATGAGTCCAAGGAAGCACCCTCATCTTAGATTTTCCTACTTCCCTATCTCACTCTTGCTATTCCTATCTATCTGTGTCCTCAGATCACCTTCCAAGTAGATAACATTCAACAAGTCCTTGTCTCAGGTTCTGCCTTCTGGGCAACCCAAACCAAGATGGTTTGCCTATGCCAGGAAGGCTGTTTGAATTGGGGAGCAGCACCATGAGGGGTGGAGGGAGTGACACCCGGTGACAGCAGTAGGAAAAAACTTTACACAAGGTAAATTCTAAGGTATGTAGCAGCTGAGGCCTCCCATCCTTCTCTGGAGATTCTCCCCATATCAAACTCCTGGAGCTCCTGAAGTTTCTTTCCAAGAGGGAGGCATCCCATGGTTTGTGGGGGCCTGAAGAGATGTGATTTCTTGACATTCGTGGCAGTGGGTGGGATCCTCACTCAATATAGTGATTTAGGAGGGGGTTAGAAATGTCCCTAGGACCTTGGTGATGGCTTCCCTGGACTGCCAGTTGACTAGTGGGGCTGTCTCAGGCAGTGACTATCAGCAAGGCTGTCCCTGGGATGACTGACACCTGACCGCGATTTCAATTCATCAGTTTCATTGGTCACAGAGCCTGGATCTTGCATGACACGGGGCAGGAGGGCTGTTTTACCTGGTAGTATCTTTGGACCTGTTATCCAGCCTCATCCTAAGCCTCTGTATAAAAACAAAGCAGGGGAATTTAACCAGGCGGAAAAATCAATTTAAATGCTTACGGAGAAACAGTAAGGCCCAACACTGCCGCCTCATTTTCACGAGGTGAGTCACTCAAACCGTTGACCTCATGGCTGATCTATGAGCAAAGGCGCGCTGGCAGTTGCTGCTGGCACGGGAATGGCTTCAGACCTGTTTCCTGGAACCCTGGCGCCAGGCAGAGCTCAGAGTGGCCTTTTGCCATTAGGTCAGATCACCTCTCCGAGGAGCAAGTTCCCAACACAGAGATGCAGGCTTTCCTGTGACTCCGTGACTGGTCAGTTTCACTGAATAATCCCCTTTTCTCAGTTATTGACTGGCCGGTTTAATCACCCATCTGTCACAATATGCAGCTCTCATTGGTCAGGTTCACCACATGCTCTCCAAAGCCCTTGTTCTCTGATTGGTAAGTCCCACCATCCAGTCAGCTGAAATGAATCTCTGCTTGGTCAGCTCTCATAAACCTTCCATCCAGTTTCTAGGCTAGTTCCTGCTATGATCATCTGAATTTATGCTACTGTCATAGACCTAATGTGAGCATTCCTATTTCATTCCTTTTCCCTGTCCTGTAGGTTTAGAAACAAATGTTTGGAGGTGAAAAAGACCTGGGTTTGAATCCCAGCCCAGTCACTTATTAGTTTCATAATTGTAGACAAACTATTTAACTTTTCTGTGCTCCAATTCTAATAGCTAAGAGCCCTGGAGTTAGATGGGTTCAAATCACAGCTTTATTATTTGCTGGTTGTGTGATTTCAGATGGGTTACTTAACTTCTCTGAGCCTCACTGTTTTTGGCTATAAAATAGGGATATTAGTAGAACATACCTCAAGGACTTGTTGTGAGGATGAAATGCAATAATTATTGTAAAGTATTTGGCACATAATAAGTTCTCAATAAATGTTAACTCTTTTTCTTGTGTATTTAGAAGGAAGGAAACTTGAAGAACAATAAAGACCCAGCCTTATCCTCAGGTAGCTAAACATTCCGTTCCAAAGGTCAGCCAATGTGCAGACCTGGGTGATGGTGAGGACAACCCCATCATCAGGTCCCACCTGGGCTTGTCCCTTACAAGGTGCAGGCAGACACTCCAGGTGTAAGCCAGAGGCCCAGGAGGGGCAGCAGGATGTATAAGAACATTGCATTAAGATCAGTGACTCTGAAAGACCCACATGAGTCAGGGAGGGCAATAGTATTGGCTATTCATTATGCTAAAGCACTCCATAATTAGCATGAAAGCATTAGCAAAGAAACAAACACCCACTTACGTAGGATTCAGATATAGGATCTGGATTCAAACACATGACTGCAGAATCAGGATGTATAACAATTATTACAACAAAGGAGGTAAGATCTAAAGTTTCTGTTTTTTCTGTTTTGTTTTGTTTTGTTTTTTTTGAGACCAAGTCTTGTTTTGTCGCCAGGCTGGAGTGCAATGGCACGATCTCAGCTCACTGCAATCTCCACCTCTTGGGTTCAAGCAATTCCCCTGCCTCAGCCTCCTGAGTAGCTGGGACTACAGGCATGCGCCACCACGCTGGGCTAATTTTTTGTTTTTTT
This sequence comes from Pongo abelii, assembly GCF_028885655.2. Classification (NCBI taxonomy): domain Eukaryota; kingdom Metazoa; phylum Chordata; class Mammalia; order Primates; family Hominidae; genus Pongo; species Pongo abelii. Next base: position 59,541,950 of record NC_071994.2, read on the forward strand.
TAGTAGAGACAGGGTTTCACCATATAGGCCAGGATGGTCTTGATCTCCTGACCTCGTGATCTGCCCACCTCGGCCTCCCAAAGTGCCAGGATTACAGGCATGAGTTCTAAGTTATCTTAAAGTGCATCTTTGCACTGCTCTATTAATATGATTATCTGCCAGTTGCCCAATAACACTTAATTACCATCCTATTAGTCTTTAATTGGTTAAGCAGTGACAAGACCAAAATATATCATACAGATAAAGATAAAAGCATCAGTGAGTTTACAAAAAGGGCACAAGAAATTGTTATATTGGTTAAATTCAGCTTTTGGAATTCAGACTTGATTTTGACAAAGAATGTTTCTTTTGCACTTATTACTCTAAAATCTTTGGATTAGACTGTAATAATATAGACTATTTTTATGTGAAAATAATGTTTTATGTGCCTATAATCATATAGCCTGGATTATTTTTATGTGCAAAAATTATGTGTGTATATATATGTGTGTGTATATATATATATACCGACTATATATATATATATACTGACTATATATATATACTGACTATATATATATATATATATATATATATATATAGTCAGTGTATTGTGAGGCGCTGTGAAAACTGGTTCTCGCCTGCCCTTTGCCAGAAGAATCTGAATGTTTGTATGAGTATTAGCAAGGACGAATGCTGTAGTGGTTGCTAGCCCTTTGAGACTTGGCTGTTTGTTACCTGAAAGTATATAGAAAACTTTGTCAGAATTATATGGCAGGGATCATCTATAACTTAAAAAAAAAAAAAAAAACCTCCTGATACATGTTTCTATTCTAAGTGGTTTGGGTTTATACCCTACAGCATTTCTTTCTCTTTATTTTTTATTTTTGAGACAGAGTCTTACTCTGTCACCCAGGCTGAAGTGCAGTGGTACAATCTCAGCTCACTGCAGCCTCTGCCTCCTGGATTCAAGAGATTCCTTGTGCCTCAGCCTCCCGAGTGGCTGAGATTATAGGCAGATGCCATCATGCCCAGCTAATCTTTTTTTGTATTTTTAGTAGAGATGGGTTTCACCATGTTGGCCAGGCTGGTCTCAAACTCCTGTCCTCAGGTGATCCACCTGCCTTGGCCTCCCAAAGTGCTGGGATTACAGGCGTGAGCCACTGCACCTAGCCTCAGCCCTACAGCATTTCTCCCATCGACTTTCAGGCTGTTGGGCTGAAGTAGGAAAGGAGAAAGAGGTGATGTAAGAGAAGTCTCTTTAGACAGAAGGGGAAGCAGAGAGCTCTTCCTGAAAGGATAAAATAATATCAGGGTGCTGCCTTAGTCCAGGGCTACAGGGGAGAGGAGAGAGGATGGATGCCCTGATAAAACCACACACTTCCAAGTTTTAGGAAATGCTACAAGAGTTTGTGCTGTGGTTGCATTTTCTCCCTGCCCCACTCATATGCTGCACGCTGTGTCTAGACTGATAGCCTGAAGCGGCCTTCACATGCTTTTAAAGAGATCCAGAAGCATCTTCACGACTGTGGCAAGCAGAAAAGGTGACGCGAATTAAGAACCGGCAGGCCTGTCTAAAGATTGCCATGGTGTGGAAGTCCAAGGACCCCCGTGGCTTGGAAGTCGGAAGACTCCCATTACAAGAGGCTGGGAATAGGCAGCCCAAAGCTGGGGTTTAGGTGGGAGCTGTAGCTGAGTTTCAGAGGGTCAGTAGCTTGAGCAGGAGCCGAACAGCAAAATGAGAGGGCTATCTTTCAGAATGTAATCACCAAGTCATTTGCCGGTGCTGAAGGCACAGACTGAGATTGGTCAGCAACGGATAAGGGAAGGAGGAGGTTCACTTCTAGAGACCAGGTGGACTGATCTATCCCTTTCCCCCAGGTGAGCAGAAGCCATATGGCTTAGACCACAGGTCCTCCTCCATGCCATTGTGCTATGGAGCACCCCCTTTTCTTGTCAGTGCCTCTATAGCATTCAAGGGGAAGAAAGAGGAAGGAGTGAGTGGGGAGTACCTTGAAGAACTGAAGTACTCACCAAAAGAGCATGCATTTACTCCAAGGCAATTTTAACTTGAAGAGTTGGAGTGTACAATTCTTCCCCCACCTTCAGTACATTTGGAGACTTTAAAACAAGTTGAAAACATATAGAGAACAATAACATATTTTCTAGCATAGTTGAGTTGTAACGCATAAGTTGTAATCAGTTACAAAATGTACAGTGGACAGCATCCTTGTCCTAAAGGCTGTGTAACAACCAACTGTTTTAAATCACATTTCCCACATCATAAAACTCTCTTGTTTGAATGGATAGTACTTTAAATTTTTTTGTCATATGCTCCAAAGCATAGATGGTTCTCTGATCTGCAGATTCTTTGGGGGAAATGATTATAGTCCATCATTTTTCATCCTGTAATTGATACAGCAACTGCCCATTGAGACACAAGATTTCAGAGGACAAATCCAGCTACTGGCTTTGTTTGCATTTCACCAATCACATTAAAAGATGGGTGAAAAATCCAGTGTGGCAGACACACCAAACGAATAAAAACAATTCTCAAGTAACCCACCAGAATTATGATCAATGCTGCTCTGTGCAAAATCATAAAAAAAGGCAAATGGAAAAAATTAAAATTGAATTTGCCAAGATAGTTACTTTGAAATATTACAACCCGAGTACCTGCATTTCTGTTGCGTGTTCTGCAGTTTCAACAATTCCTAACACTTTTGATTTTGGCAGAATGTTTTTTCTCAAGATTAAAAATAAAGACCCTTTGGCCAGACACGGGGGCTCATGCCTGTAATCTCAGCACTTTGGGAGGCTGAGGTGGGTGGATAACCTAAGGGCAGGAGTTCAAGACCAGCCTGACTAATATGATGAAACCCTGCCTCGATTGAAAAATACAAAAATTAGCCAGGCATGGTGGTGTGTGCCTGTAGTCCCAGCTACTCGGTAGGCTGAAGCAGGAGAATTGCTTGAACCCGGGAGGCAGAGGTTGCGCCACTGCACTCCGGCTTGGGTGACAGAGTGTGACTCCGCCTCAAAGAAAAAACAAACAAACAAAAACACACAAAAAACTCCTTTAAGGAACTATAGGAGGCAGCACTTGACTTGTGAGGGTAGCATAGTTTAATGAAAAGGCTCAAAAAGCTGGAACCTCCCCCTCTCTCCCAACAGGAATTGCAAAATCAGAGCATACCCTTTGTCATTTGTATAAAGCTCTTCATAGCAAGAGAATATTGTTTGATTGTTATATTTTTGATATTTGTTTTACATTTTCTGTTTTTTTAAATGAAGAGTATTTTGTTTTAAGCAGTGAACAAATTGGTGATTAGTAATGTCCCCAGTTATTATACTAAGCTCTCCATATTGTGCTCAGTGCTGGATGGAGTTATAGCGAACGTCACATTGTGGTCTGTTCCTGCTGCCAGAAGGTCTTGCTATTCCCCAAACATCTGCTTGGAACTCCCACCCTTGTAGTCCTGTGGGCTAAGGCACCTCCTTTATAAAACGTGCTCACCTGCACAGTGCGAGCAACGCAAGAAAGTAGATGGGAGAGGAAGGTAGGAGACAGCCACAGATACAGAGAAAAACACTTTTACTGAGAACGTGCTGGGCACTGTGCCGAGCTCTTTATAAGCATATCGTTGCTATTTTTTTTAAAAAAAACTTTTTTATTGAAATATAATACACACAGAGAAAATGCATATAAATGTACAGCTTGATATATTTTCACAAAATGAGCACAACTGTGTAATTTAGCTCCCAAATTGAGAAAAGGCCATAACAACACACCCAGAAGCCTGAAAGTGTCCCCTTCCAATACTTCTGACTCTACCAAGGGTAAGAGTCAGAAGGATACTACTATTCTGACTTCTAGCACTACAAATTAATTGTGTCTGGTTTTTTTCAAATAAAAGTTTATGTTTTGAAGTTATCTTAGACTTACAAAAAGTTGCAAAAGTTGTACAGAGTGTTCTTGCGTACCCTTTACCCAGCTTCCCCCAATGATATATTACAAAAAATTTTTTTTAATTTATTTTTTATTTTTTTGAAATGGAGTCTCACTCACTGTCACCCTGGCAGGAGTACAGTGGCATGGTCTCAGCTCACTGCAACCTCTGCTTCCCAGGTACAAGCGATTCTCCTGCCTCAGTCTCCCCAGTAGCTGGGATTACAGGCGCCTGCCACCACACCCAGCTAATTTTTGTATCTTTAGTAGAGACGGGGTTTTGCCATGTTGGCCAGGCTGGTCTTGAACTCCTGACCTCAGGTGACCCACCCACCTCGGCCTCCCAAAGTGCTGGGATTACAGGCGTGAGCCACCATGCCCAGCCTATATTACAAAATTATAGTATATCATCAGACAGGAAATTGCTGTTGGTACAGTACTACTAACTTTGCTACAGACTGTGTTCAGCTTTCACCAGTTTTTACATGCACTCATTGTTTTTGGGGTACAGTTCCATGAAATTTTATAACATGTATAAATTCATGTAAATTACCCATCATAATCAGGATACAGAAATGTTCCATTACCACAAAGAATTGTGCCTGGTTTTGAGCTTTATCTAAATGGTACCATACAGTATAACTTGGTTCTTAGGGTATGCACAAGTTTATCTTGGATAAATACCGTAAATGAGTTTTCCAAGGTGGTTATACCAACTTATATTCCCAGTAGCAGTTTACAGAGTCCTGGTTTCTACATCCTTAGCAAATCTTGACATTTTCTATCTTTTTTCTAGCCATTTAGTGATATTGAATGTGGTATTGTGTGGTGGTTTAATTTGCATTTCCCTGATGACCAGTGAAATTGAGCACAATTTCACACATTTATTGGCTACTTTGTTATTATTTGGATATTAATGTTTTGAGAAGTGCCTGTTGAAGTCTTTTGCCATTTTTATTGTGTTGTCTTTTTTATTTCCATTATTGATTTGCAAGAGTTTGGATATGAGTGCTGATATGGTTTAGATTTGTGTCCCCACCCAAATCTCATGTCAAACTGTAATCCCCAGTGTTGGAGGAGGGGCCTGGTAGGAGGTGATTGGATCATGGAATTGGATTTCCCCCTTGCTGTTCTTATGATAGTGAGTTAGTTCTCATAGATCTGTTTGTTTAAAAGTGTGTAGCACCTCACCCTCCTCTCTATTCCTCCTTCTCCAGCCATGTAAGATTTGCCTGCTTCCCCTTCACTTTTGGCCATGATTTTAAGTTTCCTGAGGCCTCCCCAGCCATGCTTCCTGTACAGCCTGTGGAACTGAGTCAATTAAACCTCTGTTCTTTATAAATTACCCAGTCTCAGGTAGTTCTTTATAGCAATGCGAGAACAGATTAATACAAATGCTTTGTTGAATACAATACCTTCTCCCACTATGTGTTGCTATTTTAATTAAAAAATAGACCATTTTAAAGAGCATTTTTAGGTTTACAGAAAAACTGAGCAGAAAGTAGAGAGTTTTCACGTAGCCCCAGCTGGACACATGCCCAGCCTCTCTCCCAGTGTCAACACCCTGCACCAAAATGATACATTTGTTACAATAAATGAACCCACATTGACACATCATTATTGCTCAAGGTCTGTAGTTTACATTAGGGTTCACTTTTTAGGTTGTACATTCTGTGGGCTTTGAGATGTATAATTGCATGTATCCTCCATTATAACATCATACTGAATAGTTTAACTGCCCTAAAAATCCTCTGTGCTTTACCTTTTTGTCTCTCTCTCCCCAATTCCTGGAAACCATTAATCTTTTTCACTGTCTCCATAGCTTTGCCTTTTCCAGAATGCCATATAGTTGAAGTTATACAGTATGTATAACCTTTTCAGATTGGGGCCTATCACTTAGTAATATGTGTTTACAGTTTCTTCATGTCTTTTCATGGCTTGATAGCTCATTTCTTTTTAGTGCTGAATAATATTTTATTGTCTGTTTATTTATCCATTCACCTACTGAAGGACATGTTGTTGCTTCCAAGTTCTTGAAATTATGAATAAAGCTGCTATAAACATCCATGTGCAATTTTTGTGTGGACATAAGTTTTTAACTAATTTGAGTAAATACTGAGAAGTGTAATTACTGGATCATATGGTAGAAGTACGTTTAGTTTTGTAAGCAACTGCCAAGCTGTATTCCAAAGTGGCTGTACTATTTTGCATTCCTATCAGCAATGAATAAGAGTTCCTGTTGCTCCACATCCTCACCAACATTTGATGTTGTCAGTGTTTTAGACTGTGGCCATTCAAACAGATGTGTAGTATTATCTCACTGTTTTAATTTGCAATTCCATAATTGCATAAAGACATATGATGTTGGGAATCTTTTCCTATGCTTATTTCCCATCCTTGTGTTTTCTTTGGTGAAGTGTCTGTTCATATCTTCTGCCCATTTTTTAATTGGGTTGTTCATTTTCTTATTACTGAGTTTTAAGAGTGCTTTGTATATTTTGGATAACAGTCCTTTATCAGCTAGATCTTTTGCAAATATTTTCTCCCAGTATGTGGCTTGTCTTCTCATTCTCTGGATGTGTTGCCTTTTCACTCTTTTAATGGTATCTTTTGATGAAAACACATTCATAATCTTAATATGGTCAAATTTTATGTTCTATTCAAGAAAATTTTACCTACACCAAAGTCACAAAAATATCCCACACTTTACTCGAAAAGTGTTACTATTTTACCTTTCACACTTCAATTTGTAATCCAACTGAAATTGATTTTTGTGTATGGTGTGAGGTGGGGCAGGTGGGCGGTCAATGTTCTCTTCTTTCCCTGTGGACATCCAGTTGACCCAGCACCATTTACTGAAAACATCATCATTTCCTTATTGCACTGCACTGGTATATTTGTCATAAGCCAGGTATCCATATATGTGTGAGTTTGTTTATTACATATCTTTTATTCTTCACAACAATTCTTTGTAAGAGGTGAGGGCTCAGGATTCAGAGCACCTGTCTTCCTGACCTGCTCAACAGAGTCCTTGCCCAAGACTGACTAGAAGCTGGGGAACTTCTGTGATTGCAGTTAATTCTGTAGGCTTCGGAATCCTCGTTGTGTAGCTTTGAACAGGTTGGTTGACTTCTCTGAGCCTGTTTCTACAGGTGTAAAATGAAGATAAAAAATAACAGTGTGACCTGATACTCGGGAAGTTTAGACAATTAAATGTATATTATTGTTGTCTGTTATCCTAAGAATGATAATAACAAGGACGGAGTGCTTCCACTGCATCCTCTAAGTGTCATAGTGCCCCACCTCCCTTGTCCCTAAGCTAATGTTCTTGTGAGGACAGGGGAATGAAGAAGGTTTGAAGAGCTGCCTCCTGGGGAGAGCCCGCTGCTTCCCATCCTCCAGGCTTCTACTTTCCCTGCATATTATTTTCCCACAACCTCTGCTCCTTCCTGAGACCATCTCTAACCTCCTCTCCTAAGACTTTGTTAAGTGCTGGCATTTCCAAGGCAGGCATGGGATGCAGGAGCAAGAATAAGGTGTGGCAGTCAGAAAACCCTGGTTCTTAGGCTCGGCTTAGCAGTTAATCTGAGCCAAGATTGTCTAAAATAATCTTAGATAAACTGCTCCCCTTCCCTGAGACATAGATTATCACACACAGTGGAGGGGGATCATTCCATCCTGTTCTCAAGCCTCCTTGGTGCTCATATTCTATAACTTCTTGATGAGACATGACATCATTTACCCTGGTTTGTGGTAAGTTCCAGGGTAAGTTCCCAGAGAAGCTGCAGAGGAGGTTTATCCCATGCAAGGGGGCCTATCACTTTCTAGAAAAGAGCCAGGCAGCCTGATTGCTGTTCTTTCTTATTTGTCCCAAAGAAAGAATAAAAAACACAGAAATATCTTTATGCACTAAGATGTTCACCACATCATTGCTTATGCCAGTGAAAACATCCAGTTTGGAAATAATTGCTTTGCCTTATTGCTCTATCCAAGGCCAGCCAGGCTGGTCCTCAGGATCCCAGATTCAGTACAGAGAAATAAATCTAATATTGACTTGGCTTCAAGAAGGCAGTCACAATACTTGATATAAAATCATTTAGTCATTCATCAAATATTTTTCAGTCACCCATTGTGTTCTATGCCCTGGGCTAAGAAGTGGCTATACAAAGATGACTCAGACACTATTTCTGCCCTTAAGGAGTTCACAGACTAACCAAGGAAGAAGAAATATAAGGGGTGAAGTAAAAGTCAATGTAAGTGCTGCCCTAGGGACATGTGCAAGGTGTCCTGAGAGCTCAGGGAAAAGAGAGAGTTATTTTCCTTGGGAAAAAGGGGAAGGCTTCCAGGAGGAAGTGGTACCTGGATTTTCCAGATGATAAACTGGAAAGTAATTTCAGGCAGTGAAAGCAAAGGCATAGAGAGGGATTCTGTCTGTGCAGCTGAATTATAGGGTGCATAAGGGTGGCAAAGTGCAGAAGAGGGAGGAGAGCAATTAGGACAGTAAACTGGGGTCACATGTGGAGGGTCCCGAATGCCAGGGTAAGAAGCATGGGCTGCATCCTGTAAGCTGAGTGGGGTGGGGAAGGGGGCATTTGGATAGCAAGAGAATGATGATTCGGAAATGTTTTTGAAAGACAGATTGGGGAAGGGCAAGAATGGAGATTGAGTGAACAAGTGGAAGCTGCTTGTAGTTTTCCAGGAGAGGAAGGAAGAGGCATGGGGACATGAGGGCTGAGGATGGAGGGAAACGGAGTCCGAGTGCCACTTAGGAGGTAGAATCCAAAGGCCCTGTGGGTTGAGAGGATGTGAGAGGTGTGATAAGTCTCAGGTTTCTGACTCTGGCAATTGCATATCCTTTACTGAGATGGGAAATGCAGGAGGAGGAGAAGCTAAGGGGATAACGGCTGTGGTTCGGATCGTGTTGAGTTTTAGGTGCCTAAGAGGAGATATCAGGAGGTCCGTGAGTGGATGAGTCAGGGCTCAGAGAGAGATGGAGGCTGCGAGCTTGTTTTGGGCCTCATCAGTCTAGAGCTGGTGTTCAAAGCCTTTGGAGGAGAAGAAACATGTATTGAAAGAAAGGACCTGAGGACAGAACCAAGAGGAGCCCCTATCTTTAAGGAACGGAAAGAAAAGCAATGAAAAGGCAAAAGGGGAAAAGCCAGTGAAAGAGGCAGAGAAAGAACCGTCAGAAGAGATGAGGAGAGAGTGGTGTTCTAGGATGAGGAAGGAGGAGAGAGCAGGAAGGCAGGAGCGGTCACTATGTCCTATAATGCTGAGAGGTCCAGGCGGCTGAGGACCATGAAGTGTCCATTACATGCAGGAATGAAGTGGTCAGAACAGGGTAGTTTCCACAGGGTGTGAAGAGTGGAATCCAGACAGCAAGACATTGAGTGGGAACTGGGGAAATGGAGGACAGTGAATGGAGACAGTGTCTTTGAGGAGCTCGACTAGAAAGAGAAGGGAAAAGACGGGCAGTGACGACAGCGATCAGGCACGACGGAGTTGAAGGAAGGTGTGAAGCATGATGGTGGCCACCATCCTCTTCCCACCCACTGCCAGCTAGGGGTCTCTCTCCTCTTGCTGGGCTTCCCACAGAAGAAAGTGCCTGGGTCAAATGTCTGTCGTTTTCCCTTTGGGTGTGTGAGTGTTTGTAGTGTGTGCATGCCTGTGTGCAGACAGCTGTAGTACGGAGCCTTTGGGTCAGAGCTCTGACTCCCCACCTGGTCTGGAGGCAGCCCTGGTCAGCCCCAAGATTCCCGAGAGGATGGTCCTGCTTCTTTTTCTCTAAGATGAGGACGAGGAGCTGGAAGCAGGCTGCGGACCATCAAGATCTGTCAGCAGCCCCCATAAGTCTGCCCACCATCTGGGCCCTATCAGACGAGTGGGGCTTTTCCTACATTAATCTCTGATGAGCTTGGCCCGGCTTTCATTTCAAAAGGCTCCGCTTCATTTTCTGTCTTCCACCCAGCCCCTTCTTTATGACCCCTCCCCAGAACAGGACTAAAAATTATGCTTTCTCCCTTCCTTGGTTTTCCAACGCAGCTGGGGCCAGAGAAAGCTTTGAAATTGGAGCAAGGCTCAGGATGAGGAAAGAGGGGGTGCTGAGTAGGGGTGGGGAGGGGCTGGAAGTGGAAATGGCCAACAGAGCCTCTGAGGGAGGGGCAGAGAACAGAGATCTTTTGGTGACCGATTCTGACCCCTCAGGATCTCCCATCCTTTTCTTCTCATCTCCCACCAAATATCCATCCATCACTCCTGTCCTTCCCCTCTTTGTCCCACATCCCTGGAAACAATTTCCTGGAACTTCTACTCCTCCCATCCCCATGTGTCTCTGCAGACCAGGCCAACTCTCTTTGTGTGTCAGGGAGTGAGTCTGGGCAAAAGCTGACCTGTTATGCTTGAAATCAAGGGCTTTCAAGGCCATGAGCCAGGGGTTCTTGAGCTTGTTCTTCTATCTTCCTCCTTCCGCATTCATTGTACAGTACAGGAGACCAGCGTTGAATGGCTGTGTGCCAAATGCAAAATAAGGTGTTGAGTTAACCAGTGGACAGAGTTTGATGTATCTCAGAGTCCAGGAATCCTGGAAGGTCAGAGCTAGGAGACACCTTGGGACATGTAGTCCAGCCCAATTACTGTACGTAAAGGAGTGCTATGGCCCAGGGAGGAAAGAGTGATCACAGAGGGAGTTGGTGGCTGGGCCAGGATGAGAACCTGGCAGTAACGCTCCCATTCGTGAATCGGTCTAGTGTGGGTCGAGCTACAGGCATAAAAGATGCTCCACGGGTCATAATTCAAGGACCAAGTTGTATCCACAGTCAAAGGGGGCCAGGGTTGTAGTGAAGATGTCTCATGATAGATCTGGATTCCACAGATTGGAGATGAGGGATGGGTTGGAGCCAAAGCCAAGGACCAGTTTGTAAGAGGATTGAGGAAGGAGTGGAGGATAAGTGGCTCAAAGTAAAAGGCAAGGAGCCCAGTCTTACTAAATTTCTCCTTCTGTGAGTCTGTGTCTCTGTGTTTGCATGAAGAGGAGATTCGTTCAGTGATGGAAGGCTGATCATATGGATGCAGGATGGATTTGGCTACACATAACAGAAAACCCAACCCAAATGGGTTTAGACCAATAAGAGCATCTATTAACTCACAAAATAAGTTCAGAGATGAAGTAAGACTCAGAACTGATTGATTCAGCAGTGCAATCATGTCACCAAGGATTCAGGTTCTGTTACTCAGCTTTGCCTTTCTCCATTTAATAATGTGGTTGCCTCTCAGTTGTAAGATAGCTGCCAGAAGAAAGCTTTTTTTTTTTTTATTTGTTCAGTTTAATGGGAAAGAGGAAAATAATTTCTCCCCCACCATGGAATGTACATCTTTCTCTTGAGTCTAATTGGGCAACTTTAGGTTACATGCCCATTTCTGGACCAATAATAGTTACCAGAAGAACCCTGTGCTTATTGACTTAGACCAGAGATTGGCAAACCATAGCTCATGGATCAAAGAAGTCAGGACATAAGCTAAGAATGGTTTTCGCATTTTTAAATGGCTACAGTGTAATGGTTATATAATTACCCATGTAATAGCTTTCATGTTGTTTTTTAGCCTTCAAAGCCTAAAATATTTACTGTTTAGTCCTTTAAGAAAAAGTTTGCCAATCCCTGGCTTAGACTAATTAGGATCTACCCCTGACGTTGGGGGTGAGTTCAACTTTCTCTGAAGTCCATGACTATGCAGGGGACAGGCGGATATCTGCATAAAATTGGGTTTCTCTTTGTGAAGGAGAAGGTTGGTAGAACTGGGTAGAAACCAAGAGTGTTCATTGTAGCATAAATGATAGCCATATAGTTAAATCTCATGAAAACTCAGGTACAACCATTTAACAAGATTCACAGAGTCTCAAAAGTAGTTTGGGAACTGGGAGGTCATTTACAGTCCTGTGCTATCTGGTAACCTCTTCTTCAGCATGAAAAATATTTTTGCTTTTTCCATACCAGCCAAGATCAACCACACTCTTTAGTCTTTATGTCTTTCACATATAATTATTCCTACCTTCTGCTTACTAGGATCCTTGTTTACTCTTGCCTTCTGCTGACTGATGCTTCTACTCTCTGTCTTTCTTCACAGACAACATGATTATCTTGGAAAACTGTATGGAATATAGTAATAAACTTCTAGACCTAGTGAGTTTAGTGAGGTGGCATGATACAAGATCAATATATGAAAATCAATGGTATTTCTGTATTCCAGCAATGAACAATTAAAAGTTAAAATTTAAAGAATAATTCCATTTATAATAGCATCAAAAATATGAAATGCTTTGAGATCTATCTGTCAAAGACTGTGCAAGACTTGTGTAATGAAAACTGCAAAACACTGCCAAGAAAATGTAAAAGATCTGAATAAATCAAGAGGTAGCCTGTGCTCATGAATTAGAAGACATAATATTGCTAAGATGTCACTTATCCTCAAATTGATCTATAGATTCAGTGCAATCTCATTAAAATCTTAAGCTTTTTTGTAGAAGTTGACATGCTGATTCTAAGATTTATACTGAAATGCATGGGATTTATAATAATGAAACAGCTATGAAAAAGAATAAAGTTGAAGGACTCGCAGTACTTGATTTCAAAAGTTACACAAAACTACAGTTTTTTGTATTTGTTTTGAGTTAATTTTGGCACGTGATGTGAAGCATAGAATGAGCTTCATTTTAAAACATACAAATATACAATTGTTCTAGCATCAGTGAAAAGAACATTCTGTTTCCATTCAACAGCCTTTGTGCCTTTGGTAAAAATCTGTTGTCCATATATGTGTGGCTCTACTTCTGTCATTTCTATTCTGTTTTATTAATCGATTAATCTGTCTTTATGCCAATAGTAAACTGTCTTGATTACTGTTGTTTGGTTCTGTTTTTGGACTTTCTAGTTTGTTCCATTGATTTATGTATCTATCCTTTAGTCAATACCATATTATCTTAATTACTGTAGCTTTATATTAAATCTCTAGTTTGTTCCATTGATCTATGCATCTATCATTTAGTCAATACCATATTCTCTTGATTACTGTAGATATATATTAAATCTTAAAATCTGGTAGTGTAAATCCTCCAAATTTGTTCTTTCTCAAAATTTCTTTGTCTACTATAGTATCTTTGCTTTTTCACATAAATTTTAAAATCAGCTTGTCAATATCCACCAAAAAAATTCTGCTTGGATTTTTATTGGAATTCCATTGAGTCTATAGGCCAGCTTTGGGAAAATTGACTTTGTTTTTTTCTTAATTGAGACAAGGTCTCTGTTGCCCAGGCTGGAGGCACTGGTTCCAAAAAAGGCTTATGCAGCTTGCACCTCGTGGGCTCAATCTATCCACCCACCTCAGCCTCCCAAGTAGCTGGGACTGTAGGCATGTGCCACCACACCTGGCTAATTTTTGTATTTTTAATAGAGATAGAGTTTCGCCATGTTCCTCAGGCTGGTCTCCAACTCCCGGGCTCAAGCAATCCACATGCCTCCCAAAATGCTGGGATTTCAGGCATGAGCTACTGCGCCCGGATGAAATTGACATCTTAATGATACTGAGTCTTCCAATCCAAAACCACATTTATTTTGTTCTTCCTTGATTTCTTTCATTAGCATTTTGTAGTTTTATACATATACATCTTGCACATATTTTGTAAGCTTTACCTAAGTATTTCATGCTTTTTGTGCTATTGTAAATGGTACTTGCTATGGACTAAACTACATCCCCCCTCACTCAAAATTCGTATGTTGGAGCCCTAATCCTCAAAGTGACTGTATGTGGAGATCGGGTCTTTAGGAGATAATTAAGGTTAAATCAGGTCATAAGGGTGGGGCCCTAATCCTATAGGACTGGAAGCTCTCTCCCTCTCTCTTCTCCACTCCCACCCTTTCCACTTTCCCCATGTAAGGACACAGAGAAGGCAGCTTTCTGCAAGCCAGGAAGACAGCTGTCAACTGGAACCAAATTGGCTTTCTCTTTGATCTTGGGCTTCTCAGCCTTCAGACCTGTGAGAAAGTAAGTTTTGTTTTTTAAGCCACCTGATCTATGATATTTTGTTATGGAAGCTTGAACTAATACAGTACTTATTTTAAATTTTATTTTCAAAATATTTATTGATGATATATTGATGTATTCTACAATCTTGCTAAACTCACTTTTTAGTTCTATAGTTTCTTTGTCTATTCTTTGGAATTTTCTGCAGAGGCAACCAGGTCATCTGTGAATTAGAGATGGTTTTATTTTTTTTTCTTTTCAATCTATATACCTTTTATTTCTTTTTCTTGGTGTTCTTCACTGTCTAGAACTTCCAGTACAATGTTGAATAGAATTGGTGAGAAAAGACATCCTAGCTTTGTGCTCAAATTTAAAGGGAAAGCATTCAATCTCTCATTATTAAGTGTGATGTTTCCTTTAGGGTTTTTTCAGATGCCCCTTATTGGATTGAGAAAGTTTTTGTCTATTCTTAATTTGCTGAGACTTTGAATCATAAATAAATGTTGAATTTTGTCTCATGCCTTTTCTGCATTTATTGAGATGATCTTATGGTTTTCTTATTCCTCTGTTGATGGCAAATTACACTGATTTTCAAATGTTGAACTAACCTTCCATACTGGGACCCCACTAGGTGATGATATACTACTCTTTTTCTTTACTACTAGATTTTATTTTCTAGTATTTTCTTGAAGATTTTTATAACTATGTTCGTGAAGAATATTGGTTTGCAGTTTGTTTTTCTCATAAAATTTTCTTGTGGTTTCAGAATGGGGAAAATGCCTGCCACATAAGATGAGTTGGGAAGTATTCTTTCCTCTTTAATTGTCTAGAAAAGTTTGCATATAATTGTTATTATCTCTTCCTTAATATTTCATAGAATTTGCCAGTGAAGCTATCTGGTCCTGGAGTTTTCTTTGTTGGAAAGTGTTAACTTATTAATTAAATTTCTTTAATAGAATAGTATTATTCAGATTATCTAATTTTTCTTGAATAACATTTGGTTGTTTGTATGTTTCAAGAAATTTTTGTATTGCTTTTAAGTGGTTAAATTTATGGACATTCTGTTCTCACGATAATGCTTTATTCACCTTTAGTGCCTGTGGGATCTGTAGTGATGTCCCTTCATTCATTTGTGATATTGATAATTTGTATCATCTGTCTGTTGTTGATCTGACTAACTAGAAGTTTATCAATTTTATTGCTCTTCTCAAAGAACCAGTTTTGGATTTCCTTAATTTTTTTCTATACTGTTTTCTTTTTAAATGCCATTGATTTCTGTTATTATCTTTATGATTTCCCTCTTTCTACTTGCTTTGATTTAATTTACTCTTCTTTTTCTGTTTTTTAAGGTGAAAACTTAGAAAATTGATTTAAGGTCTTCCTTTTTTTAAAACATAGGCATTTAATGCTATAAATATTAATTATACTGTACTTTATCTGCACCCCACAAATTTCAGCATATTGTGTTTTCATTTTAATTCAATTAAAAATATTTACTAATTTCTCTTATAACTTCCTCTTTGACCCTCTTTAACAATAAATGCGTTGATTAATTTACAAATATTTGTGGATTTCCCAGATATTTTGTTATTAATTTCTAGTTTAATTCTGTTTAAGAGATTTGTCTTTATATAATTTCAATTTTTAAAGCAATTTCTTTAAGTTTTTAATGACTCAGAATATATTCTCTCCTGGTGGCTATTTCATGTGCACTTGAGAAGGATGAATATTCTGCTATTGTTGGGTTGAGTTTTCTTTAAATGTCATTTACGTCAGTGTAATTGGTAGTGATCAGATCTTCTATATCTTTACTGATTTGCTGTCTACTTATTTTATTGATTACTGAGAGAGGAGTTTTGATGATCCAACTATAATGATTGATTTGTCTATTTCTATTTTAAATTCCATTTTCATTTCATCCAAGTTGTTAAATTTGTGAACATTGTGTTTTTTCACAATCATATTTTATTCTTCTTTAGTATCTGTAGAATTTGTATTGATGTCCCTTCGTTAATGGGCTGATGTTGGTAATATATTCCTCTCTCCCTTTTGTTCTAGATTAGTTGTGCTCCAGGAAAATCAATTTTATCAAGCTTCTTAAAAAACAAAATTTTGTTTGTATTAGTTTTTCTGTATTGTTTTTCTATTTTTATTTCATTAATTCTAACTTTATTATTTTATCTTTTTTATGTTTACTTTGGTCTTAATTGTATTTCCCTTTTCTAGCCACACAGAGTGGAAGATGAGATCAATGATTTAAGATTTTTCTTCTTTTTTAATACAGGCAATTAGTGTTATAATGTTAGATATGTCCCACAAATTGTGACATGTTGTGTTCTAATTTACAATTATTTATAATTTTCTTTTTAATTTCTTCTTTGATCCATGGTATCTTAAAGGTGTGTTGTTTTATTTCTGAGTATTTTGAGGCTATCCAGAAATCTTTCTATTAATGGTTTCTAACTTAATTCCATTATGGTAAGAGAAAATGCTTTTTATGATAGTATTCTTTTAAATAGGTAGACTTGATTTATGGCTTAGAATATGGTATATCTTTGCAAATATTCCATGTCCATTTGAAAAGAATAAGTATTCTGCTACTGTTTGATGGCATGTTCTATGAATGTAAATTAGTCTAGTTGGTTGATAGTGTTGTTCAAATCTATAGCCTACTGATTTCCTGTCTACTTATTCTATGAATTATTGGTAGAGGAGTGCTGAAATCTTCAACTATAATGATAATTTTTTTTTTACTTCATGTTTTTTGAAGCTCTGTTATTAGGTATATGCAAATTATTGATTGTATGTTTTCTTGATTAATTGACTCTCTCATCATGAGATAACCTTTTAAAAAATCTCTGAGAGTATTCCTTGCCCTGAAGTCTGCTCTGATATTAATATATCTACTTTCTTATGATTAGCGTTTGCATGAAATTTCTTTTTCTATTCTTTCATTTTTAACTGACATGTGTCTTTATATTTAAACTGTTTCTTGTGACAGATATAATTCGACCATTTTTTAAAGCCCAATTTTAATCTCTTTTTATTGGATTATTTAGACCATTTATTTTAAACATAATATAAAAATGTAATATAATACTATGATAACCGGGTTTTAATCTATCATCTGGTTGTGTGTTTTGTATTTGTTCTATTACTCTGTCTTTTTTTCTTATTTACCTTGTCTCCTGCTTTCATTTGGAGGAATTATTGTTTATGATTCCCTTTTATCTCCACTATTTGTTTATTAGCTATAATTCTTTTGTTTAAGTGATTGCAGAACAGTTTAAAATAAACATATTTAACTTATCTTTATCACATCACATTCTACCTTCAAATACTATTGGAGGTATATAATTTATATATTATATATAATCTACAATTTGTATGTAAGTATATAATAATATAAGTACAGAATTACATGAAGTATATAATAATGGCTCATAAAATCTTTGCAAATATACTTCAAGTAAGTTCAAATTGAAGTATATTATACCTTCGTATAATATTCCCCATTGACTATTATACCATTGTATGTATAATGGACAACAGTATACATTATACAACCTTACAACAGTATATCTCCATTCCATCCTTTGTGTTATTGTAATCATACATTTTACTTCTTCCTATATAAATTACCATATGGAACATTGTTGTTTTTGTTTTAAAGGGAGTTATTTTAAAAAAACATATTTTCACTAGGTATAATTTAGATAATATAAAATTTACCCTTTGTAAGTTTACAGTTCAATGACTCTTAGTAAGTTTATATAGTTCTGCAATCATTGCCACAATCAACTCTAGAACAATTATTTTACCCACCCATCCCCAGATTTTCCTCCTGCCCATTTGCAACCAATTCCATTCTCACCTCAAGCATCAGGTACCCACTGATCTGATCTCTGTCACTATACTTTTGGATTTTCTATAAATTTCATATGAATGGAATAATACTGTATGTAGTCTTTGGTATGCAGCACCTCATGCTTAGCACAATGTTTTTCAGGCTCATCCATGTTGTTGTATGTATTAATAGTTCATTTCTTGTTTATTCTTGAGTAGTAGTCCATTGCATGTGTATATCGTATTTAGTTTGTTTATTCCTCTGTTGATGGACATTTGTGTTTTTTCCAGTAAGGACACATTATTATGTATAATGCTCCCTTGAACTTTTGCATGCAAGTCTTTGGGGGACACAAATTTCCATTTCTCTTGTGTATCTACATAGGGGTGGAGTTTCTGGGTCCCATGGAAATATATGTATAACTTCTTAGGAAATGTTTAAAATGGCTGTACTATTTAAATTCTTACCAGCAATATATGAGGGTTCCATTTATCCACATTCTCACGAAAACTTTCTAGGTCAGTCTTCTAGACATTTTTATAGATATTCTAGAGGGTGCACAGTGTTACCTCATTGTGGTTTTAATTGGAATCTCCCTAATAACCAATGATGCTGGGAATCTTTTCATGTACATTCATGTGCTTAGTTGCTTCATACAGTCAGGTGCTGCACAGCAATGTTTCAGTCAATGATGGACTGCATATACAAACGGTGGTCCCATAAGATTATAACGGAGGTGAAAAATTCCTATCGCCTAATGATGTTGTAGCTGTCATAATGTCGTAGTGCAACACATTATTCACATGTTTGTGATGATGCTGGTGTAAACAAACCTACTGTGCTGCCAGTCTTATGGAAGAATAGCATATACAATTATGTATAGTGCATAATACTTGATAATGACAATAAACGACTATGTTACTGGTTTATGTATTCACTATACTATTTATGATTATTTTAGAGTGTACTCCTCTACTTATATATTTTAAAATTAACTGTAAAATAGCCTTAGGCAGGTCCTTTAGGAGATATTGCAGAAGGAGGCATGACTATCATAGGAGATGATGCTCCATGTGTATTGTTGCCCCTGAATACCTTCCAGTGGGACAAGATGTGGAGGTGAAAGTGATATTGATTATCCTGCCCCAGTGTAGGCCTAGGCTAGTGTGCATGTTTGCATTTTAGTTTTTAATTTAAAAGTTTTTTAAATAAAATAAAAAATTTTTTAAATAGAAAAAGTATAGCTTATGGATATAAAGATAGAAAATATTTTGTACAGTGTGTTTATGTGTTAAGCTTAGTGTTATCACAAAAGTCAAAAAGTTAAAAAAGTTTATAATAAGCTAAGGTTAATTTATTAAAGAAAGAAATATTTTAAAATAAACTTAGTGTAGTATAAGTGTACAGTGTTTATAAAGTCCACAGTAGTGTACAGTGATGTCCTAGGCCTTCACATTCACTCTCCACTCACTCATTGACTCACCCAGAGCAACTTCCAGTCTTGCAAGCACCATTCATGTAAGTGTCTTTTACAGCTTTTAGATGTACAATTTTTTATCTTGTATACTGTAGTTTTGCTGAACCTTTTCAATGTTTAGATACATAAACATGTACCATTGTGTTACAATTGCCTACAGTATTCAGTACGGTTATACTCTGTACAGGTTTGTAGCCTAGGAGGAATAGACTATACCATATAGTCTAGGTGTGTAATAGGTTATAACATCTAAGTTTGTGAAAATACACTCCAAGATGTTTGGACAACAAAATCATCTAACAATGCGTTTCTCAGAATGAAACCCCATCATTAAGTGACGCATGACTGTATCTTGTTTGGTGAAGTGTCAGTTCAAATTTTTGCTCATGTTCTTATTAGTTTCTTGACTTATTATTATTGCATGGGTGTATTTATGGACTCTATTCTAGTCCATTGACCTTTATGTACATTCTTAGGCCCACACTATGCTGTCTTGATTAATGTAGCTTTATAATAAGTTTTGAATAAAGTACTTTAAGTTCTCCAGCTTTGTTCTTTAGCTGTTCTAGATCCTTTACATTTTCATATATATTTTAGGATCAGCTTGTCACTTTCTACCCAGCAAGCTTGCTGGGATTTTGATGAGGATTTAGATTGAATATATAGACAAATTGGAGAAAACTGCCAACTTAACAATATTGAGTCTTCCAATCCATGAACAAGGTATCTCTCTCTAGTCATTTACATCTTTTAAAAATTCTCTCAGCAATGCTTTGTAATTTTCAGCATATAAGTCTTACATGTTTGTTAAATGTATTCCAAAATATTTTATTCTTTTTACACTATTGTGATTGCAATTATTTTCATAATTTAATTTTTAGGTTGTTTGTTGCTATTATATAGAAATGCATTCCATCATAAAGACACATGCATGTGTATGTTCATTGCAGCAGTATTCACAATATCAAAGACCTGGAATCAGCCTATCAGTCGTAGACTGGATAAAGAAAATGTGGTACGTATACACCATGGAACATTATGTACCCATAAAAATGAATGAGACCATGTCTTTTGCAGCAACATGGATGGAGCTGGAGGCCATTATCCTTAGCAAACTAACATGGGAACAGAAAACCAAATATCACATGTTCTCACTTACAAATGGGAGCTAACTGATGAGAAAACATGGACATGTAGAGGGGAACAACAGACACTGAGACCTACTGAAAGGTGGAGGAGGGAGAGGATCAGGAAAAACAACTAATGGGTACTAGGCTTAATACCTGGGTGATGAAATAATCTGTACAATGAACCCCCATGACATAAGTTTACCTACATAAGAAATATGCACGTATACCCCTGAACTTAAAATAAAAGTTAAAAGAAAAACGGAAATACAATTAGTTTTTGCTTATTGAGCTTGCATTGCATTACCTTACTAAGTAGGTAGCTTTCTAGTCATAGTTCTAATAGCTTTTTGTGTTGTAATTTCCTTAGAATTTTTTACGTAGACGATCCTCTAATTTCTAAATAAAGATAGTTTTTACTTTAGTCATTCCGCTCTATGCCTTTAGGTTTTTTTTTCTTACTTGATTGACTGGTAGAACTTCCTGTATGATATTTAATAGAAGTGGCAAGACCATAAATCCTGCTAAGTTTATATTTCTGGATAAGCATTTAGTCTTTGGTTATTAAGTGTGATATTAGTTGTAAGTTTTTTGTAGTTGCCTTTTGTTTGGTTGAGGACATTTCCTTCTATTCCTACTTCTTTGAGAGGATTTTGTTTTCATCAATGAATGTTGGATTTTATCAATGCTTTTTCTGTGCCTAGGGAGATGATTATGTAGAATTTGCTCTTCATTTTGTTAATATGGTGTATTATTTGATTGTTTATTACTTGATTTTTAGATGTTAAATCAACCTTGCATCAGTAAGACCAATCTCACTTGGTCATAGTGTACAATCTCTTTTATACATTGCTGGATTTTGTTTGCTAATGTTTTGTTAAGGAGTTTTGTATCCATGTTCATGAGGAATATTAGAATGCTGTTTTGTTTCTTGTCATGTCTTTGTCCAGCTTATAAAGCTGGACAAATAAGTTCCCTCCTTCTCTCTCTTCTGGGAGAGTTTATGTAAGATTTGTGTTACTTATTCCTTGAATGTTAGATAGAATTCACCAGTGAAGGCATCTGGGCCTGGGGTTTTCTTTGTGAGATAATCTTAATTATTAATTCAATTTCTTTATTTGATATATGTCTTTTCATATTTTCTCTTCTTTCTTGAGTCAGTTTTGGTTATTTATATCTTTCTTATAATGTTTTCACTTCATTTAACTTGTCTAATTTGTTGGCATGAAGTTATTCATAATACTCTCATCTAATTCTGTAGAGTCCGTTTCGATGTCCCCTCCTTTATTCCTGAGTTTAATAATTTGCGCATTTTCTCTTCCATTCTTGGTCAGTCTGGCTAAAAGTTTATCAATTTTGTTGATTTTTTATTTTTTCAGACAGGGTCTGGCTCTGTCATCCAGGCTGGAGTGCAATGGCACCTTTTCAGCTCACTGCAAGCTCCACCTCCCAGGTTCAAGCAATACTTCCACCTCAGCCTCTGGAGTAGCTGGGACCACAGGTGTGCACCACCACGCCTGGCTAATTTTTGTATTTTTGATAGAGACAGGGTTTCACCATGTTTCTCAGGCTGGTCTCGAACTCTTGGTCTCAAGCAATCCTCCCACCTAAGCCTCCCAAAGTGCTGGGATTACAGGCATGAGCCACCACACCCAGCCTGTTGATTTTCAAAGAGTATATTTTTACTTTCATTTATTTTTCTATTGCTTTTCTGTTTTCTATTTTGTCAGTTTCTGCTCTGATGTTTACTAACTTCTTTCTGCTTAGGCCTTCATTTTATGGCCTTCTGGAGTGAAAAGCTTAGATTATTGATTTTGAATCTTTCTTTCTAATGTGTTTAAACTATACACTTTCCTCTAAGAACTATTTTACTTGCATTCCATAATTTTTGATGTATTTTGTTTACATTTTTTTCCAGTTTAACATATTTTCTAGTTTTACTTGTAATTTTTTCCTTATTTTACTTTGAATAAATTTTCTTACTTTATTTTATTTAGAAATGTGTGTCAATTTTCTTTTTTTCTTATTTATTTATTTATTATGATTATACTTTAGGTTTTAGGGTACATGTGCGCAATGTGCAGGTTAGTTACATATGTATACATGTGCCATGCTGGTGCGCTGCACCCACTAACTCGTCATGTAGCATTAGGTATAT